>NC_139323.1:27892500-29092500 GCF_056507025.1 Lutjanus erythropterus | reverse complement strand
CAGGTATCTGTACTTTACTTGAGCATTTATTTTTAATTGTTTACTCCCTACATCTTAACATAAATATCTGTGCTTTCTACTCCTTACATTTTCAATACATTACTTCAGGTTTAATGCATTTGAGGGAAATGATCAATAATTTTTAGTTTTGCATCACTATGCACCATCCTCCAAACAACAAGACTGATTTCAACCTAAATGGATGGAACAATAATACATGATGATTCCTTGGTCTATCTATCAGTGCACATCAGGGAGGAGCATGCCAGACAAAAACTACATGAAAGATGTAACAAGACGAAAGACACAAGAGATGGGGGACTCGGCCACAGAGAAAAGGCATCTAGTGAATCTGTCAGTTGCTCCTGAGAGATTTTTTAAACACTGCAGCACTGATTTCTAGACGATGATTCAGAGACAAAAGAACCAGCCTTAGAGGCTGCACAAAAGGTTTTGGTAGTCCGGTAGAGATGTGGGAATTTCTGTGTGTTTTCATGTTGATTATAATTTTTCATGTTCTGTTGTTGACATTTAAAACTGATTTGCATTTCTGAGCCCAGTTTATGCTCATTATTTTCAGACTTTCTAGATCATTTTCACTGTTGATTAATCTGTTGATTATTTTGCAATTAAGGGATCGACTGTTTGGTCTATAAAATGTCAGAAAATGGTGAAAAACCTGTGGACGTCCTCAAAATGATGTCCTCAAATTAATGAAACTGATTAATTGATGATCAAAATAATTGTCAATTAATTGAATGGCTGACAACAAATAGATTAATTAATTAATCGTCACAGCTTTGTTTCAGAGACTGTACTTCTTCGCCTTAATTTGACTACAAAAGTTGAATCAGAAGTTTTACCAGAATCCTTTTTTCACACAAGTATCTGCACTTCAACCTGATTACCTGGCTTTTGAGGAGCTTATTTCCACTCACCTGTGACAGCAGGCTATCAACTGTCAATAACAAATGACACCTGCTCAGGTCTCCCTCTGCACAGGAGGTTGCAAGAGCAAGACAGTAATATGTCTGTATGTGTATTTAGGAAAGTGCTGAATTGAACTCACAGAGGGCCAAACTTTGACACAGACACATACACTTGCTCATCTACATGGGCAAGCAATCACACACATATTTTTCTGCTCTTCAAGCTTTAATATGACAATAGCTGTGATAGTAATAACCAATGGACAGAGCGGTGTACTGCCTTCACACTGGGTCCACTATGAGTTACTATAAATATTTCATAGGCTGCCAAATCTACTGTTTAGTTTCAGATGAAGAAAATGAATGGACTCTGTCTCTTTCCATTGCTGCCGCATGCCTAGATCAAACAATGTTCAGTATTTAAACCGCCTCCTTGACTGCTGAGACGGAGAGAGAAAGACGCAGCGAAGGGGGAGTGGGGAGAAAAAGAGGGGGTTGTACCAGACCGCAGCTGTGAGAGTAATTATGTGCTCGGAAATGTGATCATTTGTGATGAATAATGAATCGATGGCTGAGATAGACTAGCAATGTTTGGCCAATGGAATGAAAGCTGTGTTATGGGAGACTAGAATCGGGTACAATAATATTATGTATGTGAGAGTCTGTGGGTGAGTTACTAAGAGCTTTTGTGTGCGTCTGGGCATATAAAGCGATTTTCTGATGTCCTGTATGGTCTGTGTCTGCGTGTACGCTGGTGTCGTACCTCCTGTATGGTTCTGGAGCCGGGGAAGTTGAGATTGTAGTCCCTCTGCGCTTCACGGTGGCTGATGACCAGCAGGAAGTTCTGGTTTAACGACTCTTGGAGAGCACTAAAATGAAGAGGGAGAGAATTAAAAAAAAAAAAAACGTAAGAAATAGGGATGAACACTGTAAAGGAAATTTCAAAAAAAGAATAACCTGATGCAGAAAAGGAACATTTAAAAGAGGCAGAACAATGACTCAAGAGGAACGGAAGGGGGGCAAACAGGAAAACAAACATTATCACTAAGAGCAACTCAGTCAAGTGAAGGGCAAGCTGAAACTTGTCAACTAGTGGTAGCCTGCTGGCCCACAGGGAGGTGGGTGCCTCCTCTGGGGGTTTGTCGCCCACTTCACTGGTTGTGTCTTAACAAGCCTGGCCAGAGCTGCACTCAGCACAGCAGGCTACCTCAGCTATGACCACCTGCACAGTAACAGCATGGAGCCCATCAGTCTGCCTTATTGCTAACAAACCTGGCAGCTACTGTGAAATAACCCCAGGAGAGCCTTCAGCACCTTCCTAACGACAAACCCTAAAGATGACTAAAGGCTGTGACATACAGTAGCACAAAACTGACCACATCTGCAGGGTTTGGTAAAGTTGTTGACCAACACCAACAGCAGCTGCTAAAGGTACTGATTTTTGGAGTGTGTGGATAATGCTGTACATAAGGGCCCAGCACTACAACTGCTATCATTTTCAAGCTAAAAAAAGCTCACGATAAAGAGCCATTATTGTGCATCACAATACACCACCTCTTCAGCAGATGCTGCTGGATTACTGCTGTATTTGACTACTTCACTGTCTCTGTCTATCTTCTGAACCATGCAGATATGGTACAGCTGAACAGTTTATCGAAATTTCATCAAAATCACAATATGGCCTACTGCAATTTTCAAATTGCAGGAGATGACTGTTAAAGGTGAATTCTGTGTTAAAATACAGTTTTTAACACTGCAGGGATATCCTGGCCTGCACATCATATTCTACAGGGTTAAGAAAGCATCTTTGTTTGGTATATTGCTGCAAATATCATACGATAATGATTTTAACACGGTCATTCATGATAATAAGAATAATGGGAAAATTATCATTCTCGAATATTGCAAATCATATTGCAAATTCAACCGTTAAAATAATCAAAAGCCTAAAGAATGTTATTATCTCATCAGTTTTTACACGGTGAAACATTCTCCTATTTCAATTGAAATTCATAATGTACAACACACAGGTAAAGTGACAAGAACGAGTGGAGAGAAGCTCACAGGAGTGTTAATAAAACTAATAAAACCATTAAATCTTACCTCAAACTGCATGAATAGTTTGACCCCTAAGCAACTAAGCAACAAATCAGTCTATTCAATCGTAACAACCTGTTAGAAAAACGGTAAACAACAATCACTGCTGGGCAAAAAAAAGGCAACCTTCAAAATAATATCTCAATATTTTTTTCTATTCTGTGATATCTGGTATATATCTTGATATAGACTCAACATTTTGTCTAAAATAGCCTACTATTAGGGTCAGGTGATATGTACAAAAACAAATGTTAGAATATTTTTGACCACATACCTCAATATTGAGATTGTGTCAATATTGTGAGGATGACTATTGGTGCTTTTTCAAAATATAAACACAAATATAAACATAATAATCATGAGTAATATGGATATAACTAACAGTCTGGTAAGTTCAGAAAATTACATCACTTTACTGTATTGTAGCCTTTAAAACCTTGATAAGACAACACTTACGCCATATCACAATGTAACACTATCTAGTCCCAATATGGATATGAGATCTATAATTGCCCAGCCCTACAGGTAACCACCGGTCTGAGATATTCACACTATCACAGTGGACGTCATGTGCTGATTACATTGTGAACAGAGACCTGGCAGTGGCGACCTGTCCAAGAGGCCCTGAAAGGTCAGACTTTCTAGATTGGCACTGTAGTTCACACAGTAGCTGACAACGGTGATGCTGTGAATGATGCAGACACTTTGTGTGCTTCACGTAGAGAGGAGGAGGTGGGGGAATCAACTTTTGGAAGCTTCATTTACAATAAGCTGTGAGGTTAAGTAGCGTTTTGAGCAAACGCTGGGTCTGTGCAGCTGAATATCAATGGGAGGCTTAAGGGCCGAAGCAGGCACTTAATCAGGGCTCAGAACCCAAGGAGAGGAGGAAGAGTTGAGAGAAAGAGAGGGATGGGGGAATTAATATGTAGCGCACACATTAATTATGCAATCACACCCTTAATCTGCGCAGATCTGGACGAGCTTATGTTAACAGAAGCTCAAATTTACTGTAATGACAGCATATTTACATTGACTAAAACTACGAAATCAATATGTAAATGTAATGTTTGTTGTAGCTAACTGGGGAAGATTGGAAATGTGTGGAGTGGGAAGGATGGATGCATACGTAATAGGGCTGAGCAGAAGGATGAGAGAGATGTGTGTGCATGTGTGTGTGTGAGAGAGTGAGAATGAAATGGATGGGGTAGGGACACATAAATAAGGATCTAGCTAATATCATGATTATGTTTGGACACAGTCCCGAGCTACTGCTGGCAGGCAGCTAGACTCCTAAATAGACAGAGATAGAGGGTAAACTGAGTGGAAGTGTTACTCTGTCCTTCCAAGCAAAGAAGGAACATCTTATCAGTCATTTATGGCAGACCGACGAGCCATTTGGTGTGTGTGTGTGGGCGGTGTGCTGTTCAAGATTTACTTTGAAAAATCGGATTACTCGTTGTACTCTATAGTACAAATATAGCTGCTCACAATATCAATCACATTCAGAGGGGAGAAAGACTGCCATTCATAATGAGTCATTTCCTTGTTATTTCCCATCTGTCTGAAGAGGCCTGCTGGTTCATATATAAACAAAACACCCATGTTTCAAGTCTAATATCCCTTTGGCTCGACTGCTTTCACCACTGACGTTTTCAAAGCAGCTGTCTTCTCTTAGAAGCAGGCCCCTCAAGCAGTACGGGGTTGAAGTGTGGATGTCTCAGTGTTTGCTTCTGCCTTCAGAGGTCTCTTTCTCGCTCAACACACACACTCGTGACACCCAGGTCGGCCTGCAACATCTCTGGAGGTACTTGACATGGCATAAGGGTGCCGGGAGGAAAATGTCATTTAACTTTATGGACAGAGAAAATGGAGCATTTTGCAGGGGAGAGGAGCAGGCCAAACAGATTGGTTTCATTCTGAGGTAAGCCCATTGCCTAAGCTGCGAGTCCCTGCGGCACAGAGCAGACTCTAGACCTTATTAAACTAGCACTGCCAGACACACACACACATACACACACAATGTGACATGTGCCTGCAAAACACAAATACCAATACTAGAAATGTTCCGATCCCCTTTTTTCAGTTTCAATCCAATTCCGATGTCTGAATTTGGATATCTGCCAATACCAAAACTATACCGATATCAGCGCTCCTTTTTTCTTTACGATTATTTATTATTAGTAGTAGTATAGTTGTAGTTAGATTACATGAGGCTGAAGCTGAACTTCAGTCTGGAAAGCTTGTGTAGTTTGTATAATGTATAATCATTTGAGTAATGAAAACCTTCAACCATTACAGGATTCTGGCTTGTGACATTCAAATGTGCAGCTGATAGGCTCAGAGATGGCCCTCATTTGCATAAATATCCCATGATGCCCTTGCTGAGAATTTAAGTTATTATTAATTTAAAATTTGAAATGTGTTTGTCACATGTTTGTAATGGATAAACATGGTGGTTTATGGTAGCTTATGTTGGTAATTGACATTTTTGTGCTGTTTTATTGTTAAACCATGAGTGAGGTAGCTAGTACATTCACTCCAGCTGTACTGTAGCAAAGCAACTTCAGACATACTTGTTTCCTTTGTATTACATGCAAATGCCTCAATTTGCATTGTTTAGCATAGTGTTAACAATTAGAAAACATATGGCAAACAAGTCGCAGAAAAGAAATCAATCATTGAGTCCAACACTCAATGAATTAATTGCGTAAATATCAGGCCCCGATACTAACTGATCTGTCCCATCTCTGACCCATATTGACACAAACACTCTCTACTACTCTGAACCAAGTGATCCAAGATCTGGTTTTGTCACACCTCGACTGGCGTTCAGTAAGAAAGATCTAAGAAAAATATTTATTTTTCAATCCCCACTAATATTAATCAGATGCACAGAAGTCTGTCATGGCTTACTGTAGAGAAAAGATTACAGTGCAGTCCTCTGATTTTCTTCAGGAATGTCTTACACGACAAGAAACCACTGTAATTCTCTGACCAATAGCACTTTAGGATATATTGTTCCACCATGTAGGACAACCCTCTTCAAAACTACAGTAGTTTATAAAGCCATTATGGGATGGAACTGTTCACCAAATCACATCATTAAACACCAGAGCTGCTTAAAAAAAACAAAAAAACATTAAGAGTACATAAAGGAGCAATGTGTATGTATCTATGGTTGAAGCGAGATCTTTCTGCCCGCCCACTCCTCCTCAGACTACAGGAAGCTCGGGTTGGCTGCAAGAGCACTGCAGGAGTGCAAGACGCGAGTGCAACCTGGCAATAACAAGCAAGGATGAGTCCTACACTGTAAGTTGATAAGCCCCTTATACCTGTCAATGTAAAGTTATGTCCATTGTCCTGAAAACAAAAGCCAACTGCTCTGAAAATACACACTCTGGACATTGAGTTCAGTGACTGCCTGTCTCACTCCCTGCCAGACTCAATTAACATAATGCTCAGTTTAAACGTTATAAACATCTACTCCTTCTACAAGATTATTCATGATTTCTACGCTAACTCATTCAGTGAACATTCGACATTAATTTAAACTCTAATTAATGTGAAACAGGCAAACAAAAATACGTACTCCGACCCAGAATAGAAATGTCAAAGGGAAACACCGTGGCTGTAACACTGATGTCAGAGAAGTGAGTATTTCAACTTAACACGTTTCCTTGATCTCTAATGACATATTGGGGTTATTTTATGACTTATTACAGTAAATATATTACAGATTTCTCCTTTGTGTAACGTGTTGTTGCTGAATGTATAAACTATATGACATTTTAGTAAACCTGATGTCTGTGTTGGACCCCAGGAAGGCTGATGTCACAGCATTTGCTAATGGGAATGCTAATAAAATAATGAATTTTACCATCATGCATGTGTTTAAATCGCTTACAGACACACAAGCACACAACACACTGATCAGAGGAGTGCATGCCGTCTGACCCTGTTCCCTCCAATACGTACAGAGGAGGTCATGAAGTACACACAAGGTCTTCTTACCTCCTCCACATTTTGCATCCACAACAAAGCAGGAGGATTCGAAACCGTTGAGGTTCTGCTCTGTTTTGGTCTGCCATCTTGTCCCAGAGTTAATCAGCATGCTAACTGCTAGATACTTCCATTAAAGGGCTGCTTTAGCTAACCAGCTAGCTATCTTCCTGAAGCATCTGTGTATCTGCGACTGAATAGCTGACACACAGAGGGAGAGAAGTGGGGGGCAGGAAGCCACAGAAAAAACACACAAAACCTAATGAATCATTTTTGCAATTTCAAATTTCTTTTTGAGAGTTCAAATTAAAATAACCTTTCCTTGGCAAACATGCTTCCTGCGAGCTGAGCGGAGAATCGACGAGGAAGGAAACAGGCTCCATTGAAATATTCATCAGGCCTTCATCATTTATGCAAGAGATTAGCTCCTCCTCAACACCCTCTTGTATTCACAGGCAGTCATCAACATGGCCACAGAGAAAAACCTTCTTCAGACCGGGGCTTTAACGCTGCAGTACTAACTGCACATCATACCACTAACTAAATAACTACCTGAGATGGATTGGTGCTCAAAGGAAAATCTCCCAAAGCCTCAAGATTTATTTCTAATCAAACAAAGACAACTAAGAGGAGTTTGCTCAGCAGGATCATAATGACAGTGCAGCACTATTTAATCAGTCCGTTTGGTTTAGGTGTGTGTGCTGCCTGAGCCAAGCTCTACAAAGTAATTGCCAGGGATATTACCATTTATGGGACATTTGCATTTTTACTCAGCAACAATATGAAGCAAATAAACATTGTGAAATTAAATTTTGGGTGGATAACTGTCATTTCAGACTGCAACTACAAACTATCAAATACAGCAGACAGCGGTAGTTTCATTAACCTCATTTAGAACATATAATTAAAGATAACCAGTTTAACTGAGAATATTGGTCAAGTTCTTAATCAATAGAATTAGTGGTCATGACATTATTTTTACTGGGAGTAATAAAAACAGACATATTCTCTTACTCTTTTTTGATATTTATCAGAGTGTCACAACATTACACAGAACTACCTACTGTGCGGTGGCATTTTTATACTAGACATTAAACCACTGTAGGCAAATTTGGTTCTGTCCAATACACTGTTAAAAAGATTACGTCATGTCTTTGTGAGTTATAATCATGTTATAATACTATGACCAATGTTGGAAATGTACTAATACCAACAAGCAAAACAAGCTGGTTATAACATTAATTTCACAAGTGCAATTACTTTGTTATCTTGGGGTTGTTTTTTAAAACAGCCCTGCAAGCGAGCTGAATAACATTATCCAAATTATGAAGCTTTCTGATGGTGAGGTAATTAATTCATTAATTCATTAATTAATTCATGCAGGCTGGCTGTATTTTACTGAGTCTTGTGCCACCTTTCTGAAAATTAAATGAGAGCCCAAACTTACTTATGGTAATCTGTGTCACAGCTAGGATGTTCTTCCTCTTTGCTGCCACCATTTATGTTCTATATGTTACAACACTGCATACTTTTATTAATCGTTTATTTATTTATTGTGATTTTTTGGATTCATCATGGTTATTTTTCTGCTCAAAGACCTCTCATAGTTGCAGTGATTCTTAATTTTTGAAAAACCTCAAAAAACCTATATTACTGACTGCAGTGTTTTATACCAACAGCTGATTCCTCACTTCTCTTAACCAGCTGGTAAGGGCCACCAGTCATTAACAACTGCCATGCTAAAACAAGGCTTACCTATGCTGTTGCAGGCCACAGGTTGGCCTTTGTCATGGCTCAAAAACTGATATCCACAGAGAGGTTTGTTCTCATCTTAAAATGGAGCATCTGCAGATTAATTCCATACTTGATATGTTTTGATCCACTAAATTGAGGCAAGATACAAGGTAAATAAATCCCTATTTGGTTAGCTTCACCACCATCTCCCCTTATGCGTCTATGCAATCACCACATAGTAGTGGTGGCATTAAATTCAGTTACTGGGGGCGATCTAATCAGCTCTATGTCAAAACATAAACCTTCTGAAAAGCACAGTTTCCAGTGGGTTATGCAGGCTTTGATCAATGAAAACGCAACAGCATCACGTTTTTATACAGAATTTCATCTTTTGTGGCTTTCTACAAAAATGTTTGTTAAAAGACGAAACAAATTTGATACCATGGATGCATCAGTATCTATGGCCGTTTTATAAATTGGACAGGTCCAGTTGCAGTGGCCATGTTTAAAAGCTATGAGCACTACAACCTGTCTTTTGGAGATTTTCCTTCAATTGTACAGTCAAGTACAGACTTTTTGCAGTTTTTTCATATATTAGGAGTCATGCCACCAAAATAACAAATAAACAATTATTGATTTAATTTCTTAAAGAGATAATAGATAGAGAGATAGAGACAATGTGTGTAACAGACTCTACTTTGAGCAATATTGAGGCTGGGAAATCTTAATATACTGTACATGTAAGTTGCTAAAGTACAATGAAGTAAGCCTGAAGAGGCACACCTCTGTGATTAATAATTGTGGCAATAATATTAAGCACAATAATTGGGTTCATTAATAATTGTGCAGAAGTAGATAGTAGAGGATCTTGAGCTGGTTTGGTGGTGATGATGTGTGCTTCCCTACCTGCAAACATTATATTAAGGCCTTTATTGGCACTAAGTGCTGTCTGCTGCAACAAATTTACAGAAACTGCAAATAGTGTGGATTTACAGTGTGACCTCAGTTTATTTTTACTGCAAGCAACAGCTTGTCTGCTCCCGCTACGGGGTACTTCTCCCCCCACTACTCTGTGATGTGTCACCTATCCTCTCCCAGTATGACAGCAGGGTCACCATACACACACACACATTTATACACAAATGCATGTGCATACACACAGAAGGCCACCCACTCCATTCAGCCCCGACTGTCCTCCGAACAGAATAATGAGCTCCTGACACCCAAAATGATATCGATAACACTTGGAGAAATGGCAACGGTGCTGCTAAAAAGACACAGCAGTTGGTGGGGGAGTGAGAAGACGGAGAGGAGAGGCAGAGAAGAGAGAGCGCGGGAGGGAAGACTGGGGAGATGAGGGCCATTAGCTGCCAACACAATATAGCTACCACTTAGCCTAACTAGCAGGCAACACGGCAAACTGCCAAATGACTTCTTTTACAAGTGTTCTGGTGACATGTGGATGCTTGTTTGGCTGCTAACATGAGGAAGTGTGGGGAGAGTTACAGTACAATTTTAATTTTGAATCCACTGTCAACAAACAAACTAGGGCCGTTATGTGTGAGCCTATAAACAACTCTGGCTAATAAAGGCAATGGATCCAAGAGGACTGAATACTGTCAAAAATACATTATTATGATCTTATTTAATTTTCTTTTTGTTAGCAAGGGTAATTTCTTGAACCTTGAGTTCAGAGAGCTACTACAAAAATGATAATCAGAGGCTGTTATGCCAAAAGGTGTCCCAGGCTGACTCTCATGAATAGAACTTAATGTTTAAAAATGTTTTATTAAAAGAATAATGCAGTCCAATCAATGAGTTGGAGTCATAAACTGCATATTAAATAGGTAGAATCCTTATTTAATATACAGTCTTTGTTTGAAGTGAGTTGTTTTCCAATGCCCCCCTTCTCCCCAGCCTCGAAACTCAGGCAGGCACCAGGAGCACTGAACCTACATGAGTGCAACATTATATTTTGACAATGACAAGCGACAACAAGTCCTACACTGTAAGCTGATCAAAGTAAAGCCAAATCTGATAACCTCAAAACAAAAGCTGACTAGGCTGGAGATGGATTTCAGTGACTGCCTGCTTTCTGCCTGCCAGTCTCCATGAACATATTGTTCAATTTAACCATTATAAACATCTACTCCTTCTAAAAGATTACTAATGATTTCTTACAACTCATAAACAGACACTTACTAATCCAGCGAACAATCAGCATTAATTTTAACTCTAATAAAAGTGAAATGGGCAAAAACAAAAATATATTTTCTGCATTGGAATGGAAATAAGGAGAACTTGTTGGCTGTAATGTTGTTGGAGAAGCCGGTATTTCAATTTACCATGTGTCTTTAATCTCTGATGTCATATCATGGTTATTTTTAATTTAGTACAGTAAACATATAACAGATTTTTCCTTTAAAAAGTTTTAATTCACCATTTAAATTGAAAGATGACTTTTTAATAAAACATAATGTTCAAAACAACAGACTACTAATACAGTAGTAGTAAAGAGTTTTTAAAAGAAGTCCCTTTGATGTTTAAATTTATAAGATGGATGATAATGGTGATGCCTTGCCTGAAAAAAATCAGCCTGTGGCAACAACCCCTCCCAAAAGTCTCACGGAACATTAATTTCAACAATATTTATTAATTTATTTAACACATAAACACATATTCAACTGTTGACCATTTGCTTGTAAATAAAATGAATTTAATTCCCTGTTTATTAGATTTGCTTTGTGCTCCTAGACACAGTGATATGTAGCCCTCACTCGCATCATTAATCTCTCGTGCTGATCATTAATCAGAGTGAGGCTGATTAATGGTGAGCAACATGACTTCTAAATATATGAGTCATCATTTTAATAATCAGAGGAAGGGCGGCGTACATCCTAATCTCTCTCATTTGGTCTAATAATGTCTACAACCCACACATGTAACACAAGGACAATGACGTTAAGGAAGCGCACACAGACACACAGAAAAATCTCTCCAACTATACATATGTTGCAAGTATAACTGCAACAATTAGTCAATTAATCAATTAGTTGACCAAAACAAAATTAGTCAGAAAATATTTTGATAACTGATCCAGTCATTTTTCAAGCAAAACTTAGCTGGTTCCAGTTTCTTAAATGTAAAGATTTGCTGCATTTCTTTGTCATTTATGGCAGTAAATGAAGGACAAAATAAGCAATTTGAAGTAGGGATGTTAAAGATTAATCACCATTAAGAATTTAACCAATTAAAACAGTATTAATCAATAATTAATCAACAGAATAGAAGTGGCAGTAACTGTGACTCATTTGACATGATTTTGTCTGGCAGAACCATTTGTTGAACAAGGAAACTTAAACTAATACAGAGGAAACTATGAGAAAACAGCTTTTGTATCTTATCAATCAATCATGATAAACCGGTTAAACAATTATCAATTGTTAACAAAAATGCACAAATTTTGCAACCCTAATGTGAAGATCACTTTGGGCTCTGGGAAATAGTGATGAAATGAGAACAACATTTTATCAACTTAATGATTAATCAATTAATTGTGAAAATAATAATCAGATTAATCGATAATGAAATTAATCATTTGTTGTAGCCCTAGTTGCAAGAAACTAAGGCAAAAAAGACAAAACGTTCACACACACGCACACACAAATTCAAAAATGTACCATCACACATCTATTTATATCAGCCCAATGCTCTTATCCTCAAATTAAAAATAAGAAGGGTCTTGATCTCCCAATAATACACAGGTGAAATGAAGGGACAGTGTTTACCTGACACTGATGAAAGGACAATCACATGTTGAGCTGCCACCTGTGATTGTATTACTGCTTTGACTTTACACTGAGCTGCCTGACATTTCAGAAGGAAAGGTTGCTAATACTGCCGTGGATCTGCTGAAATGAACAGAACACCCTCTGGACGGAGAACACTGGCTTAATGAAGCTCTCTGAACAACTCTGCATTGTCACTCGGCACCATCGCTAATGCGACAGACTGGTGTGTTTTGCAAAAGAAGGAAAATAACGCTAAATAATAAAATAATAAATAATAGACATGAAGTCTAAGATGCAAAATAACCTTCGGCAAGCAACAACGTCAGGCTTAAAGAAACAAAGATGGAACAGAAAATTATTATTTACACAACACACACAGATTGCAGCGGTAGATGTTCCTCTCAAAATGTCACAATCGATGTGAGAAAATGAATGTGCATCGGCAGGTCACAGATCTCTTAATATACCAATGAAAATGGTATTTGCTGGCTGGGTTCTAGATGTATCGTCTCCATAACTGGACACAGAGTGCCACCTAGTGTCTGTTACTGGCTACTACGCCCATACCACCTCGGTAGTATTTCACAGTGGATGTGCGCCACGAAGGGAAGGAGTGTGAGGAGGTTTTACGATGAAATCACACACAGAAAGAGAGACTGAGAGAGAGAGCTGAATGCTGTACCTGTTTTTGCTGGTGCTGGCAGTAGGGGCAATGTCTGGGGTCAACACATACAGGCTGTTGTTCTTGGGCAGGTGTAAACTTCTCAGCACCGTCTGATTAAAGAGGCACACAGATACAACATCAAAATAGTAATTAAACACAGACACATCAGAACATCAAAATAGTTACAATATGTAAAGCTTCCATGTTAAAATTTCTGTCTATTTTGTTGAGTTGTGTGTTTACATTATCCCAATATTTCCAACACTGTTCAAAACACACAGTTTATTCAAAGTAACTATGCATTTCCTGCTAAACAATAGTTGCCACAACGTCTGGTAAAACACAGGATATGTCGGATACATCAGAGACTGGGGATGGAGGAAGTCAGCGGATGTGACTAAATAGTAACATGACTAAAACTTTGATATTACTTGGTCCATTCACATGATTTCTGCAATGAAGGTCATTCAACAGTAAAGTTAGCTCCCATGATCCCACACTGCTTCAGATATCATCAAACTACAATCTTTATTTCTTGTTTAACGTGAGAGAGACTCCTAGCAACAGAACATACATTTTGCATGTTTAAGGCCACAGGAATGATATATTCAAATAGTTCGTTTCTGTTTTTCATCTGACATATTTTCAGAGCTGTGTGACTTCATGTTGATCATCATAAGCTCTGGTAGCTCTGAGTAACTTGATACTTACACCCACATTTGTGAAGATATCAGAAATTTTACAGTAATCAGCAACACTTTCATCCAAGGATTTTCTCCTTTTAATGAGCGCCCCCTCAGCTGTACTTTTTCTATTTTCTCGTTCTCTCTTTCTCCTTTGCTGTGTTTTTTCATCACATTACTTGGTCACACATGGTCCATGCACTGACTTAACGTGTTTAAGTGTACAGGATCATACCATCAGGATAAAGCAGTCAGGATGGGTGATGATCTAAAGTTCTGAGGGACTGTAGCTGCCTACTGCTGCCCTGTGTTGTTTTCTCCTTGATTTGCACATTTCACTTATCATTTTTAACACTGGCCTGACACTCCAGGCCAATCAGCTTGCCAGGCCACCAGCACTTCTCCTGGTTCTCCCTATGGCCAATCCAAGCCGACTCATTACATCTGAATGTATACAAAACTTTTAACATGTCCCAATGAATATGTCGAGAAAAGCCTGTTATCTGCACTATCTGGTTCGAAACTGGAAAGACTGTTTTTAAGAATATCAAATAGTTTTACTAACTGTTAGGTAAGCAACAGGTCTGAATTATATTGGTAATAATGCCCAGGCCTCAGAAAGGACCTGAACAAGGCTGTGAGGCCCAGAGAGCCAGCATTAAAAGCGTAAGGTAGGCTATTTCTCAGTGCTACAAACATTGTGATCTGTATCTATCAGATGGTACTGTAACTCTCCACAGGCAGGAAATTAATATACACTGTATTATGAAAATGTTAGAATACATGCATCTAAAGTTTCTCACTCCCCCACCACCTGCATTTAAAAATAATCACATTTATTCAGTTCAAGACACAGAGCACAGTCAAACTGCAGAAAAAAAGACAAAAGAAAGAAAATATGAAAGACCTCTGTTTTAGCTGTTTTTTTCTTGATGTCACATTGTGTTTTAGCACTTGCATGTCTGTGAGAAGCATTTATAAGTTGTATTAACTCACACTATCAGATACATCTCCACTTTTCCATCCCTTCAGCTGCATTTTGGACACTGGAACTGCAAGCTCTGTCTCGAGGATTTGTTTGATTTCTCCTGTAAATTAGATTTATGCAGACCAGTGCAGAGTAAATGTTACATTATGCACAAAAAGGCAGTGCGATATGTTGAGTATCATACACATTGTGTGTATCAGTGTGTGTGGTGCTTACCGACTGTGCTGCCCTCCTCCAGTACCAGCTCTACAGCGCGCTGCCGATACTCCACCCTGAAGTTGAGCATCCGCGGCTGACGCTCTACAATGTGTCGGGAGGAGCTGCTGGGGCAAAAAGCTGAAGTCGAGGACGATGGGGGAGAGGAAGATGAAGATGAAGAGGAGGTGGGAGGAACTGCACCTCCTGCTGCTGCATCGGCTGTTTCTGATTGGCTTGGAGGTCCGTACATGCTGGCCTGGCTCGCCTCGCTGGAAAAGTTACTGTACACAGGTGACAAGGTTACTGATGGTGTGTAAGACTGAATGATGAAACAACAAAGAGTAGAGGTCTTCAGGGGTCACTCAAACCCTAGGACCTGAGACCTGATCCAGGACATATATGGGTTCTCATCCATGTTTTATACATTCAATCAGTTCCAGGTCAGTTCCCATTCTATTTGCACGGGTCCCTGAGAGGATCCAGGAAAACCCAGCAATAATCAGACAGTGCTAATCATGATGGATGTGCTCTGCACTGTAACTTGCAACATTCAGCAACTGCAAGCAAACTGCAAAGCGTATCTGTGACCTCAAAGTGGTGCTAAATGACCCAAGCAAGCAAGTGCCCCTGCTGAGGTTAAGAGCCAGAGAGCAGAGGTCAGAATCATTGTGAAGCACACAGATAATAACAAATTAGCAATGCTAGATAGCAGCTGCGGCAATGGACGCGCAAACCTCTAATACAGGGGTTCTCAAAGTGTGGTCCATGGGCCAATGGTGGCCCACTAAAACATTTTGTGCAGCCCCTGAACGTGGCATGACATGCATGTGTTATACTTTAATCATCCACAGTTCAATTCAGTACTTTCCCGTTCAATAGCCTATATTTAATACACTACTCTGCTACTGCGTCAAACTGCGTCTCCCCAACAAGTGTATTTCAGGTTAAGAATGACAGCTTGCACAAAGGGTTGCAGGTATTATGCCTTGTCATGAATGTCAGTACTGGATTTCTGTGGATCACTCAGCACTTTAAAATGGAAGTGATATAGTCAGTCAGGAAAAAAAGCTGTATGGTAGAGGAGCAAAAAAGGTTTCAGCAAAAATGATTTTCTTTGTCTGACCTCAGTGGACATATAAAATGATCTGCCTTATCTGCCAAGAGATGAACTGAATCCTCAAAGAATTCAATGTTAAAGTTCATAGGTTTTCTTGTACTGCCATCAAAATTAGCATGCAGTCATCAAAACTTTGATACACCTGATATATTTAAAAACTCAGGGTGTTTCATTGAGGATCATTTAGAGAGTGGAAAGAAGAAACAGTCAAGACATAAGTAAGATAAGATGCTATCAGAAAGACATATATGTAAATATTTATGGCCACATCAATCTTTGTTCTTGTCTTCGGCCTGTAATCTGATGCTCAAGAACCAACAGAGGTTTCTGCAAAATAGAAGAGTATACCAGGAACAAATGGCTTTCCCTCCCATCCTACCTTTCAATATCTGTTTATTCTCTCCTCCTCTGTTTCTCTTTGCTGCTTGCTCAGTGTGTGACCCATGTATCACACAACACAGTAAATAATGTCTTTTTTCTCCTGACCATGAACAAAGTGTGCCCTTTGTTCCTTCAAATGTAAGCAGCAACTGTCTTGCAAGAACAGTGCCAGACTCAAGGCTTTTTTAACAAAGACTGTATTTTATTTGGCCCACCACATTAGAGAGGCCACTGTCCTGAGGCGTAGGTTGGCGGTCAACAGCCATAAAACCTCCTCAAACGGGCTGGACCAAGAGGGTTGGGAATTACCCCAACCAGATGGTATCACATTATAACTCTCTCCTCCACTGGGCAACCACTTCAGTAACAGACCAAATGTGGCAACCAAACATTTATTTGAAGATCAAAATCTTTACTGACATTATAACTGGACAAGTACTGACATTTACTGGCTTACTAAAAGTAAGCTAATAATTACATACTGAATTTGTTCAATATTGACCTGTTCTGAGATCTTTTCACAAAAATATAAAATAGACTGTGTTTCAAGGGATGATGGATCATACAGACATTAAGTTATCTGAGTTAAGCCCTGTGTACGAGTTAATGGATGTGAAAAGACGGACTAATCCCTCTTTGGAATAACATGAAAGCCTCTGACAACCGTCAGAATTCTCAAAACGTCCATGAGTACATGTCAATATTTGCTGAAGACTACAGAGATAACACTCTCCACAAAATATAACTGTCACTAAGGTGAACCAGTCTCACAACTACTGTCATCTCACAAATGTAATGTGGGAAGATATGAAAACAGAGATGATATAAAAGTGAGAGAGAAAAAGTGGCAAGAGATTTTACTCCAAAAAACAAATGCAAAATGAGAGAGATCTTGCCAAGAAGATTTTTACAATTCTTGAAAGGATCTGAGAGAAAAAAAATAGTTTATAGTGTGATCTCTCACAACGAGTGAAAAAGACCCTGAGGGCACTTTCACCTAAACTTGGCAGAGCAACACCGAAGGCCGTTAAATTGTCCGTTGTTGCCGTCTGGGTGTAGTTTAACGTTGCCCTACATCTAGATGGCACTGTTCTCTTCTCCTGTGCAGCCCAAGACATGTCCCAATGACAGAACTGCTGAGCCCCTCACCCACTGACAAACTGTCAAATCAATAACCAAGTGCAACAGAGTATACAGCATTTTTATCTACCCCAGAAAAAAAAAAAAAAAGTTCGATGCCCTGCTGACCTGAGGAATTGTGGTTACTGATCAACAAGGAAGGCTTCTTATAATTCCCAACCTGCTTACTGAAGAGGACCCAACGGAAATGCATTTTAGACAGCAGCGTTGGCGTAGCCTCCAACTGGCTCCGGCTCAGGTCACGTCATCAGAGTCTGTTTACTGGGCAACGCCAGCCTACTCATACCAGTGCCAGCCACTTAGTAAATGTGTTGGCTGCTGGTCACACTGCCAGCCAGCCTCCATTCATAGCAATGTGTGCCCTTGAGAAAGACCAGCAATATTCTCATGGCCCAAGGGCCTGAACCGCACTAGAACACATGCATGCGTGCGCACACATGCACACAAGTGTGTACACAAAATACAACGGTTTAACAGAACGTCTCCAGTTTGAGTGGGTTCAGATCAGCTCAGCGCATTCATGAGTGTAAACTAACCGTTGAAGGAAAGTGAAGGGCTCAAAGCCTCTTAAAGAAACCTTTTCTATTCAGAAACTGTGTACAACTCCACTCTTGGCACAAAGTTTCCTTGCAGTTGCAGTGTCTTTTATATTATTCCTCCATTAAACAGCAGAATAGAAACCATAGCAGGAGCAATAACCTCCAACTCAGTAGCATCTATTTTAGTGTTATTCACTGGATGTGTATGTATATGAATATTAGAGCTGGGCAACATAAAGATATTACATCAATAACATGATATCAGACTAGATATGGTCTTAGATTTAGGATATTATAAGTGTGTTATCTATTTTTCCTTTACCTCAATTTAAGTATTTGATAAAAAAAAAATGTGATATTTTATTTTGATTTTGTCCATATACTATATACTACAAATGAAAGTTCTATATTTTAGAACTTACTAATGTAATAGTATTATTTATTACTTAAAGCAATCACTGTGCAATAAAATGGTCCGTCTGCCACATTAATGTGTATGTTGTGTATTATTGCTGTAGATGTTTATGGTTGAGCCAATTTTAACTACTTTGTATACTGTTGGGTAGTTTAGCAATACATCATATTTTATAAGATCATCATATGTTTACACTATTTAAGAAGTATGTTATTTTAGGGACAATTTGTATTTCGAAATATGTATTTTATATTTTTGTAAAGCTTTAAAATATGGAGGTATTATTTATAAACCACTCATCCCATCCGTTATTTAGCTATGCTTACTTTAAGATTTAACATCCAAATTTAATTATGAAAGCAGGTGACACAAAACATCCTTATCCTGTTAAAAAATATAGCCATTGTAATCATCTTCACTAAACTTTAAGACAGAAACTGAATCTTCAAGTTTCTCATTGCCTGGTCACGACTGAGGTAAGGAGTTCAATTTCCTGCTAATCAGGTTCACTCAGACATGGGTTTCACATTGCCTGCATTGTTTGACAGTTGCTTTATTTGCTACATTATAGATGCATATTTTGGACACACATCTCCACTCACACACCAACTCTTCATACTGTTTCCTTGGCACTGACGCATACTTTTTTTGCATGATCATTCTAGTGTGACAAAACAAAGAACAGCAGGACATTGAGAAGTCAGGATACGCATGATGTGCACACTCTTAGGTACCATTTGTTCAGTGTTGTAAGGTGTAATGTGTGGCAACATGGTTATTACTGTACCTTTGTAAGATTCCATTCTCCTGTGGTATCACTCCATTGATGGCTGCCTGAAATGAGAGTGGAAGTATATTAAACAATACAATATAATCCCATTTTCTACTCTATAAAGAGTAGCATATAATGATCATTTTAATTTTAATAAAATCAACATTGCGGCACCTCAATTAATAAAATCCTGAAAATGTTCCTTGTCTGGTCTAGTTGACAGCGTCATACTAATCCCAATATTAAACTAGGGCTGCAACTATCATTTTTTCATTAATATCAATTAGTAGATTAGTTGGAGGGAGTTTGGCTGGAAAAGCCTGATAAGATATTTTATTACACCTTGCCAAAAGTTTTACTATGAAGGTAACTCCCCGGCTTGCTGGAGAAATTGTGGAAATACAAATGCAAATCATTATCACGTTTTTTGGGACTGTCATGTTATTAAAACTTACTGGAAGGGAATACATAATGCAATACAAGAATTTTTTGGAAGTCACCTGCCTATGGAAAGTAAAATTTTGGACTCATGCCCGATAGATGGCCAAAAAGAGACAAATATCTGTTTAGTATTTTGTTGGTGGCAGCCAAAAAAGCCCTTACAAAGACATGGCTTTCTCGGGAGAGCCCAACTTTAAACATGTGGATGGACATCACAATGGACATTTGCAGGATGGAGAGAATGACAGCGGATGTGAATTACAAGAGGGACCTATTTTTCTCACGTTGGAAGAAATGGATGGATTACATAATACCACACAGCTCGGACTTTGAATGTTAATAAAAAGTAAATAAAAAAATCAATAGGTAGATTATTTGTTTGGTCCATAAAATACCAGATAATAGTGGGAAAAATCCAGATCACTGTTTCCTAAATACCAAGCAGATATCCTCAAATGTCCTGTTTTGTCCACAACCTAAAGATATTCAGTTTACAGTCATAGAGTAAAGAAAACAAAAAATATTAGGAGCATCTGAAATCAGAGACTTTTGACATTTATATCTTTAAAGTCTCTCAAAACATTTATTCAGTCATCGTTATTCTAATTATATTATAATTGGTGATTAATTTAATAACTGACAACCAACGATTCATCGTTACACCTATTTATTTCTGTATGTATTAATTTATTTATTTAAGTGACCTACATGATTACTTGCAAAGGTGACTGCTTTGAACCAACTAGCCAGTCCATACTGTATGTAACAGATTCTACCAATTTTATTTTAGTCAACTCTGTGTTATTATGTTTGTGTAAGGTTGTGTTATATTTACTGGCTGAAAGGTCTGAGACTAAATCTATCAAAATGTGACAGAGAATGATGAAGTTTTCATATAGGGTGGTTGATCACAACAAAGAGAGCTGAAAGGACAAACGTGACAGTAACCACTGTCAGCTTTGCACTAAGCTTTTGTTTGAATGAACAATTGATTGGATTGCTCTCGAACATGCACAATTCTTCACTGCAAACCAAGCAAAATAAAGAAGGTTGTTGTGTGCTTGTATAATCATATCCCCCGTTCTTTTTGTACTGAATTAGGAAAATGAATAATGGGGGAAAAAGTCAGGTTCTTACACTGACACTGAAATACAAAACTGATTGTATTAGTGGTCTACACCCGAGGCGAAACTGGATGGATACATTCAACAAGATAATGCTACTTGTCATGCTGCAAGAATTGTACAGGAAAGGTTCAAAACACATTCAGGAAGCAGCCCAGTGGAGTTTTATCGTAAACAAACAAAGTTCTATTTATATTCAGTGTTTTTCACTAAAAGCCATGCCGTATATTCTTGTGGTCTAATATGCTGAATACATTTCTCATAAAACATGTGCAAAGCCAATTTCATAAGTATTCTAAATCCTGTATTGTTTACATTCATGTTTACTTGCTAACAGTCTTCTTCTATCCCTGCCTTGTTGGCAGTTTGCAGCACGTCTTGGCGCATTACCACCACCTGTCGATTAGTGGAATAGTGTGAAATCATAAACAAACAAACATGAGATAAACAAAACGGACAGCTACTCATAGAGAAACAGCTCCACGGCGCTACTAGAGGTCAAAAACTACCCAGGGCTTCTTTAAGCTTCATTGAATTAATTATATAGACACCACAATCCTTTGAACTCCACTTACATCTTATAGCTGACTTCCAATACAGCATCTAGTCATCATCTTTGGGCACGTCTGTAAGGCACTAATGTCTGCATGTTCAGTTTACCAGGAAGCCACACATTCATTGTTGGGAAAGTGCCACAAACGGCGGTGGTGGTTATCAGGACTAAACACACTCCAGTGCAATACTAAACAGGGGTATTTGGTCACTGAAGATTCCAGTTTTCAATCTAGCTGTGCCTGGCCTTTTTCTAATTATGTTGTTCGAGGTAAACAATATCCTTATAGTCTCTGCACCATTGCTTCTATTGATTAGCAATGTGCAATGCTGTAAGTAAATCTAAAAGAAAGGAAACGGTAAAAGATTAAAGTATTTCACACAGCAAATGCCATAACTAAAAAGAGTATCAGTTGTTTAGAATGTCATTTACTAATTAAAAGGATCACAGGGAAGAAATCAAACAACATAAATATATCAGACAGTTTAAAAAGATCTACAAAGAAATTATTTTATGAGGTACAAAAATTAGGAAGGGGAATGTAAGGTACATTAAGGGTGATATTGTTTTTACTGGTTTTCTTTTCTCTTTTCACAGTCTTGATTATGGACATAGTGGTGTAAATATAAGGATGGATGCCAGGGAGGAGAGTGGGTTTATGTAACTGCTTGTTTATTGATGGATTAGTGTCAAATACGGGTAGCACCACAAAAGCATGTTGGTTCTTTGTACTGCTTTTCGGTCAGGAAATGTTCATTTATGTTGCTTATTGAAAGTCTGTGCATTTTTTGTTGTTTTTTGTTGCAAAGATGTTTGAAATAAATAAACCAAATCAAATCACAAGAGGAAATGCATCCAGATCTGAGCATATTAAGCAATTTCCTGCTCTGTTAAACAATATCCTGGGGAAAACACTGCTCAAGAAGATAGGTTGTGGGTGGAGTATCCCTTCAGTTCTTTTTTAACCACCCAATTCCCCACCTACACTGAGCAGACATGGGCACACAAGCACATTGGTTGTTCTCCATGTTTACAAAAACTAGCAACTACTGCAGAGGAACTGCAAGTCATCAGATTTACAGGTGCAGTGAGTCCAGGCCCCACTGTCTGTCCTGCCACTGCTTGGACTGCTGCTGCTGCTGCTTTGAACTCCTGCCAGCATCGCTCTAAATATAGACTGACCCCTTCCGATATGCACCGCGCAGTAACAGGCTCCTTATTTTTCAGAGTCATCATGAGTTAATACAAACTTGGCAGAACACATTCTTTTTCACAGCGTCTCTCAGCATTCTCTGTACCACACCTCTCAGGACGCCTTCTCTCTCTCACACTCACAGCATTGAGGGTGACAGTCCTGCCACCTGCTTCATAAAACATGCTGGGTAAACTGAAGAAATGATTTGGTCATAACGAAATTGTGTGTGTTATTGGATGTTTGCTGACCTCCTGAACTTTCACTCTAGATGGACTAAAGCCTGTCTGTCAAAGAGAAAAGCCCAAAGCCTGCAGATAATGAACTTACCACTAAATCCCAGTTATTAAGCTCTAACAGAGTGATTGCCTCTGCAATGTTGTCAATTCCAGTGCAAGCCTGTGAGGGGGAAAAAAGACAAAAAAACAGTGAATTACAAGAGAGACAAGTATAGTATGAATTCACCTGCAGTATGTTTATGATACATTCAGATCTGCCTGCACATAAAAATGCATTTCACAGCAAAATAAAGGAGAAAGGGTGAAATTAACATTAACATTTTAACTACTATGCTACAGCCCATGAAAGCAACATTTTAAGTGGTTCACAAGAATGACAGCCACTCAGTGATGTCTTGATCAGAAGGCCACCAATCTGCTCTGATTTCTGCATGGAATCTTGGATTCCTGAACCTTGCAAAATCAGACTAAACAAAATATGTTCTGAAAGGATTACAAAACTGCAAAGTGGGTCAGGATACACCAACTCTAACAATAGCTCTTATCTCAGATGTATCTCTGAGATTAGAGCCAATATGGCAAAAAAGAAAAAAATCTAATTGCAATTACTTTGTCGGATATTGCAATTGTGATATGATTTATGATTAGTGGAAATGATGTATTTTTGCACCAGAATTTTCATTACTTTAAAAGACCACACACCCAGACATGTGTTCTTACATATGGAGAACAAGATTTGTAAGCCAGGACATCTCTGCAGCACTATAGTACTTCATTATAATGCTGCTGTGTCACGCATTTTATCTTGTTCAAAAAATTGCAGCTTCTGTAACTTGAATATTACACTTGGCCATATTGCAATGTTAATAATATTTAAATTAATTGTTCAGTCCTACATTTCAATTAGTGTAACAGACAGCAGGCAGGTTGAGGAGCTGATGATGCAACAGCTACTCCGCTTACCTCCTTTTACAAACATGTAGAAGTTTCAAACTTTTTGGATTTCTTACTGGCTAGTAACACTTATTTTTACAGAAATTGTAATCTTGATCCAAATATTATTGATTGGCTTGTGGATATTTTATCACAGATACCAAAGGGTAGCTAAGTAAAGGGTACTTGCACTTACTCCTGTTCCACCAGTTTTCCAGGGTTGTCTTCTTTGTCCACTCTCTTTTACAATGTATACTAATGACAGCAGAGGCCAGCAAAGACAGGGGCATATCCTGAAGTATGCTGGTGATACCTTTGATCTAAATTTAGTTTCAGGACAGAAACAGGACTATTGACCACCTATTGATCATTTTATTCAGGTAGATGCAATGGTACCACTCTGCCAACTGCAAATACAGGTCAAAAGAATTAAACAGTGGACAATATCAGGTGCTCAAGCACCAGTAATGATAACAAACTGAGGACTGAATGCCAGCGAAACTGTCATGTTTTACAAGTGATTTAATACATTGGTGCTCTTGCAGTCTGTAATCTGTTTGTTTAGAAGTTTACAACCTTTCTTGTAGAACAGAGCATAAAATACCTGGCAAACAATTCCATAACAAGTGCTTCACAAAACCAGGAGCATTAAGACCAGTTGAAGTGATGAAAAAGAAACATAAAAATGCCTTTGCACCTGATAAACTATGATAAAAAATAAATATGTAGTAATGGAAACAAAAAAAGTACATTTTTCAGAAACACTGCACTTTCTTGCTGTTCTTGAACACTGAAGTGGCACCCCCAGTGACAATGCCATCAGTGGCCCCACCCCAATTTGAGTTTGGACTCCTGTATTGTGCACTGCATGTTCCTTTGTGTTAATTACTAACTGCTGTGAAGACAAAGTAGATATTTTATACTTCAGATGTCTCTTTTGCCTGTTTGAAGACCATGTAATGCTACTTAAACATTTCACTGTTATTATGATTTAAAACACATTACTGTTTAATGCTTATTTTTTAATTTAGTTTCATAATTAAAAGCTATTTTTGCTGTATATACACAGCATCTGTCTCATGAAGAATACCTCTAACACAATGCTTAATCAGACTCTCCAGTAATCACATAACACTTAAGGATACTTTACCCCAAGTTTCTGATTATATCTGATCTCATGTGTCCCTGAAACATAAACTAATGACAATGCAACACTCATTGCAAAGGCAGAGAGAATGATTTGCGTTAAAAGGAACAGTTCAAATTTCAATAAAACATACTTTTTTTTATCTGACCCTTTGGGATATTTATCCATCGAAATTGGTTTGGATTTTGAGATATTGGCTAAAGAGATGTCTCCCTTCTCTCAAATATGATTGAACTAGTTTGCACTCAACTTGTGGTGCTCAAAGTGCCGAACAATACATCAGACAAACTCAACAGCAATGTCTCTTTCAAGAAATTATGACTTGGTAACTCAAAATAATCCACAGACCCTGTTGTGAGCAGTTTCATGCAGGAACTACTTTCTTTCCACCATATAACTGTGCAGAAGGAAGCATGCATCTACTCATGTACAAGAGGCTTGTGACCATGCATGATTTAAAAATTGGCTGCCTCCTTTGCTGAGCTGTAACCTCTCGTCCATAAGTAGATGCACATTCCCTCCTGCATGATGATACTGTTGGTGGTTGTAGTTCAGTAGACGAAAAGAAAAGGAAATATTTCCTACATGAAACTGATCACAACAAGGTCTGTGGTTCCAAATCAATCCCCTTATAAAACATTTTACAACTTTAATATGCAGTTCTATTTCTGACATAAATACTTCAATCTATGAATGAATTATCTATTTTCATGGTCTGCAAGGAATACGATCTCCTGATTTTGTATGGCTATTGTTTGTTGTTTGTGTGTTTGTTATTTGTTACATTTGGAATTGTTTCATTATCTTGTTGTCATCTTTGTTTTGTTAAATGTTTTGGCTTGCTGTGTCTATACTATATTTCTGTTGTTAAGGAAACAAGATGTTTCACCTTAAGGGGTTATTCCTCATAAAAAATTTCAACAATTATTGTGAGTAAGTGTGTCATGATTTCTCAAAAGAGTCATTTCTGTTGAGTTTTCAGATTTAAATTTTTGGTGCTTTGAGCAACAAGCGAGTACCATCTAATTCCACTATATTCAAGAGAAGGCAGACATTTCTATGACCAATATCTCAGAACATCAGCAACTTACACCAAAACAATCTAGATGGATAAACAGCACTACCAATGTGTATTTTTTATTTTGAGGTGAACTGTCCCTTTAATAAAAGAATACATCCATTGTGGCATGTCCTAATCTGAAAGAACAGCATATCCACCCTAACATCCAAAGCAAATTAGTTAAGGGTGGGAAAACTTTTACATTACTTAGACCTGCTGTCAAATATTATTAAAGGGAACTTCAAAACACAAGGCTATAATAGCAAACCCACGAGAGGAACACACCAAAAAGAAGGCCTACTGTTAATTTCCTAATAGGAAGTATGTATATTATTTTATTATTGGTGTCATTAAGCATGGTAACCAACCAAACAGGAGGCTAAATCAATAAATGCTAATTTGGAGGAGAAGCATACTGTAGTAGCCTGATTTTTTCTCACCATCAAAATATAATATCCAACTTGCAAATTGCCCTAAAAATCTGGTATTTCCAATGGACACACGGTTTCTGACGAGGATTTAAAACCCTGACAAGACAAGTAACAATGTGTAAACAAGTTGACAGTTTGCGTGAGCGCTGTAGCTCTCCTTCAAGCTAACTGAATTGTCGTTATCTGTCAAGCCAGATAACGTGAAACCGGCACAAAACACAAATTATGCCACTCTTTAGATGGGCAGCTTTGGCCAAAAATTATTTAGTTAGCGAGATTATAGCTAATAATTGCCTTCGGCATCAGTTAGCAAGCTGTCAGATTGTTAGCTTAGTGTGCTAGCCACAGAAACCAAAGCTCAGCTCAGGTCTGCTGTTTACGACGCCAGTCAGGTCGTGTGTGCTGTTGTTGACAGTAGCCCGGTGAAATCCAACAACGGCAAACAGATTACTAACTACTAGTATAACATTTAGGACATACAAAAGAGACACACCTGAAAGTCGGCCAGAATCATTTCTCTATCCATGTTGCTATCGCCGCTTTCGGAGGCCATGGCAATGACTGGCTAAAAGCAATTCTTCTTCCACTGGCTCTCGTCGCTTTCTCGCCTCACAGAGGGACACTGAGTACTAATAAAATACTTTGCTTAGACGTGGCGACTAGTGAGAGGTTGGCAAATTGGAAATGTCAAACTTTGTCGGGATTTAACAGCTTCAGATAGACAAAATTCTGGAAAGTAACGTTACAGTGTCCAGTTATCTCATATCATTATTGTCATCTAGTCCATTGCTTTACGGCTGACGTAAAGTGGCGGCAGATGTTGTAAAATTCGAGCCGAGGATGTCGTGTCTAGAAGGGAACCCCACAGCCGCGAAAGATCTCGCGAGAGTGATTATTTTAACACAAACGATTATTTTTCCCTAACCATAACCATGGTTTTTCTCTCCTTAAACTTAAACTTATAAAACAAAATGTGTTAGTTAGTTACTTAGTTAGGTAGTCGGTCAGTTAGTTAGTTAGTTAGTCAGTTCGCAAAATGAAGAAACGAGCAATACTCGCGAGAGTTTCTCAACTCAAGGGTTCCCTACGCATAACCGTGGGACCGAAGAACTTGAAGTTGACTATTGTGTTGCTATATAAATATAAGCCTCTGTCTTTTTTTTTTTTTTTTTTTGGTCATTCCATATTTCCTTTTTCCATATCAATATGTTTGTGCTTCAATACTTAATGCACAGGGGCACAAAACAGACAGTGCAGGCAGTGCAGCAGTGGGGGCTGGGGGTGGGGTGCCCATGGAGAGGTCAGGCCCTCCAACAGTGTATTGGACAGAGAACAGGCCCTTACGAGTGATTCAGATTGCCACTTCATAAATACACCTGTGTTCAAAGAAGGAGTCATGTTAAGTTACATTTTAAAAACAGTGCCATTTGCTATATATGTCCACAAAAACAAACCCACCTCCTACAAAAATCAATTAAATGAATAACATCTTATTTGTAGTCTTTCTGTCATACACAGATATGCAATGATGATTGCTGGATAATGTTGCTAAATGTCATGTCTCTATTTGATCATGTAATGAGATGATACAATATATGGTACCCAGTTTAGGTGCAATATTTGTCAAGACTGGTAAGACTGGACATCACTGGACTGTAAAATTTTTTTATTTTTTTTTAAAGGTTATTTTTTTGGCATTTTTGCCTTTACTGACAGTGACAGCTGAAGGTATGACAGGAAAGGGGGGTGAAGAGACAGGGGATGACATGCAGCAAATGAGCCGCAGGCAGGATTCGAACCAGCAGCTGCTGCAGAGGACTAACAGCCTCAATACATAGTGCACACGCCCTACCGACTGAGCTATAGGGGTGCCCTGGACTGTAAAATTTAACACATTGTTGGTGAAATATATATGGGCCTAAGGGTGTGTGTGCATGCTTCATAACAAGTAATCAGCATACATCAAGACCCCTCATAATAACCTTCGCTCGGAACCGTTGTTACTTACTTTACACCACTGCTAATGTGCCTGCCCAGTTAAAGTCGTTTTGTCTGTGTGCCTTCACAGTAGACTGTACAGCACTACACAAAAGGTGAAATATATATTTGATCTTCTGTGAGCCAGAGTTTTCCACATACTTTCACACTTTTACAGGCCTAACTATTGTAAATGTAGGTGTGGAGGTCAGAGTAATTTTGCTTGTAGTCCTTCTCACCCCACTTTTGAGAACCACTGACTCAATGCCAGGACCAGCCCAAGCGTTTCTGGGGCCAACTCCATTGATTATTGTTAATGTTTGATTATTTGCACACCTACTGCAAATCTAACACACCCATTATCACTTTTGCCCGTTGTAGCTGTGTTGCTTACATCACACCAATGTCAACCTGGCATGTTTTTATCCTTCTTTGGTTTTTAATCTAAAAAATGAAAGCAAACTAACTAGAGCAGTCTAGTGTTAATAATCCTCCCCAGGTGTAAGCATGATGGGGCTCATTTAATTGCTTCTGTATGTGAGTGAGCGTGTGAGTGACTGTGTGTGTGATCACTGGACCTGAAACTTGTCTGCAGCTAATCTTGAATACTGCTAGATGAATCAGGCTAATTTTTTCATGACTGTATGCTGAATAACCACTGTGATTCAGAATTCTTGTAAAATAAAGAAAAGCCTTCCCTATGACTTGAGGGAAATTCTTCCAACATGGCACAAATAATCACTCAAAGATTAAGTGGTTGAATTTTGGTGATCAAAGGTCAAAGGTCAAGATCATAGTGACCTCACTAAACACATTTTTGGCCAAGATTTCATATGCCACTTATGACAAAATTACACACAAATATCTAATAGGATAAAAGGATGAAGTGATGACATTTCCAAAAGGTAATAGGTCAACTTAACTGTGACATCATCATGTTCAGTTCTCTATCAGTCCTCTGTCCTCCCCTGTTAAAAACAATCTCCGTTAAGACAGCATTTTTGTCACTGAAAATTATTCACTAGATTCATACATGTATATTGAGAACTTCTATTTTGCCAAAAAAAATATACTTTATACCTTCAATTAAATTCATTCAAAGTTAGAGGTCAATGTAACAATATTAAATTCCTGCAAAGTCTTAATTACATACATTATGTGAGTCTGGACAGACACGGATGTAAACTGTAACTGGTTGGAGGAGACATACAACTGTGAGGCAGTAATTCTGCTTTTTGACAGCTCTGTTTTCTATGACGATTGACAGCAAACTTCTCACTCTTCTTAACCGGCCACTAGGGGCCGCAGGTGATCAACAGCCGCTTCAGTCTGAAATCTTGTTTCAGCTAGAGATAACATACGTCAGGGTCATGTTAACTGCAGTAGGTGCTTCACCATCTGTTTCCTGGCTGGGATCTGCACTCTAATGAGTGCACTCTTCGAGTTTTCACTTCAATAGTCAAGGTTTTTGGCCTTCACTGTAGGCATGAATGTGACACCACCTCTGACAGAGGCAGCTTAAATTTATTAAACCTGTAGTATTAAAGAACCAGCCCATTAACATAATATTGTTTTATTATTTATTTGTTTATTTATTTACTTACTTAACAGAGACAGAGCATATTCATGAACATCAGTGTATAATGCATGATGTAGATATGCCAGAGTTAGCATAAATAATGTTAATTTACACCTGTAACATCTAGACAGGTAACGGAAGAAAAGAAGACAGGTGTTCTTTGAGCATTCAACAACTTTCTCTGTCTCTTGTTAACCCTGTCCCAACTTTTTTGAAAGATTTTGCAGGAATAAAATTCAGAATGAGTGTATACTTTTAAAAAACAAGAAATGTTTACTTGTTTGAATATCGAATGTGATGTCTTTGCACTGCATTCACTTGTATACAAGTCGAAAATGATTTGCAAGTCATTGCATTCTGTTTTTATTTACATTTTACTCATCATCCCAATTTTTTTGGAGTTGGGGTTGCAGCTGTCCCCCCTGATCGTGTTGCACCTGTTCCCAGGGCTGGGGTCAGTTGCAATATCTGTCTCTGTCCTTACAAGTGGATATTGTAAATTATATTTAATATGTATTCATCTTTAAATGGCATGGGTGATCAGCAGCATTTTTTTTTAAAGATTAGACTGGTCTAATCCAAATAGTCTCTGAGTAACTGAAAGTGAGAGTGATGCAACTGGCCCCCAGTCTCCCCAAAATCACCCCAGCGGTATAATGGACCAAAACCGAAATATCAAATAGCGACACTAGAGGGCGGCAATAGTTTGATGAATGAAAGTGAAATGTCTCTCCGATGATACAAGCCTCTCTTTCTCTTTCAGATTATAACTGAAGATCACGCAGGAAACGCTGATTACATTAATATGCTATAATATGACTGTTCTTTCTCTGGAATAAAATCTCTAATAGCAGTAATGAGTGCGGGCACCTTCATCACTGCTGCGTCTTTTAAGCCCTTTGTCCACGCCTCCTCAGCATCTACCAATCACGCCATCTAATCTTTTTTGGTTAGAATTTCAAAAGTGGGATTTACCCAGCTAAACTGTACTGCAAACGTACTGCCTCCTACAGCTCTATCTACACTTCACATGAAACGCAGTTTGTGATGACAGTGGCAATATTTCATCGGGAGCTTCACTGTGCTTGGATACTGAGGCTGCACCAGCGTCTGAGAGGGATTCAGTCGGACATCGCAGTGCTGTGACAGTGTTTAATGACATGGAGGATCAGCGGTATGTTTATTTTTGAAAATGAAGTGTAGCTCGTCATGATTGTGCGCGCAGACCGTCTCTCCTTTGCCTATCACTCCGCCTGTGCACCGCATGCTCACATCATAACTGCATGATAAACGAATACAGAAACGCACATCTTTTCATTTTGGCTAAATCATTTGAAAATGAGCGGGAAGTGACGGTGAATGACATCATATCATCACTTTTTTTTTTTTTTTTATAAATGCGTAGATGTAACCATTTTTATGTTAATTTCTGTCCTTTGTTGTTGTTGTTGTTGTTGTTATTTTTGCGTGACGTTTTTCAGCGCTCGACTCCGTGGGATGGCATCCAATGACCAGATACATGGAGGACGGCTCCTGTTATGGTTTTAATCATTTTAAAGTAAGGCTTTTTTCCTCAAATATCGATCTTACAAAGGAAAGCTTCGATAACCAAAGTTATTATGTGTACAACGTTGAAAAGCCTGTTGAAAAGACGTGTTGCTTTTGTGGGTTTTTTATAAATAGACCTCAGGGAAAAGGTTGAATACAACCACACATGAAACTATCGTTCATTCGATTAAATTCGGCCTCTGCCCCACATCATTCGGTAAACATCTGATCACAAGACAGCCAGGGCTGCGAGGTAGACCTCTAACACGTGGAAAAATAATTGTTTTTACAGTGTTGCCATATAATTATGACCTACAATGCTACAAACAGAATGAAAACTTAGTGTGCCAGTCACTCGGATGTACAATGTGTTTTGCAGCTGAGCTGCATAACATTATGGGCCCACGTAGAAGTAATAGGTTATTAATTTCTTTGAATTTGAGATACATTTGAGCTAAAATTCCTTTACCCGTTTGGATATTGATTGGACACTAAAATATTTTTGCCATAAATAGAATATAAGCTGTGAAATTGAGAAGTATTGCCTGTTATTGTGTAAAATGTAAATACTTAGACATAGCTTATTAAAAATAAAATGTAACCGTCACATTGGAGATGAGCTAAAACATGAAAATGTATGAGTTATGTGTGATTTAGTAAGGTATAAATAGATAATAGTAATATGATAAGTAATAGTGTATGATAGACATGATATATTTCCTCACCAATCAATATTGCATCAATATTTTAAATTAAATGGAACATAGAAACAATTTAAATAAAGTTACAGGTAAAGCAAAACAACAATAATAATGCCAGTTCCCCTAAACATTCATATTGCAAAGGAAGGAAGGAAGGAAGCCTATCTTACTCCTCTATTTTGATGGCATTCCTTAAATAACTTCTAAAGTTGTAGATTTTTGAGATTTAAAACATGGAAACATTTATTTGAGTAAGATACGGCTCAACTTATTGCTGTATTACTGTTCTATTTTTCCTTTTATGGACATTGGTGGGTTTCACAGATCAAACCCATGTGTGATGTAAGGATGGGAGGGAACTGCCTGGAGTGTATATATATGCCTTGCCTTCTGGAGTATGATATTTTTTCACAAAGTCGATCAAAACCTTGGCTTCTATCTCTTTATATTCTTTTACAAGAATGGCTGAAGGGTTAGCTGACATGCTCTGCAATGCCTCTGCCAGAGGAGACCTAACTGAAGTGTCAAGTTTGCTGCAAAATGGCGCAGATGTTAATGGAATAAATAAATACAAGAGAACTGCACTGCAGGTTGGTAAAAAAAATGTTTTTAAATTAGTTTGTGTAAAAGTGAGCTTAGAAAGATTTCTCAAGGTCGTTTTTTGCAGATGTAGTGTGACAACCCACATGTTTGACTTCCTTGTCTTATTGAGCTGTTGCATGGGATGAAAGGCCAAATCCTATCTTATCTTAAAATATCCTCGAGATTTTGTGCATAATTATATAAACGAAAATAGTCTAAATAGATATAAATAGTTTTTAACTAATCTGTGGACATATAGGAGAGAGAAGTTTGGATTTCAGCATGTCTGGTCTAAATACACTGAGTCAAAAATAGCTAAACAGAAAAACTAAATTGTTATGAAATTCATCATTTTGCTGTAATTCATTATTTAATGCAATATTATTAGACATACATACATTAATATGAATAAATCTGTGTTTTGTAATGGAAGAATAAGATGCTTTTTTATCACTAGAAATATCAGTTTCATGTAGCTCCAGCATAGATTTTGCAACTTTTGATCTACATAAAGAAGTTATTAAGATATATTAAATAAGAAGCCCATTTTAGTACTATTGTGATAAAAGGAAGTCATGCAACAAAGCAGAATTCATTTTGAGGGTCACTGGTAAGAGTGTGAGAAAGGAGTAACAAAATGGTGGAGATGGGTGATAAGGAAATGGTGGCTGAGGACTTCTCTTAGTTGCACAGTACCTGATGCTTTCACTTTTACACGCCTATTTTTTTGTTTTTAATAGTACGGTTTGTATAGAGGTCAAGTTCAGGCAATAATAGCAATAAAAAAATTACTATTACCACTAATAATCACCTTTTAATGATGATAATAATAGTAATATGATTTTGATTCTTCATTTTAATCTGTCATGTTTTATTGATCACAGTGTACACATACAACAAATTTGACTTTGGTTTTGTACTTTAAGAGATTAGATTTAAAATAGACATAAAAGCTATAGGAAAAAGGAAACAAAGCTAAACCAAAATGAGGAAGAGTAGATAGGATTGTTACACAAGAATGTGAAAAAATGGGCATACACATAGTAAATATATGAAAGTTTATGTATATATTCCATATTTTGTAAAAAATATCGGCAGATATATTGATATCAGAATTTTTTACTTTATTATATTGTTATTGACGTCTTCCTTAAAAATCCAATATCAGCCGGGCCAAAGTAAATATACATATACTGCAAAATATATGTAAGAAGCCCCTCAGGCCAACATAAATACTAACTGTATATACAAGTCAAGTGTTTGTAAGTACACATGAGAAATAAAACAAAAGAAATAAATATTGCAGGAAGATATACATAGAGAGGATGTTTATGTAAAGTATGTGCATGTATAGTGCTGGTATTGTGCAGGTTTAAAGGGATGATTCACCCCAAAATCAAAAACATAAATTTTTCCTCCTACCGTGTGGTGCTGTTGTTTTGGTTTGAGTTGCATCGTTTATTGGCTGAATAGATGTCTGCCTTCTCTGGAATGTAATTCGACTAAATGGCGGTCAGGTTGTGGTGCTCAAAGCAATAAAAAATAAACTTCAAAAACTCAACAACATTTCTTTGAAATTATGACCTGATTACTCAGATAATCCATAGACCTAGCAGTTTCATTAGAGCTATGTTTTGTAGAAAGGAAGTGATTCACAACTATGTCTGTGAATTTTCTGCATTATGATTTCTGGAAAGAGACACTGGTGTTGAATTTTTGAGTTGCAGTCCCATTACATTCAAAAGAAGATGGACATCTCTGCAGCCGAGATCTCCAAAACTCCACAACTCCAGGGTTACAACCAACAATTATTTTCATAGTCAATTAATTGGTCAATTATTTTCTAGATTAATCTATTAATAGTTGTTTTAAAATGTCAGAAAATTGTGAAATATGTCAGTCAGTGTTTCTCAGAGTCCAAGATGACATCCTGAAATGTCTTGTTTTACTCATACCCCAAAAATATTCAGTTTACTATCATAGAGGAGAAAAGAAACCTAAACATATTCACATTTAAGAAGCTAAAATCAGAGAATTTTGATGTTTTCTTAAAAAAAACATACTCAACCGATTAATTGATTGTTAAACTAGTTGGCAATTAATTAAATAATCGATTAATAATCGATTAATCATTGCAGCTCTGGACAACTGACACCATATTTTTGATTTTGGGGTGAAATATTCCTTTAATTATGAATCTAATCACATTTCATATGGAGATTAAATTTTGTTTGGCATCATTTGATTTAAAAAAAAAAAATTTTATGTAGGGCAATATTACTATAGTTTTAGTCTATTAACGTTAATAGTTTATAGAAGTCTAGGATTGCATAATTGCCTAAAAGGCCTAATATGAGTTAGGATGTATATGTTGCGGCCTAAATCTTAAAAAAATTGTGTTTATTTATTTCTTTTTATTAAGCGTCTCGCTGATCTGTTTAGTCTATTTTCCTGCTCCGTCTGTCTTTGTGCAGGTGGTGAAGTTGGGGGACCCCGACCTGGTTAAGACTCTTCTCGTGGCGGGAGCCCACCCTAACTTACCCGACCCGGTCCTCCAACTCACCGTGACGCACGACGCCGCACGCGAAGGATTCGTACATACTGTGCGCGTGCTGGTGGAGCACGGTGCAGACGTTAACCTCGCGGACGAGAGAGGTAACCTGCCTTTGCACCTGGCCGCCATGGAAGGTCATCTGGAGGTGATCCGGCTGCTGATCGGAATCACCGCGAACCCCCAAGCGCTCAACGGACAGGGACACACCGCCGCGCAGCTGGCGCGCCAGTACAACAAGATGGCCATTGTCGAATACATCAACGAGTATTTAAGCTCTCGTGAGTAGTTTGCATTCAAAGTTTGTCTTTAAATAAAATAGCGTGCACTAATACAACCCTTACTTTTAAAGAATGTTTGTTTTTATTTAATCTTAAAGCTTCACAGTTCAAGAAAATTAAAATTGCTACATCTCTGTGCGGTATAGGCCCAGAGTATTCAATGTTAGGTTTGTGGGCTTTTTTCTGCATATTACAAATAAAGACTATTTATGTTTCTCAGTCAGAACAGAAAATTGAGAAAACTGTGAAAACAGCTGACAGAATGTATAAACCTAAATTATGGCTACAGGCCTTTAAAGCTGCTGTTAGCCTCTGTTGACATTTCATAGAGAAGAAGAGTGCACTCTCAGATCTCTGCCAGGCAACAGGAAAAGGATATAACCCCTCTGAACTAACCAAATTTTTTGACTGGTAACTGTAATTTAATTACATTGTTTTTCTTATTACCTGTAACGGATAACAATTATATTCATTTTGTCGTTTAACTGTATAGTTACATGGAAGTATTGTCTAGCGCTGCTAGTATCCCATTAAACATTTGTGTTAAATTTTGTCATAATTAGCGAATGAATTCTTGAGTTATGGCCCAAAACGTTTGGCCATAAAAATATTTTGTGATTCCCTCTAAGTTCCTGATATATCACATTCAAGAATGGTATTGATACGAGGTTACAGTGACCTTTGACCTTTAAACACCAAAATCAGGTCATCATTGAGTCTAAGTACACATTTGTGCCAAGGTTGAAGAAATTCCCTCAAGGCATTGTTAAGATATTGTGTTCACAAGACTGGGATGACCACAATACTCGGGGAACACAATACCCATGGCCAGCTGTCGCTAATGTGGAGGTATAATAAAATGTATTTCTATGTTTTGTTTTGTTTTTAAATGTGGATCACAGAGGTCCTTGGGTATACAGTCATGGATGTGCACAAAAAATCAGACTGATGTGTCCAGCTGCGGAAAAGCTCCAGGTCAGCTGGTGATGGCGATGGAAACTGCCATGGTGTCTTTAAAAATAGCTATATTTCTATGCAGTATAGGCCTAACAGTCTATAACCTAATAGCTAATTGTATGAAAGGCAACATGTGAATTTAATTATATAATCAGTGGTCTAGGTAAGAAAATAAATATAAATATATATATAAATAACGCGATAATAATTCTATCAAGCCTATAGCTTCATAGCCTGAAGCGGCAGAAGATTTAATGTCTGAGCAGATTTTAGACCAGGCGGAGTCAAAAAAACAAAAAAAACTTGCCTTTAGCACAGCGATGGAAATTTGTCTCGTTCGCGCAGTTATCGCACACATTACTGTGGACCTGCATTTTTTTCATGAAACTTTATTTATAATATAAGGAACAAGGCAGGGACAAAAAACAAAAAAAAAATCAGACATCAGTGATGGAAATGATACTGCAGAAACCGAATGGAAACCGAAGAGGAGTCATACTGAAAATCAAAAGTAAGATTAAAAAGCAAAGGCCAAAGCAAAACAAAAACACACACACAAAAAAAAAAGAGAGCACAGAAACATTACAAAAGCAGAAATAGATTTGTACAGTGTAGTTTTGTTCCTTTTTTCCCCGGACTTTTCCGCGACTTAAAGTAGTTTGCAAAATTAAACGTTCACGAACACTGTGAATTATTCCGCTCCAATTACAAGCATGAATATATTTACATTGAATAATCACAGAATTGGCAATATCAGAAATATTTGCGTCCAGATCGTCCATAAAATAAATAATATCAGTGTAGGTAAATGGAGTAACGCGAGCCTACATGTTGCAGAAATATGTAGCGTTAAAAGAAAAATAAACGTCTACATGCATTTTACAGAGTTAAGAGCAGGCTGTCTGTAAACTGTAAGTATGTCCAAGTGTTAGAGCGCTAATTCCCTCGTAGCTTGTTTATATTAAATGCAGTTGGTATAAATTATTTTTTGCATCCTGACCAGAGGGATTTTATTACGGCTGAGGAAAACGGATAGGTGGAGTTATAATGAGTTATGGAAAAGTTTCCCTTCTGCTTTCAATTGACTTCAAAATCTTCCTTGTCATAGTTGGTTTGGCAATGACAGCCACGCGGTGCACTGCACTGGAACTAATGTATACCGTGGGAAAATGGGATTATAACCATCCACTTCTTTTAATTACTTTGCGAGGTAATTTATTTAATGTAAAGCGGTGTGTGCATCGATTTGACATGCTGCCAAATTATCAGTTTTACATGTTGGAAAGAAAGATGAGAGTATATGATGCTTGAGATTTGTGCGTGGGTGTAGAGAACTAGTGAGGACTGTGTGGTGGTGCCTGTTATTTAACTTGCACGTTTGACGATCAGAGTTATTTGTTTTAAACAGAAAGGAAGCTGACTGTCCCAATTTCTACCCTATTTGATGACCGTTTCCTTATATGTGTGCTATTTATAGTCTCTGACAAACTTAAAATATTACTTTATAGCCTATAATGTGTGAATAAACACGAGTTTCTTTTGTTTTGTCTTAAACGCCTTGTTGTGACTGTATTTTCCTACATTGCCGTCCTCCTTTTCAGTCTGTCTTTGAACTTAAATATTCTGTAATCTCATTACACTGTATGCTACTCACATTTAGTCACGGTGCTGTGATGACGGGGCATCCTTCAATGACATGAATCATTTAGCTACCAACTGTTCAAAGTGTGGTTATGGTTGTGCTTTCGTGTTTTCATGTCTTGTTTAATAAAGTTTAGGGTTGTGATTAATTCTAGGATCACTTCTTTCAAAATACGACACATTTAAGTAGTCACAACAGGACCACGCGCACGTCGAGGCCTGTGTTGCCTTCATGAACCAGTCGAGCAGGCTGCAGGCGCTGTAGCCTCGGCATCGAAAGTGAAAGTGTACCTTTTTTTCTCTTCTCTCTCTGTGTGCATGTACTGCAGGGTTGTGTTGTTCATTGGAACAAACAGGGACTTACCAAAAACGCTGATCGAAATAGTTCATACCTAAACGATGATGAATGATTAGACGCCAGTCAAGTTAAGGTTTTGAAATAATGCAAAACTTCTGGGACTTAATATTTGTCAATGCAATGTCCTTCTTCCTGATTTATGCTTTATAAGAATAGAAACACATAAAGGGAAGCAGTTCAACTTCATCAGTGTGGTCCTGTGTTACTGACTTGATAACATTTTGTTTTGATCATATGTAGTCACTTTGGGACGCTGTACAACCACAGCTACAACCTGATTACTATACATCTGAACAATTTACTAAAGCTCAGTGAAAGAAATATTTTACTAGTCTGTTTAACATTGACAGCATTTGATATACACTGCTAAGGCTAAATAATGTTCTTATCAATTCTTTTGTACACCCATTTTATTAATAAAGGCCTATAAATGTCGATTTTTCCAGCCACTCTACCCAGCCCTAGGTCTTCTACATACTGTTGCGGATTGTTAAACTTTGAGTAACATAAAGTGAACTGCTGTGGCCTATTTCACCCCAGGTGACCTTATGACACTCGTGGCCACATTATTAATAAACCTTAGCCACTTTATTTGTTAACTTTATGGCTAACAGAAATTGTATGGTTTCAAAAAGATAAAAATAACACTGACATGTGTTTCAGTGTTCTCTCTGTAATCCACTCACTCCTCTGTCTGCCTCACGAGCGTGTACACGCGCATCCCCTGTTCCCGCCTGTCCTCACTCATCCTCTCACACATTTAACTGCGACACCACGGCAGCACATTTTTTTAATACACTGCAGCTCAGTATTAGTATTAATGCACAATGTTGCTGGAGTGGGTGACGTTCGTGTCCTTTAACCCGAAATGTGGACAATGATGACGCTCTAGGCAGCGATTTCGTTTTCAAGTTTTATTCTAAAATGTGTCCGCAAAGTTTTCGGTATTTTTGCTCTGACTGAATTGATTTTTGACGTTGTTGTCTGAGCGCGTATGAAAAATAAAAGTTATAATTTCACATGCGGTTTATCTTATATTTCTCCTGCAAGTCTCCTTCACCTATTATGCTCCACTTTGCAACCATTTACCCTTCCCGGCTTTGCGCAAGAATGACCTGAGACTGCTTTAATGTCTCTTTAGGAGGGGAAGCTATATTTTTAATTGAGATGTCCTCCTCGAGTGGGCAGGCAACAGGCGAGGCCGGGGAGGAGGGTGGGTGCTAGGTTCTTTTTTTTCATTTAACACTAAAAAAAAAAAAAAGAAAAGGAAAAAGAAGCAGGAAGAGTCAACCATATATGGGGCTCAGTCCGTGAGTCATCTGACGACGACTGAAGTGTATAGGGTTTTTATTGGCTGGACAGTGTGTGGAAGAGGCTGGTCTTACAGCAGGAGCTGAAACAACGAACAAGTCCCAGAGTGTTTTCAGTCAAACCCGTCAAAGATTCAACTTTCATACAAAGGACTCTGCTGACTTTGCTGTCACTATTTACACCACTAGATCATATGCATATAAAACAGAGTATATGTAACTGTAATACGGTACCCTCAGCTTTAATTATTATAGCTAGTGGAATAATTATTTTGGGAAAACCGACTTTCTTTCCTTTTTAAATTACATTTTCCTCATGAAATAATAAATAAAATTATTTCAGGTTTATTACTTTATTTTAGGTTCACGGATCTACATACACAATTAAAGTGTTTATTTCTCATGTTATCACTTATGTCTACATTATTGGACCTATTTATTATGGCATTTATTATTTATTATGCTTTATTTATTATGGTGTGGTGTTTATGTGACTTGTGATATAAGCTTATTATTTTTTCTTTCTCTTTTACAGAGTAGAGGAGAAGGAGGATGAAGCAGAAACCTTCTTATGCATCTGCATTTTGCTTTTTGCTGATACTTTGACAATCCTCTATTTTCTAAATTAATAAATTTCTGAAAGTGCCTAATAAATAAACTCTTTTGGATATTTACACATTCATTCGCATTTGCATCATGTTGTATGGAGAGAAAGGGGAAACCAAGCACATGTTTAAAAATACAAAATTTCTAATTTGGAATACTAAAAAAGTAAAACAATGCTGATTAATATACGGGCAATAATACTGTTACTATTTTTGGATGCTTGTTTGTGCAGTACCACAGAAAACCACAGAGTGATATCAACTTCAGAGCATATTTTGGTTTTAGACATTCAGGAAGTTTCAGTACTGCTGTTATGTTTCAATAAGCTCATGAACAGCTAGGATCTAGGAGGAGTTTCAAAATGAATCAAATTATTTAAACACTTCATACAACATGAAACATGAGCTGTCACATTATTTCCAAATTCTTGATTTGTTCCAATCACTGCATCTACAGTGAGGCAAAGGACAGAAATATTACCTGCGAGAGTGACTGACTATCAAAACAATGTTTAGACAGGGTTACACCAACCAGGATTAATTTTTAAACCTGATTAAACCATGGTTTAATTTTAAATTATGTTGCTCCAAACTTTAAAACTAGCTTAGAATTAAGAAAATTACATTTAAACCTACCTTGTTTAGTTTTTACTCCAAACCTGAATAAATTGAATTCTGTTGCACCAAAACGCTAAACTCCTGTTTAAATTGTGATGCAGTATTAACTTTAAACTTACACTTTGTGAGGTTTAACATTTAAAATGACTGAACCAAATACTCAAGTTTGCTGAGCCATCAAGATTAGGCTAACTAGGGCAGTGGTTCCCAAACCCTTGGGGGGGGGGGTGAAGCCACTGCCGGGTGTGTATGGATGACTAGAGGAGAAATATGTGGAGCTGAATGAATATGATTTAGGGAAATAAACACTTTCACTATGTGATGTAATCATACCAATTGTTATTTCACTAAAATTCAAAGGGGGGAGGAGGGGTTGGGGCTTCTGAAGGGGGGCCTTCCAAAAGAAGTTTGGGAACCACTGAACTAGGATATTAAGCTGTTTAGCTAAATAATATCAAGTTGTTGTTGTTGTTGTTGTTGTTGTTGTTTGTAATTTTTAAGCTAGCTAGCAAACAATATAATGTTGTTGTTGTTGTTGTTTAATTTTTAGCTAGCTAGCAAACAATATAACTTAAAATTTTGTTGGCTAGCTAGCAAACAATGTAACATTTCTGTTAACTTTTTAATTAGCTAGCAAACAATACACCGTTTTCTACAGAGTAGTGGAAAGTTAAAGGCTGTGACGCTGTCAAAGTAGCATTAACTCAGCTCACATTGTCCTTTTTTCCACATGTGATTATTATTAAAAGACGTTTCTTATATTTTAGTCACGCTTAGAAAAACAAAAGAAGGAGAAAATTAAATAAACACTCCTCTCCTTTGTTTTTTCCTCTGCTGGTTAATCAATGGGAATGTAATAACGGAAAATATACTATTGTCAATGCCAAAGCATCAAAGTCATATATAAGCAATGTGACATAATAAAAGTCAGAAATTAAAATCCTTGTATGTTCACTTTTTTTTTTTTATCTCTCACTCGGTGTGTGTGTGTGTGTGTGTGTGTGTGTGTGTGTGTGTGTGTGTGTGTGTGTGGTGTCTTGTGTCCTGCTGTGACCTTCTGCACAACTTCCCTTTTTTTTTTTTTCTTTTTTTTTTAAATTATTTCTAGTCCTACTAACATTGTATGTAAACGCATTTGCTTTGGGCTGTTGTCCTAAATGTGTGACTGAATCCTCACAAAACTGTGGGCAAAATGTAAAATATTATGATCTTTGTAACAGGATTATTGTGAGGGGAACTCTTATTCTCTACTCTGTATATAAATATTAAACAATTTAAGACTATTTTTATCGCTAACCATTTACTTTGCCGGCTAAGGTATTGCGGTGAAGTTAATTTTAAGTGGGATATTCGACAGACATGGAGTCGGGATTCAGCAGCGTCTTCTTACAGTTCTCGGTTTCACCCGGTGTCGGCAGCAGGGCGACGGTTAACTCTTATCCTACTTCCGTGTCACTCGCTTCACCACTGAGGTTTGATTTAGGGACTATCAATAAATTACTGGGTCAGTGACACAATGCTGACTGGCTATAGTTATCTTGAAAATTTTGGTGAAAAACACTAAATTGGTTAGTTATTTTACATAAATAGCGTAAAAGAAAATAAAGGCAGCTTTTTTTCAAAAGCTTTCATGTAATATGACCCAGCGATTCAAAATCAATACCAGAAAATTACTGCTCCATTGGAAAAATTGAACACACCTCTTCACAGTACGTTTTGGTATTAATGTGGAGTGTCTTAATAACATTAACATGTTTAGAAAAAAAATTAAAAATACATATTTCCTATGAAATTATTCATATAAAATAGAAGACACTGAAATTTGAAGAAAGGTGAAGAAATTTTCCCTGTTTACCAAGTGTATATTTTCTGGTATTGATTTGGAAGTCACAGGGTCACATTCAGTCATATTTCATTGAAAAAACTGAAAAGCTACCATTATTTTCTATTACGATATTTAATGTCAAATAGATGAATTACACATAGAGTGCTGCAGGGATGATTTTCCCATTGGATTTGTGCAGAGAATAAACTCTGTGGTGGACAAAAGTTTATGATACTCATAGGTTTTGTTCAGCAAGATTGTCTTCACAAACAAACACCACTTTTACGATTTTTGAAGCATAAATGCAATCACCAGAAGTAAAAAGCTGATGCTGGGCTATAAATCATAGACTTTTTGTAGAGCTGGACAGGGATTTGCTGCTCAGCTCTGCTGCCAAATATTTCCAGCGGCCACTCATGATATTGTGGTGAAAATTCCACACAAGCCCAAAAAACATTTTCCTCCATAGGCCACTATTATAAAAAACACATCCAGAAAACTGTTGACAGGACACCTCGAACTGCAAACAACATCAGTTATGACTCTTACTATTTTGAATTTTTGATCCATGGATGTTTTATATTTGTGTAAAAACTTCAAAATTCACAAATGGGTTATTTACTGAGGTATAGAACTCATTCCTGCAGCACTCTATTAGCATCAAAATAAGGCTGTAGGTATCCTGGCTTTTGACTGTACATTTGCACATGCATTTATGGTAGCCTTGCGTATCCTGCGTCTGTTTGTAGTGATGGTTGTGCAGATCCTAAGAAATGACACTACACAAATGAATGTGTGGTAAAAAGTAAGTATAACACCAGCCTAAGTGTGTTGTATGAGAACAATTTATTAGATTTTTTAAGTAAAAAAATTCACAAATATAGGCAAGTAAATGTAAAGGTAATAAAAAGTATTGGTATTGTGACATTTAAACACTAGAAACAGAACATAATGGTAGTTTTTCAAAAGCTTTCATATAATGTAACCCAGTGACTCCCAACCAATAGCAGAAATTATTGTTACATTGGAAAATTACAACACACTACTTCACAACATATGATTTGGATTCACCGGGTCACATTACATGGAAGCTATCGAAAACAAATAATGAATTTTATATAAATATTATATAGATCCGTATATGGAGAGTTGTGTCTTATTTGGTCAGTTTACATGACACTGGGTCACATTACATGGAAGGTGTTTGAAAAACGATCGCTGTATCATTTTACCAGTAATTTATTGATGGTCCCTAAGTCCAGTCCCCAGTGGCTACGCGGAGGGTTGTGAGGAGAGCTCACCGTCCTCCTGCTGCCAAGAGCGGGTGAAACCGAACAAGAGGACGCTGAAGACGCTGCTGGATTCAGAGGGATTTTCGGTGGAATATACTTACATTATTATAGTTTTAGTTTGGCATAATTTTCAGTTCCAAATATACGCTTTTAAACCAAAGATTTGTGCGTTTACATGCATGTTTGAACAGCAAAACAAATCTCTATTCTTTGTTAGCTTTTGTAAAATATGGTAAGAATAACCGAGGGGGGGATTTTTAATTATTTCCTGTTAATATTTACTTGCAAATATCACAAATTAGGCCATTATATCAAAAAAGCCTCAAAACTTGTGTGATCAGTCCAACTATCATTAACTACGCTTAAAATGATGTTTTTAATATATAATTTGACACCATATTTATTAACCCACCATATTCTAAATAACTATGTAAAGATGTCTTACCTGTTACCTGGAGTTAGCATTGAAAAATGAGAGCCCCTTATGGGTGTTATGGATCTATGCAAATGTACATGATTCTCTAAAGGCACTGATTTATTTTGTGTGAGGTTCAGCCAAGCAGTCAGAGACATAAATTACATATTCATTTGACAGTCAGAGAGATAAATGACATAGTTAATTTAATTTGTTAGAGATTGATTGATTTGTTGATTGATAGAGAGATAAATGGTATATTTAGTGCTGCAACTAACGGTTATTTTCATTGTTCAATAATCTGTTGATTAATAGATTAGTTGTTTGGTCTATAAAATGTCACACAATGGTGCCAAATGTGAATTTGAATAAAATACCATCCTCAAATGACTTGTATTGTCCACAACCCAAAGATATTCAGTTTACTGTCAGAGAGGAGGAATTTTGATTTTTTTTCCCTAAAATTATTACTTTAACTGATCAAATCATTTATCAATATAGTTAGCGATAATTTAATAGTTGACAACTAATTGATTATTCAATTAATCGTCACACCTCTAGAACTATTTATTTGGTATTTACGAGGCTCAGCGGTTCCATCATTTGCGAGACCTGTTAATTTGTGGAACAAGGAAAAAGAAAAAAAGAAAAAGAAAACTACATTCTTCCCTTTCTAGAGCGCGCACAGGAAATAAAGCACACCCAGTCACTAGCAGTTTTGCTCTGTTGCAATATCTATTTATTATTTGCCTGCACATAGCATATACATATTAATGCCTACAAACAAGGAAAGTTGTAACCAGCAGCCATACACGAGCCACAAACCACACACACCATTCACATATTTCACATGCAATCAAACCTTTATGTTCAGTTGTAAAGCAGAAAATCACCCCCAAAGCTGAATTTGCTTCTCAATCCTGTGAGTTTGAGCATTTTGAATAAACAAGTCCTTGCCAAGATTCAAAGACAGAGCCAACTGTTTTATCTGGCCTGTGGTTAAGCGAGGTTTTGTGCAGCTGTTTCCTTGTTAGTGAATGTCAGACCATCAGTGTTGAAACCCATGAGTCATTTTCCTGGGATGTGAGCACATTTTCTAACTCAGAAGTTTAGGATTTTATGGAAAATCGGTCCAGGAAGAAGAGCTCAGACGTCTCATAACAGCCTCCCACACACTGACCAATGTATATTTGGGAGACCGCTAGTCATCAAATGAATCAGGGTATGTATATAGATTCTATTTCTGATCAAACTGATTCTTCTGAGTAACTATGGAAAATATAAACACTCATACACAATCACATTTTTATGTCCCCCAAAGCCCATAAAGACAGGAGGTCCTGTCTTAAAGAGGCTTTAAGATTCTTCATCATAAACTGACCTTTCCTTAGTCCCGCCCCATTTTGCTCTGTGCTCCAATAACAGTTGAGCAAGCTAGGCACCTGGTGCCAGCAGAACCATGGTAAATTAGCTAGCTAGGGATTGATGTAGATTAGCTAGCTAGCATTTTGCTAACAGTAGCTAACTTAAGATGTGACAATGTACATCACACTTTTACAGGTCCTCCAATATCATCTTTTAACCATCTTTAAAATTTAGTTTTAATTAGAACATACAAGAGCCTAGCAGATAGAACATCTAAGTAAAGAAAGCAGGAAAAGAGAAAGATGACCGAGGTTCTGCCAGGTACCAAAGCTTGTTCACCTGTTATTGGAACACAAAGCAAGAAGCGCCGCAACTCAAGACGGATCAAGTAGGCAATATTAAAGCTTATTTTTTCATCTCCACGTGATGGCAGTGCCTGGTTGTTAGATTAGTTAGACTGTTCTATTTGTTTTCCACGTGCTGTGCCTCATCAACAGGGGAGACTGGGGAGTGTTGTAACACTGGGTTAGTTGTAACACTTTCAGTTAAAAAAAAAAAAACTGTAAAAGTGCTCCAGTGAGGTCATAAATATGGTACACTGCAATTTCCTTTTTGAACTCACAAGAAAGGAAGCATGTCTCTGTGAGCCACACTGGATTTTATAACCAGATAACTGATTTTCAGGTAAGAAAGTACATTTTCAAGATTATTTTTACATAGTGTTGATTTTATTGTAGATACAATAGTTTGACTTACATAACCTTAAGCAAACATTTTTCTAGTTTAATTTGATGTTTTGCATTAATGCTACCTCCACGCTCCCATGTTAAAACAGTTAGCTATATAATGGCAGCTTGAGGTGGGGATGATTCTAAGAGTTCATTTAAGTGATTAAATTTCTGCACTGTGTGAGAAACACATTATATATATATATATATGTATATACATACATATATATATATATATATATATATATATATGGAATGAAATCTGATGTCATCCTACTGGCGCCATCTTCTGTTTTCAATGTGTATTATCGCTTAGCTTGATGCTAACACATAATGGGAATTACCATTAACATGCTAACTGAAATTAGCATTGTTATCATGGTAATATTTTCTAAACAAACTTCACTCATATTTGACTTCACATGATAAACATAAAAGAACATGTGAGCTCATACTTTCAGTCATATATTCCCTCAACGGGTCAAGACATTTGAGAGGCAGTATACATGTATTTTTATTTTTCTATTATATTTAGGATATATATATATATATATATATATATATATATATATATATATATATATATATATATATATATATATATATATATATATATGTATACACACACACAATTTCACATCAAAAATAAAATGATTTAAATTAAAATCTTCTCCTACTTCTCTTTAACTGGCTAATGTGCAGCTCACTGTAACTTTGTCTGGGGAAATGTATACACAGGCAGGTGTCAGTAATAAAGTGATTCATCACCAATTAAAAATTCCTTGTAGTAACTTTAAATTTCAATTGTGACCATTGTATTCTTCAAAAAATTGGATCAAAGTGTGGACCATAAATCAGCAAATTACCTCTCACTGTCACCTCACAATTATCCCCAGCCTGTTACAACAGACCCTAATAGTGGAGTAGGTTGTAAGAACAGACCTTTGTATTTAACAGTAACTCACATTATCTGTGACAAATAAGAGTGATAAACATCCAGAGTTTTTATTTATAGTAGACAAATATGGGAACTGTTTATCAAAGATTTAGCATGAACAACCACTGAGTTACTGATTCTCAAACAAAAAGTATTACAACCAACCCCAATCTCCCCTACAGTTTTTTTTCTTTTTCTTTTTTTTTTTTTTTTTGGAATTTGCATGGTCAGTGTCTATTGGTTGAATTCTGCTGGAGCCTTTCTCACCGACTCGATTTTGCCATTATCATTCAGTTTCCTTCAAAGGTTTGACCATCACCAAAAAAAAAAGGCACAGCAGGCAGAGACCACAAATATTAATATTATAGCTAGAACTACCAAAAACTGCCAAAACTTGGTTTGAGAACACAGAATCCACCAAAGTTGACATGGTTTAACAGTTTATTCTAACAACCCCATGTGTTCAGCCCCACCCAGCCTTGATTAGGTCCAGACTGGTCACAAATGGAATTTGATTGCATAACTGTTATCCACTGTACCGCAGACTGTTGCCGGGCAGATTCAAGTGGAGGAAACTGCTTGTGCAAAGCTACAGAACTTCTCGGAGAGGGAGCCAGGTGATGCGAGAGAAATCCAATCCAAACACCACAGTACACTGACAATTTATTTATTAGTTTTGTGACAATGTAGTTGGACAATTTTCTTGACACACCTTTTGTATTCTTTATGACATGACATGTACAATGACAGGTCGGCAGCAGCATTTACAGTCTAAAATGTCTGCTTCTTTTCTTGTTTCTGGACTCTGCTCCATATTTTAGCAGCTGATACCAGGCCTCGCTCATGTGTAACCTAAGGCCATGAGGCTCCACCTTAACGATGGAGGACAATGTACAACATAAAGAGTTACGTAGATTAAAGCACTGTGCAAAGACTAAGGTGCTGACACCCACCCGCCCAAATCTTTCTCAAACACTCACACACAAAGGCCTTAAAGCCTCGTACAAACACACACACGCAGGTATGCACACACATACACAGATCACTAAAGGCATGTTGTCAAACTGTGTTGGATCTGTATCATGCCTGCTATGCAGGGGGGGCATTTCCTGCATAATTCAAAGTATTACCGACTCACCTACAGACTGATGTTAGCAGGGAGAAGGAGAATATGACGGAACAATTGTATTTCTTTGTGCTTTAATAGTAAACTGGGTGACTTTAAAACGTGGCAAGATTATTTCGATTGAGGTCTCAACTTTATGAGAGGCAAATCAAAATAGAAATATGAGCTTCCTTAACTCAAACGGCAATGGCTGATTCTGACCACAGTCATCTTCACTGACAGCTCATCTCAGGCAGATTCATTTTTCCTGATGGTGGCACCTGACTGTGTTGACGGTTTCCTGTAATGTTTGCTTTAGATCTGGTTCTTCAGAAAAGTTGTTGCTGATGAATGAAGTGGTACATGAAATGAGCCCCGCCTTGTGGATCTTTTTTATTTCTATCCTCGACTTGTCCTTAGAATTACATGATTTGGACAATATCAGGAGAGGCAAACATGGGATTAATTCATTAGATAAGTTAAAGGGGTAGTTCTCATTATTTGAAGTGTTGTTATGTGAGGTAATTATTCATAGTCTGCGTATTACCTACAGTAGATAGCTGTTGGTAGTTTGTAGAAGCAACAGGAGTCCTGTTCTAGGAAGCTAAGCACTGAACTGCTATGGACAGAGTCAGCAACAGAACTTATTTTAGCCACATAAAAAAACAGAGGGAAAAAAAAATGAACATCACTTCAACTGTACGCTATATTTAGAACATTTTCACCACTTTCCTTTGCTGTGAGCCTTTTCTGACGGGAAATTTCTGTTATATAAGCCAAGTTTCGTCATTTTACTTTGCATTACACAGGAGTTGCTGGTCAACTTTGGCCTCAATCTGTTGGTTCATCTATGTTACTGGGTGACTTCTGTGTCTTAAAGGGTTTTTTCAGAATGCAATGAAGTCACACAGCACTACAAACAAACTGACTCATAGAGCCAGCATTAGATCAGCAACTCCTGTGTTCTGTGAGGTTAAATGACAGCAGTTTCCTGTTAGATAGGGCTGTTTGGCAGCAAAGTAATGCAGTATAAATATTCTAAATATAGTATAGACTATAGACTGATACTGATTTTTATAGGTGGCTAAAATACATTTTGCTTCTGACCCTGACCACAGCATTACACGGCTTGTTTTTTAATCCCTGTGAAGATGCATTCCATGTATTCTATTCTCAATTTCTTATTTTTACAAGAGGGCTTTATTTATTTTTTATCTTATTCTGCATTACTTATGACATTCTATTCTTGTTTTTGTGTTCATTTGATGTCTTTTTATGTGAAGCACTTAGTGCATATAATATCTTTGTTGTGAAGCACTTTAGGCTGCATTTCTTGTAAGAAAGATGCTATGCAAATAAAGTTAATTATTTTTACTACTATTGAAAATGTACTGATAATGGATAAGTACTTCCTACAACCCCACTTCAAAAGAATCTAAACTATCCCTTTAATGTCACTAGTAATAAATTATGTTTCCTTGCTGGTCCACAGAGAAAGTGGCTTTTATTACAAATCCTTGCAATGCTAATGAGAAAGTAGGTAATGTAAATCACATACTTCACCTTGACATAATTACTGAATGCATATGGTCAACTCTTGTCACAAGTCTGATTAATAAGTGCAAATATCTCTGATTTGTATCAATGGTTTGTCAACTGATCTATTTGTGCTTTAGCCAATAATTTCACTGAGATCTCACTGTCATGAGGAGCAACAGTCTACCAACTATCCATCACATTAGTGACTAAAGCACATGCTGTATTACCTTTTGCCGCATCTGTTTTGTTGGTAAACACTGGTTCAACTGAGCCCTTATGCTGACTGACAAAACAAACACAGAACAGATTTCACAAAGCCACGGGACAATCAATCAATTAATCCACCGACCAAACTTATTTTACTCCTAAAAGATCTATACAGACAGACAACTCGAGGCCAAGTGGAGGCCTGTGGTGTGTCTGCAGAATATGTTTGATGTCCATAGTCTTGAGTCCAACGTCCATCTCTAGCAGTCTTTGAATCTCATATCCGCATGTGGGGCAGTTTTTGAAGCAGATATGACTCACAGGCGTCTGTGTCGAGACACATCAGAGATCTTCTGAAGGGCGTTCCTTTCCCCTTGTCTTGCAGTATGATATTATAGTAATCAGGCTTCAGCAGTCCAACAAACAGTGTCTGCAGCCTGATGACGGTGGTCATCGGACGATGGCGTCTTGTCATCCTGCATTCTTTCACAGTTCATTTCAATGATGGGGATTACATAAAGGAAGTGTGTGCATTTGCGTATATAAAAGCGGATCTTGGAAAGGTTTCTTAATCATACCAGTTAACCGTTATCCATTCCTCTTGACTTCCCTTTACACTTGAATCCTCATTTCCTTAATCCAGCTCCTTCCTGCTCGTCCTTAACATCAACACTCTGTTCATTCCTCCAATCCTGTCCAGCAGGCCAAATGAGGAACTTGTGTGGCACACACACACACACATGCTCTCTCTCTCTCTCTCACACACACACACACACACACACACACACACACACACACACACACACACACACACACACACACAACCACACACAACCACACACACACAGTTCATCCAAAATCATTTACATTGTCACTGCTTTATGTGACCATTTTACTAATCCAGGATACAGGTTAGCAAGATGGAAGTTGTGTGTATGTCCATTTGTGTGCATATTTTATGTGTGTGTGTTCAGTCTACCCCACAGGTGTCTGTGGGGATATGTGGGAGTGTGTGTGTCAGTTGGTCTCGTAGGAAGAAAGCAGCGCGGCGTCCACAGGCTCCATGCAGGAGGGGCAGGTGAAGGATCTCATCAGCCAGTCGTCTATACAGTCCATGTGGTAAATGTGCATGCAGGGCAGGAACCGGATGGGGTCTCCATACACAAAGTCCATCATACAGATGACGCACCTGTGAAGGTGAACACAGACACCATTTACCATAAATTTGATACTACATCTTGTTTGGCATTAGGTATGGACAGCACAAAAGTTCACATGTGAAGGCAAAAGGAGTCAAAGAAACGTGCTTCATACATTCAGGGATGCATTAAGGGGTATTTAAATGTACTGTATGGAGACCTATAAGTTATTCTTACTGCTAGTGGTTCGGGAAACAAAAAATATTGTGAGAATAGCTGATCCTGCTTTTGATTTTGATTATTGAATTTGAAAACTATTTTGATCAATTTTCAATATAGAATAAAAATCATGACACCCATGATGTCCAGGCTGATAGTTTCAGTTTACATGAAAATTACTTTCATAATGCAAATGATCCCTATGTGGTGCTATGATGACAGGTTGGACTTTCTGGTGCGGCTGCCTGGAGCAGTAAAGCGAGACCTCCCGGTCACCCATGCATGATTAGACAGTCTGCAGCACCTGTGCCCATAGATATTGCACCTACCACCCATGGTAGACTCCATACAGGCTACAAATTATAAACAGACATTAATGCACAGCCCTCCTCTGTTTTCTTTCTTCTCTGAGTCAGGGGTCAGTCAGCATATCACTTAATGTTAGTTAGTCTTTACCACCAAACTTTTACATTTCTTCTTGAAGCAGAAAGGGCATGGATATGGGCAACTCTAATTGCCCTGTCTTTGTCTTTAATTACACTACACACAAGTCCTGTCTTGTCCAGGTAAGTCTTTGTCACGCCTCCCATGATCCCAGAGGTACAGGTTGATCCATTGACAACCACAATGCCCCTTCTCATAAAACTTCACCAAAGCTTTGTCCATCTTTGTCATTACCACAGTGGCTGCAATTCCTCCCTTGTCCACCTCTTCCAGAACAGATGAGACAGATGCTGAACCTGTCTCCATTGGTGCCTGATGTGAAGATCTTTTTCTTGAAAGAGTTCAGGGACAAGAATTTAAGTTTCCCTTTGAGCAGAAAGACAGGATCTAGGATCCCTGCTACAGCAGAAATGACAAATACAGACATAGCCTCAGGGAAGATTCGTGAAAGGGGACGTTGCCGTTGTCATGAATCAACCTTTTTATCTGGGATGATGGATCATTGAAAGAGTGCCAAAGACTTGGCTGGACAAAAAAGGACTTCTAGGTGTAGTAGAGTTAAAGACAAAGACAAGGCAGGGCAGTTGGCGCAACCCGTATCTAACAGCAGGTTGTCTGTACAGTTTAGGTTGTAAAAGAATTTGTAGGTGGTTTGTGGTTACACTTCCTGACTACTAAAAAAAAGAGAAAAAAAAGCACATATTTTTTGAATGACATGATTTCAGAAACTGTCATTGATTCAATTTTAATCCTGTTTTCAGAAAAATATTATTATTTTTTTAAAGACCAAGAAATACGGATATTTATTTATTTATTATGATTATTTAACCAGGCAAGTCATTAAGAACAAATTCATATCACTGCTCCAAACACAATAACTCCAAGTGCTCAGGCTTACCACCCAGAGTTAATACTCACTCTCTGATCTTCTTCTCAGAGCCATCCCGCCCCGGGTCGTACACACCCTTCGGGAGGTGCTGGATGAGTCCAATGCGCTGGGCGATGCGGACCTGCTCCTCTTCTGTCAGCTGAGTTGCCAAACGGGCTTGGCTGGGTGTTGGGTGGTAGACAGGCACATGTATTTGCTCCTACAAAAAGAAGGAAAAAAAAGTTAGACTAAACAACTGTCTTGTAATCTAGTCTGCAACATAAAATGACTGTGTGGGTTAAAATAAGCATTGAAAAGGCACTGAGAAAGACTTGGTTCTCAGAGTCAGTCTGTTTTGTAACAGGAAATGTGTCAAGAGGACTTTGAAGGCTGCTTACTAAATCTCTCTCCACCATTAATTCTGCCATTGTGAGATGTTAACAAAAAGCAGATAAAGATGATGATTGCTTTCTGTGGAAGTTGAACTCGGTCTAGCAGATAAACTACAACATCCCTCTGATTATGACACAAACATGTTCTGTGAACCAAGACATAAGCATTTATTTTAACACTGAGCAATCGAGTCACCACCTGTTAATATAATACCTATTTGCATTAGTATGCAAATCCCTCTCCTTGAAAGGTGGAATTCACCTCGGCTCACTACATGATGAAACTACTCATCTGACTAAGCTCACACTACCTATTGTCAGTAACTGATGTAATCAATGATTCATTTCAAGCTCGCAGTATTTCTGGCCACGTCGTGAAATTATGATTGCAGGCAGTAGGTGGTAGTGTTTCCCCACGCCTTGATCAAACAGCTGCTGCTGCAGAGAGCTGCTGTAGTTCCATTGTTGGTGTCACACAGACCTGATTTATGAAACAGGATTAATAAAACAATGTCACTTGACTTTAATTTAATTCTGCAGTTTAAAGTGTAATGAAAGATGAGCTCTGGCAAGGCTCTCTCTGAAGGAGTCAGCCATCAACTACTCTAAAGTGGAGTCACACCAGATTGTTCAGCTGGAAACATCTTGGTTATCTTTCAACTTTCTTGTTAATGTCCTCGAAACAATTTATTTTACATGGTTTAGTTTAAATTCCACTCTTAAAAGCATGGCCGGCTAATGCTAGACTGCACCAAACTTCAAAGCAGCCAAAACCTCCTTGTCCCTCTACACCAGAGGTGCCTAAACTGTTTTCCCTTGGAGGCCCAAAACTGAAACTAGGTGGTGGGCCACGGGCTGAAAGCAAAGACTATCGTATTGTATAGTATTGTTAAGATGTGAAATGGTCCTATGATCCCAAGTTTACTTAATGGACTGACTTTCTGCACAAAGTGCCGCTGTGCCTGCCGTACTCAGATTATGAAAAATAATGGCAGAGATAATGATATATATTATAATCTTTTTAGGAAATTTAATTTTCTTTTAGCAAGAAAAATCTGGTCGGCCAAACTGAACCTTGTCACAGGCCAATTTTGGCCCTACTAGCCCTGCTCTATATGTTGCTCAGTAAGAATCTGCCTTTGGTTTTAATCAACTGAAACTAAGAGTTGACATATTGAGGGTCTTTCATTAGATTGGTCAGCACGGTCTTACATGTTGGTCCACAAAACCACACAATTCAAAGATCACATCAAAATGACTAACAGGTTTCTATATCAGATCGTAATGAGTGTAAAAAACCCAAGGAAGTCATAATATTATATGACCTATATTATATACCACAAAATTAGACTGTATATTATACTGTAAGTATATATTAGATATTTTGAAAATTAGTATTTTCTCCAAAAGGCTGACTTGATGGCCATCTGAAATACAACAAACATCATACTTGTAATACAGAAACAGAAATAATAAAAAAATAGAGCCCAAAACAGACAGAAAATCTGTAACTATTTTAATAATTGCTTGATTGTTTAAAGGCAGAATGAGTATCGTATAAAAAACAATGTATAGACTCATACAAAAATAATCCCACTCAGCGACCAGGGGTCAGATAATAAGCACAGATCCAACTTGAAACTACAAAAATGCTGGACACAACACAGAAAAAACAAAAAGATAGTGAGACGAAAAAACAGAATTTGCTGCTTTTCTCTGTGTTATGCGTGTGTTAGTCAGGAAAGAACTGTTTCTCTGTCTTGCGTACTACTGCCGTCTGTAAGTATTTTTCTCATCTCTCAACAATTTTCTATTCACTCAACTCTCTCACTTTGTGGTCTATGATTGCGCCTCTTCCTTCACTCCTTCCTCCTGCTTTTCTGATACAAACTTATACACTCACTCACTACAGTCTCTTGTGGTGTCAGCACTACTTCCTCCTCATACACACACTTTTCAGCCCACTGACTCTCTTCTCCTACGTCACACCACTCCTTCGTGTCAGGAGACTGAAAGGATCCAACAGCCAGGTCATGGATTAGCTTAAGTCTACTCTAAGGCCATTAAGTGAGCTCCTTCATTCACCACCTGTGTATCCACACTGCACACATGACCTTTTGACACAAAGCACCACACACTTGACTGACTGCAGCTGGAGATCAGACCGGCCTTAGCGGGAAAGAAACTTATCAGCAGCCTCTAATAAACATCTATCTGAGAGCAGCTGGTAAAATAACAACTGTGCTAAAGCCTGGTGTGAAGCCGAATCGCAGACATGAAACTCTGTCTGTCTGTCTCAATTTCCTTCATTCTTTGTGGCTGAATGGTAGTAGGCAGGGTTTAAAAGTTAAGTCAGAGACAAGAGACAAAAAGGAAGGGCTGGAGTGCATTATGTTAGCCTGAATACTTTGAAGACTTTGCTATTTTTTTTTCATGGACAAAATATTTTTAAAAGGTATTACTCATCATGATGGGCACCACTGTTGTATAATGTCTACTGTGGCTCCAAAGGAAGCTTTTCAAAGAATGAAAAAGTAACCCTGAAGATGTCATCATGGTCATCTACATCTCAGCTTGCGTTCATGACTTTTTAAGCAGACAGCAAAGTGTGGCAGTTGAAATAATAAAATATGCTATTTTGAGATAAAGTGCGATTATGAAAAATGCAGGGTGTAGTGTTTTTGGAGCTTCACCTGTACTATGGACTAACAGCCAGGATTTCTCTACTTCTGCTGCTTCAATATTACCATTCTGTCAGCTAAATTGCTGGATTACTGGTCCCAGGGCACGTTCAGACTAGGGCTGCACGATATGTCATAAAAGTCGTAATTCAGTTTCTGTCTAAAATTTGAATAGCAATATGTAATACAATTTGTCAGAATAATCCTTAACCAAAAGAAAAAAAAAAACTATTAAAATCATGCAGTATTTGTTGGAGTCTGTACAAAAAAAACATGCTGTTTTACATCTGCAGAACAAGATTTGTAGGCCAGGGCATCTCTGCGGCACTACAGTACATCATTGTAATGCTGTTTGCCACACATTCTTTTTTAATCCAAAAATTGCAGCTACTGCAATTTGGATTTTAAACTAGGCCATATTGTAATACCACTTATATTTTAATCAATTGTGAAGCCCTTGTATCTTCAACAACAAATCCCCACCAGTTTCTGGTCCAAGTCCCCACCAAGTCAAGCATGGTATGTCGGCCATTAAATCAAAGCTGCTGCTTTGCAGCTTGTGTTTCCATTCTGAGGTTGTTTCACTTTGTTGTGGTTGTGCATTCAAAATGTCATCAACTGTCAGAGTAATGTAAATATGACTCCCTTAAAGTGCCCACATGTGATCAATGGTAAAATCACTCTGTGCTGTGTTACTGTTTTCCTATGAGGAGCCCCCAACTAGGGAATGGCTCTACCCTTGGCATGGTGTACCTCTCAAAATCGCCACCAAGCGCTGAGCTCAAATTCAAATTATTGCAACTCTGACCTCGGCTGCCAAAGTGCAACCACTGAGATAAATGTGTGATGATGTAGCCAGAAGCGACACATACAAGCAGGGGAGAGAGAGGGAGTGATGGAATAAAAGTGGTTCACAGATCCCCAAAGTCCACAACACAACATGAAAAACATAACATTTTTACTTTTTTTGGTCTCTAACCCTAACATCTTGTGGTATCTAACGTATGCCTGAAGAAAAAGACATTTCAAAAACAATGCAGCGTAGCTTACTGGTGCTTATACTACACTTGATATCTTATAGACTATCTTATTTACATATAAAGACTCTACAGTCTAACAATGACAGACCTGTCAATGCAAAAACAGGGGTTAAATAAAAAAATCAACTTAAATCATGATCTCAAAATCTTGACGCCCTCAATAATCAGATACAACCTGAAAAACCCATTCAGCATATTTCAATTACAAAACAAACAAAAACTCCAAGGCACTATTTGTCAATACCAGAGGGTGCAGAGCTGTGATCAAGGTAAAAAGGCCTTTAATAGTGAGATTCAAGCATAATTAAACACAGCCTCATTTTAGTTCTTGAGAAGCTATCTTCTATCAAGTTAAAAGATTTTCATAGAAAACATGCACAACAAAAATGTCCAGGCTAAGTAGCAGTCAGCTTCTCTGCAACACAGCATTTTAAGCTATGAGTCAGCATAACTGTAGTAGATGAGGCTGTCTGCTGCTCCTCTGACAGCCACTCCTTTCGCTCATGTCAAAAAGAGACGGCAGCCAGGCAGCAGGAATAAAAGCTACAGACAGGGCCTCAGAGGGGGGCAGCAGCTGCACTCTGTGTTAGGGTGTTTAACTGTGCAGTGGTCAGCAGTGTAATTGTTGTCATATGCCTTTCCCTTCCTTCATAGATGGTGTCAGCTGGGCTGTGACAACTGTTCATTATGTGACCTCAGGTTGACCAGAAGGATAACAGTCATAGAGATGGAGAGTGAGACAAGAGGAGTAGGCAAGAGTGAAAGTGGAACTAAGGGGGGAGGCAAAGTGCAGACCCTGGTTTCATCTGCCAAGCACGCTGTAGGCAGCTGAAGCTGTCAGCCTGCCAGGCCCTCACTGCTAATGGTGAGCGGGAAGGACAGTGAAGATTGTAGAAGGAATGAGAGCAGATAGAGAGAGAGACAGAGGAAGGGGGGGGGGTTATTTAGCCTCAAACCTCCATCATCCAGCACTAACTGAAAGAGAAAAAAAGTGGGAAAGTGAAAGATACAGGCACTCTCAGCCCACAAGTTCAATAACAAGCAACAGCTTTAGCTTCAAGAGCAAACACAAACACACACACACACACACTACAGGGAATAGTTTAACAGCAAAACCGTATGTGTGTATTTGTGAGTATGTGTGTGTGTGGCCATGTGATGAATGTGAAAATGAGTTAGAACCACATAAGCCACTGTCTCTTACATCATCAGTTCAATTATCTAGGCAAGGTCCTGATTTTTAGCATCCACAAACACAGTTTTCCTATATTGACATGATCAACAATGTCTCCTCATTAAATGACATTAAACATTCATATCTGGGATATTTTGGGTTAACTTGTGTACAGTGGGAGGAAGTGGAGTGTCCATCTTTATTTACAGTCAATGAGCCAGACAGATTTGGGAGGTTTTTTTCTGACAAAACAACAGCAGAAGAGTTATGAAAACTTGCACAGACTGCCTAACAGATTTTGAATCTTGTTTTACAGTTACATGACTGTCTCCCCAGCTGGACTGCTAACATGGTAAAGCAGTTTTACAGACATTAAATGTGGCTATTGAAAGTTTGTAATTTTCTACTTCTTTTCATTTCTGAAATGTTTAACGCAGTGTACTCTACATCTACAATGGGTTTCACAACAAAGAGAAAAGATATTCTCATAACACTCACACTCAACAAATCCCACTTGACACTGACTCAGTTCAAGCTAACCACAGCCTCTGTTCTCTGTGAATGGGGAAAGTACCAACAGTCAACACATTTTCTGCTGAAGGGAAAATATTTAAGGTGGAATAACACTATACGTTTAACAGGAACACCTTCACAGGGGAAATACAGTATTTTGCACTACCTGATTTCCTCTTGTGCTTTCCAGAGATGGGGTCACCTCAATGGCAAACTAAAACTGTAATAGAAACAACAAAAGTGTAACTTGTTGCATGCTTTTTTTCAATTCTGGGAATATTACTGCTTTATTCCCACTCAAGCTATGATGTAACATTTACAAAAATGGTCCTGAGCTGGCAGACTGCCAAGGTAGGAAAAAAATTTCAAACCATAGCTCCTGGCTGTGCCCGCATGATGCCGACATACCAGAGCAGCCAGAGCTTTTAAGGGCTAATGTGTACGTGGGAAAGGGGCTGCAGACAGACAGTATGATGACTGGGCAAAAATCCTGTTTTGAACACATTCTGTTTCGACAGCTTTGTTGTAAGATATTACAAATACAAAAACGTCTATTTTGTCCTCAAATCTTCCAAACCTCAATCATATACAGTACTTGCCAAATGTGGCTGTATCCTTTGTGAAACCTTAGCAGCGTCAAAATGCACTTGAGGGGAAGACACACCGGAAACATGAAACATTTGCAGGTTCTGAAATCTTAGCCCTCTATCTATGGACTGTAGAGTAACAAAATCTTCTTTGGACAAGGCCTGCAGACACCTGCACACAATACAGGCAAGCAGGCACTCAGTTAATCACTCAAACATGCACACACAACAATGGGAGAAGGATGGACATTTGCATTGCAGGATGTGTTTGTTGATGTGATAACAGTCTAGGCTAACAGTGTGATAATAACAGTTATGTGTGTGTATCGCATTACTTCATCAGCCTGGTACAGCAGGAAGTCAGGGCCTTGATGTAGGTTAAGAGTATTAACCCTAGTGTTTACACATAATGCATGACAAGCTCACACAAAGGCTTTACTGTAGTCACACAAGAACTGAGGATAAAGCATATAATGAACATATGTTGGTGGAAAAAAAATGGAGGGGAAAAAAGTTGAAGGTCCAGCAAATTTATTGTCAGAATTTAGCTGAAATGTAATACAATATTTATCACTATGTTTTCACTAGCTCCTCATCACCTGAAAATAAGAATTATTGTGTTTTTGTTACCTTAGCATGAGCCTTTTATAATGTAGAGAGGGTGCGGGTCCTCTCTCATCGAGTTCGCCATGTTGAATTACCGTGTTTCTACAGGAGCCCAGAACTGACAAACCAAACCCTGCCTCTAGATACAGCTTTTCATATTTTTCACGAGTTTCACAGCTGTCATAGGTTCTCCTACACATTTGGAAGGGGAGGGTGATGTGTAGGGGTGTCCCAATTTCAGTATTAAAAAGAAAATCAATTGAGATCAAAGGCAGAATCAGCAATTGTCCCAGTTTCATTTCTCTCTAACCCTGCCTACTTGCAGCATCTGGAAAAGGGACAAGCTAAGGCTGGACAGTTAGAAATCAAAATAGAAATCACATCATGGCTTTCAGCAATTTGAAAATTTCTGGAGGTGCAATATTTGTCTGACGGGGTGCCAAAACAGTCCAATCAACAGAACACCTATCTGTCTGTACGAGGCATGTATGATGTTTACAACTCCTGGTTCCTATGTAAAAGTGAGTGTGAACAGGAAGCAGACCAAAACTAAAAGGCAACAATTTCTAATTTCTTCCTTTGGTTTGGGTCAGATGAACTGAACTACAGGTATGAAAGCACCATCAGTAGATTTGGACAAGAAATGTTACTTTTCAACAACATCTATAAAAGAAATGCCTGGTGGAAAGCCAATAAGGTCTCTTCTTAATGTAGATGTACTTGGGCTAAAATAAATATCAAACTTGGAAACTTTTCCTACTGGGGTGTACATGTTCTTCCATCCATTGTTGTAGGTTACATTACCGTCAGAGAAGGCAGGAAAAGAGTGCGACTTCCTCACTGTGTTCAGATAACAGTAATGTCTTGGGCAGATAAGTTCGACATAAGTGCTTCTGAGTTCCTCACAGGTACAACGTAGTCACTCAAGACCAGATGCGGTTTGGTTTCTTAGCCTCGTCAGGCAGCCCCTTGTGACAGATTAGCAACCGTCTAGTCCTAATATGGTAACAGAAACACTTGGGGGGTGGAGGAGGCGGTGCTGACAAACAAGCCATTGTACTGCAGGTCAGTGACATAGTCTGTGGGCTTTGGCTGACACACAGCCAGGGGTTGCTGTTCCTGAGCACTCACCACAAGTACTAGGACTCAAATAACTCTTTTGTTTCTCCACGACTCCCTCTCACAGAGACAGTTGGCTCATATGATCAGAGGGTTCAGGGTGGTTTTGGCCATTATATTACAGTGGCATAACCAAGTGAAATGCCATTAAGGTCTTATATAATTTAGTACAGGATGTCAACTCCCCTGGTACTTCTTCATTAGCTGATGCTGTTCTGGCATGATTAAGCTAGTCAATTTTTAAATAAAAATATATAATTAGGACCAGTGTATAGGATTTAAAGGTGTCTAGCACTGAGCTCAGAGACTGCAAAAACCTAAATATCAAGAGACCACTGGTTTTATGTCCTGACAACTGTCATTTACATTTTCAAACACTTCCAGCATGTTGTCTTTGAAGTGGTGTTTTTTTCCTCTGACATGCACCAGACACTGAAATAGATAGGGGTGGAGAGAAAAAAATAAATACTATGAGACTTGCTGATCCAGCTGTTGATTTTGATTATTCAAACTGAAAGCTCATTTTGATCACATGCTGACTTAATATTGGTTACCCAAATCATTAATGAGTCAACTTTTGATTTCACACTTGGAAGCAGACTGAGAACCCCCTTTTCAGGTGGTTCCTAGGCTCGCTCTCGTCACCACTCCAGATTTGACAGGTAATTACAAACCACCCCAAAAGCAAACTTTTTCTTCCAATTTCTTCTTCTGGCCAAGCTGGTTGAGCTCAAACTAAACTGAAACTGAACTGCTGACTGCACTGCCTCTCATCTTAATGGTAACCCAGTTAGTTGATGGACTCTGTGCTCAATACTGATAACCAAAAATTACCTGCTTCTCGTGGCTGATGCAATCAGATAACCAAACATTTTACCTTTTTGTATAATAAAAAAAGTAAATACGTCTTGAAGCTTTTGCACACCTGAGGGGAAGGAAGGCTAAGATGTAGTGAGAAAAGATGGATTATTAATATTCCATAGCTCTGACCAAACCACATCTAACATTTACAGCTATTACAACAAAAACAAATATAAATTCTGTCATTACTATTGCCAATATTTATCAGTTAAATGAGAGAAACAGTAAAAAAGCTCAAAGAAGTTCAGCTGCTTGAAAACACACACAAACAGTGAATCTTTCTAAAGTCTGCAAGGTGTTCCAGCCAATAAGGTCTGGCCATAAAGCTAGCTGACAACAGCATAAAGGCCTTTGTGCCAAACTGACTGTGATCAATAAAAACTCCTGTCACTGCTCCCCATCTCTGAGGGTTACGAGGGAGACGGGGGCATTACAAGCCATACAAGGGGGCCAAATGCACGCACGCGCACACATACTTTCACATACACACAAACTCTCTCCCTCTCAAATACAAACGCACAGGGGTGCCTTATCTCTCGTAGCCCAGTCCCACAGCGATGAGTCAGCACTCGTCTCACCAGCTGCTTTCCAAATCACCAGACTCAACACACACACAGCCTTCACAATATTAGGAGCACAAACAGAACTGCACCTCCCTCTGCTTTTTAGCCTCCTCGACTGATACGAAACAAACAAGAGCACAGCTCACACACACTCACTCACTTTGAAATCATTTTGACAAGACCTTAAATGGTCCACTAGCCTAAGTGGTTGGCTCAGAGAGCTGATCTCATCCACTTAGCTTTCAACATCCATCCATCCACCCTTCCATTCAGCCTATGTCTATTCTGACCATGTCTATATGAACTGCCATATTCTAATAATAAGATAATTAAGACTGCTAAATCAACAGTACCTGTATTTTCTGGTCAAATGACACACACATTAAGACATATAGAGTATTCCACTTTATATGCAGTGGATTGTCACGCAGATGCTGTACACGTTACGCAATGGGCTTCATGCGAGTATATTTTGATGCTAACTTTCTCTTACTTGTTTTGTACGATGGGCTGGTATGAACATGTCACGTCAGATTCATCTGACTTCAGATAATTGTGTAAATTATTCACCTGTGCATGTTTGAGTGCACGCACATAAGACTTGTAAATTAGCATAATTAACGCCCCAATAATGCCATATAAGGCTATGCTTTCTTCTCCATAAGTGTTCATAAAGTAAAAAGAGATTTACATGCTTGGAGATTGAAGGCCTGCTTTCAGAGATCCATAAAATAATGTCATTCATTTTTACAGCGTCAGAAGTGGAATTAAGGGGCCTGCTAAAGCCGAGGAATGGGGAAAATGAGCGCTGTTAATCCTGTGTTACCCAAGGGTTGTACTGTCACTGAAATAAATAAGAAATGATTCAATATGCTAAAGGATTCAAGTAAAACGTCTCGCCACAGCAAGGCGGTCAATGACTACAGCCAGAGGAGGAGGTCAGGGTGAAGTCTCCATCACAGAGATAGAGGACAGAATATGTGCCACAATAGGTGATGTTTACTGACAGGCATCAAAGAGGAGGATGTTCCCCTGGACACCAACTTCAGAAACCTGCATGTGAGGATACGACCTATGTGCCTGACAATAGATAATAATAATACTACATCATGATAGGCTTTATGTGTAAACTTACAATTATATTATAAATAGAAAAGCATTCAAACAGGATAATATCAACATGACTATGAAGTGTATTTTATTTTTCACCCAAAATATCTCCAAACTAATGAAAAATACAGTCATTAGGGAATAACTTTGGAGTGGAGAGCAGCAAACTAGCAGCTGACTGCACAATGCCTATGACAGGTCTGCACCACTCATAAATTGTCTGTGCCTAAGAGAAAATTCAAAATATAAAAGAAATGCTGAATGCCCCAAGTTCTCCTAAATCATTCTTACATACCACTTAAGAACAAATTTGTTCATACAACTGGTTCTTGCATGAGGCCCAACAGTTAAAGTGTTATGACAGACCTAATAAAAATATCATCTTAGAATCAACATCTACATTGTTGCAGTCAATGTAAAAAGTCTTGATTTTCTCTGAATAGTGTATCAACAGTGTGTTGCCCTTTCTTTGTCTGACTGCAACCTCAGTGAGCCTTGAACCTTGCAGATGCCAGTGTGTGCACTGCCTCTATTCAGCCAGGAAATTACTCAACAGGACCAAAGCAGCCTCTGGTCAGGCAGTGGACAGATTCCAGATGCTGGAATTCACCCTCCTCTGATTCACCACTGACGGTGGATTCCTAGGAAACACGGTCTCAGTGTTGTTAATGTGACAGACGAAGTCGAGCAGCAGCAGACGTTTAAAAACCTCAGGGTGAGTGTCTGTAGAGTGGCATGCACTTATACTATTTCATAAGCACTCATCATGTGCACAGCAGCGATGTGTGCAAGCCGTTAGCCACAACTTCAGTGACATCCACCACTCCTCAATGTCTCCTACGATTGGTCAACGATGTAACCAGTTACATGTTTTACGTGTTCCCAGTTTATCTGTCGCAGAGCAGCTAATCTGATCATTTTAGATGGAGATCAGTATGATCTGTTATGATCTACTTTTTATGTGAATCGTAGAGATCGCTGTATTTAATGTCCTCTTAATTCTGTTCCCAAACTTAACATAACCTCATTGACTAGCAGATCCATGCTACATGAAAAAAAAACAACAGATGTAGCCAGGTAGATGGCTATGCTGACTGGGTGAATTACTTCAAGTGGTTTTTCCTCCGGTGATGCATGGTGAATGATGTAGCTGGGTTGTGAGTACTTAAAAAGTGTTTATTTATTCATGATTGATTCTATGTTATCTTTTTGTTTTTGTTTACAACTGCAAATGAAACTCAAGTTTTAATCACTGTTTTGAAGCCTGTGTTGTGTCTTCAATCCAATATTGTCTTTTAACGGCACAGTTGGAGAAATTCACAGACTATTTAAAGTCTGGCTATAGTCTACAGAGAACTTCAACTTAGATTTGTGGATTGTGATTCCAATTAAATAGATTGTGATATTATTTTTGGCTAGACTGTCCACCCCTAACCTGTCATCTATATAATTTCCAGCTAGGAATGACTGTGAAAAATGAGTCTGGGTAACTTGGAAAGAAATCCTCTACATCAGCTCCCTGAATGTCTGGAGGGGTTCCACTTCATTGCTGTTTCTTTCAATCAATAACTTCACTTGGAATCACAACAAACAACAGTTATTTTCATGTTTGGGTCTGAAACATAGTCCATATATAAAATACAAAAGACTCCAGAATTTGCCACTTGAGATACAAATTTTATTAAACTACACATATTATGTCAAGTTAATTATCCCATGGCTTTATTGTATTTCAAATTGACTGGATGAATGGGGGATTTTTAATGAAAAGACAATAAGACAACATTACACACCCATCCCATCCCTTCTCCCTTTCTGGGTTTTTCTTCTCTTTTTTGGCCTGTAAAAACAATACCAGGGTTCATCCATCTTTGTCTTTCTTCTGTATTTGTTTACGGTAACTTAAGCTCAGCTGGAGCTCATGTTGTCTTTGTTTTGGATTTCAGTGTTGAGATTTCCGGCATCATGTTTTTCACCATGACTAGAAAACCTCACCATCACACCTCCAGCACAGTGAATACCAGGGCATTTGCACCCAGGCCCGTACTTGGCAGCTTTTAAGAAAACGCCAAATTTCAAATAGAGTATAGCGGAGCCTTAAGTCCCTGTTCTAACACACGCAGCACTTCCAAACTGTGTTAAGCTGAACTGCAAGCACACGAAAATGTGTGCTGTGTTGTCAGGCAGGGTTCAGATGGTGAAGGTGCTGATTACTGTGGTCACCATAGAGAAAAGAGCTGGCAGGTTTTAAAGAGCCCTTTATAAGTAGGTTTTAACTAGTTAGCTAACCCGCTTGTGAAACTCTGTTGATACAAACAAAGTGCACAGAGATTTTTTTTCCCACACAACTGAGAGCTTAAGGGGGATTTATGATTGCCACAGTGTCTCAGATGCGCAACAAAAATGAGCTCATATCATGTTCGGTCAACACTCAATGCAAGGCATCATGGGATTGCTAGTGGACGGCTAACAACAAAAACTGTTTTCAACATGGAAAAAAAAGGATAAATTACCACAGAAGACATTCAGTTTGGGATTTATCATTATGGATTGATTTTGCAAAGTCTCTAAAAAGACACTACAGTTGAAGGATAAATTAAAAAGTGTCTGAAAGGGATACAACTGCACTGGAGCTGACTTTGTACAATGCCAGTGTTAGCATTAGCTTAACGTTAGCCTGCTGAGTTTACTTTAGATAAAACCCCATTCATTTTTCCATGAGTTGGGAAACTATAGTTGAGACTTTACTTGGTCTTGAGAAGCTACAACTTTCATTAACTGACACACTGTAACCTGTACTGTACATTTACTGCTAGATTGACAATTTACTATTAGTTAAGTTTCTGCTCTGCTAGGAGCAGCACCATCACTCATCTGCTGCTCACTCTACCTAACTTGCACGTCACACACACATCACACACTGCCCCATTCTTTAAAGGAGCTGTGCAACAAGTATGATAGTATCCTTCAATAAAGTCCAATAAAGCGTAATTATATGGCCAGTGGGGATACGTTGCTTTTTTTTACTGCAGTGAGAAAAAATCCATACTGTCATAGGCCTAGTTGTTGGTGCTTGGTCATGGATCAGGATAATGGTCAGGATTGCCTTTACAAACATCTGTATGACTCTTCATGTAAAGACCATTGTGTACTGATTGGACACTATATCAAAGGCACATAAAGATTTAAAAATGCCTGCCTGGTCAGAGCTCTTACAGAGAAACTAAGATTTGCTTGCTTTGTCTTTTAAACTATCACTTCTCTATGAGCAGAGCTGGCTGCTTTGGCCCAATTACACACTGTTGTATGCCAGACATGACATACTTGTAGCAGGTTGGTCATGGATGCATAACAAGGACTCCTGTCCCTGTTCAGATATTATCACTGACTGACTGTGAAGGCCTACTGTGTGTGATACTGATGCAAACCTCAAAGTGTCTAGCCTCTGACTCAGTGATGTTATAAGGATGTTGTCAGTTTGCATGAATCGTCCTAGCCCCATTTTGTACCTCTCATATGTTAGTGTACCTTTACGTTAAAATATTTGCAATTGGGGAGCAGTCGAACATTTCTTCCTCCAGATGATGATTATTAGAGTCTTAGAGGATCTCGAAAATGCATCAGAAAAGCAGTATTTTTTTTACCATTGCGGGTTAATTATCTCTTAGACAAAACAAATGGTTACATCTGTGACCATAATCTATGCTAATACATGAAAGGCGAAAACTGGGGCTGGCCTAACGTGAGTTTTCAACAGCGAGGACACAGCAACCTACCGTAATAATGCCCAGGTGCGCTATTACAGAATTTAAAAAATAACATAATTTAAAGACTAGTGATTTTTGTCAATACAATTTCAGCTTTTACACGCACAATATGTAAGCCCTTTCACTAAAAGTCTATCTCACATTAAAACAATGACAAACAACAACAAAAGACATAGTTTGGTGATATCGTGAAGTAGTGGGGGTTCATGGTTGCTGTTTTCTTCATTCAGCGATGTATCAAATTTTTATTTCTTGGTGTTCTTCCCGAAGTAATAGCAACTAGTGGCTAATAGAAAATGCAACGTTACCTTGAATAAATTTTATAATGCCACAAAATATATAACATGGGTCTAGTGTTTTTAGACATTGTGATGCAAAAATATCACACACACACTTATATACACACATTGACATTAACAGTTGCCCAAATGCCCGGGGCAACCAAAAATAACCAGCGCACAAGCAAAACCTGCCCAGACATGCCCGATCGGGCAAGCACCGACTCGGATCATTTTTCTATTATCATCATTATGTTTTTCCTCTCTTGTTTCTGTTACTACGGAGCCCCGGATTGGCCAGTTACAGTGTGTCGCTGCCTCCATTGGCTAAGCATCTCTGCTAACGTGCAGACGTCAAAAAATTTCTGGTCCTACCCTCTCAGTTCTTTACAATTTCTTTATCTCCTTTATCCTTTCTTTGTTGGCTATAATAGAGCTACTCTCTGAAGAAAGAAGTGTTGTGTAGTGTTTTATACATTCAACAGACAATGGGATTTAGTTAGAAATAAGTTGTGAGCAAAAGTAGGCACCAAACTGACAAAAAAATAACCTCCTTGGCAGGGCAAGTATGAATTTAAATGAGGCAAGTAGATTTGAGAAGTACTTGCCCTGCAAGGCAATTAGGAAAAAACCTTAATGTTGGACCCTGACACATATCCATTGGTAGACTGGGTCTTTAACAGAAATGTTTTGATAATAACACAAATTTTAAGGAGCACCACAGTGACCTCGTAACTGGTCAGCATGCATGGGTGCTGGTTAGAAGATCTAGATCTAGTAAAATCTAGTATCATCATCCAGTTAAACAATTATCAGTGTCAAACTTGCGTTTCAAATAACAGACAGCAATAGACCAAGACAGTAGGAAAAATACTCCTCCCTTTTACAAGAAGGGTTTGCACTTGGTTACAACATATTTAATTTAAAATACTGAATTAAATAGCCCTCTACAATAAAGCTCCCATGTACTGACCTGAGATCGCCTTCAGTTTCCCATGCTTTAAAAACACTTATCTTAAATCTACAGATAAGGCTCAGCTTAACCCAGTAACAGGCAAACTCTCTGCCAAAGCCTTACGTAACTCATACCAGCCGCCTCTTAACATAGAAAAACACACAGGAGAAGGGTGATACCATGAATCATATTTACAGCTACAACATGACCTGGTCTGTTTGTAGATGATCTAATTCAGGAAATAAGGACACCAGACAAACAAAGTTGCTGCCCTAGAGGAGGAGATCAGTGAAAGAAGCAGCTGAGAAAGTTATGAGAGTCAGCCTTAAACAGAGAACTGGGGTTTGTTTCAAGTCTATTAAATTAGTTTGTACTCTTTAAGTGAGCTAGAGGCTAAATGGGTCGAATCATGTATAAGGCAAAAGATCAGTAATTACCCTGTAGTATCTGGAAGCTGTTAAAATGAGAGAAAGTCAAGAAAAAATAAATGAGGACTAAAGCTTAAAGTCCTTGTATTACAATCAAATAAGTTTTGTAATAAGGAAATGAAAATATGTTCAACATTAAATAATTTTAAACCAATGTTTAGAAATAACATACTGAATGCATGATGATCAGCGAATGTCAACTAGCATAGTACCACAGGGGAAATGTGTAGGCTGATTATGATTTGTGTACCTTTGTTTGCTTTATTCTGATTATTTGCTCTTGCTATGTTATGAATGTTTACTATTATTTGATTTCATTGAGCTGTATATGGTGAAAACTGGGGCGAAAAGCTGGAATATTGACGCCCAAGACAAAGTTTATCAATGAAATATAAAAGAAGGGGAGCTAGCAGGAAAGCATCAACTAGAAAAGGCTCTCACCTTTCCTATCAGAATGCAACAGGACAAGATTTTGAAAAGATGAGAGTTGTTTACATTACACCTGCTGTACAAATGTCATTTGTTTGTTTTTTTGCGTTATTTATTTGTGTTTTTTACCTTCTTTAGTTTGTAAAGTGATTTGAGAATTGTGAAGGCACACTCTCAACATCCTGACTCTATTTATTACGCTTCCTTTTCTATTTATTTATTAATTTATTTAATTTTAATAGCTGTATTTTTTATTTACTTTGTTGACTCTCACTTGCTTGGTGGTGTTTTTAACTCAGTATTACTGCTCTCTGTTACAACCGTGTCTTATAGAAGGCTCAGAGAGATATAGTTTTTATTGTAAGTCCTATGAGAATGCTTGTGTTTGTATGAACCTTCATATAATCCAATAAAAAGAATTTCATAAAGAAACACAAAAAGGTGGGGTAGGATGTGACCTTGACAAGTAGGCACTTCTTCCATCTTGTTTTTGGACATAAATTATATACTGGAAATTTACTTAACATCACTTGCTGCTGATTATATTTGTTATTCTTATCTTATTTTTTGCTTTATTTTATTTTATTTTTTTTTACATCTTTTATGTCTGTGTGTCTTAAATAATCTCCACTCAGTATGAGCCAAAAATACATGGTTCTGTGTGTTTGAAGGGAGACAGTGGTAAGAGATGAGATCATATCAGTGAAGGATGAATCATAATATGACTTCAGGGAAATGGCAGACAGAGACTGGAGACCTTCGGATAAAACAAAGCGGATTAGTGTCAAAGCGCATGAAGGGACGGGGTCAGTGGGATGGGCTGCTGGCCAAGGGTGATGTTCAGGATCTGTAAACAGCTGATCTAGTCTCATATATGTGCGTCTCCAACACCAGTTTCTTGGTGTCTTCTCCTTTTCTATCGGCTAGACAATGAGCAAATTGGGCCAGACCTATTACACATCACTCGACATTACCTAAACTTAAGATATTTAATGAATCTAGTTAACCCTAAAGCAAAAACTCAATGGCTAACTGGTCATTTTTTGGTTCATACAGTTGGTCAAAGTTACCTGGTAAGGGGGCGGTGGCTCCTGGTCGGGATCAGCACCGTCTCCGTAGCTGGCCCGGTCCGACTGGGACTCATGTAGCAAAGAAATATCATCCGAGGTCGGAGATTTCAGACAGTTTCCCATCTCCTTCCTCTTCGGTCAAACTCTCTCCTCTCTTGGTGTCGCTGTACTTAGAGTTTAACAGTGGGGTTTCACGGGCCACTTTCACAGACAATGTCAGTCAGTGAGAAGGCGTCGAGAAGGCGTTTTTCCATACACAGCTGATGAATCTCCTCTCCCAGCCAGACGACGGGAGGGCTGCTCAGTTCAACAACAACAAAACATCCCTCAGCTAGCTAGCAGCTAGCCACACAAAGAGCTAGCCTGCTAACACCAGCTAGCACTCGTAGGGGAGCATCTATTCGGTTGGCGAAAAAAATAACGAATGAAACAATCTACCCGCAATTTTAAATCGGCAGACAGGGCGAAGCGGAGAAAGGAGTGATATCCTTCATTTAAAATGACAAACCTGATCGCAGTTTTCCTCTCTGAAAACCTCCCTGGCTGTCAGGGACTTTCCAGTTTGCAGCTGCCGAATAACGACAAAAGCTGGTGATGTAGCGGCACGAAGCACCGCCCCGTCGGAAAAACAGCCAATTAGCTTTCATCGACATCCAGGAAGCTCTTAGGCACAGCCAATCAGATTCGTGATCACGTTGTTCTTTGCTGAAAACGTAAACACTGGGCTAAAATCGAGAAATAATGCTTTGTTATTACAAATTAAGGACAGTTTTGCTATAACCAGTATTGTCCTTAAAATATTGAGTGAAAACCCAGTATTTCATCGGTCAATTTAAGTCTCATTGGAGTGCTTTCAGTTAAATATGATGTGTATACATCACCAACACCCCTTGTCTTTTTATCTGTGGCTGCCATTGCCTTGCATATCAACAAGATGAGACGACTTTACTGTAATCTTGTGGATTAGATCACACGTATGAGAACAATGCATGCACTGCCTCCTTGTTCTGTAAATATGACCAATGTGTATTGTGCACGTTGGGGCTACAACTAACGATTATTTTAAATGTCAATTAATCTTTCACTTATTTTCTATATTAACTAATTGTTCGGTTTATAAAATGTCATAAAATGTTGACAAAAGTGTTTCCCAAAGCCTAAGATGATGTCCGCAAATGTTTTGTTTTTCCCACAGCCCAAAGATATTCAGTTTAATGTCAAGGAGTAAAGACTACAGGAACTATTCACATTTTAGAACCTTCAATCAAAGAACTTTGACTCTTTTCTATCAAACATAAAATGCGCAAAACAGTTGACTGGTTATCATAATAGTTGGTAATTAATTTAATAATCAATTATTTTTCTATTAATCAATGCAACGCTACTGCACATTGCATTTTGTAATTCTGTTTGTGGTGCACAAATGACAAAAAAGACACAAAATTGGATGTGTTTTTTTAGTTGCTTATCATCATCATTTCATCTTAATTTACAATAGAAACATTCAGTATGTACAGGAATGTCATTCTGCTGAGTGGTAGCCGTGCCCAGTAAAATATGCTGATTGTAAACATCACAATGCCACTAAATTTGGTTAGAGTTTCTTTTCAGATATACCTGAAAAAACAAAGGAAAAAAAAGCTTAATTAATTATCAGAAAATAAAATATAATTTGTTACTGGAATATTCCAGAGAGCGACTGCTGTTAAAACAATATTGAAAGTAGCCTACATTTCCTCCACCATTAAAAAACATTGAAACTGACTCCTAGTCATCATCTTGAATCCCAAACCTTACTCTAATCATGAATAAATCAGCAGTGCTCTAATTCCAACACTTGAGACAACATCTGAGTTTCTAGGATTTGGACACTCTTGCTGGGACACAGCCCTTCAAATAACCTCACCATCAACACAATTAGAGGTCACCCCTTTCTGACTTATTTCATTACAAGTATTTGTTCATATACAGATTATTATTTGACACAGAGTCGTGGTTATGATGTTCAAGTCCTTCTATAGGTGCTTTTAGACAAGCGTTGCTGATACAAGAGCAGCAGAGGGTATTCACGAAGCAGGAAGACTGTGGTGGTTCCCGTTCAGAGCTTCTTCACTCACTAAAGATGCAACAGGCGGACAAGCACGCAGTCCTTCGCTGCTCGGCGTGAATGGCCTGTTTGTTCAGACTCAAGTACTGTTGGAGCCCGTCCCACACACCAGGAGGAGAAAAGGAGGGAGTCTGCCTTTCTAAAAGACACATTCATCTGTCCTCTTAAAACGGGACAATTTGTGTAAAAGGTGCCATTTACAGTATATAAATGTAAAGAACAACTCTCGTTGCAACTCAGATTTTTTTTTGGACTCTGGAGAGTTTGCATGGCTGGCTGATTTACATAGCTCTGTGCAAAAGCCATTACATGTATGTAACTGTAAATACAGCAGGATTGCAGATTTGATAATTTCTTTTACATGAATAAATTTGTGTCTTTCAGTGTTTCCACAGATTTCAAGGAGAGGAAGAAATGTTAAAATAAACAATAAAATGTTCCCTCACACTGAGAAACACAGTGAACCAAAGCTTATGTAGTGTAAAACTTAATTCAACATCTATAGAATTTATATATATTTAGGTCACATTGGTTTTGATGAAAAAAATATAATAAACATAGGTGAAACCTGTCAACCAAAATGTATCAAATGACATAGTACAAAACAGTCTCATGGTCCTCATGGACTATATGGTGAGTGATGTATGTGCACAGTATACCTGATGTCAAAATATGTCAACACATAACTATGTACCATACCCCATTTACTCAAGTCAAGATATCAATAATCTCTCATTTACATTAAAGGGAAAATTTGGCAGTTTTCCTGTGGATGCCCAGTCAGCGTTGATGGTAAATGTAGTCAACCAAAGCAATAAATTTGTCAGTGTGTGCTATATTGACCATGAGGCAAAATGTGGCTGCAGGAACAAATTTTCAGTATTTCAGCTTGGATTTCTCGTCTCTGCCTCTGGGTAGACAGGGTGTGTGCTAGATGAGTATTTTTGTCACCTAACATTGACAAAACAAGCCAACAAAGGAATTGCTATAGGCTATAGGTCATACACAGCAACATGGGTGTCAGAAACTTGCAGGCATTGCATCCTGGTACATGTAGACACTGCCGGCATGGCTCCTCAAGCTGGAGAACTCAGCTGTCTCAGTCAATATAGTGGCAATGAGGAATTTTTTGTTTCAGCTGACTACATTTATTATCCACACTGACTGGACACCCACATGAAAAATGCCGAAATACCCTTTAAATTAAAAGAAGTGGGAGAGCTTTGTAGTAACCAGGTCAGATGTTGCTGCTGGACTGAGTGTCAGTGGGGGCTTTTTGGCACTCTGGCTCCATCATTTCCAACCCTACAACCCTAAACTGGGCACATTTTTATGCTGGGGTAGTAGTGGAGGTATTCTGCAGGATATACTACATAACCGTGATCTTGTTTTCTACCCTAGTGTACCCCTTATGGGTGGCCACAGTGCTAGACAAACAAGCCAGCTAGAAGCAATGTTTCATAAATATAGGCACATTTCGCAATTTGTCTCTATTTCAAATCACATGAGGAAGTGAAGTTCATCAAAATATAACCCTGGAGGAGGGCATGGCAAACCCATCTAAGACAATCAGGGCCACACAGAGCTGCAGTTGCCCATAAAGATGGCACACATGAGAGAGACAAGCATCCATCTTCCCCAACCCTCCTGATGAAAAAGAAAACAAATCATCCGCCCTAATGGGCGGGGCTGGACTGGGCTGAGTGTTGCATTGTGGGACTGCAGAAACAGAAAGCTGTCTCAGCTCTAGTGTGCCCTCCTCTGTCTGTTATGGGCTGGAGGGAACATGGGTGCCATTCTCCCCCGTGCCCTTGGCCTTGTGCAAAGCAGCCTGAATACGGAAGTGTGTCCGTGATTCCATCGAGTAGTTTTTGTAATTAAGCCTGAAACAGAGCATACAGAGTCGTTTACAATCACATCAGGGATGAATCTCGATCTGAGTTCTCATTTCACACATTGTAATAAATCCATAAATCATAACGATGGTTTACAATCAAGTCAAAGCAAACATTATTCCAGTGTGTAACATTTACAGAATACGTACGAAATGAAATATTTTGTTACTTTAAAATGACCTGTTTACATCTGCTTAGGGAGTGGGTCCCCTGTCAGTAGCCCTGAACATACAAAAGCTGGTTCTAGATACTGCCTTTTGACTTTTGCACGACTTTAGCAACCAATGTACTGTAGGTTCTCCTAAATGCTTGGAAAGACAGAGTGACACAAGGTTTTTGTGATCTGCAAGCTCACTGCTAGATGCCACTAAATCCTATACACTGGTACTTTAAAAAACAATGTCAAAAGTGATGACTTGTAGTGTGCTACACACTATGTGAAAAATATAAGGCATAGTAAAATATTTCATTAAACTGCTGCAAGCATATAGAGAATATTTGATTAAAAAATCTTCTCTACAACCACAGGCAATTTGAATATGTTTTGCGTGTTGGAAAACTTACTTTGCTGCTTCTAAGAGTTTGACAGCTTCATCTCTTCGGCCTTGCTCCAGACACAGCAGGCCGTGCTCCAGCAGGGCGTTAGGAACCAGGTAGTGGTCATACTTGATCTGAGTCTCACTGCAGATAATGTCAAAAGACAGTGGTTACAGAATGTGTGGAGATAAAGTCAGTATAAACAAAGATTCCCTTCAACTGTTGTGCTGTTACTGTTTCAACACAGAACAGTCTTTATTCACCAGAGGATGCAAAACGAATACGACCAGCCTGATTGATGATTACACACTGCAAGAAACTAGAGCGGATCTGTGTTTCTGGTTTTATTAAGCATACTGTACATGCCTGTACACATACAGAGTAAGGCTTACTTGCAGAGGATGAGGGTAAAGTAGTGTTCGGCCTCCTCTTGATGCCCCAGGTGTTTGAGACACAGTCCCTTCAAGAGGCTCAGCAGACACTGATCATCTATGGAGAACTCGGTCCCTGACAAACACACAACAGGAAAGTCAGGAACAAACAAAAGGGGTACATTAATTCTGGACAAACATCAACAGCTGCTATGCCAAGCCATCATGAGAAGGCTAACTATGGTGCTAAACTTTTTAGCTAGCTAGCAAACAATAACGTTTTGTTACAGTTTCCTGCCCTCTTTTATATTTGGTAGGTCCCAAGAGCACTCAAGTTTATTATTTCTTTATTTTAATTTGGATAAGCAAGCATCTCCATATATATTAAGCTCTATTTAATTTTGGATTTACATCAGTGCAGTTGCATTTACTAAATGACTGTTTCAGTTTAAAACCAATTTTGCTAATTTCTGATTAGAACTAATCTTAGACTAAATTAATCTTTGTTGGTGCAACCCAGTCTAAGATGCTCACAATAATTATAAATGCAATCCATGTTAGCATATTTATATCAACATATATAAAATTCTAATCCATTAAAATGATCCTCTTGGCTCTGATAAATAATTTAGCATACTTGGGCTGCTCTCGAGTTTAGCCTGAGCCTCATCCAGTGTTTTCAGCATGCCCTCAGTCAGGTCTTTGTGTTTGCCAATGACCGTGTAGCCGTTCCAGATGTACATCATCTCCTAGAAAACACACATGAAATGAACACACGTCATACAAAAGCAAAAATTATAGAGTTTTCACTGATGTAGGTGAACAAAAAATGTAGCCGTAGACCTAAAGAATCCATCGGTACCATCCATGTCGTGTTAGCTTGTCTGGAAAGGGGATTCAATAATGCATAATGCTAAGTAAAAACTGGCATGGCTGTTTTTAAAGAGGTCTTTTGACTTCTCACCTCAAGATATGAGAATGAAAATGGGTTCACTGGGTACAATTTCCCCTAAACAGACACACCCATGTTATGCTAATCCCATGTAGCTTTGGGCAAACATTGTGCATTTTTTCCCCATGGAGCATAAATGCTATTATTTATGGCTATTCCATTTAGAATATTTCTGTGCACTGGGGTCCATAAACAGTATTAGAATATCATAAATTGAGCATGACTGGAAAGTTTTGACTGAATTTAATGAGCCCAATTCTATTCGTGTGTGACAATGACGGTGCCCCTTGCAGCCATTTCTTTGTAGCGAGATCATTTTTTTTAACTTGGCCTCACTATAAAAAATGACCAGGGATGTATGGCTTTCCTAGTTTTTGATACCAAATCACAGCATATTTTTTTTCTCTGGTGTTCCTCAAGAACTTGGTGTCTTAATGTGGTATTTTGTCCTGGTTCAGTCAATCAAGACAGATCACCCAAGCCCTGCGAGTGTAGACTGTATACATGCCTGTGGTGCCTTAACCGGCAGCCACGTCAGGAATCCAAGGAGTGGCACAATGACAAGGTTAGAGGGCTCCACCTAAGCTCACAGAGCTAGGTTTACTAGGTTTTCTATTTCATACAGACTGCGCCCTCAAACAAACACTGTAGGCTTACAGGGATAAAGCCTGATGCTTGTACCTCCCAGACAGGAGATCAAGATGAGCAGCTAGATGATATACTTGTGAAATGCCATAAATTAGCCTCTGAGCATTGTTCTCTGCCAATCTTCCACCTTCGTTACAGGATAAAATCTCTGCGAAACAGAGCAAATGTCATGGATCGTAATCCTTGATCCATTTACTTCAAAGAAACAATGCAACATATTGTAGTAAGTGTCTGTCATGCTACAAGCAGTAGCAGTACTGACCAGTGGAGGAGCGGGAAGAGGAATGGGGTTTTCTGCAAGGTAGCGGCGGGCTTTCCTGATAGCAAACTTCTCTGTCGGTAAAGATTTTCCTGCTATTTTCTGCTTCAGCCCTGGGACCTGCCTGGAATATGATAAAAAAAAAAATACACAGACATCAGACCAGGGGATAAAAATCAGAGGATCGCATACATGTTAATGCAATTTGGCATGTTTTTGAATTGCTGCTTGTATACATTCATGTCAAGTTCAACAAACCTTTGTTTTATAGACATGTCTAATAATTATTTGCGGCCTTACCTGAACCTGAGCGTTAATTAATAAATTATGGTTAATCGTTCAGCCGTTCAGTCTTCCCCCATTCAAATGTGTCAGTGAGCCAACAGGGCACTGCTAACATTTAATCATCAGATGAAGTTTGGCTTTAGCGTTCTCTGTAAATAACAAAACCTCCTTAAAGTAGTTAGAGACGACAGTCTGACGCTGCTACAGTAACATTATGACTGTACTCGCAGTACAGCAGCTAACGTTATCCATCAGTAGTAACTGTCACCAGCATCATTTACCACAATTCATGTACCTCATGTGCCCCAAATCTCAGTGTGAAAGCTTTGGTTATTAATACACAGGCGTAGGAGGTTTACTTTAAAAATGTATTCCAAAACAGTTACTAATTACCTGTTAAAGAATGTAACTTAATCCAAGTATCACAATATTAAAGTAATGTAACTTGATTACTTTCTGTTACTTTTGGAATAACTCAGTATGAAATATGGTGAAATTGTTCAGCCTAATATACTCTTTTAAAACTAACGATTATTTTCATCATCAATTAACTGGATGATTATTTTCTAAATTAATCGATTAGTTGTTTGGTCTAAAATATCCACAACTCAGAAATATTCAGTTTACTGTCAGAGAAGAGTAAAGAAACCAGAAAAGACTCACATGTTAGCAGCTGAAATCTGAGAATGTTGATTTTTTTAAATTAAAAATTATTCCAAAAAGAGTCATTGATTATCAAAATAAATGAAGAATATTTTCATAGTTGATTATTAATAGATTAATCGTTCCAAATCTTTTATGTTCCTTGGTTCATTTATTAGTTTGTCCAGCTATTCCTTCCTTTGTTGTGCACAATTTATTGGCTGATTGATCGATTTAAAGACAAAAAATGGCAAAATTTTCACCCAGTGAAACATTTTTTCACAAGAGGCAATGATAATGAATAGACAACTGTGCACACTGTTCACGGCAGTATATCATTCTCTATTATGAAATTGTAATCCTACTAATAATACTCATTTTTACTAAATGTGTCTGTAATCTGGTTACTTTTGTTTTGTCTCCAGATTACATAACCCCATTTCATGTAATCTATTACTCTCAGGCCTGATAATACAGATGTTTCTGGTATCTTATTTAGCATAATTTATACGAAAGAAGCTGATTCATATTTCTTATCATCAAAAAGGAATTTACACTGCTGTCAAAATAAACAATTACGGTTCTCTGGAGGTGAAATATTCTTGCTGCTCTCATTTTGGGATCTCTCTCTTTTTCTAGAAGAAAACCATCATCTTTGCCTCAGAAAGGGGAAGCAGCCTTGGTAACTGGGGGTTAATGACGTATTGCCAGTCTGATGTATACATATGAGTAGCAGGGAGAAAATATGTGAAACATGCTGGTAGTTTCTTCTAATAATTACATATCTTAAAAAATCTTAAAATGCTACTAGTTCACTGAAATGTTCAGTTAGTGTACCACCAATAGTTCTAGCTATAATATCCTATGAAAGAAATTGCATCTCTTATATTCCCTCGTGTTTCCTACTAAATGCAGTCTCTTCCCAGAAGAATTAGCTGAGATTATGATGTCATAGATATACATATAAATGTGAATCATGTCTGTTTCGCTGTGGGTGCTGCGACTCATTTCAGTCGTGCCTGAGCTCATGGTTCATACCTGAACAGAGTGAATGCAGTTTCCCCGAAGGTTAGGCAATCATCTGGAGTCAGCATGCTGAGGTAGGCTGCTTTCATATACGCATAGGTGGCCTGAGGGAAGGGAAAAAGTGGTTACTACAGCAATCCCATCTTTCCCGTTTTAATGAGATGAGAAGAGAAAAAACTACGACTGTGAGGAGTTTAGAGAGTCAGAGCAGGGCTGCAGAGCTCAAGTCATTCTTAGGCGTGTTATTTTCAGCCACTACAGGTTGCTGACGAAGCTTTTTGTCTCTCATAATAGTATAAAATGTAATTCATTTTTTTTCCAATATCACTGTCAAACATTTAATAGATTTTGTCTTCTGTACTGCTTTTGATTTACAATAAATGTGCCCTACTGGGACTGAAAAAGGGAGAAATTTCTGCATAAGTGTCATAAGTGTATGTGACATAACCAGCAGGTCGCTCACATTGTGATTTTTATCTGAAGGATTGCAATTTTTCCACAAGCTAAAAACTGCTTTCGATGAATTTGATAGATAAGAAACACTTGTCAAACTAAAAACAAGCATAATATGGTGGCCCACCTTGGACCAGGAGTTCTCCTTGCTGAGCAGGTCAGCGTAGAAGTAGGCCATCTTCCAGTGCCTCTGATATGTGAAGCACCACATCAGCTCCCAGTAACACATGTGGTGAAACTGCTTCCACTGCTGCTGAGCCTCGCAGCACTCCTCAAAACGTGTGATAGCCTGGAAACATACAAACCACCCAGGATGTCACCTTCTTTAACATACTCGGTGTGAATTTCACTATGTCGTGAGCAAGTCAACACATATTATGTTTGAATTAGTCAATGATTCATGCAAATTGATTTCTGATATGACTTGGTGTCATAAAGATGTAGGTGGAGTTTTCTTTGTGTGGTTAACCATCATGTGTCTTTTTGTTCTGTACTTTAGAAATTGATGAGGATCAAGTCGGCTGATGAACATTAAAATAAGAAGGAAAAAATCTAGGCAAATGTGTCCTAACCTATCATGCTAGGTGTGCTACTTCTACTACTATCGTCATTTAAAATTAAACTGAAAACATTCCTTTTTAGCTGTGCCTTTCAGTAGTCTAGTCTGCTGGTCTTACCTTTTGTGTCAATTTATTTTATTTTATTGTATTTGCATTTAACTGTTGGATTTAATTATTATTTTATTTTATAATATCTTATTTAATTCGTAAACACTTTTAATTTTCATGTTTTATTATGAATGATATGTGCTATATAAATAAAATTTTGCTTTCTTACTTTATTTCATTACATGTTAAAATGTTGCCTGTTGTTATTGTCATCATGAAGAAATAATCATCTTTTTTCACAGCAGCATATTGATATGAAATAGTAGAATAAACACAGGTGTTACCAGTGATTCTAATCAAGATCCATCCCATTTAATAGAGCAAAGCCTTTCTTGTGAGCCAACAATAGCACAATAGCAGCATCCTGACCGTTTGCACTACTAATTCGCGTCAAAATGGCTACTGTGTTCTATCATAAGGTCTATTTAAGACATACTCAGTATGCAGGAGATGTTTATAATAATTCTAACAATCCCCTCTAAATAAATTTTATAAAAACTTAAAGAATTTCTTGTAAAGTAAAATGTATTCTTGTTCAGTATGTCTCTGGATCTTGACAACAGAAATGAATTTTCACATTCATTACACCTATTGGGAAATACTGATCCACTGCAATAACACACAAGTTGTATCTTTAAATATGTGCATGCTATTTAGGGTAAACGTTGTAGATGTGTCAAGTATTTCCACACATTAAATTGACTGACATACTTTAAAAAACAAAAAGTAGCAGAATGACAGTGCTGCCACTGCTTTGCAAGATAAATTCAAATGCACCATTCAGCTATAGTGAATTATATGTGAACAATTATTGCAACCAACAAAGATCAAAATTCATCAGTAGTCACCAAGTTATATATTATTAATAAAGAGTGGTTTGTTGAAGTGTGACACGGCGGCAGGTTCACGCCTAAAGGTGTCAAACAGAGCTCTCGGTACACACATGCAATCAAATTTAAATACGGGCTGACAGACACACAAGACACTCACAGACTTTAAAAAAATGGCAATGGCGTGATGCATGGCTTTGATTCTCATGCACCAGACGTGCTTCAAATGTAACAGTGCTAAAGGAAAACTCTTTTGCTGCTTATGGGAATGTAATGTAGTCAAAAGTTTTTGGAAGGAGGCTCTTGATGTGGTTAGCCAGATAACAAAACTGAAAATCTCTTGTTTGCCAGAGTTGCGCGTCCTGGGTATTTATCCATTTACTTTTAATCCTAATAAGAGTAACTGTGCACTAATAAACTTGCAACTGAAAGCTAAGAGACCATTAGCTATAGGATGAAAAAAATGTAAACAAACCACATATGAATTAATATATTAAGGATCTTGTGTTGCTATGGAAAAACTAACATACATGACCAAAGATTTAGTTTTTAATAATATCTGAGGGAGCTTCACAGAGTTTTTGTAACAAAATGTTGGAAATGATAAATAAAGCATAAGATTGGGGCTGGACAACTGGAATAAGATTATGTTCAGTGCCCATGTGAGCTTCAAGATTTTTTGTACATTGTAATTACTGTAAGATCTGTATATTCACCTGTTTTAGTTATTATTTCTTTATATATTGTATTTGCAGCCAAGGCTAACCATTTTATTAATATACAATGCTGTGTTTTGCATAATTGAAAGCCCTCAATAAAAATACTGTTAAAAGATGTTCCCCATGAAGAGTGCAGAGGGGAATTTATATTTGCTTTGCTTGTTTTCAGGTGTATAGAAATGACAGCACTCACAGCATCCAAGTTGCCTTTGATCTCCTCGATTCGACCAGCGAAGAACAAGAAGATGGATCCCTGAGAGAAACACAACCCATGTTATGTTTGGGAACATGACACTTCTAATGATGCATAAATTAAAAAAAACACAGTGTTCAATTCTTGCAAACCTTAGGATATTTTTTGAGATATGGCTGCAGCAGTTTCTCTGCATCTTCAACGTCTCCTTCTCCAGTGCCTGTGAGACACAAACAGAACAAAACAGGCTAACCTTATCTGCTTTTTGTGGTTATCAGCAGCTGCGTGTGTACGTGTGCGTCCTCTCTCACCTAGTATGAAGCTCATGAAGGTGTGATAACAGAGCAGCAGCATGTTACATAGAAAGGACCTGAATGTGCTTTCTGCAGAGCCCTCCTGAAGCTGCAGAAGACCAAACTCCTGCACAAACACACAGACACGCACACATGAGCTCAGAACACACTAATGCATTGTGGAGAAATTTTCTGTGCCGGAGAAACACAGAGACAAGAACTACATCATGGTTTGTTGTAATTCAGTTTGTGCTGAAGGATGAACAGCGCCTGTTTGTCTACCAGAGTATTTTATCTGAAGAAAGATACGTCACAGATAGGTTTGTGGCTAAAACATGCAGTACGCAGTGTAACATGTACAGGATATTCAAGTTCACCGTGTCCAGATCATGTCAGCATAACTCGTGAGACTCCAGATGTCTTAGATAAGGTGTCTTTTTTTAAATTAAAAGATAAATCAGTAAAATACTAATAATAATACCCAGAGCATGATATAATACCAGGACCTAAACTCAGATTAACAACAAAGAACAGGGAGAGATGGCACAGAGAAACAGTACAGTCATTACTCTTTATGATCAAAGCAATATTTAAGTGATTCACCCGTCAAGTTGTACAGATGAAACAGTTTCATCTCATGCTTTGACTACAAGTGTTCAAATCGCAGGACAGATTTATTGTGAATCAATGATTAAGTGAAACTGCAATTACAGATACAGGTCATGATTATCTAGTGAAAGTCATGAATGAATTGTTCAACACAAACAACTCTTTACTCGTGACTCAGGAGTGACAAGTCCTCATCTCCACTGACTTGTGATGACCAGGTGGGGCCACATGTCACTCACACCATCGTGTAGCTCTTATATTAACTGTATTTGTAGAAATATATCAAGTTAATTACCGTATTAGTGTAACGCTATGAGAAAAGCAACCAATCAGGGGCTTGTTTCAACTCAGTACTTGCTCTCCCAGCCTAGAGCTGAAAGTCTGACTTCGCCTGCACAAAATACTCACTCACTCACCCAAATGACTTGTTTCACTTGATCATCTCAGTTTCATTTCACCTGTTTGGAAATTCTAGAAAAGCTGCATGATTATGTTACTGCACTGAAATTAACAAACGGCTAAACCGGAAGTTAGCCAGCTTGGTTGGTGGTGGGATTCACCTTGAGTGACTAATTCAAACTCATTTCAGTTAAAAGGAGTCAGTTAAAAGAGTCGAACCTCTTATCTTCCAATCTGGAAAATTCAGTTATCTCGGCAGTGTTAACAGCAGAGAGCCAGTACTCCAAACCCAGCACAAAACAATCAAACATCTCCAACTCAACCCATCAGTCCTGTCAGCCGTAACTCACTCCCCACTTGCCAGCAGAGCTCACCTTGTTACCAGAGAAACCCACAAACTCCAGCAGCCTGAGTGTCCGTGTAGGCAACATGGAAATCATCTGCAAGAAGTAGACAAGCGTGGGAGCGGGATTAACAAGGAAAGTTTCCACAGAAAGATCTTGAGTTTCATAAACATACCGTGGTTGTACAGTAATTACAGCAATTTTCCAAACAACAAAATTCCCACTGCCAGTAAATCAGGTGAACAATTATGTGCAAATGTCTTGTCAACATTTCTGTACTTCGCTTTACTTCTTTAATATAATCTATATGCCTCTCATTTGTGGTGAATAAGATAGGACTATCTGCCTTTTTGATGCTTTAGATGCTCATAAAAATTTAAAATGTGCACAAAACAGCTGAAAAACAACAGGTGATTGGCTATAATCTAATATTAATCAATCATTGCTGCATGAGGAGTACTAAACTCAAAACACACTGCTTGTCTGGATGTAGTACATTTACTCAGGCACTGTGAGTAAGTATAATTTGGAGGTACTTGTACTTTACTTGGATATTTGTATTTAATGCTGCTTTATTCTTCCACTTCACAACATTTCAGAGGAAAATATCCACTACATTTATTTGACCGCTTTAGTTACTTGTTATTTTTATTATGAAGATTTTACAGAATGGATCATATAACAAGAATTCAAAACACAACATATTGTTTAAGACTAAACCAGTGGTTTCCGTCATTTTCCAACCCTTCTGGCTTCTGACATGTAGCGTTGTCGGGGTCACATTTCAGATGTCTGTGAATTGTTAAAAGCTCCAACAAATAGTGATTTTTCTCTCTAAATTTCTCACATGGTTTTGTTTCAATGAACACTGAAATGATCCAAGACCCCACCAAAAATAAAAGATTAGAGAAAAAGTAGGAAAACTGAAAACAGATTTACGTATAAAAACAATTTTATTCTTCCTTCCTCTCCCATTAATTTATTTCATGACCCCTCAGATTTATCCATGGCCAGTTTCTAAAAAGATATTTTAGACTAGTCTGAATTTTGCTCATAGGTTAGTCTAAATGCAAGTCAGACCATTCACAAAAATAAAGACTGACTAACTGTAAACCAAAGGAAATACACACCTAACCCCCAGGCTAACTTGGGTTTAAGACCCATGTTACCATGGTAATAATCACTGCCACCAAACAGCAAAGAAAAGACAACAAAAAGTCATGTTATGGAGAGAGGAATGATTTCTTTGAATCGTATACCATAATTTCACATCTTTGATGCTCCTCTCAGCAGTCACTGCAATTTTTTCCATGAGATTTTTTTTTCCAAGTCAGATGTCCTTGAATTCCTCCAAAAGACACATATTTTCTGCTAGGTTAAGTAGAGTTGAGCGGTTGGATGTGGATCTTTTATTTATTTTGATAAAGGTCTAAATTTAGCCAAAATTCATTGCGCCATAGTCCTACTTAAGATAGTGAAGAGCTAAACTGCTTTGTGCAACAGATTAATTTGGACGTCTATCTGAAGTCTAACTATCTGTTATATCAAAGCCATAGTCATGTTTATAAAACTGTATGTACAGAAAGCCATAAAGTAGTCCTTTTAGTTCACTTTAAATACCTTGCTGCTAAAAGTACTTTTACTTGAGTAGGATTTTTCATACAGGACTTATATTGTTTTACTGGTACTCTTATGAGGGAATAAAGGATCTGAATAGTTTTTCCATCACTGATGTTAGATTTTAGCTTCTCATACTGTTTTGCTCTTTATCTACTTCTGGGTAATTATTAGCATCTTAAGCATCACAAAAAATATAAGGCAGGTAAGTAGGTGTCAATCTTTTTACTTGTTTAGTGAGTGATACTTTCTGGAAGTCTTGTCCCACAATTCATGATGTGAACAAGGATTTTTTGACCCCTGTATGATTATAAATGCAAACAGCCTCCTACTTACTAGATTAAAGGCTCCTACTCCCAGTTTCACACCACCCTCAAAATGGCCATGGTTGTCACCATGAGTGTATCCAGAGGACTGGAGGACTGTGTGAAGCTCTCTGTGAGAGAAACAGGAGACAGAGAGCCGATTAAGAGGGTTTTACAAAGTAATGAAAGATAGAAAAAAGGTTTTCAATAAAGGGTCTAATAGGAAACTGGAAATAACACTGAGATGAGATGAGAGGAAAGATATTCTCACTTGTATGTTTGGTAGCTGTTCCTCACTTTGATTCCACCTTTGATGAAACTGATCATGTTTTCATCCTGAACAGAGGGGGAGCAAAAAAGTGTGTAAGAGAGGGAAAATTAAAGTTAAAGCAAACCAGTGGTGGCAGATTCAGTGGCTTCTGGGTAAGCCTCATTCCTGACCTGAAGGAAGGTAAGCGCTGCCCTCTGCAGGAGACACTCAGCGTAGCAGACTTCAGCGTGAAGTTCCTCTGAGGTGAAAATCATACGTCACAGTTATCTTCACGCAGACAGCATGAAAGCTGCAGCGTAATGGCCGAACACACATATACATTCATACACATGCATATACACTACTTTAACATGAGTGCACACACAAACGTTTAAGGACTCACACATGCACACACGGTTGAAACTGCTTCCTTAACACTGATCAGCTAGTATGGAGATGCATTTAAGTCATTCTGTCAGTACAGGACTAAATGGAAGACTATTTGCACCAATGTGATAAAAAAAACAAAAAAACATCTTATACGTCATTATAATGTGTGTTAGTTATTCTGAAAAAAAAGTTATTGTTTTCACATTACTTTGAGAAAGTATTCCATTATTTTCTGGGATACTAACTTAGTAATTTGCAATAATAACTAATTATTTTGCATTATTAAGTCATTATTTTAGACACTAACTCATTAGTCTAAGTTACATCTCCTTTTCTGTGATACTAAGTCACTATTTTGAGGCACTAACTCATTATTTTGAGGCGCTTACTCATTGTTGTCATATGACTTTACTGACCTTCTGTGAAGTTCTTGGAGAAACTCGACTTCTTGCGGTGCCTGATTGAGAAATCGCAAAGCACAAAACCGTGATTAGTCATTGGTGTGTTGCATTTCCACTGAAAATCCTCCGGATTGTTTTTCAGCTGCACCTGCACTGTCCTGCATTTCTTTACTTATCTTGTTTCTATGCAAATCAGTGACTCAGCCCCTTTCCAGTAAAGGCAGGATGCTGAGGTGCTGACTGTGCATTAAATGTACCTGACAGTCACAACACTGAAAAAGGAAACTGCAGCTCTGACCTCCAGACCAGTGTTGGCCTGAAGGAAAGGCTTCAGTCTATTGAGTAATTACTGCAGTACATATCCAGTTTACTGACATATAACCCCAGTAGCTATAACACTCGATCATCACAGAAAATTCTCCTCATGGTCCCAACCAACCGAACTGAGCCGGCGAAATCTGCCTTTACCTTTAAGCTGCAAGCTGCACTCAACTTTACTTCTCCTTTGACACGTTTAAAAATATTTTAATATCAGTTTTGAGAAAACACACATCTTGACCAGGACAGAAGAGATGTTATTGATAATGGAACATTTCTGGTTAAAAATACTATAATAATAAATAAAATAAAGATGAATGTGTGTATATGTAGGTGGGCTAATGAGAGCTACTGTTGGTCCGGTCATGACAGATTCTCACAGTGGCTCCAGGACACATTTTGACAAACAGTTGCGACATTCCTCCGGTCAGTGAGTCTGGATGACCTCAGCATGTTCTCTGGTTTTGGTGTGATGTTGCTAATGGTAACCAGTGTACAAAAGATACAGTATCGCGTCTCTAAATGTTTAAATTAACAGTACAAGTGTTGATAAACCTGGCAAACTTTTTTGATTGTTTCTAAACTGACTTGTCTTCAGACCGGTGATCAGCAACCTGCGTCTCTTCTGCTCCTCTCCAGTGTCTCCCTGTGGCTTTGTCAAAAAAACAAAACAAAAAAAAGCTGTAGGCCTCAAGTCAGTCTTGCATTCTCCAACTGTAAAAAAAATATGAAGTCTCTACAGTGATTTAAAACATTGTTTTAAAAAATATATTTCTTTAACTCCACTGTCTATAGTTTGGCACCTTTTCCTCTGAATTTTGCTGATGTCTTGTCCTGTGCCTCCCTTGGATAGCTATGGAAGCCAAATCCAAACAAAAAGAAGAGAATTTAATATTTGCAGCTCCAGACAGATTTTCTTTTCTTTTTTGGCCAATTTGTTTTATTTTGATAGTAAAGGTTCCCAGCCCATGCTGTAGACGAATGTTTCCCAAACTTTTTTTTCCAGTGACCCGCTTTTTAAAAATACCAGACCATCACAACCCAGTTTACAATAGGCCTTATCAATATATCTTTGGAAGAATTCATTTGTGCATAAATGAACGATTCTGACCAGTTTTTACTGCCATTTCCACATCATCTGGTCATTGTAAACACATGCATGTTAAATAATTTATAAACGAGAAATAAACACATTTAGGATGAGTTAACAGGCCATCTAATTGTTTTTATTTTCTCTCATCAGGAAAACAATGTAGGACTTTTTAGCCTGCTTCATGAATTGAACAAAATAAGTATATTTAGGCAGATTTAGCGGGCTCTTTTTTCCTCTCATCAGTAAAACAATATACACATTTTTAATCTTACATTTGCAGAAATTCTTCTATAATATTTATGTATTTGAGGACCCAAAGGAAATTTCCTGTGACAACCCTGTGGGTCCCGACCCCGTCTCTGGGAATGGCTGCTGTAAACCATCTTAGCTTTCAAGAGACAAAAGTTGTTTTCAGATGAAACATTTCTGGTGACTCTGAGATAAACTGTTCACTTCCCCCATGACGTAAGTAGGTGTATCCTGTAGTACTGTCCATCATCAGATAGACAGTAGACCCACTTGGGCTTAAAATGTTTTTGTATGTCACACAGAAGTGATCTTGCTATATTAATCATCATGTCACTAAATCACTTCAGCATTCCTTTTGGTAACAAGTGGGTCTATCTGTGGAGGTATGGTATTACAGGACATGCCTACGGCGTGACGCATCCTCGAAACAGTTACAGTTTAATTAAATTTAGGCACCAAAAGTATTTGGTTAGGATTAGGAAAAAATGATGGTTTGGGTTAAAATAGTTCCTGTTATCCAGGAAAGTATCCCAGGCAGTGTGTGTGTGTGTGTGTGTAATAAATCGGGTGTGTCGTAGCGTGACCACATGTGGGACAAAGAGGAACACATTTCCAATGCAGAGAGGTAGTCTAAAATTTTGATATTAAAAATGTTGATATCAAAAAATAAATATTTCTACTCTGCCTCTTAGTTCATAACATCTGTACACTTTGCCTTCTGGTTGATTCAGTATCACATCATATTGTTATGGCTGAATTTTATTTTCTTTGTGGTAGTTTCCATCATTTTCTCCCTAATCTGCATAGCTTGTGACTTTGTGATGACTCCTCTTGGCCAAAGTAGCAAAGATGGTGACAATTCAACCTGCACTTGATCCACATGTGCACAGTTCGACATCACAGTCCTGTGACTGCAGCCTTCCTTGCTTTCGACACAGCCATTCAGAAAAGCCTCTGTCCTGCAGTGGTTTGACTTTTGAAAACTAGAGCCAATCAAAATGTGGAACACAGTCTCAATATGTGGGACATGGTGCAAGGGAAAAAAATGATGCGCAGTCCCACACTCTGTCATCTAAGTGCAGGGGGTTTTCAAGCCCCCCTCCCCCCGCCTCCTCCTCTGAGGTAGGAATTCAAAAAGTCCCTTGACAGACTGTTCTAAGAATTGCTCTGAGTTGTTGCAGATGCAATAAAAATGAAAAGGGGGTGAGCCTTCAGCTGTTCTTAGAACTATGAAAAGTAAAAACACCCCAAAATTCACACCTGCAGCAGACTAGAGCAGAACTTAGAAACTCCACCGTCACAGTTTATCAGCAGGTCATCTGGCATTATCTCACTCTGGTGTTGTGAAAAAGTCTTACCGTTGACAGATAGCCTGGGCCTCCTTCATGGTGTTTCCTGCGGCTAGGATGTGTTGGGGTTCAAAGGTCATCATGGCCTGCATCTCCAGGATGGTGGCGTAGGTCAGAGCGTGGTACATACTGTCTTTGGTTCTGTAAAAAAAAGACAACATGCAGTATTTGTGTTCAGTGAGGCTTGAAAATGAAAGAGGAAGTTGTAGATATTAATTTGGGTAGATAATTTGTATTTCGTCTCTGCACACAGGAATGATACAGAGAAAAACCTGCTTGAATAAGAGATTTATACAGCAGTCACTTTATTAATCAGTACAAATGAGAGGTGGAACAACGTGGGCACAGAATATGAAAAGCTGTAGTCAAATTCCTGCGAAAAAAAAAACAACAACAACAGTGCAACTGAGTACTTGGAAGGCTTAAACCCAACCAATACACAGAAAAGAGGAAAAAAACATCAGTGTCTATTTATAGCCAGTTGTTGACGTGTCACGTCACACCCCATATTTAACAAGAGGCAGGTTTAAGTGGTGAGGAGGAGTACAGTAAAAGTCTGGTGTCACATATTTCCACTAGATGTACCTGTTGTTCCAGTAAAATGAGCTTGTCATTACAGTTATGAACCATTATTTGAATTCATTATTTCAAAACCAAAATTGCCACCTTGCAATTGTAGACAACCACCAAGAAGTAAGTTTTCGTTTGACATCCATGTCTGTCCAGACTCATAATATGTGCAGTGAAGACAGTATGTCAACAAAAACATATTTCAACCGTTCCAACAATCACCAACTCTGATTCTGTCAAAATAAATCCTTTATTCTCCATTTTAGATGAAAATATGAGAGGAGTAGTGAGAGGCAAGTCAGACATCAGAGAACCAGCATGTACTGGCAGAATATTTTCACATCTAACGTGGTGAATTAAGGGTTTATTTCAACCAAACCGGAAATGGTGAATGTTGAAGCAGTGAAAAGATGAGCCAAGGCATTTTTGGCAACTTTTATTTTGTTTCTGTTGCGTTTGAATGTAGATGGTGATGCCAGCTAGCTAGCTAATGTTGCTAATAGTTATCTAAGACACTGTGGTGATTAGCAAAACTTCAACAATTGGTACCCAAACACTTACTGAGGGCTGTTAATAAAGATGGCGATGTAACACAGTGGTAAACATGCTCCTGTCTTTTTTGAAGCACGTCGTCAAATTCAGAATAAGTCTATATTTACAAAAACCTAAGTTTATCGGTTTGAATATTAAATATCTTTTCTTTATACTATATTCAATGAAGATAGGTTGAAAAGAATCTGCAAATCATTGCAGTCTGTTTTCATTTACATTTTATACAGCTTCATGACTTTTTTGGAAATGGGGTTGTAGAAATGTATGTGAAATGTTGTCAAAATTCCTGTTTTGTGAGGTCACAGTTACCTTTACTTTTTATCTTGAAACAGAAAAATCTCATCAGTTCATTCCTGGGATAAAATGACGTTTGTGCCAAATTTGAGGAAATTCCCTCAAGGCATTTCTGAGATAGGATGGGATGGGATGGACGGACAATCCAAGGGCGAAGGCATAGAGACAGTGAGTGTCTATTTATACCAGCATGTGTTGACGTGTCACACCCTGCGTCTAACAATGTTTTAAAGTAATGAAGAAGGAGTTAAAGTTGATGTACTTGTTATAAACACAGTTGTCATTCCCGTCATAAGCTATTATTTTAACTATTTATTTAAACAACAACAAAACCACAACAAAAGCATAGGTTTTGTCGTTAATATCCTGTCGTCCTGCAGTCATATTTGATGTTTGAAATAGCTTTACCTGTGTATTGTATGTTAACATAAAGGCAGAGGTGTGTAGAGAGGAATGCTGTCAGTCTGCATAACTTCTGTTCAGACCAATGCATGTGACCAGCCTGTGTGAAGTTACTCTGAGCTACAAACAGCATCTTTCATGAAGACTGGAAGCTAAATAATTTGTAGCAACAGATTTTTCTACCTCTGGAAACAGAGCAGAAAGACACACTGCCACATGAATCCTGTTTAACTTTTATCACTGGATTTATTTGATAAAGAAATGACATAGAAGGAAAGGCAAAGATAAAGATAAAAGTGGTATCATTCATGTCCTTCTGGGACATGAAGTTGCAGCAATAAATCAAAGTTTTAGTGGCAGGCAGAGAGAGTTTGCTGAACGTCAAGTCTCAGTGGAATTAATAATATTATTCTGAATCCAGTGACCGATCAGGAAACAAAAAACAACTCAGTTGCAATCAGGAAGCAACAGCTGACAGTCAGGGAAGGCGGAGGTACGAGCACAGAGATTTGCCTGCCTTACATTTCCATTGCGTCAGGCTTATGTAAGACGTCGACAGCCCAAACTCAAGCTGAGAAACCTTTTAAGATGGAGCTGTGAGGTAAATTGAATTGCTTGTAGCTGCGCTGAAAGTGTCTGAGAATTTAAAGTATTTCACAGGAGCACTCAGATATTTTTCAATCAGCATGACCTCAGGGTTCAGATCTTCACCCTCCTGACAGCACTGAAGCTGGGTCATCCACATATTTTCATCACCATGTTCTGCAGTGCAAGGGAAGAGCTCTGCTGTACTTTCCCAAGAACACATGGGTGCATGCACGCCTTGTTTTCAGTTCTGCACGTGTTGTTAGTAACAATCAGGAAGTCTGATGTAAGAGCCAGAGTGTACCTGCATGCAAAACAGCTTATTTTGGACAAAACGCACCTTTGTTTTCGGTGTGAAAGTTGCAGAAATTAGAAGCTGAGTTTCCAAATTAGACATGAAGCTTTAAAAAATAGTGAGACCTTCTTTTTTCTGAAAATGAATTATGAAACTTTAACACTCACAGACACATTGGATGTACGTCATACTTCTACTTCAGTGAGCCTCCTGCACCCACTCCCTGCTACAGCTGTGAGGAATGGGGCAGGACAGCAAGATAGGAGAATAAAATTGCACTGTTTTGACTGTAATTGGTCTGGTGGCATGTTTGAACAGAGATCTGGCAAATAAAACTAAGCCTGCGCTTGGATACCTCTGGGATTTGAAGGCTGATCAAGACAAAAAAAAACAAAAAAAAAACACTAGAGGCAGGCATGTTTCTACAATGTTGTGGTTCCTTGACTACAAGAAACATATCACCTGTGCCTCAAATGTCTGAGCCCTATAAGAGAGGAGTAATTTAAAGAGGTAGCTCTGCTCATTAGCTCATAAAACGTGGTATGAGTTTCTCACTGGCAGTGATATTGATGCATGACTACACAGCCTCAGAAACAATAAAGCAGGGGGACATCCTGTGCAGCTGAAATTAACCACAGCAAATGGGGTCAGTTAATAAAAAAACGTTTCAACCACAGCACGGCAGTCAAAGACGTTTAGTCATCTCAGGAGATGACGCAACATCTTTTGATTGTTTTCACAGAGCTCCTCTGTATCAGCTGCTTTGTTTGTTCAACAGTTCAACGATAGTCGATGAGACCCCAGCTTCTCTCAATCCTAAGTATCATGACATTACATTACATAAAAGACACTTTAGTCCATATGAATTCACACCTTCACATATAGAGCACAGCAGAGGTGGAGTCAAACTCAAGACTTTACTTGGACTTGAACCTTTTAAACTAATAATTCTTCATACTTTCCCCCAAACCTATAGATTAAAAAGCATGTCATTTCAAACGTGTTTTTATGAATCAATTCATTTCTCTTCATTTAAAGAACTAACATTAATGCTATTCATTTCCAGCATATCGACACTTCATCCCCCAGGACCACTCTGACTGAAACAATCCAACAGCATTCAGTTACGTTGCAGGAGAGACCCATGAAGAACTAACATTACACTACTGAGCTCCAGCTGGAAAAAAATATAGCAAAGATAACTGGGCAACAAAAAATGAATTGCAGAATGCAAAACGTGCAGTTTGAAAATAACAGATGGAGTCACTGCAACTTACAACTTCGTTCGACAATTGAAGTTGCACAAAGAATGGAAAGTTGAACGTTTGTTGTTAAAATGACATAACGTGATGAAGAGAGCATGATGACTCAAAACTCAAAGTTTAAGACTTGGGACTTGTCAGTCTTGACTTGGGAATTGAGTGTAAACACTTGAGAATTGCTTATGACTTGCAAAACAATGACTTGGTAAACAATGGCAAACACAATTACACGTGTCCCTTAAAAGAGGGTTATTTAAACCAACTTATGTTAAAAAAAAAAAAAAAATGAATTAACCTTTAAAGATCCAAAACATTCAACATCCCTAAATATTCTAAAATATCTAATTCACACTTTGCATTAAATGGTAACTGGTATTTTTTCATATTTTTTATGTATGTGACTAGAGCAGATGACAACTAGCTGAAATGTAATTCTTTGGGGCATGTGCACACCATCAAAGCCTGCCCACTAAAGAGACTTTTTTTTGCCACTGGCATGACTCAGATAGTTAAATTAAATGTCTGACAGTATTATCAGTTTTTCTGGTCTATTTCTAACCCAGGAGAACGAAAAGTCTCATTCTGAAGTCTTGACAGAGATCGCTTATAGCATGGAGACAACAGAGGAAACATCAGTGAGAGTTAGAGACAGGTGTGTCAGCCAGTTTGTTGTGTTTGAGTACGGTGTTTTTTCAATGTCATGACTAAATATTTAGCTGATATCAAACATGTGGGTGAGGCCCTTTAATGTGATGGCTGGTCATATTTATTTCAGACAGGATATACGTAGTAAGAGCTACAAAAAACTGAAGAGTGGCCAAGCAGTAAGAAAGAGGGGCAACAGGTGAAGCTCGGGAGGATGGTGGCATTTCTGTGGGTGCTATGACCCTATGCTCACAGGGGAAGGACTGGAGACATTATTTCATGTGTCCAAAATTAGCTGGACTTCAGGACAAGACTTCTCCTTGAAGGAGGCTTGGTTAGACACAGACCAGAACCATCGGAACAAGTGAAAGGTAAAGAAAAACATTTAATTTCTCTTTCCATACTCTTATCATGCACTTATAATAACAATATGAGCCTGTCAGTGCCAAAAACATGGACATAATTTGACGGTGTTCACAAGCCTTCAAGAATTACATTTAAGCTTGTTTCATGGCTGCTAGCTACAGCGCTCTCACTCAATACTGGACCTATTAAAAAAATGATTGTCCCCATTAGTCATGAACACAATACATGAGAAAATAGGATCTAAACTGAAAGGATCTTAAGATAAAAGTCTTCATAACGATGTTTGATTTCCAGTCCCACAGTCCAGTTTATCCCATGAGAAATACACAGATTTCATGTTCCAGTCTCCTTCCACAGTCGCCTCATAACTGTGCTCACTGGTACAATATGAGTGCATTAACTCAGTAATGGGTAACCCTGATTTCCTCCAAATGCATGCTGGGATTGGCCTCTACCGCCTCTGACCATAAACAGGAACGCAGAGGTAAAAGTAATGGACATATGTTGATTAAAGTCTAAGACAGAGTCCCTCTAGTATTTCAGTTTCAGTGTGCGTGCGTGTGTGTGCTGCAGAGACTCGTATAAGTGCCCGACTGCATCAGAACACAGCTGGAGGAAGACGGACAGAGTCACAGATCGAAGAAGAAAAGAAATGTAAAGCACACGTGAAATAAAACACAGGACAGACACTGAGGAGGACAACTTCATATCCTCGGGGCTGCTTCCCAAAGTCTTTCAACGTGTCATTCCCACAATGCACCAGATGTCATCACACCTTACATAATATTACATAAGTCTGATACCTCAAGCCATCGACTTCCTCATAAAATCCTTTTCAGAGCAGCACACGGGGAAAAAAATTAGAGGAGGCTGTGGGTGTTATTGGGTTTTGTACAAACCAAACAAAATAAAGCCCAATCTCAATTTGATTTATGTGCTGCATTCAAATGCAAAACGACGCTTTAATCTGACTGCGCCCTTACTGTCTGCTGAATTATTCTGTAGGGAGAGGCCTGAGGGAAGGAAACTGTGATTGTTCAGCAACTTGTATGTAATTAATTTAACTCTTTCACAAAAGAAAAGACAATTTCCACATACCTATGGAAGACATTTAGTGAGTAAAGACGACAAAAATACTGGACCAGATCACTATGGAGCCCCTGATTACTGTAGGACAGATTGGTATTTTCTCTTAAAGGGATAGTTTTTTGAAGAATTATTTGAAGTGGGGTTGTATGAGCTCCTTATGGATAGTCAGTGGGTGCTTTTCATTACACGAAATTAGGTCTCCTTGTCCCCTCTCTCCTCCGTCGACCCAGAAGTCTTTTCCCCTCCACCCTCATGAAGATCTTCCAGTTCCTTAAATGCACCTGGAGGAGAGAAGGAGCCAGGAGGGAGGAGGCCTCTGGAGGGGCTCAGGGCGAGGATACACCAATGTATCCTTATGCAGAGGTCTTTTATCGGGCATGATGAGAGAGTCAAGAGTTGCTGGTCTACTGCTGCCTCAATCTGTTAGTTTTTTCAGTTCGTGCGTGACTTTGGTTTTTTAAAAGAATAGTTCTGATTGACCAAAGTCACACAATAACATTAACAAACTGACCGACTGAGGGAGTGACAGACCAGCAACTCCCGTGTAGGTTTTTGCCTAAGGAGTTCGGTTAGTTTGAAGAGAGGGATATTTGGCTTGTATAACGGTGGTTTCCCATCAGAAAAGGTTGTCTGACAGCAAAATAAAGTGGTGAAAATTTTCTAAACATCGTGTACACCTAAACTGATCTTGATTTTTTAGGTGGACCTTTTTTAAGTGGCTAAATCACCTTTTTTTTTTACTGACCTTGTGCACAGCAGTTCATTGCTAACTTTATGTGCTGCTGGTATGCTCTGTGCTTCTTTTAACTGTGGCTGTGTTGACTGGCTTCTACTGTAGGCAACACAGTGACTATGGATAAGCTCCTCCTACAAAGCCTACATCAAATAATCTGAACTATCCCTTTAACTTTTAATCTACACTCATACCGGCCCACTGCATGTGTCAAATACAGCCATCTGGGCTCAAAACAGCTACAAACATGCACATATTTGCGACTCCTGTTTGTTCAGGTGCACTTTAGCGACTGGGAGAGGCAGAGAGAGCACACAGAGAGCAGCGGGAAGAAGATCGAGACAGAAACGAGGACGCCTGCTGAGCTGACAGATAGCCAAGCCTCAGGTGGCAGCCGCTAGCTGTGCTGGATTTAGACAGATTTTCCTCCAGGTTGAAATATTTCACAAATCCAGATTTAAATACTAAAACATATTATGATTATGACAACAGGGCCGCCACTTGGCAACAAAGTATTTATGTTCTGTACAATAAAACTTTCCATAATTAAGTCTGGGCTAAGAAATCAAATCCATTACATCAGTCTAATCTTTGTTGACACTTGTAGTGCCAAATACACCAAAATTACTCCTACAAACAACACCAAACTGACAATCGCTGTCAGTCTAGCTTGGGTACAAAATTACAAGAGGAAAGTACAATCTGACAGAGAGATGTTCTTCTGTTTCATCGTAAGCCTGCAATGAAAAGAAGAAACTGGGGCTAAGGAGTGGCCCCGCAGCCCCAGAGATGAACGGGAGGGTGGAAGATAATAGCAACAGTGTGATGAAGGTTCTGATAATAGAGGAGAGAATGAGCAGTGAATAATGGAGTAACTTGATAAGACAGAGAGGTTAGAATACAGATCTACAGACAAGGTGGGAGCCCAGAGACGGAGGCTGTGTTTGTCAGTCAAATCAGCACGGCAGTCAACTAAAAATTTACAGTGCAGTGTGTTTTTCCTTATTTTTTTTTTTTGGGGGGGGGTGGGGGGCATTTTTATTGAGCAAATAAATTTATCTTTTAGTCTTTCCAAACTCTTATCAGCAAATGTTTAACAGCATAACCGAACGTATTAGCTGAGGAAACTTGGGCAATAATCAACAGAGGAATTACAGTCATAGGTTTTGCTGAATCATAAATCAGCTTTGGAGCGAGATGACTTTATCAGTAAAGTCTAAACAAGATTAAAGGCCTGTTCACACCAAGAATGACAACTAATAACTATAAATACACTATTCAAAAATCATTCTCATTTAAGTGGACGGTAGAGTCTGGACGGCAATTTAATAGATGTGTTGTGGACTCTGGCATCCACTTGAGTTAGAATCAGTTTTACACTGATGTATTGTTATTTATGTAGAATTTTTTCTTGATGCAAACGGCCCTTAAAAGTCTACAGACATGCTAGCAGCTCTGTGAGGCTGCACAGACGTGCACTGAGCTAACTGCTAACATCCAGTGGCAGACAACTGGGCACGGACGGTGGGGACATGTCCTTACCACTAGCCAGCCAATAACGGACTACTGAATTGTCCCTAGCAATAATTCTGATCAAAATTTTTGAAGTACGACCACTTCTGTCCGTCAGTGTCCAGTCAACATGAGTTAGTTAGTAAGATTCAGTACTGTGACCAAGCACCTGTGCTAATTATAGATGCAAAACAACACATTTTGAAGTTTTAAAAAGATTGCATCCACGCCCCTTCAAACGCTTTGCAGTGGTTTGGTCCACTGCCTACCTATAGACATGGGTCTTTTTTAATGCCAAAATGTTTAATACATAAATTAAGCAACTAGGACAGAATCTAGTGAGACTTTTTGCCTTCTCATCGTAGGAAAAGCACAGGTGTTACAAGTAACATTAACAATTACTGCGTTCTGTTCATGTGTCCCTGAGTTCATGAGTTGTAACGTGTTTTTGCTAATTTTTACAGACATTGTAGAGGGAAATTTTTCAGTGGCTGGTAAGTTAATATAGAGAGAATGCAGCTTCCTGTTTGAAATCTTCACTGTCTAACACCTGAGGGTGCAAAAACACCCCAAAATCCAGTTGCTTACATGCATAAACATCATCTGTTTGTCTCTAGTTTTCTATATTTGTCCATGAAAGCACAAAGCCAGGTGGGTCAGAGCTCGACTACGGCTGGGAGCAGCAGCTGTATTAGCACGTGGTTCAGGTTGTTCTCCTACCTGCATCTGAGCCGGGCCTGTGCCTCCTCAAAGTGGTTCCTGAGGAACAGATCCAGGGCAGCCATGCAGTCCTCCAGAGCCAGCGACAGGTCAGACCGGGAGCACCTGCAGCACCAAAACACACACAGAATCTGAATGAGAAAAAAAATTAGTGTTGAAATTTTATTTTCTACTCTTCTCAAACTTTATTTAGTATGCACCCATTTGAAATAATATGGTATAATTGTTTTAGGAATTATGCATGATTGATATGTTTAAATTCACATTTTTAAAATCTCAAGTAGCCCCCGAAGTACTTAAATGTACACCAATGGGTATTAGCACCTCATTTGAGAAACACTGATACAATAAATAAATCAACCTGCTTGGTTGAAGCAGTTCTGATCTACAGAGATGGGAAGAAACTAAGTACAAATACTTTGTTACTGTATTTAAGTGGATTCAGGTATCTGTAAATTACTTGAATATTTATTTTTCAGACAACTTTTTACTTTTGCTCCCTACATTTTAATACAAATATGTGTATTCTGTACTCCTTAAATTTTCACAACAGGCTTGTTACTTTAGTTTTAAGGGGAATTTTAATTATTGCATTATGTGTACTGCCTTCTCAACATCAAGATCAAACACAGAAAAAACGATTTCTTGTGTATCCATCAGTGTCTACCACACACAACGCAATGAGATGAAAATGATATAAAGGCATTACAAGAAAAAAACGACAGAAGACAAATGCCATAAAAGATATAACAAGACTAAATCAACATAATAAGACAAAAAAGATGTAACAAGACATCAGAAGAAGAAAACAGTGTAAAATACTTAAAAAGACGAAATTGACGTAGCAAGAAAAAAAAGATCTAACAAGACATAAACAACATCAAGATGAAAACAATGTAGCAAGACAATAACAATGAAATAAGATGAAAAATGACGTAAAAGACATAACAAAATGAAAATGATGCAACAAGATGAGAAAGTAACAAGACATAACAAGACATAAATGACGTAACAAGAATAAAACAATGACATAATACGACATAAGAACAAGAAAATGGTGTAAAATATGTGTAATCGGGCAAAAGAGACAAAAGAGGGATAGTCAAACGCAGAGAAAAGGTGAGGTTCATTTAGCTTTGCACTGTATTTGTTCGTTTACACATCTGTGCTTCTGCTTGAGTAACAAATATATGTACTTTTGCCCCCTTAGCTGATCTATTAAAATATCAATACTGTGCAAAATTTAAGTGGAACAATGCATCACATTATCTCTAAATGAATCTCTGTCTATCTCAGCGCTGCAGTGACCCTGTTCTCATTTACAGCAACAAAGACAGACACTGACCAACAATACACAGTGGGATCTCGATGTTGTCTCAGTTTACTCACTCCTTACTGTTTTCCTCCTTTATTCAAGCCTTTCTACTCATCAGCCACTTCACAAGAGAAGCGGACACACAGGGAGGGTGAGCCAGAGGAGCAAACTGGCTCGAGAGAGTGTTTCGCTGTTAGTGTTATTGCAGTTTACATTACACCGCACATTACAGAGGGAATCGGCTTAAATCACTTGTACAACCATTCACTTTTATTAAAAAAAAATACAAGCTCGGTGGCCAGTTCTGAATACGATCATTCATGTAATGTGCAGATCATTGTTGTAAGCTGTCTTGGTGACGGTGAAGAATTACTGCGGATGATTGCTGATGATGCTGCTGTGTATTCAGAATTCATTACACGCTGCACATGACCCTCACGTGACGAGTGCATAGTGTCGCCAAACTAGGCACAAGTCATGAATCCTGCGCTCCTCCCCCCCCTTCATCACAAGGCTCCCTCCTCTTTGATTTCATTCACTGTGACTGATAATGGATCTGCTTAAATGTTTTATTTCTTCACTTCAGGCTGAGGGCAGCAGCAGCAGCAGCACAGCATGTGAGAAACACATTAACATCCAGCATAATGAACCAAATGAATTAAATGTGAAACACTAATGTTATTCAACATTAAGCTGATTCATTTCTGTCATTTGGATTATGACTTGTTTTGTGAAATTATTTTTTTGACACTTTCTAGATGCCATAATTTGCTATTTATGTTCATTTGTTTCATGAAATGCTTGAAAAAGTGGCATTTTTTCTGAGTTGCTCATTTGTTTGTCATTTTATTACTCAGTTTTCCTCTGAAAAAAACTCTATTTTGTTCCATTTTGAAATACAGTTTGGTATTGTGCTTTGAACTTCCAGACCACGCTATTGATCACATGGCAATTGTTCCTAATTTATATTCAAAGGAACAATTCATAACAAAATCCAAAAAATGAAACAACAAGGTCTGTTGATTATCATGAGTACCAGGTCATGATTTCTAGAATTGCATTTCTTTTAATATTTTTACATTTATCTAAGCATCACTTTATGCACTTTGACAGACAAGATCCATCTGCCTCCTCCTTAAGAGATTTCTATTCCTATCTATACATAAGGTCAATGTTTTTCAAACATTTATTTATGTTCAAACACTTGAATTGCAGTAAAGATACAATTCAAAATTTCTTTTTCTTTAAACATCTGCTCTAAATCAGATTTAGAGATCCACAGGGATTAATTGAATGTGTTACTGAAATCATCCTCATTGTGAGCCTTTAGATCACAGTGAAAGACAGCAATATGCTTCTCTTGGCTGTACATTTCCATTTCTTCCTAGACCTTTTCTTTTTTCTTTGCTTTTCTTTTCTAATGTTTTTACTTGTTGCATGTCTTGAGATAGTTTGTTGAATGCTCTTCAATGTTTGCTTGCTGTTTGCTTCTCATTTTTGCTGAGCAATAATGTTATTTATTCAAGGGGAGGACTCTGAATAAGCCTGTCAGCTTTCACTCCTCTCCTGCACTGCATCTACTGTCCTTTCTATTTGTTGTATATTATGCATTTTTACTGTGTAATGAAACTAAACTAAACAAAACTAAACTATGTCCGATATCTCCAAAACTCTGCATCTGAGACTAATGGCACTACAGGTAAGAGGTAAAATATGTATTTTTGATTCTGAGGTGAACTGTCCCTTTAAAGCTGCAGTCAACTTTACCTCTTTAACTCAGAGTTAGAGATGACAGCAGCAAACATGAGGCATGCACAGAAGAATAGGAGAGGAGAAACTGAGCAAACACAACTACGATGAATGTGTATAACAGCAGTGACTAATAGACGGTATTCACTTTACATTCCTGCCCATTAGAAACACAGAAGAGCTCATCTCACACACATACACACACACACACACACACACACACATTGCCATAAAGGAGCACACACACACACACACACACACAAACACACACACACACACACACACACACGTACGGGTGCAGCTCTGGCTAATGACATGCGGGTGACTGCTGCGTTCACCATATGACCAGCAGCAAGCTGAGCTTCCTGATAACAGCAGCAGACACGTTACACAGTGACGACTGCTGTCACAGAAACATGTATGTGGAGTTTATCTGTACGTGGACACACAATCAAGATTTCCAAAAAATGTTCAGAACTTAAGTTTCACGTGTTCAGACAAAGCCGAAGAACAGACGAACAAAGGAAACAACAACAACTCAACAAGAGAGAGAGCCTTTCATACTCAGGTTTTGTGGGACAACCAGCATTGTGTTGCAAATGAATTATGTATTAATGGACTAGAGCACTACTACAATATTATTAACAATTGTAATAAATAAGTAATAAACATTTTATCATTAAGTCCCTACTGACAACAAAACAATAAGGCAATAAAGGGGATCAATAATATAAACATTAATAACGGCAGGAGGATATTAAAACGCTGTAGCATACTGGAGTGTATATGTGTTTATGTCATTGATTTCAAGGATAATGCTGCAGAGTCACATGTTCTCTCATAGTGGCCTCTGACTAAATCCAACCAATCCAGCCAGAGCATTTCCCACTGTGTCATAACAGTTTTCTCTCAGTATGAAGAGACGTACAGTGACCGCCTACTGTCACATTTAGGTTACGGACGAACTTTAGATACCTGAATCCACAGCAATTGACTCACCGTTCTCGTGCTGAGTCAGCATTGACTTTATTATTCCCTGGACCTTCACTTTATCTTTAACTATCAAAAATACACGCCTGATCTTAGGGCTGTGCACTGTGACCCACATCTCATATCTCGATCTAGGTCATTTCACATCCAGAGAACAATACAGATCACAATATAGGACATTGCTATGAATTAAATGAATAAATACTGTATATAAAATATACAAATTTCTACATTTTGAATCATAGATTTCATATATTTGGTCATTTTTCACCTTTTAGTTGAAGCTTTGTGCAAATTTTCAATTCAGCATGTAACAAAATATATTTAAAAAAATGTAAATGTAAAATATAAAAAGGTCAAACATTGTTGCTTTCATACAATTTCGTTCCTGCATCCATGTTGTATGGAAGAAGGCAACGTGTCATCCATGTGACAAAAAATATTGCTGTAAAGAGTGTGATTTGTGACCCAACAAAATAAACGATAGAACATAATATGAAATGATAGACATTTTTAATATTGTCACTCGATGTATATGATCATATTGCACAGCTGTACCTGATCTTGACTCTGACTCAAATTTTAGCCAAAATTTACAACCGAGGCTTAAACAGTTTTTACAGTATATCACATTATTCAGTCTTTTTGAAAAAATTGGAAATTTTCTGTAGTCTGTTCACCTGCTAGATTTAGAACCTAAAAAATAAAAAAATGTCAACTTTTCTTGATGGTATTTTGGAGATCTTGTTTACTAAGTAGATTCTGTATGAAATCATGTCTCTGTACAAACTTCCTGCTGTTCAAATTGACATTTTCACCAGATGCTGCAAGAATCATTAAAGAGGAAACAGACAACTTTTCAACTCTCCTCCTCGTGTATCATTGCCACAAAGACAACATCTGTACACAACACTGGATCACTTTCCATTTCCGTGACAGAATGATCAACGCCATTTTATAAATAAGAGAGAAGAAAGAAACATGTTCATTGAAAAGACATATTGAAAGCTAGCATAATGATGTGCACTGCATGGTGAGTAATGTTAGCTTATTTCTTCGCACAAACAATAACTAAAGCAGGGGTTGATGTCGAGGTCAAGAAATGTTAGAAGAAAACATTACGAGAAAAAACAGAAATTTATTAATCAATTAGTTTATGCTAGAGAACAAATCTAACTGCGAATGGTGTCATTATTCTATCACCATTACAAAGTGCAATCAACATTTGCTTCAAAATGATAACCTAAAGTCAAAAACTCTAAGCCAACCACCAGAATAACAGCCTTTTCTCCCTACTGTGATTGGAAACAAGGTACCAGATCCACCAGACCAGCACTGAGAGGCTCAGGATTGTATTCTGATACTTTCAGGCCACTGGGATCTGAAATCAGGACACTACCTAAGACTGTACCAACCCCCTCATCACCTCTACTTACTGTCAAGAATTTTAAATTTTTGTAACTGTTTACGCTATTTAACCATTATTATTTGTTACACGAGAACTATGTTGATGTGAGGATAATGGGGGCAAACAATCAGCGGTTCCATCATTTCCTGATAGCTGGAAAGTAACTCGACTGGTCTTGACTGAGTGGTAAACAGGATTTTGGCAAGTTTACACCTTAAAGACCCGAGGGCAGTGAAAGAAAAGAAAGCAGCTCTCAGTCAGTGAGCAGAGATTATCACACAGTACAGGGCTACTGTGTCCTTTAAAACGAGGGAATAACTGGCGATTGTACGGCAGAAAGAAAAGGCCTGACAACCAGCACAATGAGGAGAGACTGTTAGCTTCAGGATGTGCATACCTCACATTGTTCCCATAATTTAATTTAACTTCATGTCAGCTGAAATACTGGGCTGATTTCTCTGGAGAGCAACTCGCACAATGATCATTATCAGTGAGGCACAAAAAACACTTAGCGCACAAACACTATTCATCACACCCCTGCATGTGCTCTTTCACACACACACACACACCTCCAAGAGTGACGAAGCATTAGTTTATAGACTAAGCTTTCACCACATTCATTCAAGCCGGTATAAGATGTTCAGAGGCCTCACAGCGGTGAAACAAAAGAGCCGAGCTGCTGCTGTAATAAACCGAGCGAGTTTGTCCACATGCCTGAGTCTCACAGCTAGAACACACACACACACACACACACACACACTTACAGAGCATCTTACAGAGGCCAGCTGAATGACAAACACACACCATCCAGACATCCAGCAGGTATCTTACCCATTTGACAGAGTCTCTTCCTCTCCTGACATTTTCATCTGGCAAAGTGTGTGTGTGTGAGAGAGTGTGTGTGAAAGACAGACAAGACAGAGACGGAGAAGGAGGACAGTGATAAAGAAAATTGCAGAAGTGAGTGTGAGCCTGGGGCCTTTCCAGCAGTGCAGAGTAATGGTGTGTGTCTCAGCAGCAGCAGCAGCAGCAGCAACAAGAGCAGAAGCAGCAGCAGAAGGGCAGGCGGGTGAAAGAGAAAGAGAGATAGAGATAGAGGGGGAAGAATGAAGGAGGGAGGGAGGGAGGAGGAGGAGAAGAGGAGGAGGAAGGACACAGCAGCAACAGCAGACCTTAATAAGATTGGGATGACTATCACACATGAGGGGAGAAAACAGTCTATCTGTGCTGTCTCTACCACACACACACTCACACACACACACACACACACACACACACATACACACACACACACACAGAAAAATCCCATCCCACCTCTTCCGATCATCACCCTTATGCTACACACTGCAGTCTCTGCTCTGATTGGTTAATGGAAAGTCGGGGGCGGGGCTAAGTCCCCAAGAATCATGGCCTGAGGAATTTTATCTCCAGTGGCAAACAAAAAAAAATGTACAGAAAAGGAAGAAGGACAGAGTGAGAGCTAAGAAATAAGTTGCAAGTCTTTCATTCATATCTGACATAAAACTTTATGGTGCTGACGAAAGAGTGACACGGCTTGAAAGAGTGAAAAAGAGAGTGCTGGTGCGTAGTGAGAATGTCAGCCGGTCCAGTCTGCTGCTGCAGTGTTCAGTCTCTGCCACTGCAGCGACCAGAGACTCCAGAAATAGAAGACATAGACGCAGTACAGCAGCTCATACCGAGAGCTAACGTGAAATCATGAATGAAAGATAGAAAATTGCCAGCAGTTATGGTGTTTGATAACAATAAACCACAGCCAGCAACTCTCCTGTTAGATGAGTGTGTGAACACACACTTGAAAGCAGATGAGAGCCTAAGACTCTGCATCCTAGTTCATTCACAAAGGCTCACTGATACACTTAAATAGAACAGGGAAAATTTACTTTACATGTGGATATCCAGTGATAGGAAATCAGCTGAAGCAGTGAAGTCCTTTGAGATCTCCTGCTGCAAAATCTGTTGTTCTTCCTTACATCCAGTGATGTCACTGTATGCAGGAAGAACTACAAATTATTTCAGCTTGGATTTCTAGTCTCCGCCTCTCGGAAGCCTGGGAGCAAGCTAGATATGTATTTTTGTCACCTTAAGCTATATTTTGACCAACAGAGTAATAGCTATAGGCTAGAGTGGTGTTAACACAGTAACATGAGCAAGGGAGTCACAAGTTTGCCCACAATATATCTTGGGACATGTAGGCACTTCTGCATGGCTCTTGGTCAATATAACACTCAATAAAGAATCTATTGCTGCAAATGACAGTGTTTACTATTAACACTAATTAAAAAGCCACATGAACAGCACCAAATTTTCTTGTCAAAGGCATTAATTATACCTGCTGTAATAAATAAAAATGTCCGCAGTGGAACGGGTCCATTATCTAATGTCAGAAAAGTGCTAAGATCATTAATCCTTTTGAAAAGTGGTGAGCAGGATTAAATATACTCTGGTTTGAATAAAGTATGTGCCAATACTGAAAACAAAATGTGTAACTCAATAGTTTTTCCTCCTCTGATAGTCTACTAGTAACTGCATTAGTGCCACAACTAATGATTATTTTCTCAATTAATCGTAAACCAATTAATACAAGAATGGAGATCCTCTGCTGATTTATAGGAAATATTATTTCTCCCCAGTCATTAAGAGGAAATTATTAAAGGACCAGTGAGCAGGATTTCATGGCATGTAGCGGTGAAGTTGTACATTGTACCCAACTGAATACGGCTTGCCTCCCCCTCCCCCTCCAAGCATGGAGGGGGAAGGGGAGGCATAATGAGAATAATATTCTTATTTTCAGGTGATTAACCTACTATTGAATATTATATTCCATTCCTGCCACATTCTGCCAATAAATCCCTGTATATTTTACACACTGGACCATTATATCTCCAGCAGTATGGTTCTATAACACACATACGCAGACACACATGCTATTAGTAACACTGTTAACATCAAGACAGCATAAAGATCACACTCATGTGACTGTGTCTAAGCGACCGTCACGTTTGACATATTTTTCTTCTCAATGGTCGCCCATAAAGACACAAGAGCAAAGCACTTTGTCCAGCACATAAACACGAGAAGCAATTTATCTATCTTTGTAGACTGCTGTAAAAAAAAAAAGAATTGTTGCTTCTATCTCTTGTGTGTGCTGCGAGGCACACAGAAAGTCATGGGTTTAAGGTGGAGAAAATTAGATTTGATATGCAGCCGTCCTCATGGTGGACAATTGGATTTGGCAACAGAAAAACAAGGACTCCAAGCTGCAGAAGAAAACATCATTTCATTATAATTTTGGCTGAAATATCTCATTTTGATCAGTGTATATCACTAACAATATTTAGGTGAAGGGTTACTGTGAGCTTCCACTCCTTAGAATTTATTTTTGTTTAACTGGACCTGGTCTGAATCAAACAAGCAATTAGGATTGGACAGGACGTATCACAGCGACTCTGTATGAAGAAGGGTCGGCCAGGTTCATGTCCTCATGTCTTGACATGAGCCCAGCAAAATGCACGTGCATGTTTGGTGCATTTCAAACTGTCTACTGCAGCTTTAATATAATAACACACACCAGTCTAATGCTTTCATGCACCACAGAATAGTAAATAATCCAAACCACCATCCTTTCCTTTAACAGCCCTCAACAGGATATGATGCTTTTGTTTTACAACACAAAAACAAGGATAATAGTCAATAATGACGACTAATAACATTTCTTACAATGAGGTACATGAAAACGCTGGTAGACATTTCTGCCACAGTTGGACAGAGTAGTCTTTTCCCCCCTATTTCCAGTCTTTATGCTAAGCTGAGCTAACTGTCTCCGAGCTTTAGCTTCATATTAAGCATGAGCAGCGGTATCAACCTTCTCATCTAACTCTCAGCGAGAAAGCAAACAAGCATGTTTCTTAAAATGACAAACTATTGCTTTGAAATAATTTAAAGGCTTGACACCTAGTTTTGAGCATTCCTTGGCTAGCTATGGATGCTAAATCCAAAAAATAAGAGTCTCAGAAGAAAATAGAGAATTTAATAGTTATGGATCCAAACAGAATTTTTTCAAAATAAAGGTTGCTGACCCCTGGGCCACAGTAACTGTTTACTCACAAAACTAACAGAGGCCTGAAAAATAGTTTGCTGCTTTGCAAACAACTGAGTTCAAGAGAGTCTGTTTCATTAGCTTTCATTAGCTCTACCCTCCGTGGCGGACAAACCACAGCTGGCAAGTTACTCAAAAAGTGTAATATGTCACTTTTTACTTATTCCTTCTTTAAAAAGTACTTTAATTAGTATTTGGTATCAAAAGTAATGTTACATTACTAGTTCTATTACCTTTCTACCTTGTTGGTGGCATTGTTGTGTTTCAAAGCTGAACTCCTGAATCACCCACAAAACTGTCGGCCGTGGTGGAAACAAAGTCGACCTCTCCGAGCGCGGCCTTTAAATCGAATTACACCACTACAGATGTTCTCTGGAGGAGCCGAACAAACTCCAAGTAATGACAGTGCTTTTACCTGTCGAAAGTATGTCCTCCCTCTTCCTCACAGAAACAGAGCAAGCAAACCATCTCCACTCCCTGTAAGTTAAAAAACCCTGAACTAAGTTTTTGTAAGTTTCCAAATTGAAAAAAAAGAGTCTTTAAGAAGACAAAAGCGGATACTGATGTGAGGCATCAGCAGGATGAACAGGGACATTGACACTCAGTAACTCTACTCCTGGATTACAGTTGCTAATTTGACCAGATGAACTCCAGTGATAATTCAGCTATAAAAGCACCTCCGATTTACCAGAAATATTGAGTTTGTCAGTTTAACTTTACCTCTCTGGTAGACACAGGGTGCTAAAATGATCCATTGCTGTGCTGAAATCTTCATAAGTTCATAATACTCTAAATGTAATGGCTTTCATCACCATTGTCTGACCTCATTTGACAAAATTTGTTTAATCTGAAAATCTTCCGAGATTATTACTTTCAAGCTCTTATATTATATTAACTAATTAAAAATGTCTAAATAATATGGAAGCAGCTTTAACCTTTATTTCTGCAAGGTATAATTCACTTTGCTGATCTTCCAGGCTTTTTTGCTTTAGTTCCCTCCCACAACAATCCTTCTCCTCGGGCTCACAATAAATCCTTTACATGCCTTGACAGAGAATGCAGGATTAGACTATTGAATAAGCAGCTGGTTCATGTTCACACTCATCCAGTCATTACTTGACAGAGAGAGAAGAGAGATGATTCTCGGGTTCTCTGTCTGAATTATTGAAAATGTCGAACAGCAGGGAGTCGCTGTGTTAATGCCGGTGACTTTCTGATGACCTTTACCTCAACGTGTCACTAACATGTCGAATAAATTCTTTAAGTAATGCTCAATCTGTTCACAGCCACTCACTGTCATGCAAGAGAGTTAAAAAATGAGCACTGTGAGAACTTTTAAAGGAGAATTTAGCAGGTTTCTGTGCCTTAACTTTTGTTTCTGAGTTTTGCTTTATGGTCATTCACTGTCCGCTCTTACCCATTTGATGGATTCGTTGATTCCTCCAGACCATCATTGTTTCCCGGCAGCTGTAACCTGAAACATACGAACAAAATCAAGGCTGTTTAGAGAAAAGAGGGGAATCTCAAGGGATTGAAAAGCAGCTGAAAGGAGAGGTATTGTTTGAGGAACATGATCGTGAGAGCCATAGAAACACAGACACTGATATACGTGGACACTCCCAGGATATTTATTTCTGTGAGGGCACTGCTACAGAAATTCATCTGAAAGTTTCTGGAACATGTCTGGACAATTGGTCTGATATCTGGACAGATCTTGGGAAAATTCTGGTGATGAACTTTAAAAAACAAATATCAGGTTTCGCAGACAGACCCAAGACATTTATTACATTTTGAACGGTAAACCAGAATACGCTTTCATCCGATTTTGACACCAGATTACATTATTAAATTTTCACTTCATTATGTAATAAAGTTTCCTGCCTCATTCGTAAAAATAGTAACATTATAACAATTTTTATTCTGGTCTGAATTATGCTGACTCAGAATTCATTAAGAGATAAAATTAGTTTCATTTTCCAAAACTGCATCACACCACATTTTATCAAGTTATTACATGATGTGGTGTTTTTACATAATGTGTTTTTACATACGTCCTTCAGTGGCTTTCAATTCAAAGACACTGACCTGAAGTCTGTGATGATGGGATCCAGTTCTGGACTGTTTATGACTGACAACCTGGGAACAGATATAAAGTCAGTGTGTGTATGACGAGTGCGAGTTGAAATGTGAACAGCTACCACCGTATTTGTAATTAAATCTGCTATTGGCACCGTGACACAGCTGGCTGACAATGTGAACGTACCGGCTCGGGGAGTCCGGGCTGTCAGGTATGTCTTGTGCCTGTACGGCGTCCCTGTGAAGAGGTTAGAGGTCAACTTAGAGAGAAGGCATGAATGGATCTCATGGTGGTGAGAGGAGGATGCGTGCTAAGACACTGGAGGTCCGACCTTAAGATCTGAGAAGGACTGAGGAGTTCTTTTGAATATATTCACAAAAGTACATGGAATCAGCCTGGCAACTCATGACGTCATCAACAAGGAAGCACATGACAACACAGGACTAACTAGATTCAAGCTGTTGATTCCTCATATTTTGGGTTGCATTTTACATCGCTTACATGTGACCATTTTTATATGTCAAAAAAAAAAAGTGAAAAATGCTTAGCACAATTTCCTAGAGCCCAAAGTAACACAACTCACCGACTCTTCATTTACTGTCATATATTACACAGAAAAGCAGCAAACCCCCACATTTAAGAAGCTGGAGTAACTGTTTAACAGAAACAGTTAACAGATTAACAAAATAGTTTCTTTTTTTTTCCAATGGACTAATCATTTAATGACCTAATTGTTGCAGCTCTAATTCAAGCCGGTGAGATTAGATCAGTGGTTCCCAGCGTCTTTAGCTTGTGACTCCACGTGCAGGTAACACTTTCTACCCCACGTGTATATCTGTGAGATGCCTGAAGAGGTACAACTACACAGCATATCACAAGAAAAAAAAAACAGCAAAGATTATTTGGTGTAACTGAATTCGGTTATTCACTATTTCTGACCAAAGAAATCATGTTGTAACCTTAAATCAATTTTGTGACCACCTTTTTGTTGTCCAGCCACCGTGTTAGACAACCCCCTCGTAAGATATGACTTTATTTAGAAATTCCCAAAGCATGTCTGTGTCATAATTGTCTGGAAGAGTTCAGTCATAAAATAATCAAATCATAATTTTGTTGTTTTTTGTTTTGAGTTGACATAAATGTAACTGACTGTGTTGAACAGACATATGAAATTGTTCTATATTGATCGCAGGTCTCTGAATTGAATTGATAATGTATCGTGGAGTTTGTGACATCAGCAAATATCATATTATTGTCCAAACAATTGCTTAAATGTTGTATCATGATAAAACTTGAGAATTAACGCCCTAGTGCTCTGTTCATACAGTTTTGCTTGTTATGTATGCAGCTCTACCAGTGAATGATGATAGATTTTTTTTTCATTTTTACATTTAAACTATGTCAGATCTACGCTTAAATAACATGTAAAAGTGTTGAAATGACATGGACGTGGAATATGCGACTGTTGTCAGTCAGGAGTATTATAAATTATAAATTAAACTGTTGACTGTAGTTTGCCCTCTTAATGCCCCAACTTCTTTACCCATTTTTGTTTGTCTTGGTCTGGTATCATTTTGTTTTTTTTAATGTGGGTATGTGCAAAAATACATCTTTTCAATGTATGAGTCATTTAGCATTTAGTAGTTTAATAAAACTAAAAAAAAGACCTAAAAATAATATTACTTTCTAAAAATGAAAATGCCACCACTCTGAAAGCCTGTTTAACCACATCATGATTGTAATGTTGTCTAACAGGCTACAAAGACTTCATGAGTAAAAAGGATCCAAACATAATACAATATTTTTCATGTTGGCTCACAGCAGTCAGACTTTATGAATTTATTAGATGGGCTCCTTTAGTAAAATGCAAAAGTTTTTCTGTGTGAAATGTGAACAGTGGCAACAGAAACACAGGACTAAACTTCAGAGACCATGTCTGTCTGTGTGTAATCTAAAGGGACCTGTGAGTCTCCTGTCCTCTGCATAACAGTGATGACAGCGCACAAACACACACACACAGACCCACACACACACATTATGAGACTCATAAAGTGCGATCCTCACTGTTGTCTCACTATGAACAACAGACAAGTACCGACAGAGTCAGGACTTGTACTGATTTTCTGACGCGTTTCTCTTCTTCTACTCACTTTTTGCTGTCATTTTGCTTCACGCTTCGTCTCCACTTCATAAAACTCATTCCACAGCACTGGGCTCCGGTGAGACAGCAGAATTATCCCGGACACACAGAGACACAGACAGACAGACAGACAGACACAGCGGGTTTACACGGAGGACATGGAGAGGACAGGACACAGGAGCGGATCACTGACTTCTTCACACTGACAGAAATGAGCGTCTTCCTTCTTCCTGACGTGGAAAGGTGTGTTGAACGCATCATCACCGTATAATGACTTTCACATTTAAATACACTGCAATGGAAGAGCTGCAGGTCCTCGCTACAGGGTCCTAAAGCCCTCCAATGTTGCACAAACGAATATACATATACACACACTGACAAGCTTAAAATATCTTAATATAGTAAAGAAACAGCTAAATAATACATAAAGTAATTTAATAAAAAAAAATAAAAATAATAATAAAGCCACTCATTTTAAAATTTAAACATCTGAATATATTTATCTATGGAAGCCCTAAGAGGCAAGTGAGGAAAAAAGTCTTGGTGCTGATTGGTCCTTGCTCCTAGTCAAATCTTTTTTTCTAAATCCATTTTAGGACATTTAAGGAAAGTAATGTTACTTCACTTGCAAACACACAATATGTAGGCCTTCCTTGTGTTTAAAGTGCATGAAAAAAATTAAAATTCACCTGGAAGAAAACATGAATGCATTTATAACATGGGGCGGTGATGCACTTCAGCCTCTTATGGCTGAAATATATATTACAACCATAACAAAAGAAAAAGAAAAAAAAATCACTCAACAACAACAAAATAATAATAATAATTATTATTATACTGACAAACATATTTTTTCACCTGCCAACACTATATCTCAAAGATTAAAAAAATTAATAATAAATCATTTTTCACTTGTTCTTCAGGTATAAACACAGGAGATAAAACACTTAAGATCAGAATTAGAAAATGGAGCATCAGATTTATTTTTTTTTTACCTGCCTCTCAGGACATCCATATTTAATAGCACATACTGAATTTTAAATTAACTTTAACTTTTAGGCCACTTTTAATTTATTTTAGAAAAATAATATTTTTAAGTATTACAAAACGTTATCCAGTGTACAAAAACAGGCCCATAATACAGAGTACAATATTCATGGTGTCCATAATAACATATGCGAAATTACAAAACTATAATGTCAAAATGATTGTTCTCTGCATGTAAATTTACCATTTTGAGCACATTTCACAATGTTTGCAGCTTTTTAAGTGTGTGCCAGTGTTTCTAATTGCTCTGCAAGATAAAAACATAAATGCATGTTTAAATTTACTAACGTTTTTGCATTTAACTACAGTTTTTACAAATACAGTAAGTACAAATAGCAGCTTCTTAATTTTAACTTGTATAAAATATGATATCTTGCTATTTGGACAGAGCTAAACAGGCTCTACATGGTTTTAAATGCTGCTTAGTCATGAATGCATCTATTGCCCCAATAATACTCCCATAGTACAACACATATAACAGTACAGGATTCTACATAATGAGTACTTTTACTTTTGTAGGTAAGTATGTTTTGCTGATAATAATTCTGAAGTTTTTATTCTTTACTTCAATAAAATTACAAATAAAATGTAAAAATACTCCATACAAGTAAAGGTTTAGCATTAAAAATCCTACAAAAGTAAAAAGTACCGATGTTATCAGCAGCATCATGTTGTTTTGAGTTTTACAGTATTATTTGTTCTACAGAGAAAGAACTGAAAGCATACTGACTGGAAATGTGACATCCCTGGTACGGGATGTGCACGGCCCAGGACAGGTGGACTCTGCAGCTGCATCATAGAGGTGAAACCACCCGAGACACAATCTATTCAACCCGCTACCATCAGACAGGAAGTACAGGGGCATCTGCTGCTGAACCACCAGACTGAAGAACAGTTCCTTACCTCAGGCTGTGAGACTGCTCGATTCATTCTCAGCACGCCACCTTTTTTATTTATTTCAACAATTTTAATTAATCACTTAATTAAGAGAGAACTACAACAAAATTTCATTTTACAACCTTGTTGTAAATGATAAAGAAATCACCTTATATCCTTGTATGTAAAAATACTCCATTACAAGTAAAAGTCAAGCATTAAAAATCCTATGATAGTCAAAAATATGAAAGTATCATTATTATTTGACCTATGTCACATTGTTATGTGTTATTGGATCATTAATACAGGTCCATTACTATGTGTTTAGTGTTGCTGTTGTTTAATCTGAAGTACAAAGTAGCATACAAATACCTTCAAAAAGGTATTTCATTACAGTACTTGAGTAAATGTTTACTTTCAACCACTGCTTTTACTCCACTGAGGATTTGAAAGCACAGTAATAATATTATAACATCACAGGATCCCAGTAAGAACACACAAACTGCAAAACTACACGTTTAATATTTATTCTGTTTCAATTAAATGCATTACATATTCTGGCCAAACCTCCCAATAAGGATTTATTTTTCTTACATGTTAGAAAATACAAAATAAAATACAATTAGCTTGAGTTTTAAAAAGCCTTTATGGGTACGGCTAGAAACATAAGTGGTTTTTTTGATTTGTAAAATTCGAGGAGTCTGTACAAGTGACATTAATGTGTCTGGTGGCATTTAAGTGTGAGAGGATGAGACCATGAAGTGTAGCATGACGAGGTGAAGAACAGACAGACGACTCTGGTTCTCTTGTATTTACAATAAACTGCAGTGTGAGTATGAACGTGCAGCATCAATCACTGACAGTAAACTGGTCAAACATGAGAAGGAGAAGAAGAAACTATGACACTGCTGATTCTAAACAAAGAGAAAGTCAAAACAGGAAGAGGAGTCCAAAATGTTGTGCATTATTTGGTCATAAATTAGCAAAGAAAATGAAAACAAAGGTCTCCTGCTCTTCAACCACAAACTTCCCTTGTTCAGAAACCATCTATCACAGTTTAGCACTCAGTGCTGAGTAACTTATAGCTCATTTTCTGCCTGAGAGAAACACACAACTACCCAGCAAGGAGAAGAATTACTGGCCAACCAACTGCTGCTGCTGTGTGGGCGTCAACAAGAATGAGGATGCGTTTATCCTCACAGCACAAGAGTAGGTTCTTTGCAAGTTAAATCCCCACAGACAGAGCTTGAAGTGGACAGACAGAAGACAAACTGCTCCACCAAAACGCAGAGACACCCATCAACTTTTGCTGACTTTGTGTAAGACTTTGAAATCCAGCTAGCCTCTCCTGGAAAAAAAAAAAAAAAAACATCCCGGAAAAAAAAAACAGTTGTAATGGGACCTGGTGTGAGATTTGTGACATGGATATGAGGAAGTTGATCTATTTTTAATACTCTTCTCTCATCAAAAGTAAGTTTCACAATCAGCCAACATGCTGCTGAAGTGTCATTCAACAAGACACTGATTTAGGCAGACGGTTCTGTCTAAATCAGACCCCTGCCCTCCCAGTGTGGGCGGAGGAGGCTCTCTATGTGGATAAATCTGGATAAACAATATTATAAACACTATTCATTTAATGAGTAAGAAGAACGGGTAAAGTGTGTATAAATCAGTTTTTCCACAGTCACACATGACAACTCAGTTTCTTTGTGAATCTATATCAAAATTATCTGTTCTGCAGCCACATTTATACAAAAAATAACATTCTTTAATCCCAGATCACATTAATAAAATGTCTCTGTAATTGCCCAGAATTGAAAGTTTCATATTAATTTAATGCTAATAAGTTTTTGAATGACAAAACCACATTTTTAGAGCTGCATTATCTAAGTCTCAGATGACTAAATGTAGGACAAAGCAGTTGTGTTCTTGTTTTGTGCAATCCTGTGTAGTGTGGCCCTGAAATTTAATGCTAATTACAGGGACAGCTCCGATTATTTGAAGTGAGGCTGTCTGAAGTACAAATCCATAGTCGCTGTGTCACCCACAGTAGATGACATGTCCACTGTTTGAAGGAGCAGCAGGAGCTAAACAATGACCTGATGCAGACAGGGTCAGCAGCAAAATGTATTTTAGCCACTTTCAAAAAAAAAATCAATATGGGTTAGGTGTTTGCTTTATTTCAGTATTTTCGCCACTTGCCGTCAGGCAGCCTTTTCCCCATGGGAAACTGATGTCATATACGCCAAATATTGCTTTTGATGAAAACTGAAATTTTTACTTTTGCAGAACACAGGAGTTGCTGGTCTACCGCTGCCTTTGTTTATGTTGTTGTGTCACCTGGGTGTTTTAAAAGGTTAGTTCAAATTCACAGAAGTCACACAAAAACACAAACAAACTAACAGATTAAGGCAGCGGTACACCAGAAACTCCCCTGTGGGGTAAAATTACTGTTTTTGCAGAAGGAGCTGTTTTCTGACACAAAAGTCTGAAATGTAAAGCAGTGAAAACATTTTAAATATAGTGTAAACTTAATCTGATGCTGCTTTTCTTTTAGGGAGGCCCTTTTAAAGTGGCTGTTTGGTGTTAACCCTGTCCTCAGCAGAAAATTGCAGTAATCGTGCTGCTTCTACAAACTGGGGGCATGTTGACGACCGTCTGTTGGTAATGCGCTAAGAATCTCCTACAACCCCACTTCAAAAAATCCCAACTATCCCTTTCATATGTAATCAATACATGTAATAGATGTAGTTTCATTCCTTTCAGTCCCCCCCCCCCCCCCCCCCCAAAAAAAAACATAAACTTTCAAACACAGACAGAACAGATGCTGGGTAAAGCAATGCACTGCTGAAACTGAAAAAGATATTAAATATCTACTGTAGAAGCTGAAAGTGGCAGCTGTGATGGATTTGTTCGATTTTAGTATAAATCTGCACATGCAATTCACATATCAGAGGACTGGTAACTTCCAGTTAAAAATGCAGAAATGATGAATTCTGTCATCCTTTTCCTGAACAAAAAAAAAAAAAAACTTTACAAATCTCATAGGCTCCTCTCTGCCATCAGACAACCCTGATTCCAAAAAAGTTGTGACGCTGTGTAAAATACAAGCAGAACGCGATCAAATTCAGAATGAGTGTATATTTACAAAAACACTTTGAACATGGAAAATCTTGTCATTGTACTATATTCAACTGGATATAAGTTTTGTTTTTATTTACTTTTTACAGTGTCACAACTTTTTTTTGTTGGAATCAGGGTGGCACAGAACCAGAAAAGTATGTGGTCACTCCATTTCAAAAGGACTTTGTTGCAGTGCCTCCAAAAATGCAGTTTTCCTCCAGGTGTCTGTCTTGAAACTAAGCACAGTTCACAATTAACCAACAGCCGGAAGGAAATTAAGGGATTATTGGGCTCTACAAAATTAGAAAGTCTGTTTTTAATGAAGGAAATCTCATGAAATCCTCAATATAACTTCAGGAGTTAGAATGAGCTGAGTTTTAATAACGTGTAGTGAGTACTGTTAGTGGATAAAGACAGGACTTTTGACAAGACCATTTCAATCAATTTGAGTGAAAATGTTTAAATAAATTACATTCGGGAGAATTAATGTGGCATTTGTAGCCTGGCGGTGATCTTAACATCTGACAATCTCTAAATCCATATTCACTGCATTTCATTCAGCGACCCATACACTCCATCTTGGTCCTCTCCTCCGAAACGAAACCACAGAGACCAACAGGATGGGAAAAAAACACGACACTGCCATGCCAGTGAACAGTGAACACAGTCTGAGGGGACGAGAGGGGCGATGAAAGGTTCAGATTCAGGTCTAAGTAAGTCTCTTCATGGGGTCCAGCAGGTGCTGCTGAATCAGTCCTATACAGTCCCCACTTTGCTTTGGTGCTTTCTGGGCTGGGCCAGGCTGTGCTGTGCCGTGCCGAGCCGGGCCAGTATAGGAGGAGGAGGAGGAGGAGGGGGAGGAGGAGGTGGGGGAGAAACGAGCTCCTCAGGAGAGTTCAGACTTGCTGAGTGCGATAGCCAGCTCCAGGTCCTCTTGTTCCTGCTGGGTGAGCCTGGCAAGTCGTTCCTTTTCCTCTCGCTCGCTCTCGCGCTTTGCCCACTCTATCATGTCTTCCTCTGTGGGATACTGCTCCATGAACACACACACACACACACACACACACACACACACACACACACACACACACACACACACACACACACACACACAAGGGGGGAAGGAAAGAGCAAGACATATGCAAAGAAATGTGGGGGTGAAAGGAGACAAACACAGACAAACACAAGTACAGTTAACAGATTCTCAAAGACAGCTTTTAGAGCCTGCTAAAGACAGATAACCAACAACGACAACAACACCTGGATGATATGTGCATGCCATTATCATTAAAGGGAAATTTCAGCACTTTTTATCTTAAGATCAATTGTAGATGGTAAAGTTTGTCAACTGAAGCAAAAAAAAAAAAGTGTACCAGGATGCACTGTAGCCAAGCTTGTGACTCCCACACCCATGTTGCTGTGTATCACCACCTTGGGCTATAGCTTTTACTTTGTTGGCCAAAACATAGTGTTAGGTAACAAAAATATTTTGCCTCCTGGCTACCCAGAGGCAGAGACTAGAAATCCAAGCTGAAATAGCCTGTAGTTCTTCTTCCTGCATCCAGTGACATCACTGGATGCAGGAAGGACAGCAGATTTCACAGCAGGAGAACCACGTTCTCGATCAGTGTAACACACACTGAGGAATTTATTGGCTTAATTGACTGCATTTACCATCTACACTGATTGGACTTCCACATGAAATATACCAAACTGTTGACTGCAGGTCTACTGTGCTACATTTTGTAATAGAACATTTTTGTGTTTGGTCCTCTAACATCCATATCCAACATATCATATTTACAGGTATAAGTATTGCAGAGCAAATGTTTTCACTGATGCTGTGTCACTGAGGTCAATACTGATATATCTCAGGTAAAAAGTTTGTCTTTTTAAATAAAGACAACATAAACTGTAAGATTCCCTTAAATGTGCTTATTTAAGATTTTTTACCTAGATGAGCAGCACATTTTACATTTGTCAGAACTCTGTAGTGAACAAATTATGAAATGGCATTTCTGTACTGCAATTTTTTGTTATCTTTTTTTTATTATTTCTATTTTTGAGCCATTTTTGCAGGAAAACTGAAAGGAGATGAGGGAAAATAAAGTGATGGGAATGACATGCGACAAAGGACTGGACTGGATGAAATCAAATCAGGGATGTTTCAGTTCACGTGGTACGCAACTTAGCCCAGGGGTCTCTGGCAGCGCGTCAGGGTCCATTAAAAGCTTTCAGATTCATTAATTTAGGACAAGGGAAGACTTCGGGCACATACAAGAGGGGCAAGTAGACCAAAATGTTGCAAAAGCAAGCCTGCACAGTCTAACTTGCAATATAAAATTTATTTGTGAAGTTTCAGTACTAGGCCTTAATCAGGCAATGTGTCAATGAGAATTTTTATATCTATCTATACATATATGTGTGTGTGTTTTACAAAAGGCTTCATAGTACAAATAATATTTTAAGTTTGAAGTCTAAAATAGTTAACAGATTACATTCTAATCTAACTACCTATAACAAACCTAAATAAATATATTTTTCCTCCTGCCAGTCAAGGACGCATCACCTACACGTCACTCATCAATGGTGAAACTGGCTCTCCCTAATTCAATGGACATACATGAGGTGACCTCCTACAATCCATATCATTAAAAGATTCAGAGAATCTAGAGACGTCTCTGTATGTAAGGAGCAAGGCCAAAAAACCAACACTGAATATCCTTTGATCCATCAGGCACCACTGCATTAAAAGGTCATATAATTGTATAAAGGACACTAGATGACCTCAGGAACACTTTGGAAAACAGTAAACAGTTTGTTGCTGCATCTAGTTATGACTCTACTCTGCAAAATGAAAATCATATATCAACAACATCCAGAAAAGCTACTGACTTCTGTGGGCCTGAGCTCATCTGAGATGGACTGACACAAAGTGCAAAAGTGTGCTGTGGTCTGACGAATCCACATTTCCCAGCAGGAATGGGGAAAGAATTTTACTTTCAAAACTTTCAAAACAAATAGCGTCCTCAGTTCCCACGTTTGTTAGGAAAAAGGTGACGTAACACAGTGGTACACATGATCCTGTCCCCACTTTTTTGAAATATGTTGCAGGCATCATATTTAGAATGAATGTATTTTTATAAAAAACAAAGTTTATCAGTCTTTGTATCGTTTTCAATTGAAAATAGGTCAAAATGTTTAACAATCGTTGCATTTTGTCCCAACTTTTTTGGAACTGAGGTTGTAAATCAATTTCTCAAATCAGATGGGATCATGAAGAGAGTGACAGGTTTTGCCCCACAGGTGCGTGTCATCACACATCTCGTGGAGGTGTGTGATCAGGACGAAAAGCGGAGGCCGGAGAGGGATATAAGCATGAAAATGGGGATTTCCACTGAGAAAGGAATGGAAGTCACATGAACAAAATAACATTTGTAGGTTCACAGGACGTGACGTTTAAAACACACAGTACACTGGTTAAATCAGTTAAACGTTACGAAACAGGGCATGCACTGTCATTATTCTCAATGAGTGACAGACAGAAGCATCACAGGTCATCCAGTGCGTATCCACCCATGCAAAGGAAAGCAGGAAGCGACGATGACGTTCAGTAGGAGGCATTTTAGAGCTGATGATTTCTTTGTAGAGGAGAGTAGAGCAGAACATGCATGATGAGAACACTTAAACATATAACGAATTTAGTAGAGAACATGCATTTATTACTTGGAGGTGATACATCCCACTGGTGCTTTTAAATAAGAATGAAATCAGACATCAATAAAGTACTTGGAGCAAGAGGAATGATGCGTTGTAGTGCTAAAGAAACCCTTCACATGTCTGGTGCATTTGTCTTCTTTACTTTAAGATGCTAAGGTGACTTGATGGTAATCTGTGAAGATACTTGACAGGACCATACTGGTGTTTTTGCATGTTTTAGCCCATTTGTAAAAATCCTATTAATTTTATATCATTGCCAAACATTTTCCAAGGCAAACTACAACGACAATTATTGGAAGCATTAGTCCTGCTTTCCATATGGCCACTACAGTTATCAAAATATATAAACATGAACTTGCAGAGAAACAAAACTTTATAATAGTGATTAATAAATAATAAATTGATAGTTAATTATAATTTATAATTTAGATTTGTGTTTATTTAGCAATTATAAAGTTTTATAAACATCAGTCGCAACTTTATGATGGCCATCCAATTAATGTTTTTGGACAATACTGCAGCTTGGTCAGTGGCCGTACACTGCAGGTATGCCTCTAATGTCAGTTTTGCACATGCAGGCCTCCATGGTCAAGTCTGCAATAATAAATATGTGACGTCCAGGTAGATTTTCAAAATAAAGGCACAAAAACTTGGGTAGGTAAGAAAAGACTATGCTTGGGTTAAAATACTATAACTACTTTACTTTGTATTTGTACATACGTAACATACATGAGTAGGTAAGATATTATAATCATCAGTTGCAACTTTATAGTAGCCATTCAAATAATGTTTATAGATGTTTACAGACTAATTATTAACCATTAATAAAGTGTTACAAATATCTGGTCCATCTGTCTGTGTAATGATTTCTTAAAGGTTTACAAATCACATGGTAATCATTAAACAATGCTTCATATTGTTTGTTAACAGTGAAATAAGTATAAACTAAAGTTTAATTAACTATCAACTTACCCTTTATTAATGAGGATTATTATAAAGTGTTACTGTAGGCTGCTTGAAGGGAAGGAAATAATCTTAAATTCAAAGCATCATTAAGCATGCTTTGGAAAATGTCAGCAGTGATGTTAAGTACAATATCACAAAATTTGTACTAAAATGAACTGCAAATGCAAAAACGTTGGTATGGTTCTTAAAAAGCTCAGGCATTTGCAGATAGTGATGTCATGGATGCACATAGAAGCCAGAGATGGTGCCCTTGATTCAACTCTTTATTCAAGTTTTATGACAGAGGTGTAAAGACACACACACACAGAATACAGGCGATCTGTTTCTCGACCTGAACTTGTAAATGACGGGATGGATGGATGAACAGATGGATGAACAGATGGATGCATGGATAAATAAATAGCAGAAAAAGGAAAAAAAAAAACACTGGTTGGAAGAATGGCAGAGGCAGTGGTATGAGTGAATGAGAGCCAGCCAATCAAACACACAGTTAGTGGGTGCAGGTCGGGGTTCAACAGGGACATGCAGATGCAGTCATGTGACGGAAGAGTCATCAACAGTCTTTTAATATCGTCATCCATCCCAAATACACTATGTGACAGTACATCTCTATGCAGTATTACAAAGGGAAGACCAGAGAGGATTTTAATACTGTTACTAATTTATTCCTGATATATCAACAGGATTCAGCCAGTGTTTAGACCAATATGCAATTACTCATGCTCCTGTTTTGCCACAACAGCTTCTTTTACTTCTTAAATAATAATTTAATTAGATATATTACTATTTGAACACATTTTAATGACTGAGACGAAAACAAACAGGGAACTGTAATTCCCTTTTTCTTCTCAGTTAAAGCAATACAATTATTACAGTAACCTGGCTCAGGAATTACACCTCAGCCAAATGGCCAGTGCTGTCGATGCACTAGAGTATGCCTGTATTGTCTCTTCTACCCACATGGCCAGTTTGGCTTGTATTTAAAACTGTTTTTCTCATGACGCACTGCAGTGAATATGCATAGCAAAACCTCTTGCTTTTCACTTCCGTGCATATATTAGCAGGTCTGATGTGCGCAGTTAGCTTCCTGTGCACTGTGTGCAGTTCTCAGCAAAAATAGGATATCAACAGATAATTTTTATTGTCTATCGACATCATACCAGCAACATCACACCTTTCACTACAGTTTAAATGTATTTATCTGTACAATGCATCATGGATATGAAAATATTGCGTGAGGGGCAGGACTTTTCTGGTATGCGCTCTCTCTCTGGACTACAGTGATCCCAAATTAGCAAGAAGACAGGCGACATGTCATATGACACCCATAATCTTGTTTCTAAAGTTAAGTATTTTTGCTGACATGTAAGGAATTGTTAATATGTCATATTTCTAAAACAGAGTTTGGTGTCATTTTTATACATTAGGGGGAAGTGGAGACACGTCATCCATTTTTATATAGTCATTGGTTAAAATGTTCTGAATTGGGTTCTCACTCAAGAAGCCTCGTTAGTCAAGGTCAACTAATGTGACGCCTTTAGGCCATAATCGATATTAACCTGAGATGCAATTTCAATGTAAAAAGATGCATAAGATGAAACACTTTGCAATAAAATATATATTTTATATTTTATTGTACTCATTTTGGAATGAAACATGCTGCATGCACATGCTGTAATGTCAGTGTGCCGAGTTGGGATGGCCAACAAAAGCCAAATGCAAGCAGCCTCTCATCTCTCCATTCACTGCCAACCATCAGGAAGGACTTGGTGTCGCAAAGATCGATGTGTAAAATTCATTAATGAGCAACAGAACTTGTGTCTGTTACTAAAAATATGTTGCAGAGTCAATATATGAATGTATCTAGATCTGCTATAATGACATTTCTGTACAAGTGCAACTTCAACCAAAGGGCTCAAATTAAGTGCAATCGCAATATAAATCAGTAACAAAAAATAATTACAAGTATAAAGAATCTTTATATGGCAAGGGAATATTGCATTCATAATAAAGAGCTAAAATATACACTAGCAGCAGACAAGATGCAAAAAACCAAATATCAAATATTAGTTGCTTATGTTAGCTAAGCTCAAGAAAACAAGGTTATCAAATAAACAAATGTAGCATCGAGAACCTGTGCTACTTTATGACACTTTATTTAAGTGATCAATTCACTTCTTTGGGACTTTTTAAATGGCAGTGGATGGAGTGATTCATAAAGCTGGCCTGATTTGCTTGATGGTTGTGAATTCATTAAACAACGACATGTGATTTGTTAGCAGGAGAAAAAAAAAAGAAAAGAAGAGGGCGTGACTACTGAGAGTCAGCTGAAGGTGAGGGAGAGGGCGAGAGGGAGGTGCTCACTTTGTCAAAGCTGGCAAATCGGTCAGCTTCCCGTACGTTGTGACGAGGAGGGGAGGAGGGGGCGAAGGGGTCGGCTAAAGGATCCTTGGCAGGCAGGGAAGAGGAGGAGGAGAAGTCTCCTGAGGGCTGTGTGAGGAAGTGCCCTCGTCGCTGGAAGGAGTCAGAGGACTCTGTTCTGGAGAGGGACGATCTCTTACCTGAAAAGGCAGACAGACGTATACAAGTATCAGTACAGAAACACAGAAAAGGAACTGATACACAAAATAAATACGATACACTGCAGAATAAACGGCCAAGCATGAAACAGCATATTCTAATTAAATATAACTACTAAAAAACATTTTAAGTTTTTTTATTTTAAATAACTAGGGCTGTTTTGTTCATAAGATCTACATTTGAATTTCTGCACAGTTGCAGATGAAGAACAGGCCACACTAATATTATTAGTATTACACTGTTTGTATAATTAGATTGCAGTGGTGGCTGCGTAGGCTTGTTTCTGACTTGTGTGATCCAAACATTCCCAAAATCAAAATTTATTTTCACTTACAGCTTAATCTGATAAAGCACTTAATTTAAATTGAGGATTTTGTATGAGTTTTTTTTTGTTTTCTTTTTTCGGGTGACGACGTTCTAAAATATGACAGCAGACATTCTGAGTTTCATTTGAAGCCTCATTAGAAGCTTCAAATGTGAAAAAATTACTAACACACACTATACATACATCCTGAAATGACTGGTTAGAGCATTACAATCTGACAGCAGTTGCCTTTCACCAGTGAGGCTGAACAATGCAAGTACTGACCTGGAGGTGGAGGAGGTGGTCTAGTTGGCGTACCCGTTTTTGGGGGCAGGGCTGGGGGCACATCAGAACCGGCAGACTGGCCGTCTTCCTGGAAAAGGTTCTTACTGTTGATGCCAAACTGGTCAGCACCATTTGACTGAAACAGAAGTTTAACACCAAATCAGATATTAAAAATTTTCCACCTTCCGGTCAGATAACTTGGCATCCGGCTGTGCCTTGAGGTGACTGCAGTGAAAACCTGAACTTGCACACATAAACAAAGAAACAAACAAAAAAAAAAAAAACATGGCTACTGTAGATTGGGGTTGGAATCACAGCAGCTGCAAGTCCATTTTGTGATTTGCTAAAGGCTTGATTCAGGGTGCTGTATAGTAAATTTACTAAATATCTGCAATTTGAAAAATACTGCAAAATACTCTGATGGGTGCACGACTGATTAATATATAGAGGCAACCTCTGTACAATAAACTTGGTTAGTTATGTTAATGCATATCCAATATTGTTGCTCAGTGTATCTACTGAATGACAAGTACAGTGTCCATTTCCTTCACAAGACAGAAATAAGTGTTCCAGCTATTTCCTCCAAAAAACCACAACACTCAACAACTTGCTCAAAGTCTTCCTGAATGTTCTAGTTTTACAGCAGAAGTGAGTTCACTGTGTCGCAACAAATTCTATTTGTACTAACTAACTGACAGTCATTATTTCTGAGTTGATACGCAGAGTTTCACTCTATACTACGTGTTATTTCAGCACTGTGTGGGTGAAGCACGGCACATGAACACTTGATTACCTTTGTCAAGGCACTGAAATCTGCAAAGCCCCCTCCAAATGACTCATTACCAAACACAGCAGCAAACGGATCTGAAACACAAACATACAAAAGTCACCGACCAAATAAAAATGGAAACTCACACAGACATTATAAATAGTGCATTTTGTACAAAATAATTTTAACAGGTGCAAAGGGATCTTCCACCAGACGGTGGCACCATTCCAGAAGTCATACCTGGATCTGAGCTGGCATTCACTGTGGTACCACCTGGAGCGAACGGGTCATTGGTTGCTGCAGTGTCCTTCTAAAAACAAAACATACATTACATGCTGCATAATAAGCTGCGGTCAACATGAATATCCTCAGACTTAATGTGATTAACTGGAACTATAAGTGATTTACATCAATCAAAAATAACACTAACACGACTGCCTGACCCATACATAAAACTTTTGTTCTCACAAAATTTATATTTAGCCAAAATTGCAGCCATCATAATGTTTGCCTCATTTAATTTGTCTTGAATTTGAGGTCTACACCGACTTCATAATGCAACTAATTCACAAATAATACCACATTTAAATTCTAACTGCTCCTCTGACTCCTATTTTGCAAGCGAGGCCTGGCCAAGACAACAGCATAAAAAGTTGCAAACAAAACACAGATACAATACTACTTTATATTGCTACAATACTACAAATACCCAATATGAAAATCTGTATTAAAACAAAGCTTTTGTTCCTGTTATTTTAAAGCCCCGGAATAAGTTAAAATTCTATGCTTTATTCTCTCCACTTAAATTACAGTTATAATTGCATAAAGTTAGTTTGGCTAGATGATGAAAAACAGGCTTTTTGTTAAACTGATTATAGCTAAAAAGATGTTTAAAAAATATATTAACTGCTGTGTTTACAAAAAAATCTACAACCACAGATTTGTTGTTGTCTCATTCCTTATATTAAGAATGTTCAATAGCTTCCTATTAAATTTGGGACTGAATACACCATGACCAGGTTTTCCAGCTGGCGTACTCACCACGGCCAGATCAGAGCTGGGTGGAGAGCAGCTGAAGGGATCTGTCCCTCCATCCTGAGAGCCAAATGGATCCGCCTCCCCGGTGGCGTTCATTTTGCCTCCAAATGGGTCAGAATCAGCCACATTGTTCCCTGCGGAGCTGAATGGATCCTTGGCTGCTAAAGCTGGATTGGTGGGTTTGGAGGAGAAGGGATCTGAACCTGCTGCTGGTGCAGCTGCTGCATCATTTAGCTTTGCTGCAAACAGGTCTGGTTCTGGCGCACCAGGAGTGGTACCGAATGGGTCAACTGAGGCAGCGAAAGGGTCGTCTGAGGAAAAGGGGGCGCTGGCGGCTTTTGTGAAGAAAGAGTCTGCAGCAAAGGGGTCAGAGCCTTTGAAGGGATCTCCTCCGAAAGGATCTGATTGAACAGGGACAGCAACAGAAGACTGTGAATATACTGATGCATTTTTTAGGATGTTTACAGGAAGTAGATTAGTTTGCCTTTTCATCACTTTAAAATCAGGGATCAACTTGATGAACTTACCTGCAGCATCTGCTTTTCCAAACGGATCATCTTTGAATGGATCATCTAAAGGTAAAAAATATGTCATCAATATCACTTCATACAAAAACAACAAACAAAACAAACAAATCAATTTGATAGGATATCTTTTTCTAAACATCAATATGAAGCCTTTTTATTTGTAAGGCGTTAAGTAACTTTCAGATGTTTGTGGGGACTCACGGTCAGTGAAAGGATCTGAATGGAAGAAGTCCATCTCAGGCAGGGAGGGAGGGCTGGTTTGCGGCGGCATGGAGCGAGGGCCGACTTGAGGTGGTAACGTGGAGGTGGTGGTGGTTTCTGGTGACTCCGCTGACTCCTGTTTGCTCTCTGGCTCTGGTGATGCAACCTGTTGAACAGCAACAGGGCTCTACTGACAAGCTTGAACACCATAGTAAATGATGTGAAAAGTTTGTTCACACAACACATTTGGATTAATTTATCTCTGAAAACGCAAAAATGATAGGTTTGGATCATATTCAGATCTGTAAATATATGATAAAATTATCAGAAAAAAGCATTTTACAAGAAAATCTGCTTGGCTACATGACAAGAATACACACACACAGGAATTTTATGAGAACAAGGACAGACCAATGTTGTCTGTATGATACAGATATACTTCATTTAAGGTGGAACACTGACAGCTAGCATTCAAAAGTGGGTACTGCAGTCCAATTTCAAAATATTGGAGTGAGCCGTCTCCCTCTGCCTCCTCTCCCCAAAACAACGCTCAAGCATTAGGACACAGAGCCCACACGAAGGCAAGACGGCCACAACATTATACTTGGACAATGACAGGATGATCAGCTTTTTATGAATCTGTCAACTGTCAGTCAATGTGAAGCTAAGCCTATTATCCCGAAAACAAAAGCCCACTGCTCTGAACATAACAAACAAAAACAAAACAAAAACCATTCTGTACCACAATGGAAATCTCAACGGACAACACGCTGGCTGTACCATTGTTGTCAGAGAGTTTTTCAACTTGCATGTTTCCTTCATCTCTGATGACATATCATGGTCATTTAGTACAGTAAATATTACATATTTATCCTTTAACTCTGGGTCTCTACCTTTGGTGGGCTCTCTTTAGGCGATTCCTCTGCATCATCTATGACCTCCGAGGAGTCGTCAGGTGAAGGGCTACTGTGTTCCTGGAGACATGAGAGGACAAAGCAGCAGTGTTACTTACAGAGACATATTCTGAGATTTGCATTACATTTTGCTTTACATTACTTGCATTACAAGCTGCTGTAGATACTACAGGCAACCTTCATTTAAAGTAAACACGGGAAAATGAACTTAATGTAGATATTACAGATGACCAATGGGACGATGCCTAGAAGAATGTGAAGATGTTAAGCATCTGTCACAGAATAAAAGCTTTTCATAAAGCCCATATATCCCCTTCTCAAACCAAATTCAATGCTGACTTCTCTCCTCTCCATCTTTAATGTAAAATAGAGACAGTTAGACTCACCCACTGTCTGTGGTCTTGTTTGAAAATACAGAGGTTTTGGCATATTGTAAAGCAGGAAATTAAGAAAAATCTTAGCAATCAATTTAGAAAGTGATCCAAAATGCCTGAAATCTTTACAAAATGCTAACGTTGAGGGCAAGAAAAGTGCAACTAAACTAAGTCCCGACTAAAACACAGTGTCATAAGGTCTTACTATGTTTCCCTAGATTACTTGACACGTATGCTACATGCTCACAACAATGTACTTCATATAACATGGGAGACTTTTATGTCTCATATTGGACTGGATATTTCTACTATTCTTACCAGAGCGTTTATGGAGTATTTTTTTTAATGTATTTGTCCTACATTATGTGATACCTTATGTGAGTCCTTTTCCTTTATTAATAGTCGTGTCTGTGAGCTGAGTTTGTTTTTGTTTGTTTGTTTTTCTTGGAGGGGAGTTGCCCCTGAATGTGTTTTGCTTTGGAAATTCAATAATCCTATATGCACAAAAAAGAAAGGAAAGTTGTTATATATTAATTATGAATTTGTTCTTAGCCCTTTTTTTTTTTTAAATTCATACTTGTATCAAACATTTTGTCAGAACATGAAAGCTATAAGACATTTCTTAGGACATTTTCATATCATGAACACCCCATGATCCACCTACCCCAACCTATTTCTCCATAGCTAAATAAATAGATCAGATTGTTACCAAAGAAAAAAAGCAATCAACAGTTGTAGTAGAAGGTGGTGTTGTAGGAATTATATTGGCAGGATTAATAAGTGTCTTTATTACCCTCACAGCGTTCTCCTGTGGCTTGGTGAGAACGGATACACTATTGTACAAATCAGAGGAGGCTAGACTAGTGTACAGATCATCCAAGGGATCAGGTTTCGGCTTTTCCTCCTCTGGTGTCTTTGGACTTTCATCCTCCTTCTCTTCTTCCTCTTCTCTCTCGTTCACTCCTTCTTTCTCTTTTTGATCTGAATGTTCTTTCTGCTCATTGCAGACAGCAGCTGGTTCTTCCTCCTTCAGTTCTTTAGGCTGGTCTTCCTGGAAGAGGTCCTGCTGGAAGGGATCCCCCACATGCAGCTCTACAGCAGGGCCTGCTGATCCGTTGACCATGACAGGAGAGCTGTCCTCCAGGGCTCTTTTCCAGCTGAGCTGGGCGGTTACTGACCTCTCCTCCACCTGTAAGTCGTTCAGTTTCTGCTGAACCTGAGAGACGGAGAAAAATAAATCATAGGTCCTATTTTTTGCAGAGAAAAGGAGTCTTTATAAGCACGAGACACAGCTTTACATAAACCAACCTGTGCAACTTGTGTAAAAGAGTCACGGACAGACTCTTGCAGAGGTGTGAGCTGCTCCTGAGCTGCCTGGACCTTCTCCTGCAGCCTCCTGCTCTCCTCCTGCAGAGCCAGGAGCTCCTCTCGGGCCTGGACCAGCTCTTCCTCATACTGACATATCCTCTGTTCCTGTTCTTCATGCTCGGACTGCAGTGATGAAATCTGGCAGACATAACCATTATGAATAAACTGATATCATTACTCAGGAGAATGGAGTTGTGTGCTAGTCTAGGTCAGTCATTTCTGCAGCTTTCCAGTAGTGATATAAATCAATCAGCAATGAAAAGAGACTTCTAGCAGCCCTACCAGTTGGGTCTCTTGGCTGGTCTGTTGGCGAATATGAGTCAGCTGCTCTTCCAGAGAGCCTTTCTGCTGGTCCAGCTCCTCCAAGGCCTCCTGTACCTTCTGACGCTGAGCCTGAAGCCGCTGCAGCTCCTCGCTCTCCTTTGCCACCTCATCCTGTAAATCCTGAGGACAACAAGCCACAGAGGAGACATAGAGATATAAGAATGTGTTCACAGGCGAGCACTCCTAAAAAGAAACAGAAAATCAGCTCTGTAGTAGCTAATATTTAAAGCCACTGAGCAGCTGCATAGACAGGCTAATAATCTAACAGACAATTATACACTTAATGGTTCCTATGAGCTCAATACTTGAATTTAATTTAAGAGTTTGTTTGAAATGTGGCTAATGAAGGAAAAGTAAATCTCTGGGTACTTAGAATGCTGAGTGATAAAAGAAAAATGTACCATCTGATTTTACTTTTAATATATGTTTTTTTTCACATTGTGGTTGACACAGAGGAGGAACAAATAGAACTGCATGCAACAGGAGAGAGAAATCAGTGAAACTGAAGTGACAGTCAATTATTTTGTGAAACATTCTGATAATCTAGCTTGCTCAGCCGAATACCAAATAATTACTAGCCTATTTCTCTGGTTTGAATCTTTTTCAACTGTGCTGCCTAATTAAGGCAAAAGCTTTTTTTTTTTTTTTTTTTTAAAAAGGGCAGAAATTTAGAATTACATGGAATTCACACAAGAAGTGACTCATCAGCATTCAGCTGTGAAAGTGTGGCACAAAACAAGCTTATTTCCAGTCCACAGAGACAACAATTAATGTTCAATTCAAACAAGGCTAACTGTTAGAAGTAAGTGTAGTGTTATAAGAAAGAGGAAGTAAACTTAAGCTGTATGGATTATTTTGGTTTAGAGGCTGTAGATTGTTTAAATACATCAGTGAGACTTCTACTGGTCTTTCAGTGGGGTTGGTTTCTGGTTTTGCCCATCTGGTCTGGTGTATGAGCTTTAACCAATGTGTTTTATGCAAACAATCTTTATCAAATTTGTTATTATGAGACGTTCTGGCAAATCATAAAGTAGACTCTATCAGCAATCTGTGCCGATGGCACTAAATCAATATCGTGTTTAACCTCCTCAGGTTGCGGATATTGTGTATGATATACTAAATCTCTGGAACATTGCATGCTAGAGGCTTCCTTTTTTTGTCCAGAGGGATACGGTTGTGCCTTTGTAACTGGGCACCAGTAAGCTCATATCCCTGTCAGAAGCTTTGTAATCCACCCTTGAACTGCAGTGTCTTTTAGGAGAAATCCAACAATGTCTCCTGTGATTATTTTATCATTTTTTCTGTGTTGAAAACAGTTATTGTTGTTAGCCATCTGGTGGCAATCTCATGATACCTTCGGCTGAGTTTGTCAACCAATTAGAGGCTGTGTTCCAGACTTTTTGACCAATCAGAGCGTGTGTTTCTGAGTGTGCGTGTGTGGCAGCTCTGATCTCATAAATAAACAATGTCAGTTTCATGCAGTGCATGACATTTTGATATTTTCTCTGTTTGTGCTATTTGGATTATCTATATTTCAATCACAATTCATAAATTTCAGAATTACAAACTTAAAGGTGAATTTGTTGTTATAACAAATAAAAACATATGTCACTCATTTGTCCTGACTGTGGTGACTCATCACTCTAATTCATGTGCTCCACTCAGGAACAGCTGAGTCAATCGCGACACCTAGTGGTAAAAGTCTGTATTACTGGTCTGGTCAGGTATATGACCAGTTTGAAAAATTTTAAATTGGCCCAGCCCCACCCAGCTGCTGGATAGAGCTTTGCAGCTGAAATGATAGTAGCAGTCCATACTAGACAGATGAATAATTAGAAATATGCCACCAGTCTGATTAAAGAACAAAAACAGTTTGCACCATAGCTACATGTCAACCAGTATACGGAATGAAAACAAGGGTTAACATTTTGTGTTTTTAATTTCTAATTTGAAGGTTTTTCTGCCTGTAATAACAGTCCAGAAGAACTGAAAGGTAGGAGAGAGGGAGTGAGATGCAACCAAGGTCTCTGGCTGCACTCAAACCTGAGATCACGATTTATAGAAAGCATCTTAACCACTAGTTCACCCAGACAGCCCCAAATATAGACTACAACGTCCATGGAAAGCCTATAAAAATAGATTTGCTTCACACTAGATTTTGCATACATTATTTTCCTTTTCAAACATTTATGAAATGCAGTGGAGAAGTTGTCCAAAATGGTGCCTTCAAGTGCAAATGTATTCTCTGTTACGTCTGGAAAAACATGTCAGGATGGTTTATTTGTGCAGCAATATTCGTAATTTATGTTGTTCTGTTTGCCTGTTTGGGCTGGGCACATAATTTGTGCATGACAAAATAATAATAAAAAAAAATCAAATCAAATGTATTACTTCCCCTTGTCAGATTTTAGCCAGCGAAAACATTGCCGTTGTTGTAGCCAACTTTGAAGTGATGGATGGCAGAGCTCCACAAATAAAACCTGAACCTATGAGAAACACTGCAGGGAAAGTCTCAGTGTAGAGTCTGTCAAGGGGTAGCAGCACAGATCACGACAAGCACAATAAGTGATGTCGAGGAATATATTTAGAAAAAACATCACTGTATAAATAGGCAAAAGCACTTGAGGCTACCCTGCAGTGCAGCTCAGAAATTCAGCTACATCAGCGTGAGACTCCCTGGAGATCACCACTCACACTCCAGCATCAGACTGAATTCCCAACAGCAGTGCAGACTAGCCCTTTAAGCCATCAGCTCCCAAAAATAGAGCCCATCTCTCAGGCTCAGAGCGGAGCAGACACGCCTACACAAGGACACAGCCTCTCCCTCCTCTGAGAAACATTAACTGTGAACAAGCGTCTAAGACTGCCAGCCAAATGTATTATTGATCTCCTCTTCCAGTCCGGTATATACATTACAACAAAAGTGAACAACTGCTTTAGCACCTAAGGATCTTACTGCCTCCTTTGTCAGATCTGGATTTTTATCATGTTTATTACTGATTAAAAGGGGACAAGCAACACTAGCGTATGAAAGGCACAGATTACAGAAACAAGGCAGCAAATATCTACACAACCATGAAATTGATCGTCTGCCCATAAATCTTTCTTTTCTCTGTTGCCACAGCACTGAGAGCTACAGAGACAGACTCACAGACAAACAGAGACACCTTACCTGCACTTCGCTGCTGCGCTGTCTGATGGCCTCCTCCTTCTCCTTGATCTCCTCTTCCACAGTGCTCTTCTCCCTGGGGGCCCAGCACAAGAAACAGGAGTATTTAGCCACCGAGGACAGAGAGGGGAGACCCGGTGCTCCAAGCCCGCCCAGCCCCAGCCAGCTCTCCGCTGAGCCTCCTTTACCCTGCCCCTGAACCACCACCACCAACTCTTCTCCCTGAGCCACCATGATGTCCTGAAATCACAACTCCACAGGACAGAGAGAGCTGCCTGCAGTTACAGCAGGTGTATATGTGTGTGTGTGACCCGATATGAGGAAAGTTGGAGAGTGCGTGTGAGACTTCAGGGCTGCGGCTGCACAGCGCTGTGAGTGCGATCAGGGTGAGTGTTGTGGAAAGTGAGCATGTGCTTGCTCAGTCAAATGTGTGGGTGATGAGGAGTGAGAAGCAGATGGCTGCCTTGAGGACGGTGGGAGGAGGGACGAGTGATGATGAGCCAGCCTAAAACATCTATCATTTGTTCATCCTCTCTACTTCACTCTTTAATCCACCCACCCAGAGAGGAAATGGAACAGGATGGAGTGATGAGTAGGGATGCATAATAACTTGTATAATTAATAAACTATATGCATTTTATTTTCCACTACTACTAATCATAAAAAGGCACACCAGAAAGACAAACATGTTTCAGTTTAACTCTCTTTAAAGGTGTGATGTACTTTATGTGTTACAGATGATGACTTATAATTTTTTTAAAATAAATAACAATGTGAAAAATACATTTACAAAAATAAAACAAATAATACGTAAAGGGTAAATTAATATTGGATTGAACAGTGTGTCCTTTCACGAAGCATCATGGAACCAAAAGAGGCGAGACACAACACAACAGCACGTCGATCACCAGGTGATTCTGCTCATTTACAATCACATAGAGCTGATAACCTCATGGATTTATAACACTAAGCTTTGTCTGGATAAACCAGAATAGCTTCCTCTGTTACTGATAAGTTAAAAAGATCACCCTATGAGATTGTCTGTGGGTCTTTTTGCATGGCGAATGGTAACGAATTGTCATGGAGCTACATTTCTCATCGTTTCTCCCTACAAGTGTGTTGGAAAATCTTTTTTATGATCACTGCCTACTTGAGTCTATCTGATCTTTAAGTGCATACATGTTTTTGAACAGGTGATCAGCGGAACCTTCATTTCCAACAGTATTTCTGTGAAAAATGATAACATCAGTAACCCTATGTGATTGGCAACTAAAAATAGTATGCTATAGAAATGACTGTATCTCAAAAACTACAGGGAGGTACATCAAATGCTTGGTATCAGTGGATTGTAAACCACTCAAATTTCAATAATATGCACTTTTCCAGTGTAAATCTGACATTTAGCACTGCAAATTAATGTTAAACTTATTTTTGTGAGTTTTTTTTGCAAAAACTCAAATTTGTATACCAATTAAGGCATATAAATAAGTGAAATCAAAAATATCTGATTTTGTCATGTGAAGCCATAATGGGTTAATAACATAATTTGAGTAATAACCTATTGATTTGAACATACAGTATAGTCCCTGGCGATAAAACAAAAGTGATATGTATGCAATATCAACACTTCATCAATAGCAATAAGAAAATTGTTCAATAAAATGTTAAATAGTTTCACTTCAATACAATGCACACAAACAGCCGAGAAAGCCCATAACAAATCCACTTATTTTTATTTATTGGTGTAAATTTATTTATAGTGTTATTCTGCCTTGATAATTAAATGGTTAAATCGAACATAAGGTTATGAAATTCAAAATAAAGTAGTCCACCTTTTTTTCCTACTGGTCTTTATTAAAATCATCATCATTAAAAATGATCAATAATGATCAGATATTGACTGAAATTGCATATTTTATCTTGATTTTTTTTTTAGCTGTATCACCCAGCCCTACTACAGGGGTGGGCATCAGGATAGGGAGCAGGTTAAGTTAGAAAAAAAAGGGAGAAAAAGAGTGAGTCTATTCATTAATTTAGTCTATTTTCCCAGAAAAAATCCTGGTGGCAGATAGATGAAAGCGAGATTCATAGGGAATCAGTCTAAACGTGGAGGGTGTCATTATTGTATATCCATTACACTGTGCAATCAATATTCACCTCATAAAGACAAGTTAAGGTAAAAAAAAAAAATGGAAACAAAAACGGAAACAAAACAAAAAAGTAACAAAAGGTAATATTTTAGTATGTATTACGTATAGTTGTTGTTCACACATACAATAACACAACAACAACACAAAACCAGGCATGAACCTTAAGAACTACTTATCCTTTGCCGTCCATTTCAACACTGACTAAAAATAACAGCAGCTATTTTTATATTCTCCATCTCCTCTCACATCAAAATGCACAATTCTCTTGATAACAGCACATCTTCTACCAGCCAACCGACAGTCAACTCATGCTAAGTATCACTCCAGTTCTCCTCTTACCCATCCTCCTCATCTCCAACTGTAGGTCGGGGCCACATTCTGAGGCAGTCGCAACCACGAATCATCTTTTCAAGCTCCTCTCGATCTGCTGCTTGTCTGAAGCTCTGATCTCTGTCACTTAGTTTTCATATCTCCCCATCTTATTTGCCTCTCCTTCCTACCTAGAACAGCTGTCACCTAGTGTGTGTGTGCACATCTGTGCATCAAAAGTTGGGGGGTGGGGTGGAAGCAAACTTTCTCACTTCTCACTCTCAGCTTTCACAAACCAGACAGACAAATTCTGTTCTGAAAATTAAATCCATTACAGCTGATACTCATAACCAGCCCTCAGAGAAACCAAAACTAAACATAAAAAGCAACACACACAAAAAATATTCTGCATCCACCTTTAAAATGAAGAGAAAAACGTAAACAAAGAAAATATCAGAAAGAGGAACTGTGTACTTTGGTATTAAAGATTATGTGTTTTCTGTCCTTCTTATTTTCTTCCTGATAAAAAAGAAGAAGTAAATGTTAAATAAAGATACTGGTATATGGTAAAAATATCTAATTAAAAAAATGTTGATAATAGTGTATGAAGGCATGAAGGGGGTGTGAACACATGCAGCAGCTACGTAACTCTGCTTTACAGCCATCTGCTGTTTGGTAGCCTGTAGCAAAACAAATGTTTATTTATTTTCACTGAAGCTGTGGGTGTGAGTGTTCAAAGACAGTTTGAGAGTGAGAGTTATGTAATTTTGTACACTTGAACCAGTGTTTCCCCAGTATATACAGTTTTTTTGGGCAGCCCACCCAGTTCCCTCCATTTGTTGGAAACAGTGCATCCTGCTTCACCTCTCTGGCAAAAGACATTTATCTTTTCTTCATCTTTTTCAAAGAATACCTTCTATATTTTGAAGACATCAACCTATATTTCCTTATAATTATCAGGTTATTACCACATTGATGTCACCATATTATGATTTTTTTTAATCCAAATACTGCACTGATTGAACCGTTTTATTGTTAGAAGGTTACCATATTGTACCCAAAATATTACTACAATATTACTAAAAAGTTTAGCCGTGTTCCCATCTTTGAATGGGTTTTGGTACGCAGTCATTTTGGATCGTGACCATCTTAATGAATTAGTGGAAACTTTAAGGGAAAAGGCCATCTTTAGGCTACTTTGTCTCCAACAGTGACATAATGTGCTGCAATTTTTTGTTGTTTTTTTGTTTGTTTTTAGACATATATAAGAGCAAACTCTTACCTTTGCAGTTCGACAATCTCGTTACTGAGAGAGTCCAGCTCCTTGATGGCAGAGAAGTCAGCTGCTAAGTTAACAACATTGTTCTGGAAAGGAAGTCGGGTAGAAGAAAAGACAGATGATTAAACTCACTTCTGAAGATAAAACGCCACAATGATGAGGAAACTTCCTATATTCTATTCTAAGAATTACATCTAATCACCTTTGGAAAGTAAAGATTCATTCTGAGAGCACAGCAAAATGGCTTATATGTTGATGAAAAATCTGAGATACTTAGGACAAATTACAGTGTAAGAGAAAAAAATAGTCACAGAACAAACAAATGAACAACAGAACTACACTGATGGCTTTACAAAAATTACACACACTGGCAGGGATATGAGGATAGGATAGGATAGGACTAACTCAGGGGTAAAGAAACTGGGAGGATACGAGCAATGATGAGAAGTTCTGGGTCACAGGATTTTGTTAAAATACATCTCTGAGTTGGATATCACGTTGTTCTCTAATGTTATGAAGGTGGAAACTACAACAAACCCACTTCAAGTCTTTGGTTTGCATCTACAGACCAGACATGGTGCCATTGGTGCATCCCGAAATACTTAAAACAGCAACCTCTGCTCTTGTCAGCTTACCTCCAACACATTAATATCTAGACAGCTAGAGGCCATAAACTCAGGGACAAATGAAGATGTAAAATTATTAAGTTTTAGAGGAAGAAGGTCAAATTTTGACAAAAATTAGAGTGACACAAAGTGAAAAGACAGACGGCCTGTTATAAGTAATGAGATGCCCCAAGTCAGTAAACTAGCACACACTCACTCAGTCAGTCAGTCAAGATCACTGCGCTGTACGCATGAAGTAGATGTAAGAGAAAGCAGCATAAAAGTGTTGCATAAGGAAGAAAACAAAGACACACAGCTGCATGCTTAAAAACAAACAAAATGCACAAAAAACAGGAAAAAGAAGGAATAATGTTTTGTCAAAATACACAAAGATAATAGATAAGATAAAATACACAATATACAAAACCTAATGACGTACAGAGACAGGCAAAAAACATAAAGTATATGATTAAGGTATATACTGCAAAGAGTTTGGCATTATGGCGATCACCATCTTGTTTCTTTGGAGCCAGAAATGAGCCTGTTTAGCCATAAATCATGCACTGCTTTATTGTCTATTTTACTCTAAATGAGGGCTACACAATTACTGAAAATATTATTGACACTGCAATATGACTCCAGATGTTTGTGTGGTACAGACTCCATTTTTTTCCGCAGTGAAAATGAAAATTATAATGCAAAAATGATCAGTCCCATTAATCATAAATCATATTGCAATTTCTGTATCTGTCAAAATAATCGCAATATGATTTACTTCATTATCATATAATTCAGCAGCCCTACATTACATGGAGCCAGAATTTACTAAATGACCATCATGCTGTTATGAAGCAGATTCAATACTAGCAACTGAGACCAATTGAAACTTTCTGTTTGTTCACAGAGGTAATAAATCAAGTGAGATGTAGGGTAATTTTCTCATAGACTTCAATCCAATTTGACTTTTCAACCAGTTGAGATGCCCCCTGCTGGCCATTAGAAAGTCTGCAGGTTTAAGGCACTTTCACATTGGCTTGAATTTTCAGACCCAGAACCCACATGAAGACAAAATGTTTGAGCTCTGTTTTTGTAATTAATGCCATCAATCACATCATTAGAATGCATCAGTTCCTTTAATTACAAATACAGTATATGGCCTTTTTCTGTATCATCAGGTGCATAGTGAGACCAAAAAAAAGATTCAGACGTCCCAAATCTTTATTACTACATGTGAATGCTGGGAGCCACTCACCTGTTTGATGTTTTGCCTGTCAGATGGAGGGATCATCTCTGGGGAGAGACTCTGCGGAGGGTCCAGGCCTTTCGTCAGCTTCTGATTGATCAGATGAAGCGCCAGGGCAAACTGCTCTCGGGTCAGTTTCCCGATGTCTCCAATGTCACAGAGCTCCCTGAGAACACAAACAGACCCAGGGTTACATAACGAGAGTAACGATTTACACCTCAGGCAACAGCTATTTTTGATAGCCTGACTGATTTTCTTGTTCAGCTAATCAGCCATGTGAAGATAAAAAATCCATATGATGATGTGGTATTTGTCCTGGTCGGATGTGTCAGCACGCACTGCAGCACTGTGAAAACCGCTGTTATTATCCTGTGACAGAATCACCCAGGACTGACCTTTTACAGCTTAAATGACAATCATTATTTGTTGTCTCCATATATTATCTTTAGATTAATAATCACAGGCATAATATTTCAGGGAAAACACTGTTTTCTTGTTCCACTCTTTATCAAAATGTTCAACTAATTTATTTTCCTTAAATTTAGAGCACAGCATGTGATTTTACACGATTTGTGCAGCTTACTGCCAACAAAATATTCTCTAGCAACTGTGATATTCTTGTTTGCACAATAACCTAACACACACATATATATATATATATAAATCGACTTGACTAGAGAATAAAAACTGTTTAATAATAATACCTATTTATACAGACCACGTGAACCAACTGGAGGAGAAGCAGAGGGTACATGTATGAATAGTATATTGTAAAAAATTAAATAAAGCACTGATGCTTAATGGTTTTTCACAATATTTCTGGGCTTTTGCCCGTTTATTTTATTTGCTGCTGGACTGTAAAAAAGAAAGAGAAAACTCAAAATTTAAAGCAAAGTCACTTCAATAGATTTTTGAGTTTTAAATGTTTTACTATTTAATGTTTTGTTTAGATTATTTATTTTCTTCTATAGATAAACTTGAATCTTGGGATTTTAGAAAATCCCCCAAAATTTGAATTTCAAAACGTGATGAGTTAATTAAGTAAAAATGAACAATGGTGAATAATTTAATATTTAATATTTAATAATTGTGTTTTTTTTCATTGCATTTAATTTTCAACCACACAAATAATGACAAATAAGGTTCAGAGCTCACTGACAACACTTATTTGAAATACATCTTCTTGGATTTCTAAAACTCAAAGATTCAAATTTATCTAAAGAATAAAAATAAATAATTACTGAATGAAACTAACGAACTATCCAATATAAAGGGGAAAGCTGAACATATTTTTAAAACATAACTTTACACTACATACCAGATACGTGCAAGTGTGGCCGAGGGGAGCCCAGTCTTGAGGAATATGTCTCTGACTTCAGGTCCAGACACGAGGCCGTCCATATCGCTGTCTGTCTTACTGAACAGCTCATCGTACTTTGCTTTGTCTGCTGGCGACACCACCCACTGCACAGGCAAGAAGACACATTTTTAACTTTAGCATCAGAGTTAATTCATAATGGAATTTAATACAACCTATAGCAGATAACATAGATAAGTTACTTACTTACCTTTATCTTCCCACTCCCTCTTGTCTTATTCTTTTGAAAAACACACTGAACTATCCAGTTTGAAATCATTTTAAGTGTTTGTTGTTGCAGCTATGTGGGAGTAAAATAAAGGTACTACAAGCACAGATGGAGAGACGGGTCCAGTACTCACAGGGACAGCTGCTGGTGTTGGGACAGGAGCTGGGGCGGGTTTAGGGGGGTGGGGCATGGTCTTGGAGCCAGCATGGGAGGAGCGACTGTCTTTGACTGAGGGGGGCGAGGGTAACAAGGGCATCACGGGAGGCACGGAGGGTTTTTTTCTCTTGGAGGGTGGAACCAGGGGAGGTGGTAGGGACATGGGGACAGGTTCGCCCTCCAGAGCTCTGTACACCAGATACATGGCCTGGGAAAAGGGCAACAAAAATCAATGATAAAAGACAATTACCAATGAACCATCCTGTAGTCAATTCAGTCATCACACTTCCTCCACATGTCTGGAGTTTGTTTCATTCAGGGTTACAGAAATTATTTTCACAGCCTGTAATATTTACCAAGATTGTACATAAAATATAAAAGCACATAAAGAAAGAAACAGGTTTAATAACACTTTCTTGAAAAAAAAAAGTTGAGAACTTTTATATGGTTTAGATTCCTGTAATATAATGAGAACTAAATGTACAAAGTTCAATATAGCAGTTCAGAAACAGCCTGCTAGGCTGAAACTAACTGTGACCTTTGTGGTTTCTTTCCATCTGTGATATTAGTTAATTTCTTACCACAGAAAATTCATCTCTGTCCAACATGCCATCTCTGTCGAGGTCACTGAGCTCCCATACCTTCAACACAGAGACATATTATTATTATGAATGCGTCATTACAAAACTATATGGCAGAAGTCCCTAAAGAGCGCTGACTCACTACTGATTCTCACTTCCTCTCTGATTTCATCTTTTACCCAACTGACTCTTAATTTCACATTCTGCTTCAAACTTTGTGCACTGTATGGTTTTATTTGTTGTCATTATTCATAGACTGTTACATAAGATAACCACTGTTTTATATAACATTTCTATTATTTGTCACTTACTTTGATAAAAGATAAGATATTTTAACAAGAGTGAAACTATTTTTTGTACTTCCTGTTCTGTGCATTGGTGTGGATTTGGTTGAAAGAATCTTGTTTGTTCATACATGTTGGAGAAATTGTGGGGATGATGAAGAAAATCACCACCACATTTTTGGGAGCTGCACAAAGATACAGCTGTTTTGGCAAAGTATTTGGAGAATCATGCAGCATTTTCTCAGGAAGCAGAGCACATTAACATGCATGTTACTTTATCTGAATGATCTGCCAGAAGGAATAACAGGAAGCAAGAGATACCTCCTGAATATTTTGACTATAGCAGCAAAAAACATTTTAAAAAAATAATTACAGACCAACTGACTCTTGTACTTATACATCGGAAAATGCACAAACTGAATAAAGTATTTGTTGGTGGCTTTCCGTTACCTCATCCTGACTGTTTAAAATCTCATTTACCTTCCATCTGCTGTATGCTCTATCAATCATGTAGAGTTAGATGCAAATTATGTAGTGCTGTACAGAAACACCCTGTCCATTATTCATAATAGATAATATCTGTTATTGGTTTGTGGATGTCAAAGTGCCTGGTAACATTATTGCTGAACTGTGCTGTTGATTATCTAACAAAATGTAAGTGTTAAAAAAGTAACTTTTGTTTGGAGATCATACCCTGCCGAGGATGTCCACTGGCAGTTTGGAGTTTAGCAGGACAGGCTTGACCTTGTCTCCTGTTAGAATCCCTCCTACTGGACCCAGACTGTCAAAGATGGAATCAAACTTCATCTTCTCTTCAGGCTGAGGGAAAGCAAACAGATGTAAAATAACACAAGCATACTCCTGTAAAAGAAATTGCTCTAATAAAAGACATAAAATGCTATGTTTTTAAGTTTGCTGAAGAATGATACAGGAAAGAGAAAACCCAGAATCCCAGAAAATTCGACAAGCAAAGTATAAATTCAGAAATATCAGCTGTGAAAGTAAATCATTCTAAAAGGTACTGTTTTATGTGCCTTTAAAGTTTTATGGGCACTTCTAGTTAATGTTTATGAGCAAATAGTTTGTGTCATATTTGAGTAGACATGATTTATTTGACATTTTCAGTGAAGAAACATAAAAGATTAAACTCTGTGATGGATATATATTATATTTGAGGAAGTCTTTTTTTCTCTTATGGTCCTCCATAAGGAAGACAAACATATTAAAGTAAATTACATAATACACACAATGTTATATTGCGACAATGATAAATCTGCAAGTGCCTCACCTTTACAACCCATGGTATGTCAACAGCCACTCCTCCTGCTAACAGCGGGCTGCTTGTGTCATGCTGGAGATAAAAAATACCACTCAATTATTACTTAATCTCTCCCAAAAAACATACTATTTTAATGTTTGGATTAAAAATAGGTTAAACTGCTAATTTAAGATGTCAGTCATGACATGACTATACAGTATGTCTAGAAAGAACTTAAATTACCAGCAGCAGCATTTAGAGTGTGGACAAAAACTGTTGCACAACAGCAGCAGACTTACAAATTTGGGGGGAGGAACAGCCACATTAAGGCTCTTGAGAGCCACCTCGAGGCCATTTTGAGCACACGCCACCAACCGCAAAGCTATGAAGAATTGCTGAGAGGAAGAGAGGTACAGCTGTGTCATAAAACTAGTAATCATAAGTATTTGGTGCAACTAAGACCAACAAATCCATTATGATGCAATTCCGCAATGCATTTATACCTGCTTGTTAAGAGAACCTTTACGTTCAGAGTCTGCCAAATCCCAGATCTATGGAGACACACACACAGTTTATACATTTATTACATTAATATAAACTGGAAAAGCAGCAGAGACGTAATGCTGCTGCATTAATCTGAGTCTCTGCTCACCTTCCCCAGGACCAAGTCTGCCAAGCCTGACCTCTTCAGGAACAGAGCTGCATCAGCTGCCGCCACCCGCCCGCTGCCAGTCGGATCAACCTGCACACAACCGCCAAACACACACATGGCCGGACACACAGTCATTTGAGCTTTTTAACATCTCAGAAACATCAATAACACATGTGTACTGCAAAGACAGACACTGAATTTGTTCTGAGCCAATAGGTTTAGGAGAAAGTCTCAGCAGTAGAGAGAAGCGAATAAAGAGCAAATAAGAACTGTGATAACTGTGATAACTGCCCTGTGGGATACGAGAGTCACTTAAATCAATACTGATAATAAACCAAAGCTTTTTTCTCAGTAGTCTATTAGCTTGACATTGGATCTGCTAGAAGCCTTTCATGAGGCTCACAGCGAGCTCCCCTGACATGTTGGGCAAAGGGAAACATTATTAATTCATAGAGGTACTTCCTTTACTGGACACAGAGAACTGACAGGAGAGAGGAGAGATCACTGCTCACTGCAACACAACAGTTTAGCTATAGCTAGTTAACAGTTTAAAGGGTCAATGCACAAAAACAGTATTTCTCTCCGTTTCATATCCAGAGCAATCAACAGTACGATACAGTCAGCCAAATCACATTAAAATTACGATATCCAACAGTAATTAGGGGTTGACAAATTATCAGCCTGGCAGATTATCAGATCCAACATTGAAGCATATTTATGATCAGAGTCAGTGTTTTTTTTCCTCCGATTGCCAGTCATACATATTATAATAATGTTGAAAGTTCTACTTTAATCAAACATTATGCTTACAACATTTCAGTGCAAATTTAATTTTTACTACTTTATTATCTCTGTTTAATCTATAAAACTTTGATGAGCTATTTTGTTTATTAATTTATTAAAAATTTCTGTTAACTTTAAGAAATGCTGGCAGCTCCCCAGCATAATGTTGAAAAGGTCTTTGAACATTGAACATCGGCTTTAAGCAATTCAGGGCTCAAAAATAAGGCTTGCCTGCTTGCCTGGAACCAGTAAAATGCAACATCGCGCAAGTAAATCTAGCGACTCACTTGCCCAACCAGGCATGTTGTAAAAAAGAATTAAACTATTAAATCATTTTGATAAAAGATTAATTGTTATAATAATTCCACCTGAAAATGGCAGACAACACTATTTTTGATCTCTCAAATACGGACATCCCTTGCTTTTATCATATTAAACTGAATATCTTTGGGTTTTACACTGATAAAAAGAGACATTTTAAAACATCACCTTGGACTTTTCACTATTGACTATTTCTGCCATGTTGTAGACACTGCAACCCTGGATTAAACATGACAATCAACTTTAGTCTATGTTATTTGTTATTATATAAGTAGATTTCTAACCCACTTGCCCAACCAGGCAAGTGTAAAAAACATTAACGTTGCACCCTGAAATTTTGACAAAGTTTCGTGTTGGAGTTTGTGCTCTGAAAAAAGCTCTAATAGTAATGGGCTCACTACTTAATAACATACTGTACACACATTTTAATCAATGTGAAAGATGAACTGATATAAAAAGACACAAGGGCTTCTATCAATAAACCATGTTTACATACCTGCCGATAATACTTGTCATAGATGGGATTTCCACTGGAGAGCTGTCAAAAATGAAAAAAAGTTAAGTTTTACAGATTGAATCAGATTGAATCAGACCAACAATAACTTTTACCACATTTATAAGCACCTTCTAAAACTATAACAACCTCCCGTGTCTGCTCATGTAGCCTCTTTCAGGCATAAAATTAATTCCTACAAATCTATCTTACCATTGAAATAATCTGATAGGGAGCAAAATAATATTAAAATGCTTTCTTAATCCTGCACATTCAGTTTGTTCAAATGAACAACAAGTGTTTGCTGGCTTCTGTAAGTGTGTCATCCACTGAGCCAAAGCAGCTGTCAAAAAAGGACTCATTCATTACAGATGGAGAAGCTTAATTGTTTGTCACTGATCCAAAACATCCAACAACACAGTGACTTTGATCACTGCTCAGACAAAAGGAACAAATGCAACTTGTCATTTAGTTCACTGTGCCAAAGAACAGCTGTCATGAGACCTGTTTCACCAGGAAAGAGGACAGTTTTTTTCTTAGTTCATTTTTTTCTGCAACATATTCAGTTTAAAAAGGCTAAGTAGAGCTGTGGCACCTAATTGATCAAAATAAAACTACATGCCAACTATTTTGATAATTGATTTAAAATGATTTCAATAATTTTTCAAGCAAAAACGTTAAACATTTGCTGGTTCCAGCTTCTGAAATGTAACCTGTGCTGCATTTCTTTGGCATTTATGATAGTAAATGAAGAGTTTTGGGGTTTTGGACTGTAGGTTGAACAAAAGAAGCAATTTGAAGATGTCACTTTGGGTTCTGGTGAAATTGTGAGGAGCCATTTTCAGAATTCTTTGACACTGTGTTGACTGAATGACTGATCAATTAATCGCGAAAATAATCAGCAGATTAACTGATAATGAAAATAATTGGCAGTTGCAGCCAAAGGCTAGCCTACGGGTAACATGGCAAGTCCACAGATGACAGTATCCTAAAGACATCAGATTAGAGTTTAAATTCAGCTATGTCTTCTTTTTGGCTAATCGGTCCATTACTTTTTCGATTAACCAACTCATGATTTAAAAAAAAAAAAAAAGCCTAAAAATTAAGCAGAAATGTTCATCACAATTTTCTACCCTATAAAAAACTGAGACACGTTCATTAGAGACTGATACAATGTACAGAAAAGCAGCTCACAGTGACCTTTGCTTAGGTGGCACCACCAGTAAAGTTTAACACTTTTGCTTAATAAATGACTTCAACAATTGATTATGAAAGTTGTCTGTGACAAATGTTCTCAGTCAACTAATGCTCTCGGCACTACCCAACTCCAGTAATGATTATCTGAGAAGGCATTACTATAGATTTTTTTTCTAGCAAAGATGTAGAAATTTCCAGTGGTGGACACAGTATTCGACCCCAGTACTTGAGTCAAAGTATTGATACTCCTGGTCAAATGTTACTCAACTACTAGCTGCTCAGACAAAATTTTAATCAAGTTAAAGTACTAGAGTACTTGCTTTTAACAATACTTAAGTATTCAAAAGTAAAAAGTACATTTTCTAATATTAGTACATTGCTATATTGTTTTCACGATGCATTTACAGAAGCTTGTAACTCTCTGAAACCATCTAATGATGCACTGACTTGCTTGTAGGACCACTATGCTACACAAAGCCTATAGAAACACCTTAGAAATACAGTCAAAACCAAAAAGGACAGCTATTGTCATTTTCTGACATAACTGTATTAAAATCACCACATAAAGTTAGATCGAAGCCAACTGTAAGGAGTTCTCCAAGTCTGTAAAATAACTAAGATTTCTTTCTGGCTTCAGGGGCAGTATATACATGAATTATGTGGTATTTTTCACCCTGATAAAAACAATCCAACCTTAAACACCTACCTGAAATTATTTCTCTTTTTCTATATATATATATATATATATAATGTATATATAATGACATCTTGAGATTTAATTTTGTCTTTCTCCTGCTCTCGCCATTACAGAGTTTTGTTTGAATGAAAGAGGGAGAGCTTGTTTGCTCTTGTTACAGAGCGTGGCTGGATGACGTGTTTCTGCTTTTACATCAGTCCCAGTTGAGAGCGGGTACTGTGATTGATTTCCTCCTGTGAGGAACACAGCATGTGGCCAAATGCATTTTAGAAAAGAAAAAACAGCAACAGATTACTTCAAAGCTAAGCTTAGCCTAAAAGTAACAAGTAACGACAACCTTCCTCAAAAGTACAATATTTGTCTTTGAAATGTAGTAGAGTGAAAGTCATAAGTTTCCAAAAAAATTAAAAAGAAATACTCAAGTAAAGTACAGATACTCACAAAATGTACTTAAGAGCATTACTCAAGACTTTGTTACTGTCCACCACTGGAAATTCTAGGAGGCATACAGTTACATGTATTACACCATACCCTGATCTCCTATGAGTCACAATGATAACACAAAGGTTTTGGCTGAATTTCACACAGAAGGAGTAATAACTTGTGAGCCGTTTGACTTCAGGATATACAGTAAGCACTTCCCAAGGCTACTGATGGTCAGATTTAGATAGTTACAACAGGGCGTCACTCCACAGACATCAGCTAATATGGCCTTCTGTCATATCCTCCCTAAACACCCCCCTTTCCTCTGTTAATATGATTGTCCACTGCTGGGCTGAACAGGAAAAGAATCATCATTTCCTTCTCCATATAGCTGAAACTGACAATTGGTTTCTGTGGTTTTTAAATCGACAGGTGCAGCGCAGGAGGAAAGGTGTGGACAGTTAATTGTCCAAACTGTGAATCAACTGGGGAGTGGCTACTCACACAGAAACACAGCAACAAAATGGCATACACCATCAATGTACAACAAAACCAAGAATATAGCAGAGATCTGTTAAAATGTCAGTCTTGTCACAGACTTGCACACATCGCTCTGGCACAGAAGAAGACTCACAAGAAAAACAGTCTGTGATCAGCATAGTTATCTGCCAGCTTTGTCAACTGCCAATTTACAGCGAGATAACTGATCACACACACACTTATCTTTCTCTGGCCAATACAACTTATTTCTCTGACACACAATAGTGTGCCTGGAACTGTTGGCGGCTGTAACACTGTGGTCATTGTACTGGTGACTCTTTAATTGAGCATTGAAAAAACACCCCTCAATCATTCCCCAGCGAGCCCATACAAAACTGCAGCAGATAGCAAGATGAATTGCAGCGCGGGAGTTGACAGGCCAGTCTAGTTTGTTCGAGAAATATCAACTCCCTAATCCACCCATGGCAATAAAGCACATAAATGTCACCAGCAACACTGAACAGTGGGTCAGCACAGAGGATTATCAGGTGGTAAAGCTGACAGCTCACTTAAAACAAGCATTACTGCCTGACAGACCAGTGAAGTCTCACAACACAGAGATATCAACACAGGGTTTTGAGCTCATCTGTGGAGGCAGACAGCTCCTGTCTGTTGTTAGAGGCAACAGTGGCTCAGGTAACAAGTCCAAGACTGTAACCTACTTATTAGGCCTGGCTGCTACCTGCTAAAAAAACTTATTTACCGTGCAAGCAAACACAATTCCCACACAAAGTGCAGTAATTTCAGACAGTTTACCCTAAATGGTGTGAGTTGCTGAGTTTTGGAGCTATCAGTCGTAGAGATGTCTGCTTTTCTTGAACATGATGAGACTAGATGGTGCTCAGCTTGCGGTGCTCAAAGAGCCAAGAAAACTCAACAGCAATGTCTCTTTCCAGAAATCACGATCGAGTGACTCAAGACGATCAACAGACCCTTCTGGAGGGAAGGCTTGATACCACTTTCTCATGTCCGATAACTGATATCAAAACTGCAAACTTGATCTGCCAATACCAATACCAATCCAATATCCTTTTTTCCTCAACTGCATTTTACTCATCGTCGACGACACCCAAATAGTAGTTGGTAGTTGTGGGAGATATTTTTTTTGTTACTAATAAATGTAGGCAGGACAAACATAGTTGAAATAGCAGAGTCCTTGATTGCCACTGAGAGGCTGTTTATGCATGAGCTGTGAGCTGATTGGACTAAACCCCCAGGTCAATCTTGTCCTATCTAATATGGCAGCGACATTGATGTGTGATTGAAAGGCTAATGCAGCATCTATCAACGCAAATGTTTTCATGATGGATAAGCGTCTTTCACGATGGATTAGTCTTTCCTTCTGTGAATACCTTACATCATGTTGGTTTAACAAGGCTGACCACAGATGCACGATTGGTCTACAATGACGCACAGTGTCAACTAATGGTTTTGATAGGCGACTGCTCTTTGAGGCCCTTACTGTCCGACAAATGGATCCTCCTCGGCAGAGCTGAAACATTAGCAGCACTGAGCTAGCTGTAATATTGTTCGGTAGAAAAATAACAGTTCCGACATGAAACTGCTAACAAGGTCAGTGGATTATTGAGAGTAACCAGGTCATTATTTCTGGAAAGAAACATTGCTGCTAAGATTTTCAAATGTATGTTTTTCACACTTTGAGCATCACAAGCCAAGTGCTTTCTAAATCCCTTAAATTTGAGAGACCACAGACATCTCTGCCGTCAACACAGCCAATAGGTTTGGGTGGCATAAAGTATTACAGTATACCAGGGTATTAAGAAATCCTGACGGTGTGATTTTCAATACCGGCATAAATACCGACACTCCTCTTTTTATTAAACTGAAACTGAGACACTGAATTGTAGTCTGCAACTTACACCACCAGGGGTTGATGTCAGCAGCAGACGAACATAGCATTCATAAAAAGAAGAAACATGGCATCTTGGGAATAAAGTTATAGGATTAATTAGTTAAAAAAAAAAAGAAAGAAAAAAGTAAAATGCGTCTGCCCCTGTTTTGGATTTTTTTGGGATTCAGTCCGGATGATAAAAATAAGTTAACAAACACTGCCTGACAAGTCATGGTGTTTCGTGAGCATTACAGGACAGACTACTGTCTATGGTGATAGTGTTACGGTGAATATGCGCTCAGCAGAGGGAAAGGTGAGCAGTATATGCCAGTGACAGTGCTGTAAATGTACAGTTTAGGTTTGAGTTGGTCAGTGAATAAACGCTGCAACTTATTAAGACCTAAGTGGAGCTCCGACATATGATGATCAGCTCCGGCTATGTTATGGGAGTATTACAGTACAGTAGTACAGTGGAGTACAGTGTAGTTGAGCCATTTTACACAAGTTTTGCAACAATACCGCCACAATATGGTATACCCTAGTAAAAACGTCAGGAAGATATGAAAATATGAAAAAGTGGATACAGCCCAAACCTAATCTCCAAGACTCTGAAATTCACATCAAAACAATCTAGATGGATGAACAGCACTACAGGTAAGAAGAAAAATATGCATATTTGATTTTGAGGTGACCTTCCCCTTTCAAACAAACATTACTGACTGACAGACCAATGAAGTCTCACAACACAGAGACATTAGTACAGGATTTGGAACTCATGTGTGGTGGCAGACAGCTCCTGTCTGTTGTTAAGGCAACAGTGGCTCAGGTAACAAGTCTGAGACTGTAGCCTACTTATTACACCTGACTGCTACCTGCTAAATAACTTATTTTCTATGCAAACAAACACAATTACGCACGAATTGCACTGCTTTACGTAGCAGGCAGCATACTGACATTTTGTGACAGCAGTGCTGGCTAGTGGCTACTCAAGCTCACTTCCTCTTACTGGTTACAAAACAACTGACAACACTATTTTGAGTTTCGGACACATATCAACCACAGGAGCTAACAGGCTAACAGTTTACTGTTGTCCACTTCATAAAGGTCACAGGGAAAACACTAACCCAGTCAGTGAAGCATGTGTATTCCTAATAATAGCAGGTTATTCAGTCTGTATAGCAAGCTACATAAGCAGCACTGAAATACTCAACGTACCGTTAGGCTATAACGTATAACGCCCGTTAACTTGCTTAATTTTTAACGGAAAACAGTGTTAGCAGAGGCTCTACTTGTTAGCAAAAATATGACAGTAAAGCCAGAACAGAGGCACACATGAGTATCTCGTATTAACATCTCTTTGGCCAGCACCAACTAGCCTGCAGCAAAACGTGATAATATTCACTCCCAACCGAAACGAAGCCAAGTAACGTTACATGGCTTATCTGAAGTTTGATAAAGCGGCTCTAAAACACCCCAACACTGCACACTAACTAGCTGTTAGCTAGCAGGCTAGCTAGCTAGCTACGCCCTTACGCAGTCCCCAAAGAGATTAGGCAGAAACTTTTCCCAGTCACAGCAGGACTAAACTTCCAAAAAGAGAGACGAGGAGCGAGGTAAGCTCGTCTTTCCGCCTGCATATTTTCACTAACACTGTTGAAATGTCTCCGAGCAAAGGAGACAGAGGCCACGAAACGTTTGTTGTCGTTATATTTGAGTTGTAAGACAGTGTTACCTGAGTAAGAGACAGAGTGGCAGCCATAGTGTTTCTGTTTCCCACTGCTTTCATGCTGCGCTGCTGCCAGACACAGACAGAGGCCGCTCAAAAACCTGGCACTGGACCACCTCCGCAAACACACAGGAATCAAGTCCAACCGTGCAAACTATCATCTGTCAGCGGCCAAAACAAAACACATGCATGACAAAATAACATAAATTCATAAAGAACAGGTGACAGACGTACTGCAACTAACAATTATTTTCATAGTCAACTAATCGGTCAATTTTTTTCTAATTAATCGATTCATAATTCTTTGTTTTAAAACGACAGAAAATGTTAAAAAATGCCTGTCAGTGTTTACTAAAGTCTAGGATGACGTCCTCAAATGTCTTCTTTTACTCACAGTTCAATGATATTCAGTTTATTATCATAATGGAGTAAAGAAACCAACAAATATTCACATTTAAGAAGCTGAAATCAGAGAATTTTGACTTTTTTTCCTTTAAAAAAATATTAAAACCATTAATCAATTATCAAAATAGTTGGCTATTAAGTATAATTAATTGATTAATTCTTGCAGCTTTGCTTTTTCAAAATTCATTCAAGTAACAGAGGCAATATAACAACAGGGCCTGAGCAAGGATTTTAGAAATACTGAGGTCCAAGTCCCCCAGTGCCCCCCATCCCCACCGATTTTCTGACATTTATATGATATATTATACACAGTGGTGGGAGCCAAATACTCAAATTACTGTAATTATTATTTTTGAAATACTTGTATTTGTACAGGGTACAACAGGTAATCTACCTAGTTACCTTTAACTGAATGGAGTAAAGACCTCAGGATGCTTAACCTGAGAGAGAAGATGACCTTATTGTCATCAAGGAAACCAATGACCTTGTAAAAAAAAAAAAAAAAAAACTTGCAACTATCACAATGTTAACAAGAAAAATACTATTACATTATTATTAGCACTATTAAGTGGAGATAATTTTGACTGCTGTGTATATTGTTGGATTGTATAGTTTTCTCAGATCATATTTGGTATATAAAATATGAATCTGTAAACTAGTAACTATAGCTGTCAGATAAATGTAGTAAGACAGAAAATACATTTCTCACTTAAATCTAATGGAATAGAAGTATTAGTTTAAAAAAAAAAGAGGAAAATACACATGTACAAGTACCATGGTTGTTAATGTACTTACTTACATTCCACCAAATGCCCTCCAGGTCCATGTAAGATAAGAAATGACTTAAAATATAATAAGAAACAAACTGAGGACGACTTCTGCTCATTTTCTTCTGGTTGATTTTATTGGACAGAGAACCTGTCTTTGTTTTTTACACAGCAACATGAAAATCTTCCCACTTCAATTACTACCATTAGTACAAAATGTGTCTTTTACAAAAGGATCATCTCTCGGACTGTTTGTCGGGGACAGTGTGTTGGGTTACAGCAGTGCAGAGATATTAGCATCAGAAATGAGGAGGCTGGTCGTGTGAGTACACCAACTACGAGTAAACTTAAAGTGAACGCTGCGTACCAAATGAACGGAAGCTTTTCTGCTACTGGAGTGCTCCTAATGTACATCTGAGTTTGAGCACAGTTTATTTAGACACACAAAGACTACAGTATGTGCATTGAAGTGAAAAAGTGTTAACTATACAGTACAAAACTATGCAAGGGATTTCATCTTAAAGCACCCCGTATTACCATCCTATAGATGACAGCTTTTTTTTGAACGTCAGTCCTGATGCACTCTTGTTGCTATTAACCCTTGTTTAAATCAGAGGTTTAAATAAGAGCGGGTGAGATGACCTGCATAATGATGTCCAACCCTGTCAAATTCTTCGAGATTAACATAATTTTTAAAGGTGGATCTTGAGACAGAGTGAGATAACTGACTGTTAAAAAAACAAAATAAAACAAAAAACGTGACACAGATTAATAACACAAACAAAACACATGAGGTAAACAAAATATTTTCATGGTATCATCCACAAACCAAATATAGCTTTTTTTTCATGTAACCACAACATTATACTTCATAAAAACCCAGATTTCTGCAGAACACAAATGACAATTTATAGATTTCTGTTGGGTACAAACTGCAAAACAATTCAGTTTGATCTTGACATTCGTTATGACATCTTATTTTTTTCTATCACTATTCCTCCTTTAATAATAATAATCATAATAATAATAATAACAATAATAACAATAGTAGTAGTAGTAGCACATGGAAACAGGAAACAGAACAATAATTGCCCTTTTTTTTCTCCTCCTCCCTTGCTTTGTAAACAAACAGAGAAATGAAAAACCCCATCCCACCCAGCCCCACCCCAGGGTGTCAGTCATGAGGGTCTCTCATCTCAGTCTCCAGCCTCGTTCCATTGGCTCATTGACACACAGACAGTCTCTAGTTTATTTTGTGAACAGTTTATAACTCGTCCTTGAGTTTAGAGTCTGTGCCTTCATCGTCCTCTTCCTCCTCCTCCTGCTCCTCGCCCTCCTCCTCTTCTTCATCTTCCTCCTCCTCCTCCTCCCCGTCCTTCTCCTCTTCCTCCTCGTCCTCTTCCTTCGCCTCTTCTCTCCTCTGCTTGTCCTCTTCCTCACGTTTCTTCCTCTCCTCCTCCTCTTGGCTTTCCTTCATTTTCTTCTCTGCATCCTGGAGAGAAGGAACATGAAGACAACTAATTAAAAAGTGATCAATGCATTGTTCCATATATACACATCCCGAAACACGAGTAAGATACTGGGGGTGCAGCAATGTATTGATCCATTGTTAAATGATCCAATATGATCATTGCAAAGTGAAAATATCGACCTATATTGTCATCTTTAAAATAATACATGTAACTGAATATGCTCAATGAACATATGACATCTGATATTGATTGCAGGCTTCTGAATTGAATCAGGTCGATCGGTGTGTCTCTATTTAATGTTGAAAGTACAAAATGCTTGTACACCTAATCTTTCGCAAACTCAACAAGAGTTGAATCCAAATGCCTTTGTTATACTGTTAAAAGCCTTTTAGGTTTTTGCTAATCGTGTTTGCAAATTTTGACTCGTTGACTTGCCTGCAAACACACCCGCTTCTGTGGGTTTACTCTCGCCTGAATTTTAACCCTTTCTTCAGTGTCCCTGTTTATCTTTTAACCTCTATTATTTCAGAGCAAGTCTCATTTTTGTCATCGCGTCTGTCATCTTGAACTGGTGATTTGTATCGTGCGGTCCCTCGCTCATTCCCTATTCAGAATATAAATACGAGGAACGACGTTGGCTAAATAATGGGCAGGAAACGCTGCCTGTTAAATAACTGTCAAATTCTACCAATATTTGGGTCAAAGACAAGCTGTAAAAAGTAGGTTAATCATCAGTCTAATCTTCATGAGGAAGTTGACTAAATTCATCGTAACAAAAGACTGTATGTAGGCGAAAAGAGACAGGAGAGTTACTACCTATATAATTAAATGCCATGTATAAACTATAAAACGGTGAATCACAATAATAATACTGAAGTCTAAATGACTTTAAGCATAGAAATTATCAATGTATCTTAATATTGCCTCATTTCAGACACCAGCTACAGTGATTAATCTCATTACAGACATTTTTTTAATCTCACTAATGAACGTATTTGGACAAATGTTCTTTAATTCAATCAGTTAGTGTAATTTTGCCTTATTTATATGTATTTTTTCTGGGTTTTTATGCATTTAATGATAGGACAGCTGAAGATGTAACAGGAAAGTGGGAGAGGGAGAGGGGGAATCACATGCAGCAAAAGGCCGGAGGCGAGAGTCAGACCCATGGTTGCTGCAGAGGACTCACAGCCTCAGTACATGAGGCAATCCCTCTACAAACTGAGCTACCAGGCCGCCTGCCTTACTTATTATTTTGAAGTGACAACATATATATATTTATTCAGAAAAGCACAACTGTGTTCTCACATTTGATGTTGCAAAATTTAATTAAACAGTGGCATTAAAAAGAATTAAAAAGGCTGACATTTAACTTGCTGATACATGCGGACGCCCTGCATGAGATATGAAACCTGGTAAAGATAAAAGATTTTGGCTGACCTTAGTTTTACCCCAGGTGTCGTCGCCTACTTCCTCTGCCAGGTTTGGGTCATTGGTGATCAGGAAGTTATCGAAGATTGTACCAGACTTGACCTGCATCAGAAAGAAGTCCACAGTTATATATATTTTACAGATCCAATAAAAGAAAAACTGTATTTTTAAAAACAGGTTTCCTCTATCCGCACAGCATCTCACTTCATTTTTTATTTGAAATGGAAAATAAACAAATTTGCACTGACTGACTAACAGAACTAGAAAGACATTCAAAAATAAAACTTTGCAGTGGCTGTAACTGAAAATATAATAAATAAGCATTAACACACTGTAAAAATAAAATACTCCTATTCTGGGATGGATATATTTAAAGTGCAAGTCAAACACTAGTTTGTCAGCCTGTATTAATCAGTCAGTAGGACAGTCAGCTACATGTTCTTCTTACCTGCCACAAGTCGAGTCCAATCACGCCGACGCTGTCGTATTTATAGATCTCAGAATCGGCTGTGTACTCCGGGTTGTCAATCTCAGGATGGATCCACTTGCCCTTGTAGGCGGGGTTGTCGATCTCTCTGGGCTTCCACTCACCCTGTCGACAGCAAACAGACGCAGAGAGCCAGACAGTGTGGTTAATGTCAAAGCCTCTGACGCAGAGGGATGTGTCAAAGTTCACAAAAAAAAAACAAACAAACACTCGTCTCCTTGTATTTCATGAAATATTTTTAACAGAACAACAGTTTTGTTGAAATGAGCCAAACCCACTCTCATATTCACTCATTTATCAATGACAAATGTAGAGTTGAATAACTGTAATTTCCATATCTACTGAATAGAAAATACATTTTTTGTTCCTATGTGGAGTGTTTGAGGGCACTATATGTATATACATTGTCCCTTGGCTTTGTTTTATTAGATTACTTTTTAAAATGAATCCTAAATATTTTCTGTAAATTTCAAACTTACAAAACTGAGAACTTAACAATTATATTTCTTTAATTTAAATGACATTTCACGGCCCACCTGTAGTACTTTCACAGCCCACCAGGTGGCCACAGCCCACACATTAGGAATCACTGATGTATAGTATTAATAGTCTGGTCATGATAATTACATCATCATCTTACTGTGCCATAAATGGACAACCTACATAGTTTTTGCTGACCTCAATATTGCCTGTTGTGTTTACATGCATGTTTTTTAAATTAAGAATGTCACCAACATTTTGACACCACAATAAACAACAGGAAATATTCACAAACATTCGCAGAGTAATCTCAGAGGAAATCTCTCAGAGCAACTCTGAGCAAAGAAGGGACAGAAACCTTTATCTCAGATGAGGTGTGGTTGACCTTGTTGCTATCTATGTATGACTCATGCTTCTAAAGTATGTGACTGGTTTGTCCAAAAAATAAAAATAAAATCTCTTACTGATAATGGACACAGAATCCACAGTGATTTAATTTAATTTAGTCTCTATTAAGACATGGTGTAATTATTAATACCAAGGACATCTCTGTGGATTAATTTATAAATAATATAATAATTATCACTCTATAAAAGTAGCCTAGGCTTATTTCTGCATTAGCCTGTTCACATGCTTATAGTTATATTTATTTGTTTATATTTATTTATCATGTTGGTAATTTTAGTACTTAATATATTTGATATTATCAGGTGGAGCTTCTATGTGAGCTGGTGAGGTGCGGACATCTATCACTGCTGTACGGTTGCATTTTTCCAAATATCCTAGTGTTGTGATCACTTTCATTTTTGGCTTTATTGTGTTAGGTGAGAACTATGTGAGCTCTAATGAGATGGACCACAAACATTATCTACATGATTTAACCTGTAGCATGTCATGAACTTACTGTCATTCAACGTTTGGAGAACATTTCTACGTCCTGCCTCTTTGTCTTTCTGCCATTTTCTCTTCTGTTTAAGTCCTCCTCCCTGCTCGTTACAGTTTATCACCGCAGGAGCTCTTTTAAGGTCTAAGATTCTTTGTAAATAACTTTTATCTTTACCAGGATCTACTCTTAACTTTAAGAGGAAACACTTAAAAAAGACCAGAGCTCTATGAAAACTCTAAGAAATTCATCACTAAGAGGCTTTGTGAATATGGCTCCAGGGTTTTTCAAGCACAAGAGTCCGTTTCATTTATTGTTTTGGTTGTGTGGTCTTATTTTATTTGTTTAATTTATTCAGGATATTTGAATTTTTTCACATTCAGGCTGACTATCCTTAAGAATTAAAAGTCTGTTGCCCTTTGAAAGGATGCACGTACATCATTTATTATTTTGCTATTATCTTATCATTATATCAGTGATATAAAATGTTCTTAAAATAACAGTAATGTCTTTTATTGCTTTCTTTACTTTGCTTATTTTGGACACAACAATAGTGTAATACTATATATTAAATGCTAAAATTTTGCCATTCACCTTGTAATCGGGGTTGGCAACCATAGGAGACTCCCACTCTCCGTCCATCTCGTCATCCCAGTCATCAGGCTTCTTAGCATCAGGGTCTGGGATGTTCTCAGGCTTGTCCCAGTCCTAACAAAGAGATACAGCAAAAGATAAATGTCTAGAAGTTGGAAAAAATGGGCCAAGACGGATAATTAAAAATGCAGACAAACAGGGACACTGAAGCAGACTGACCTCTGGTTTCTTATCGTCAGGGTCGGGAATCTTCTCCCTGTCGTCCCAGTCCTCTGGCTTTTTGGCGTCAGGGTCCTTAATTTTTTTGGGAGGCAGGAAGTCCCAGTCATCCTCCAGATTGCCAGACTCGACCTTCTTATTGTCAATTTTGACCTCATAAGTGTTGTCGGGGTTGACAATCAGTGTGTACAAGTGGGTGTACTCGTCATCCTGCAAGGTATAAAAGAAATGTCAGCAGCTTTTCTAATTGTGTTTTATTCATGAGCGATTTACATTTAATGTGTTTGTAATGCACAACACTTTCGTCGTCTCTTTGATGGTTTGGTTTTCTACTCAGGACAACAGCAGTGTCCTAAATGCTAACAAACTGCTACAAACTTTAGGACCAATTTCTCATTAGAAAAAGCTCAGAATAAGAAAAAACTTCTGCCTTTTCCCAAGTAAATATGAAAAAAGAACCATTTATTGATGTCTCACCTTGCATCTGATGTCCTTGTTGATCAGATGGTTCTTGCCTTTGTAGTTGAAGATGACGTGAACCTTCTTTGTACCAGGGCCACAAATATCAGGACCTGCAGGTGCAAACAAATAAAAATGCAGAATCCAATCCTTAAGTTAAGAGTAGACATTCAGCACACCACCTAAAATGCATAAATACAATTCTGAGGTATCAAATATGTGTTTTAGATGTGGTATAGAGGAAGACTTGTTTTTGCATCGCACCTTTTCGTGCAAAGCTTCATACCTTCAATCACGACTTCAGTGACATTACAACAAAACGTACAGGATTCACTTTCCCATTAGATCTGCCAAGTTGCTTCTTGGGTAATCTTACAACCATTAGTGCAGATTTTAGAAATGGTCAAAAAGGTTTTTAGGAATGGATTTGTGCATCACCAGGTAAAAAGCACAGCAATGACATGTAAGTCTGATGGAAGTCTCCTCACAGCTAGATGGGTCTAGGAACTGAATGGCTGCCTTCCACTTGACATATGATCACTTAATTACTCTCAGAAATGAATACAACGCCTTTCTGAAGACTTGGCAGCCCTATCTGAAGTGGACACCAACATGTATTCAACAAAATTAAGAGCTGTCAACCTGTGGTGAAACATGAAGAAAAAAATGGCACTAACTGTGACTGTGGTCTTACAGATGATCCGTGCTTTTATCACTGAAGAATATACATGAGAGAGAGAGTCTATAAACTATTCACGCTGACTCACCAAACATGATGTTGTAGACAGAGTCTCCATGCATGTCCTCCTGGTTGAGGTCGGAGGGGAACAGTTTGATGTAGCCTCCACCACAGTCGATGCTCTGCTCATGTTTCACGGTGAACTGGATGACCAGAGTCTTGCCTTGGTTGCTGAAGTCATCAAAACGGGATGACAGGGCGTAGAAGCGGGCGTCCTGGCTCGTCTGCAGACCTGTGGCAAAATATAAAAAATGTTACTGTCATGCATCTGTCTTAAAGGAAGAGCCGGCATTAAGTATAATCCATGTTGTTTCTGTAAAACTGTAAAGGTTAGATGAAATGTGTGAAGTCTCTTCTCAAGTTATAAAGCAGAGAGAAGACCTGTTGTTATGATGTCATATAGAGACAAATACAGGAGCTCCTCCACAGACAGTAAATCATGGAACAACTTTGAAAACACCCGGAGTCATTTTACTGGGATATGGGCACATTTTCATACACATAGCCTGAGGCCCTACATTCAGATTAATCTCATTTACATCTCAAACAATAATGACAGGAGCCCACAGACTCAGTGTCATCTGAACTCCAGCACAACTTAAAAAAGTGTCATTCACTTCCAGCTCTTATCTCCAGGTCAGTGAGAAAGTGTTGCATGTGTAGGTTTTGACTTATTTCTAACCCTGCTTTATTAACACCACATAACTTCTGTTAAAGGAAATATTCTGTACTTTTTAACTTTTTAACCAGTGTTGATGGCAAATGTAGTCAATTGAAGAAATTCCTGTGTTATATTGATAGAGAAAGCTGAGTTGCCCTGCTACAAAATCTGTTGTTCTTCCTGTATCCAGCACTGTCACAGTGGTGTAGTTGATGTTAAAGAAGAACTACAGACTGATTGAATTGAATTGAATTTCTAGTCTCCGCCTCTGTGCAGCCAGGGGGCGTGCTAGATTAATATTTTTGTCACCTCACGCCGTCACTGCTTCCTGTCATACAGCAAGCAAACAGTCTTGAGTGGATGGATGAAGTGTGAAACATCTTCCAGATATAGTGCAAGTTATGTAGCAGCAGCGCTACTTGTGATTTTTTTTTTCTCTTTGCAGATGAGTAGGTTACGTATTATTTATCCAGACCTAAAGTAATTTTCTTCAGTCTGTCTTGCTTTAATACATTTGGGGGACAATTTACTTACTTGTGACTCCCAGCAGCTACCTGTTTTCCTTTATCCTTATAAAAAGGGTGGTGTGGATTATATAAAATCCAAAAACTAGTTGCTTTAGGAGTTTCCAAAGATTTATGGGGGATTGCAAGGCCTTTTTCATTTTAAGGGGTGTAAAAAACTTTAAAAAAGACAAAATACAGTAGGCCTGTATCTCAGCACTTCATTAGTTTCAGTGAAAAAACTTCATTAACATAGTTACATATTAGCTACATATTTACACAACCTTCTTGTAGTTATTATGCTCCTTTTAGGGTTAATAGTGCAGTTAATCAGTTGCTCTGTCCTATTATGGTTATACCATGACTATAGTATGAAATATCAATAAAATATGTCACTTAGTCAGGGGTCATCAATTTACTCAGTGACAGAAAAGGATCTCTCAAGGACAAAGGTTGGAAACCACTGCTTTAAGCAATAAATCTCACCTCAGTATTGTGCCACTAGTAAATGTCACTTTATCAATTAAAGAATTAAGAGAAATGATTCCTTCATCCTAAAGGACACAATCAAAACTTAAATAAATCCCAAGAGAGCACTACGTCATAGTGAAGTCTCAGTCAAGTGTCACAGTAACTCTCCTTAAAACAGACCGCAGGCGGAGAGGACACACACCCATACTCTCATAAACACAGCTTAACACCCAAAGCAACGAGGGAGTCACTCACAGATCTACGGTGTGTGGGTGGATCCAGTTTAACCTTTCCACTCACCTTTGTCTTTCTCTGCATCTCCAAAGAACTTCCCTGCAGTCAGGACAAACAGGCCGTAGTCGGACTTGTGCTTGGATTCCACCCAGCGACTCTTCCAGGCATCTGCACAAACAAGTGTAGGTTCAGCTGCACAGCAGTCACTCACAGGCTGCTATAATCCACCTCTGATGATGCATCGGTGCAGGTGCACTGGGACTGTGTTACGCTGCAGGGGCATGCTTCATATTGTCTTCACTATCATACACGGTGTTTGTTATGAAAGAACAAGACACTTAGAGGTAAAGAAAGGTAACAGTGACTGAACAAGGGAAGGATGTGATGTGCAGCAAGGGGGATGGGGAGGAGACAGACAGGGTTTGATGATAGTTGGGGGGGTGGAAGGGATGGGAGGGGAGAAGAGGGTCAAAAGATGAATGGTCCCCATGTTGACTATATTCATCTCAAACTGAGCAGTGAGCAGACAATTCAACATAAAAAATGGAGACAAAATTATAAGATGTCAAAAATCATTCCAACCACCCAAAATGAAGAACAGTGACCGCTCATGCGCTGATTCAACACTGTAACATCTAATATATGTGCAGTTTCAACAAATCACAACAAGAGACCGTTACATAATGAAGGTTTTCTGTGTAAAGGACCTCACCCCCGTCCTCAAATTGCTCCCGCAGATACACAGTGGACTCGGCCAGTACAGATGCGGCCGACACGGCCATCAAAAGCAGCGACAGGGCTGTCATGGTGACGAGCTGGAGCACCCTGCCGAATAAAAAACTAACTAACTAATCGCCAATAATCGCAAATAAATCCAAATAATCTATCAACGGCGCACAGGAGGCGTTGTTTGTCGGTCCAGACTCTCGTACAGTAAGGTTACAGTGGGAAAACGCTGAGACGGTACCGCTGCTCTCCTCTCGGCTCGGAACAGATGTCTGAATCTGATTGGACGGCGTCTCAGGTCCTCAATAAGGAAGCGTTACCCCTCTCGACCAATCGGAGGAGAGGAAATCTGAGCGAATAATCGATGTAGCCAATGAGAGCAGACCACGCGTTTGCTTGATACACGCCCAAGGAAGGCTGATGCGCTGAAGGGTGAATCATATGTACGGGGGAGAAATCACAGTGAGCACGGCGAAATCAGAGTTAAAATCTGTTTTGTTCAAATGTACTTAACCAAACTAAATGGACTCATTTAATATATGAAAAACATTTTTTTTCTTTCCATTTTTAAAGATTCTCTCCAAACATGTTTCGACATATACAATCTGTTTACATTTTTCTTTTTTTCCGCCAAAAACAATGTAATAAAGTATCTAAAAACTCTTAAAACTCTAAAACTCTTTAAAAAAAAGAAAAATCCAGATCTATTAAATAATATAGTGTGAAGATAAAATCAATGACTTTCTGGGGACTTCTTTTTTGGTTTCCACTCACATTATTGCATTAAATACAAACAGCTCTTGTTGGTTTACTGTGGATGTTTATTTTCTTAAAACCATTTCTGACATTTCTTCTCACGTTCGTCTTGTGATGTGACCTGAGTACAAAATCACTAAAGCAGACCAACTCAGACCAGTATGACAGCATGTAAAAGGGAATGCACGAATGAATGAAAAAAAATATATTTGTTAACTATGCCCTTAATTAACCATAGGATATTATGTAATGATGGCAATGATACATTTATCATGTCCCTTTGAATCAATCAATCTACTGACAATAAAAAAACAAGTTATTAAAAGTACTGTCATTAAACATATTTACAATTAAAAGCTGACTTTCAAATAGATTCACTGCTTTTGATACATTTTTCCAGTAACCATTTCAAGTGACGCTTGCATCACAGCACCGTGTACGTTAGCTGTTAAACACTTCATACTCCTGTTCACACACACAGTGCCATGTAATATAATATGTAAGCTGTTAGGCTTACAGTATCACCACAGGTGCATTAAAACAACTCCACATAAAATAATCTGGCACAATAAGATGTTCAAATATGGCACAAATAAATAATCATTGCTAACATAAGCACAGTGTCTGACATGCAAATACTAACACATGAAGTATGTTTGACCTTATCTAAACATAAAAAAGTGCAACTCAGGTTTTGGCTGAGGTGAACAGACATAAATAGTGTGACAAAAATATTTTCTTCTATAACAGTGATACTCAACTTGTACCTCATTGGCCACTTCAAGCCCCAATATATTTATCAGGTCCTGCTAATCTCAAACAGCAAGGAGAAATTAATATTGCAAACAAAATCAAAGCTTGGGGACTTAAGAGGTGAATGTTGTATAAAGTCTTTCAAATGTTTCCAAAGCATTTATAACTTAAGCGAAGCTGCTGTTATCAAATATTCTAAAATACCGGATTGTCTCTGTCTCCCTGCACCAAGATAATTTAGCTAATAAATGAAGTTACTAAGTGAGTTAACTGGAGAATAAATCATTTAAAAGAAAGAGAAGTAATTGGCCTTTAAATTCATTTTGTTTGATAAATAATGTTATTACTAATCTTTGTTTATTAATTGGCCCCTGGCCTCCTATAATTTGGAAAAAGTGGCCCCTGGGCAAAGCAAGTTGAGTATCCCCGATCTATGACACACACTGCACAACCACTAAAACAGTCCTCTGCTTTTCTCAGTCTTCTCGACACTGTGAGGATTCAAACCAGGCAGGTGAGGAAGAGCAGCCGCGCTGCACTCAATGACTGTCTGGCGCTGCTCATATCTGCAGGGTGAGTCGTGCTGCTTTCTCCTCTCATACTGGTTCTGCCCTTCTGCCCGGCGTTCTCTGAGGGACCCGGACAGACACGTGTTGTATCTGTGAGGGGAGGGAGGGGGGTACATAGAGCAGAGCAGAGCAGAGGAGATATTTCTCCTCTGTGGCTCTGTATGCAGATGGGCTGGTGAAGCGATCTCACACCTCCTCCAGGTCTCTCCGTCTGTCTGTCTGTCCACCTGTCTGTCTCTCCTTCTATGGGAGGAAGAAGTTGATCCGCTGGGGTATGGACTTGCATCCCTGGGCTGAGAACAGTCTCTCCTCTTTGGGGACATACAGCATCGCCTTGGCCACCTCATCCAGCGTAGCTTCATCTGTCTCCAGCCCTCGAGCTGCATAGGCGTCCCGTGCACAGAGCTTGACATGGCGGTACTCCAGAGGTAGAAATGGCACGAAGAAGTCGATCAAGTGGCCGGACATTAGCTCACTCTGAGCAAACCCACCTGGACAAGAGAACCATACAGAAAAAATATTTAGTTCAGATAAAACTGCACTTCAAGAGTATCTAGCTTCTGTGTTGTGACAAATGAATCATTGATATGATTGGTTAAAATTGTTTGGTTCAAGCCTACACAAGCAAATGCCACATTTTGTTTTACAGGAAGAAAACTTGATTGGATTTTGAGAAGATAAGATTACAAAGAAACTGATTTATTGTTTCTTTTTGGGATATAATGTTAAATAATTATATAGATGTACACTATAATCGGGTATGTGTTCATTTCTTCTTCACTTCAAAGTTCCACCAATCAGTCTTTCATAAAACAATAAAAAACACTTGCTTTAATGTGAGAGGCTGTACTGCAGCTACCTTGAGACTCCATAGTTTCAGCTCGTAGCCGATGCTCCAGGTCTTCCATCCCGATGTCCTCTCGATTTTGACCAGAGTGCCAGAAGTCCAGTGCAACGTCATTGATAGTTGCTCCGCCAATATTACTGTAAAGACAATAAGCATGTCAGAAAGCGTGTAGTGGAAGGAGAGTTTGTTTAGTGTTTGATTAAATATAGATTGTTCTTGGACTAATTATCAAAGATCAGGGTTGGCCAGTGATTTGAAACTTCTTGAAATAATTCTGTTTGTGTTCATTAACTACATACTTAAATGGTAATACTCAGTTCTTGTGTCACAAATTTCTTTGGGGGAGCTGCAATTTTTCTGGATAAAAAGCACAATAATGTTTATTCCTCATCCTAACTGAGTGGTGTTCAAGGTTTTATTATATACATTGAGTAAGAAAGAAAAGTTTTTGGTTTTTTTTCTAGCTTTTTCTAACTTTCTCACCATTTTTAGCAATTTGCCAGTGGTCAAAAATCATTGAATTGTGCACCATATCTACGTAATAAATGGTATCATCTCAAACTGCTGCAACAACTTAGGAGATGAGCATGGGAGTAGCCATTATAGACTTCCATCATAATGTTTATACATTAATTAACATGTGATTTTGTGTGTGTTACCGTAGTGTTTTAGTGACTTCAAGCCTCTCCTACATCATATCACTGTGCCATAACCATGCAGTGAAAAATTTATTTCTATATTTGACTGAACAGATTATCTGTCAGCAGAAGTCAGACATGAGGAATAGAAAACATGAAAAATCCATAAAGAGGCCTAATGGAGACAAAGAGAGAAACATCCTTCATCACAGATGAGCTGCCAGAGAACCTGAGCCGGAGGTGTAATTCATCTGAATGGTGGCGAGTTTCTGACCCACCTTCAGCAGACAGTACGTGCCTGATGTGTAAACCAACCTGAGGAAGAGGAAGATGGCTCTGCGGTAGCTGACGCCATCCACGTTGTCATAGTGATCCATGTAGGGTTTGATGGCGTCGATGAGGCCTGGGTGAAGCTTCTCGGCCTCGTCGAAGATGAACAGAGTCTGAGGGCAGCGCAGCACCATGTCCCTGATCGCCTCCCTCAGCTGGCCCTGGACACACAGAGGAAGAACAAACTACTGTGTTAAAATCCACTAAAATCTACAAACCTACAAAAGAAAATTAAGACAAAATGTTTTCTGGAGAAATATGAAGAAATATGTAAGACCCTAGCATTCAAAAATGAGTACTGCAGTCCAAATATCAAGCTGGAGCCACAGACTGTATATTAAATAGGTTAAATTCCCATTTAAAGTCTATGGTTGAGGCGAGTTGTTTCCTTCCACATTCAGCATTAACTTTAACTCCAATAAACTTGAAACAGACAACAAAAACAGATGTTCAGCACCGGAATAGAAATTTCGATGGCAACAATGCTAGCTGTAGCATTGATGTCAAAGAAACAAGTATTTAAATGTGGCACATGTCCTTAATCTTTGATCACATATCATGGTCATGTAATGATTTAGTACAGTAAATCTATTACATAATTTTCCTTTAGGTTTTGAGTCTGGCACAAGTTCAAGTTTAAGTAACAGTATATTTTCATGTCAAATGTTCTTGTTCTTGTTCCACCTTTTGCACATTCCCTGCCAAATACTTTGCACAAGCCTGCACAAAACTGTACAGCCCTCAAATTTATATAACATAGTGTATATATTGTTAGAATATTTTCCATATTTTCTTGTCGGTTTTCTGTCCGTTTTCAGTTTTTCTTATTTTCTATACTTTGCTTTTCTTTTGGGCCATGTCAAATATAAATTTCCATTGCACTTACATCAATAGGGAAAAAGGTAATTTAAACGTTTTAGAATTTAATATTTATCACTTTAAGTCTCTTTCATAAAGGAAACCTTATCAAGACACGTAGCACAAATGTTTAGAATCAGAGTCCACATTGACAGATCCCACAGATTTTGATAGTATGAGTTGAAAGGTTATCCTGCGTACTATACCCTGTTAAATGAGGATTCATTTGTGTAATAATACTGTGTCAACACAATTATGAAATCTGATGCAGTGGTTGTGCAAAAACATGTTTGTATAGGAGCACATCTGTGACCTGTGACCTGGATGGACAGATGCCAGGTTCCAGGTATGTTCGATTTGAAGCAGCCGTCCAAATTGTCGTCGTTATCTCTCACAGACTGAATTACAACACACAGACCAAACACCTGACTAAGCAGCCGGGGGTCCCGAGAACCCTGCCAGCAACTCTCTGGCACACACCGTCAAACCGCGTGCCAGCTCACCTTGTACGTGTCCACCAGTCTGGCATGGGGGAAGTGGAACGGGGCGATGAACAGTCGGACACACTCGCTCTTCACCCCGTCACGATACAGGTTATCGGCGATGATCCGGGCCACAAAGTTCTTGCCGGTGCCGGACCAGCCGTGGAAGGAGAGCGTCAGTGGTTTATTGGACTCGGGGTTATTGATGAAACCCTGGATGGCTTTCAGAACCACAGACTGAGCCAGGTGCTGCCCGTGAAGCTTCGTCTGGAGGTCCCTCGCCAGACCTGCACAGAATCACAATCAGAAATACTTCAATAATCCCGAGGGGAAAAAATAGATGTAAGCACAGAAATGATAAGAGAATAACAAGTAGAAGAAGTACGTGCATTATATTATAATATGACAATTTCTGTAGAAAATTAAGAAATGTGTAAGAATATATGGTACAATATATATAAAAGTGTATATAAACAATAAAACTGAAAATGGGTTCTATAAATGTGTGTTAAGATGCAAGAATATTATAAATAAGATTGTTGATTGTTGAAATGTACAGTAAAATAATACAAATAATAATAAATAAATAAACGAAGGACTGATGCCAGTGTAAACTAGTATTATGCAGTGTTGAATAATGATTGCAGGTAGAGAGTGTGTGCTAAATACCTACAGTTATACAGAATATATTAATGTGTTTCTGCACCAGTTAAAACGTTTAAAGACAAAAAAATGCAAGGCCTTTTTAAGCCGAAGGTCAGGCAGATGTAGGGAATCTACCAAACCTATACTGATGGTCACATTTGCATAATATAGTTTTGCAAGCCTTATGCTATGTAGTAGTCTTTTATTTTTGCTGCAAGAGAGCCTAAAATTATTTGTAATTATATAAAGTTGAGAGGCTCTATGAGGCTGAGAAATTATTCCACGTATGTCTGTCCTACACAGTAGAAACTCCTCCTAGTAAGCAGGGATATTCTGTACTTTGTGACAATAATAAATGTCTTAAATTCAAAATCAAATCTAGAATCAATCAATGCAGCTGAACAACAGCTAACAAATCTTAATGAACTCACTGATATAATTTGGACATAATTCAATAATAAAATAATAAGTTTTCTTCGTTTCCCACAAGATTTTGTTGGTTTCAGGATGCAAGTGTCTCTCAAACAGACACAAATGTTTTCATTGTTTGGAGAAAAGTTGCACTTCACATCAATATCAGTCTGACCTCATGTATCAGGGCAACAACTATCTTCATTATTGATTAATGTGCCAATTATTTTCACGATTAATCGTCTATAAGGTGCCATAAAATGTGAAAAATGCTCATCACAATTTCCCAAAGCCAAAAGTGACGTCTTCAATTTGCTTCAGATTCCAAAGACCCTTTTTTTGCAGTTAGAAAAGGCAACGAAAAGCAGCAAATCTTCACATTTAAGGAGCTGGAACCAGCAAATGTTTGGAATTTTTGCTTGAAAGTGACTGAAATTATTAAGTGATTATTTCAGTAATTATTATTACAGTTTCTTGTGATAAAAACGTTCAGCTGCCACCTGTTTGACTGACTATAAATGATGACGCAATACTTGTATAAAAGACTGATACTCTATACCACAGAAAAAAAGAGTCTTAGTCAAACAAAAAAAAAGATATTTTTACTTTTTTTTTTTTTTTTTTAAATCAACATCCTACACAGAGGGCTGGTACAGAAACAGTCAGTTAGGATTGTAACAGTTAGATGATTAATTGATTGGTAGTCAATGATTGAATGAATCACCAACTATTATTGTTTAACTGATTTTTTTTTGTTTTTGTTTTTTTAACATTTAAACGAGTTGTCAAATGTGATTTCTTTTCCTGGTGTCTTTACTCCTCCATAACAGTAAATGATCAATATTTTTCTGGCGTTTTATTTGCCTAACAATTAATTGATTAATTGATCCAGCATGAATTTCAGCCTTAAAATCTATAACTAGAATAAAACAGGACACCAGGAAACACAGATACTCAATAAATATGAGGAAAAAAACATGTAATAAAATAAAATAATGTAAATACAGCAATGTCCGGAGACACAATCATCACACATGCACTTGTCCATATAAGCAGGCACCTAACTGTAGTGTGCTACCTGTGATATTGTTGGTTATCCTGCAGTCTCCAGACTCACAGCACTGGCCCAGACTACAGTACCACTGATGCAGCAGGCTGATGTAGTCCTGAGGAAATCCTGCCCACAGGTCTCTGGTAGGAACTGATCACAGCAAGAAAGACAACCGCACCGCTTTAATAACAGCACTATAACCACCGAGTAAGACATCAAGAATGAGGAACAGGAAAGGTTAATGTAACATGAACACCGGACATAATGCAAATTACAGGAAATTCTGCAAACATTACATAACAGCAGCTTGTGGTGAGACAGACTTCGCTTCAGTCTCTTCTCACCTTGCTGTGTGGCATCGTCCTGGTTGGGCTGACAGTCCCCCTCCCATATGTTACAATAGATGTAATTAAAATAGTAAGTGGAGACATTGGAGATGCTGTCGAAGTGGAAGAAGTCAGCCTCTGCGGACAGAGCCCAGAGGACAGGCAGGAAGCACCGCACCAACATCGGGGACACAGACGAGGAGGCTCCGACACTAACACGCTGCACGCCGAGGACAGATGTGTCTCTCCCATTTATTTAAACCTGACCGTGTGTCTGCAGCTGGCAGGCCTGCAGCTCACCGTCGGATATTTACCCCGCTCTCTCTCCATGGTAGAGGAGGAGGAGGAGGAGGAGCGCTCGATTTGCTCCTGGGTACAGCGCTGTGCGGGCGCTTAGCTCCGCCCGTCGTTAAAAGGGATCGCTATTACCTGCAGTCAGTGATTTATTAACTTGCAATATTTTAAGACATCTGCACGACTGAGTATTACGTCAGCATTAAGGGATAAAGAGGGAGTTTATTTTTAACATTGCATTAGAATAAAGTCGAAATTTTGAAAATTGTACTTATTTTAATTCTGTCAAAAAACTCACAGCACATACACATCGATACTGACAGACTTTACTGTGATAAGCAGATTAATGTGTCTGCCTTATTGACTTACGGCCTTGTTATACTTTTAAGATAAAAGTAAAGACTTCTCAACATATTCCATACGCACATGTATTATCATTTTTCCCACTGCGATTGGCCCGAATTTATATAGTTTTTTCAGCACCGCCCATCAGAGGTACACAGGAATATGAAACAAGCCCATCCGTGGTTAGCATGCAGGCTTTTATCGCGAGATTTTACAAACGGAAGTATGTAAAACATGGACTTCGTCATTTCCGGTGATGTCCCTGGCACATTGAGTCCTGATAGAATGTGCTGTCCACGTCCCCGTTATTTACCACTTATTGATTAACCCCGTTATTCAATTACATTCAGTATTTTGGTCAAAAATGTTCTCTTCACTCAACTCTAAATTTAGGTAGGACAAATCATTTCATTGATACTAATTTAAAAAGAGACATCAGGCATGAATATTTATTTCAGCATTTATTGAGTGTGACAAAACATCTGACAAGTCTTGTTATTCTTGAGTTGTCCCCAGGCTTTAAGGTCACCATCCAAAGCACAGCATCTGAGTAAGATAAAAGCAGTTAGTAATGAGCAAAAAGTTTTATACCAGAAACCAAAACTTATGTGCTCATCAACTTCAGTTTTATTTCCCTTTGTCCATCTCATTCATATTGAGAAACGAGACCAACTTTGAGAGCAATTTCTCACATTTTATTGCGTATGGGTGGGCAAAATATTTTACATCACAAAATACTGTCTTGATCTTCTAATGGGCAGAAGTGTTTTTTCATTTTAAACCCTGCATTACAGCAAAGCAATGCTTTTGTTGAACCCTAGTATTTGCAATAATGGTGAAATCCGATCTCATTGTGTCTGTTGTGAAAGCACCAGTAGTCAACCCAATACTGTAATGTTGTCAAAATATTTAACACCCTGCTAAGCAGCTATACTCACTTTATAGCAAAATGACATGTAGGTGTGAGGCTTGCTCCTGAGGGCCAACAGACTTCATAGCTTCATTCTTGGAGGGGAAAAACAGATTTTCCATTAATATTAAGGGAACAAATAACAGGACAGAAAACTGAGATTTACTGACCACATGACCTCAGAAATAATGGAACGGTAAGGGTTATAATCAAAGAATTCATTTGGCAGAATCTTTTCATCACAGGTAAAGTGGCCAATTTTGTCTTTGGACCCACAGATCAGACACCTGAATGCCGAACATGGGGCTCAAAAAGTTTACAAAAGAGACGTAATGCTCACCAAGTTCAGTCTGGATTTGCAGCCGCTTCCTGGAGACTGGGAAAGAAAAAAAATGACCTTATTACAAGTCAGTGACTGATGAATTAAGATTTAATTCACAGGGTTCCTCAGTAACATATTGTCCACATTAAAGTTCAGGTCAGACATTTGTTAAGACATCACTGAACCCACAGCAGTCATTCACATCTTGTGGCAGTGTTTGCATTCTCACCTGAGCTGATCTCATCTCTTCAGTTCAAACCAGCCTCAAAGCAAACAGGCACAACCTGTGGAGACAGAACAGCATAAGTTTAACACGAACACCAAACATTAAGGTGAACATTTGCACACTGACCAGGTCAGCTAGAGCTAATATACATGACTCCACGATTTACGGTCAGTATTCATTTTGTCATCACACAGGTCAGTCTACAGGGATCAAAGGGTTTACTACGACGGCAACCTAGATCCAACAAATATACACGTGCAGCCCTTTAGACCCAGATGAGGCAGAGTTCAACATGTCATTTTGGCACAGCAGAAACTTTTAACTAACGTGACAAACGCTGAACTATTTTGAAATAGTCTTTCATGAGTTTTGATAGGGAATAACTGTTTACATCATCTTCAAACATTAAAATGATTGCAAATATTTCAGCAATACTACAACAAAACCAAAAGAGCTCATGCAGAGGTAGGGCCAATGTTACAGACTAGTATAACATTATTCCAGATGTTTTTCATTTAGAGCAGCTTCTGATAGCATTCATCTGCTAGTAATTTGTTCAGTTTAATCAACTAATTTTGTTTAGCATATTTACTTGCAAAGTTGGCATGTGACCAATGTTATGGGCACCTCAAGTTATAAGCAGGAAGGCATGGCCAAGACCAGCATGCACCTGGGTAGGCAAATGCATGCAGGAAACATGATTCCTTTACTTTGTGTTTGCCAAGCATTGGAAATGCAGAATTTTGCATCAACAAATATTGACAATAACTTCAGGTATATCAACACCTTCCAAACAAATATTAACCTCCTTGGATTGTGAAGTAAAGCAGAGCTAATTGCAAATTTGATCAAATTGATTAATTGTTCAGCTCAAACCACATTAGATTTCAAAAAGGCATCAAAAGCAAATTTAAGATACAAACTCAGTCATCTGGATCCGAAGTGCTTAAATGTTATTTTTACATACTCACCATGCTTGTGTGACATCTAGTGCTCAGGACCACCACAATCCCAGTTGCCCTGCAAATTAGAATAGTTTCACGTGAATTAAATTTAAAAATTTTTTGATTCTTTTCCTATAAAAACAACTCAGATCAGAATAAATGACTAATTTCCTCAACTGGATCAGCGACCTGATTCAAATTCATCACATCTGAATGATATTAACTGCACAGTCCCAGTCAGTGACTGATACTTACCAACACAAAGCTGGCTGAAGAATCTCTTACAGCACAGTGTTAGGATGTCTGGATGGGATGAGAGAAAACATTTCTTACCAAGGGCTTTAAAACACTTGAGGGCTTAAAGACAACTGCATTTGACACATCAGCTAGGAGCGAAAGACGATAGATATTCTTCACGGTTTATCTGCTGAACTATGCGATCATCATTGTATCAAGAATCAAGAGACTGAAGCACATCAGCTTTTAAACTCACCTTCATGTCGCCTTTTCGTAGCACCAGATATGGTTTCTGTAAACAAACATGCACAAAAAAAAAGTTAAAATCTTTCAAGAACTTGGAAGCTTCACAGGTCATGAAAGCTGACACATCAGCTAGGAGCGAAAGACGATAGATATTCGTCACGGTTTATCTGCTGAACTATGCGATCATCACTGTATCAGTCATTAAAGATATGGAGCACCATGTTTTCAACTCACCTTCACATGGCCTTCTGCAGCCCCACACACTCGTTTCTGAAAATGAACATTGGGAAAAATTAAAAAATCACTTCAGAAACTTATGAGGCCTTGTTGCTCGTGGAGGCCAACACATCAGCTAGGAGCGAAAGACGATAGATATTCGTCACGGTTTATCTGCTGAACTATGCGATCATCACTGCATCAGACCGGTTTCCTTTATAAAATGTTAGTCAAAGCTTAAAATTTACCTACCTGCAAGTGATCCAAGAATGTGGAAACTGGATTGATGAAGCATGTGAGCACCATCTGCAAGTCCAACACCAGACTGATTAATCAAAGTCCACATTTGCATATATCCATATATTATTCATCTGCACTGTATCAGTTGCAAAGTCCTCTTTCACTCTTTTTCAGAGAGATTCCCATTGTTTTATAAACAAGATCATCATTGACAGTTTGTTTTGTTAGACCACAGGTAAAATAAGTTGGACAATTACCTGCTCTGGTTGTTGCTCAGTTAATCCAACCATTGTAAGTCCACCTGGAGGAAACAGGATATAAAATAAGCATTCAAAAGAATCAATCTCAGGCTTTCAGGCATTAAGTTCTGTGCCTCAGCAATATATGTGGTTGTAGGGTCGTCATCCATCAAGTCAAGAGTAGCAAATAAATGGTCATCACAGCAGCACAGATAATACACACAATTAAGACAGACTGATGCTTCTCTCTGCAAAACTACAATGTTTTGATGAAAGCACAACCCATTTATTTCAAGTTGCAAAACTGTTTAACAGTTAAATTGCAACAAGCGATACCTAGAGAAGCATAAATCCATCTTAGCTGCTATACTGACCAAATTTGAGCCTCACCTCCTTCAGCTCCATAATCTGCTTTGTGTTTCTCATCCTTCCTGCGACCTGCAAAGAGTCACTTTTTAGTACCACACATTGCCTTTGGAGAACAAAGTTCATTACCATATTGTAAGTCTCAGTGTGAAATTTCTCAGAAATCACTTCTGTCCACTACTCTCATACTTTAAATCATCAGTGACTTTCATTTAGAACAGGGTTTCTGCATGTTTCAACCAAAGTCCAAATAATGATTTTAAGATCATTGTGAATGTCAAGCTTTGTCAAGACCATTTATATAAACTTAGTTTTTTGAAGTTTAGATGTTAAAATGTGTAAACTTTGAAACTTGGAGAAACTGCAAAAACCCTGAAAAGGCATAACAGTTAAAGACAACTTACTCACCAGAATAATATATGAACAAAACTTTTAGTCATCACTTTGAACCTAGAGAAAGGAAAGACACTTAAGTCAAACAGCGACTGCACACTGTCCCATCTTTTAATGTTGATGAAAACGCAGTGTATCCAAACTCATTAATCCAACCTCAGTAAAGCAGTTTCAGAAATCACTTCTGTCCACTACTCTTATAATGAAACATCATTAGTTGTATAATCATAAACAGATCATTTCTGGTTCCTTACCATCTGACGTCCACCTCCATATTAGAGATCCTGTCCACGCGCCTGCACAAAAAAAAATTAACACACTTAAACTTGTGATAAGACTAGTTTAAAATGATGCAACTGCATTTAAGCAAGATCTGAACTATATTTAAATCCTATAAATTCCGTTGCACCCTGCAGGCAACAGCACGGGAGCAGTGCAGCTAGCTTGAAGCTAAGGTTAAAGTAATTTTAAGGCGTTGTCCCATGCAGTCAGAAAAGTTGGCATTTCTTCACATTTACTCAGATGTCCCTACCAACATTTATTTCATCATATATATGGGACAATAAAACAGCGCCTGAGTGACTGAACTGAATAAAATCTAAAGATTAGCTAGATGGCTACTTAGCATCTCAACATGCGCAGTGAGGCACGTGGCGGAGGCCTGCAGCTAACGTTAGCGCCACTTCACGTTATTTCAATAAATTAAACATTGAACTGAAGAAACAGCAGAGGTTCACACGCATATATATAAATATTACATGTCAACCACTGTAGTCAAACTTAAACATCAATAGTTAAGCAGCAGTAAAGACAGAAAAGCACATTTGAACAGAGTCGTTATATTTACCTGGAGAGCAGCGGAGGAGTGAGGACAGGCAGAGGGTGCAGCGACCTTTTATACGGGATGTCGCACAGGCTGATGGGAAAAAGTGCAACCGCTGGCGCCCCTGCTGGCCATTCGTGTCATTGATGGAAAGAAGTAAAAAGACCGATAAATAAATTCATGTAAACAAATTAAAAGAAAGAAACTAAAGACCGATAAACTAAATGTTAAACTGTATTATCGACTGTGAAAACAGCAGAAACAATGTGACCAAAAATAATCGTAACTCAAGGTCCACTTACTGTTTCTGGGGCTTTCAAACCCACCTCAGTGGAAGGACTGGAGCTTCTTTCTTCATGACGACTCAACAAACCCCATCTCCTTAGGAAGACCGTCAGATGATGTCGAAAGCTCCAGGAAAAAAAAAAAAAAATATATATATATACATCTTTGTCTGTGCAAACAAACTGATGCTTAATATTAATTACAGTGTGAAAACAAAAACTTCATCTACGAGCAGCAATCTAAAAATGTTTATAAAAATCTGTATCTGTATCTATACTCAAGATTATCTGAGGATTCTATTATAAATACTGTATACACATATTTTATCCTTCTTTTTTACATTTATCATTGAAATGTATCCATTTCTAACCCAAATAATATGATCAATCTTACGGGTAAATATCATATTCATCATAAGGAACTGAGACACAATAATTCCTCCTTTGTTTGGTTTATAAATGCTTTCAAGCCATTTGCTTCAACACTTAAAAACTGCACTCTTGTAATTGTCATAGAAATTATGTTGTATATTTATTTATTTTGATGCTGATGTTTACTTTGTATGTTTACATATGTTCTCTGCAAGTTCCTGCATGTAATATATTCTTAATGTATGTTAAATGAGGAAAGGAAACAAAAGAAATAGGTAAATAAATAAATCCCAGATATTTTATCTGTGCATCACATTACTAAGATTAATTGCAAATGCTGGATTTCCATAGGAGCAGAGTGGCCAACTCCCATTTACTACATAATTTTACTACAAATTACTATAAATTTATATTATTAATTTTTAATTAACAATATGTGAGTCCCGTCTTATTACCCAGTTTTCTTCTGGCCATGTGTTGTACAACAGATCAGTGTCAAAATATAGTTTCAGGAAGATTATTTCGATTTTTTTATGGTGTTTATATGGTGCATGTTTACAAATAAAGTTATTGTTATTGTTTTCCACCATGTAGTATACTGGTCTGGTCCGGACAAATAATACAGCGACCATGTATTCTGCTGTACTTAATGGGAACTTGAAGGTGACATGGTACACACACACTGGGTGGGAGGGAGGGATAAATAAAGGCCTAAACCCATCCATGCTCATTTGAAATAACCATGACAAAATCTCACAGGAATAAACTCATGGAGATTTAATATTATGCATCAATAAACAGGAAAATCTGATACAATCAATGGTTATGATCAGAATGAAATAAAAAATACATTTGATTGCTCTCTATCAGGCGATACTGAGTGATACTGAAATGTATGGCAAGGCCTCAATTCAATATAATTTACAAAGACATAACATGGAGGAAAAAACAAGGTAATAGCTTCAACTTTAGCTCAGAGTCTGAATGTCATTTGGCTTGTTTCTAAAAGCATTTTGTATGCTTTAGAGGTGGATTAAATTAAACAGCTGCAACTACAGACAGCACCACAAATATGTTTGTCTTTATTGATCCCTTTACCAGGTTAACTGATTTTACAACATTTTTTTACTTTCCATTCAGGGCGAATATAAAATCTTGAATGTTAACCTTTAAGGTAATACTCTAATGTGAGCTCACTACAGCATGGAGAGATATTCTTGCGCTTTTTCAGGTGAAAATTGTTTATTTTTGCATTTCATCCAAATATCATTGCATTTAGATCCAACCTATGTAGCTGTAAATAAGAGAATGAATGATGGTTCCAAAAAAGCAGATGTGTACAGTAGGATAAATATTGCCCTCTATGTGGTTGTTATCTTGAAAAACACTGGACAAAAAAAAAAAAGAAAAAAAGAAAAAAGAAAATTAATCTTACAAGAAAACTGAACTGGCAGAAGACAGTCTGGACTCTTAGCAGCACTATGAAACAGCAGCGGTGTTTCATGAGTCTACTCTGGTTCTCCTCGTTTTTCACTCTTCTCACCCTCTGACAGCACGAGAGTGAGCCGTCAAGGTGATGCGTGGAACAGGAGGGGAGACTGTACAGACTCAGTCCTAGCCTTACCATCCAGAAAGACAAAAATATGTAAACAATCATTTGTTCATAAATGCCTTCAGGTAACATGGAAACATTATTTGTTCTCTGTCCAGATCAAAGTCCCTCTAGCCTTTTATCTAAACCTTTTTGGCATAATGGACACCTAAATTTGTCCTTTTGACAGGCAATGTCAATGATCCCTATATTGCATATTATAATCCATAAATCTATCACAACTCTCCAGATCAGTGTGTTCAGATGCTATGGCTTTATAGTCTACATGCCAGCAGTCTGAACCCAGACATATTGAGTACCTTTTAGTTTTATGTTAAAGATGTAAAATATGGGTTGGCAGCACTTTGAAACTACCGGATGCTAACTTGCATATGTTGGGCAATTTGCACAGTTAGCATTTTCATATATATGGGCAATATTTCAGCGACTGCCTGGCTGATCTGGACAATATTGGAGTGGTTTTGGGGCTTAGCAAGGATGCTGAACCCATCTGACATTTTCCAAAACAGCTGTTTAAACCTTAAGGGGACATATTTCAACTCCTGGTGAGATGATACTTGATTAAATTTTAGCCATTTATGTTTTAAAAGGACGGTGATCAGTTGAACTGGACAGATGTGACTCACCTCTGGGTGTAGTGTGGATAATGTTGTTAATAAATACCCTACAATTTATAACCAAGTTGAAGTTATCTGTCCAGTCAAATCAATCAGCATTCTCTAAAACTTCTAAATTGCCCAAAACTTCATTAAAAAATCATCCCACCAGCAGCTGACATATGTCCACTTCAGGTTTAAACAGCCATTTTGAATTCTAAACACTTCAGAAATGGATTTAGCCTACTCGGTAACCCTCCAGACCACTCCAAGATTGTTCAAATCAGACACACAGTAGCTGAAATATTGCCCATACAGATGATAATGCTAATTAATGCTAATTGTGCAAATTGTCCACCAAATGCAAGTTAGCATCCAGCAGTTTTCTAAGTGTTGGTGTCTCACACTATACATTTCTAACATAAAACTTTGGCCTACTCCACATTGCTGGGTCCACATTAGGGCTCTATTGCCTGATAAATAGACTATTGTGCAGGGCTTTGCTTCTGGATAACACTGGAGACACAGAACAGCGTTAAGAAAGACCAAATAGGTGGCAACTTGAAATGGGAACAAAACATCAAAAGTGGAATGGAATGATTCCTAAAGATGTAAAGCCATCAAGTTCATATCCTCAAATATTTTACACTATTGCCAGAAAGAAAAAAAATAAACAAAAAGGGCATTGAAAATAAAAAAAGAATATATATATTTATATATCCATCATATGTATATCTATATATAAACAACAGTTACAACTAGTTGCAGGCAAGCGGAGGATTTCTCCCCCACCTCTTTAAGATTCATCCGTCCCACCGTTATAAGGCTGTCAGACTCTCGGAGGGGGCAGCAGCTTTCTTTCCTCAGTCACCAGATTCCCTGAGATGTAGAGCGCTGTTTTGTTATTTGATTTGAACACCATCAACCACACACCCCACCTCCGAAAAACCGTTGTGTGCAGAGAAACGAGTGCTGCTCTGGCTCGTCCCGTGGAGCTGATGAAGGGCGTGGTCATGAAGCTGACGGACAGAGCTGAGAGACCAGACATGTCTCCGCTCTGCGCTGCAGAGTCTCATGTTGGCGGGTATTGGTGGCGGTGGAAGTGAGACTGCCCAAATAAGGAAAGGAGCTTTACTAATTTTCATGTTACATCTTAGATGCTTTTCCATTTGATTTCATTCATTTCCATATTGTTATTTTACAGTCAAATGCAAAGCTGTGTACATATTCAATCATCAGTCATTCCAAGGCCTGGAAAAGTGGTTTTTGCAAAAGAGTTCTTATAAAGACTCTGTTGTGTGTGCATCTCTTTATGCATATGTATGTGTGTGTATTAGAGTGTGCGTAGTCTTCTCAGTGCCTCTGAGAGGCTAATCTCTTTAATAGAGGCTCATCGTAGACCCAACACTCCCCGTCCTCGTGGAATAGCTGCAGAAACACACAAAAAATAATAACAATTATTACACTTAAATATCAGACCAGTGATATCCTTGCATCTGTTCATTGCGTTGCAGTTGCAGACACACAAAAGCCATCACCGAATCCAAAGGAACCCCATTAGGAAGTACCAAGGTTCTCTCAAAACATTGCAAAAAACACCACATATCATTTTTTAAAATCACAAATTTATGACTTTATAATATAAATAAATAAAACAATAAATTTCTAAAACAAACAAACAAAAAAATGTAACAGCCCTAAAAACGCTGTCATAGAATTGATTATATTAGAGCTGATCACAAATTTAATTGCTACATTTTTTGACATTTCTAATACTGATCTTTGTCTACAAGTGTAACAGGGTTGTTGGATCTGTTGAACTTCAAGTATGGAGTATGCTTTTTGCCTTTTCCTGTTATTGTGAATGTAAATGGAAACAGTGAGTTATGATTGTGTTAAATTGATAGTTTGGATTATATGAAGTGGGACTGTAAGAGGTACTTATCGATTTACATACAGTAGATGGGCGTCAGCACATTTAAAATGATTTTTTTTTAAGTACACCTAAAATGTAATATTTTCTCGGCTTTAACTTGCTGTCCCTTCCCAATGTTAAACCTCTATTACATAGGCCAAATATCGCTCTGTTCAAAGCCACCAGATTCCTTTGGCAAAAATAGCAACTTTATGTTGCAGAACATGGGAGATGCTTGTCCTCCACTGCCTCAATCTGTTAGTTTATTTGTGTTATTGTGTAACTCCACGCTAACCTTTTAAAACACCAAAGTCACATAATAACAAACAAACTAATCAACTGAAGCAGAGGAAGACCAGCAAATCCTGTGTTCTGTTAGGTAAAATTACTGATTTTGCCAAAGGAGTTTGGTGCTATATTTAGCTTAGATAATGGTGGTTTCCCATCAGAGGTGACTGTCCAACAACAGGAAAAAGTGGTGAATCTATTCTAAATATACCGTACACTAAAACTGATACTGATTCAGGTAGTTAAAACACATTTTGTAGTGATTCTGTCCACAGCAGTAAATTATTTAGTTTCCGACACTGTTACTCCTGCTGCTTCTCCAAACTGGGGGTGAGTCAACCACCATCCACTGTAGGTAATACACTGATTACTAAGTATCTCATACTGTCTCTCCTCAAACAGTCCAAACTATCTCTTTAACGTCTCAGCATTTTCTAAGTGTGTACTCTATTATCACACAGTGTTCATGTTCTCTTTGTTCGATGAAGAACACAGACAGATTGTCTCACCCTGGTCTCCCACTGCTGCTCGTTCTCCTTCCTCTCTCTGGCTTCAGCTCTCTGTTTCTCCTCCAGTCGGTGTTTGGCTTCTGTTGCTGCATCGATGTCTTTCAGCTTCAGGTTCAGCGTCACATCTCTCCACAATCTGGTGAATTGAAGGGGTCAAAATTTAAGTCACAGTTTGTTTCTGAGTGAAGGTCATATGATAAGTAAGGCTGCTTAAAGACCAGTTTTATTTCTCACCTTCTGGACTCGTACTCGAGCTGGTCTTCCAGCTTTCTCACTTTCTTCTTAATGATGCCCATCTTCTTAGTGTCTATGAACACTGTGTTCTCCTGCAGACACACAAAACACATTCACTCATGTGTGAGTGCATCTATTTATTGTTAAACTCTTCCCTTTACTAAGGTCAGTGTATATTTTAGTTACTGGATTTTATTGTTTTTAAAAATCAGAAAACAAGTGGTGTTTTGATTTTCATTTTAAAACACAAAAAATGAAATTGTCAAAATGAAAAAAAAGTTTTCATGGTTAAAATGTTTAATTTTCATTTAATTCACATAACAAAAAATAAAATCACTACAAAACATAAAGGGAAAAAAAGGCCTCTATCTTCATATTCTGATGTCTGATATGGTCACATACAAGACAAGAGCACCAAATGTACCAGTGTTGCTTTAGTCCAGGCTAAAATGTCTTTGCAAACCTACTGACATGATTTTAGATATGGCAAAACAAGGCCTGTCATCTGCAGAAAGCTCACTGCGCGTAAGTCAAGAGTCGTTTGTGAAAACCCAGTCAAGTCAGTGACTCATAATATGGAAAAATAAAAGAAAACAGGACAAATTTTCTTGTTTTTAATACCCATTTTTGAAAGGAAAATCCAATGACCAGTAATTATTCTCCGGTACAATGATTTCCCTACATTTTGTTTTGCTTCAACTAATAAAGCATTGCTGATTTAGCTTAAGTAATTACTGTCTAATTTGATACGTGTGAGGCGCCTCCCACTGTTAAAAATACAAAAAGAGAAATGGAAACAAAAGAAATGCAGAAAAGACTCACTCCAGTTGCCCACTTGGCGTACATCACTCCGTTCCATTCTCCTTCAATGGAGCAGAAAGACTTCTTGTCATTAGGAGAACTGAAAGAAAAAAAGAAAAGAATTATGGTGAACTTTTCATTAGAAAGGTCACAGTCTTTTATCCAAAATCAGTCTGTGATTTAATTTTGTAGTATCCAGCCATTTTCCTCTTACAAAATCTCAGCGGTGATCCTGTGCTTCTTTCCTCCGTAGAAAGGTTTGGTGTGGAACACGATGTTCGCGCTGTAGCCCGACTTTGAGCAGGAGATATTGCATTCCCCGCCCAGCTCCACCCACGGGACAGTCAGAATTGACCTGGACAGACAGATGACATATCAGTGAGCAGAGATGTAATTCAGTGATGACTTGGGACAGAAATAGGAATACAGAGACACACACCTGCCGTATCCGTTAGGAAAGGTGAGGATGTAATGTTCATCGTGCTCCAAACACGACACACAACCTAAAACAAGACCAGCAAATAATTATTACACCAACATGAAGACGTGACTGCAAAGTGTGAAGAAATTGTGATTTTCAAGTGTATGAAGCAGTGCTCTCGAGTACCTTGTCCAATATTGTGGACACCTATGGACATGCCCAAGAACTTTGACTTGGTCCAGATATGAGCGTTGAACTGGATCTTCTTACTCAAACACTCTGCGTAGAATGCAGAAACTACAGACAGACGAGAGGAAATAATTAAGAGTTCGTAGAAAAATGTCAAACAAGCAATTAATAGGTGTTTAAAATCATTTCATTTACATGGTCGCTCTGTAATCACAGTTTGGTGTTTGTTTGTAGTTAATATGTCTGAATAATCCCATGTGGGGTGGGCCGTGAATACGACCAGACACGAAAATAAAATACTCATCCATTCATTCATTCATTCGACACTCACTGGGTGGGTGGTGAGAGACCTGCTCTGCCACAAAACGCACACTGTTGGCTGAAGACCACGGAACGGGACCATCTGATACCGTCTCCTGGAGGTGAAGGAGAGGAGAGTTGTATGGGAATGAGGTTGAGTTTTGAGGTAATAATATGATAAGATTCTTGAATAAAAATGTTAAAGTCTGCCTTGTAGAACTGAATGGGATAATGTTATGATTTTAGCATCTAAAAAAGCTAAATGCTTAATTTAGTGTAGTCACAGAACAATAAAGGAAACTGACTGGACTTCCACATAAAAAGTCCAGAACAAGATCGTGTACCATAGCTTATTTTATTTCAGCCACAGAAACTTATTTAATAGTTCCAAGCGGTCAAGAACCGGCTCATGCTGCAGAGGCATGTGGTCTCACCGTGTGAGTGGGAGGCTCCTCTGTTTCACTGGGCAGATCCCAGTGGCAGTAGAAGACTTCCCCCAGGATTGGGTTGTACGGTTTCTTGGCCACTGAACCTTTCCTCCCTGCATGGAAAGCTGACAGGTACCACTTCACCACCTGCACCATGCGCTCCCGGGGCTCCGGCTGCTCAGCGATGCTGGTGGAAAAACACACACACAAATTAGTTAAACTACTCTGAATTTTGGATGCATTTGAACACTTGTGTGATACAACAGCCTGCACCAATGAGAGAGAGAGATGACCATTACCTTACAAATAAGTCAGGATGTGCAAAGAAGTCCGCATACATTTCTAACAAAGATCTCCTTTCAAGGATGAAGGTAGGCAGGACCACCTGTGAAATATAATGACGGAGAAAAACTGTAAAACTGTAGCTGCGTGGGTTGTTCAAAAGAAAACAGCTTGCGCAGACAATTTCATTGTGAGTTAAAGGATAAAGGAGCTCTGCAGTGAGTAGAAATTCAGACAGAACAAAGAGACTGGAGTCCAGAATGGAGGGGAGCCAAGGTCATCGTTAAGCACGCTGGTCAGGGGGGCTTTACCTTCGTGAGGTCCATGCCCAAACGAACTTGAGAGAGGAGATGCATGATGACACTCTTGTGCTCCTCCACAGACTCGCCCTCGCCATCATCATCGCGGTCATCGTGGCTATCAAACGGGTCTGAAGAAAACAGAGGACAAATCTCACATGGATGTAATAACATTAAGTTCTCTGCCTTTTTATGCATCAAACATCACTTATCTTTTACCACTTGGTGAAACCAAACATTAGTCACCGTTAGCATCTTTTATGTCAGCAGAGAAGAACTACGGCTTAGTGTCTGAAGGGTAACTTTGGTATTTTTCAATCTGGACCCTATTTTCCTGTTTTTATGTCTAAGTGATGGGACAGCACTGCAGCCGGAGAGAGCGAAACAGAACTGCAACATAATCCCTCTAAGGCAACTGGTATGGTCAAATTATGTCCAATAAAAGAGCTTGTTTGGCCACTGACAGGCTCAGATTGTTATTAAAAGTGTCATTATTGAAAGGATCGCTACAGTGATAAAACTTTTTTTAAAGAGTAGGATCCTATTGGCCTACTCTGGCCTACCACTGCCTCCATTCGTTTATAAACCTTAAAACACCAAAAATCACACAATAACACATAGAAACAAAAACACAAAAGTCAAGTAATAAGCCCAGGTGCCCAGAGAAATTACTTTGCAGCTCATTCAGTTTCCAGGGTGAAAGATACCCAAGTTACCCTTTAATGCATGAGGAAGCACAAAAACTCCTTGGTAAAAACAGTTGTAATATATTTGTGCGCGCGTTTTCCCTTTTTACCTGCGTCTGTGGTGCCGTTGGACATGGACGAGTTGAGGGACTCTGTGGTGTCTGGTCGTTTCAACGCTGTTTCTTCATTAGTAAGGGGCAAGGCAGCTGGAGGCCCTGAGGGACTGAGGGCAAGAGGACAAGTCAGAGGGAGCGGAAAGGAGGCAGGAAACAGGAGAGATAAGGAGATAAAGAGTAAGCAGTATTTCACAGGATATTCTGCTGCAAACTCTTCTGACTTTATTTGCTCTAAGCAGCATTTTCTCACCTGATCTGCTAAATGCGGTAATTACAGTGTTGGTTTCAAGCTGTGAGGCAGTAGACTCACTGCACGCAGTGTTAGAGGTGCAAGGAGGCGGGGTGATACTACAGAGTACTCACTCTATGCAGTGTTTGGGGGAAGTGCTGCTCTGATAGAACTCATCAGCATCGTAGAACTCGTCCTCGCTGGAGGAATAGGAGAAATCTGGCACAGAGTGCGAGGGGATGGGGATGTGAGCTGGGGAGGCGACGCCGCTGCTGGGGCCTGATGGGCCGCTCCCTGACAGAGTGAAAAACAAAAATAAATAAAACATTATTGTCAGTAATGTCAGTGTACTCTTGTAGTGTTTTTGCTTTACATCTTGTGTATGTAATTAACAAGGAGTCTATATTTATACAGTATACAGGTCAAATCAAATTTATGTTGTTCCACTGGAGCACTCATTTTTGAGCACGGCCCAGCACGCTGTGTTAAGTAACATTAATCTGTCTTTAATATAATGATGCTTCCTCTGCAGAGCATATTGACAGAGCTGTGGAGCATGCAGCGTTCCTCTTTAGTGCACAGTGCAGCATTTTAATACTGCTGCCTCAGCACCGAAGACAAACAGCCATGAACCTCTCCCTTCCCCTGCTTTTCTACTGTACTTGGATTTTTTTATTTACTTTATGCTCATGGACAAAGCACTCCAGGTTGGAACAGAAGAGTAATAATTCATATTATTAAATTAAAATGTTATACATTAAAATAATTATATGATTATTATAATATATCAAAATATTACAGTTTTGCACAATATATTAAGAACAATGTCCTCATGTTGTATGTTTAATTCTGAAAACTCCAATACAAAGAGTCATGTTGATTATAAATTTAATGATTTAACAGGCTCTATGCAACTTTATAAATATAATTAAAACTAGAAAAGCAAGTAAACCTGTAAAAATGTCTGCTGCTAAAATTTACTTGTAAACATTAAGCACATTTGTAACAACAGATGATCTTTCTTCATAGTGGCATGACTCCCAGTGCTGCAGTATCATTGGCTGCATGATTCGAGTGAACGTTCACCTGTGCTGTTGGGAGTCGGGGTCTGCAGACTGCCCATCACCGTGACGACAGGACCAACGGGTAACGTGGAAGGTCGTTGGTCTGATTTACACACCTGAGAAGCGTCTGTAGAAGGAAAAGAAAGGGAAAGCAGATGAATTAGCGTCAAATCCTCAGAATGAAGCTAAATCACATTTAAAACAGTGTCACAGCCCAAAACTCAGGAGGCTGACAAATCAAACAGAGACGCTGCAGACAGAGGCTTCATCTGTGAGGGGGATTACACAGTCTATTAAGAGACTGAAATTAGAATGGCCTACTTTGCATGGCTCATTTCCACAGCATTTTTAAACAGTCTAGTCACAGTCAGCTGACCAAAATAGACACTAATTTTGGTCAAATCTCAGTCATGCAATTAAATTAAGTCAATTATTTACCAACTAAAAAGACTTAGGATTACACTGGAGGACTTGGGGAATCTGCTTCAGCAAAGAACAACACTAGTAACTTCATTTTCAGAGCAAATTACGTCTGAAAAATGAAATATAATCACATAAGTGCATGTAATAACCATAATGGATATCATGCCACTGGATCCTTAAACAGCCAGGACCTTAACACGTATCGATTTACCTTCAAACACAGAAATAACATTTAGTACATTCATCAAAACCATGAGTGACATTGATATTGTCACACTAGAACTTGCTTCAGGTTTCATCCCATTGACTTCGAAACTACAGTGAAACACTAGAGTTTGAAATGTTGAGCGACAGAATATTAACTCATGATGGTGTTTGTCAGTAAAAAAAAAACAAAAAAAAAAAAAACAGGAAAGAAAAAAAAAAATTGTCAGCAAACACTTGAGACAATTCTGGAGGAGATTGAGGTTTGAACAACAGGGGGAGCTGTTGTCAGCCTCCCCAGATGACGTTGGGTCTGTGCATGTGTCTGAACATGCATAGGAAATGGTGAGGCGGCTTGAACCTGTGGGTAGTGTGGTCTGTGTTGGCATCGTGGTGTTGTCTACAGGAGTGTCCAGAGGGGGCTGGTAGATCCCATCCACTGGGTTGATGGTGCTCTGGGGGAAACAAACAAAACCAAAATCGACGTCAACAACAAAAACAAACAGACTTGCTGCAACAAGAGCACACAGACACCACTGCCTGCTTACTCATCTCAAATGTTGTTTAACAGATAATTAGCCTTCAGATTGAAGTCCAGTACTGCTAAAGAGAGTTTAGTCATGACTTGTAAACGATCTACAGAGCTACAAAAAATACATCACCTGATTTTTGAATATCCAGAGGGCTGTACTACGATGCAGGAATAATGGGTTAACAAGGTATGGTGAGTCTAAAGTTTTCAATGTCACGAAGGTGGCTCTCTTTTAACCTGGCTGGATCGCCATGGTAACATACGCTGAACACACAACCTGGTCCAGAGCAGATTAAGTTCAGAGTTAAGGGTTGAATCAGCCTTAAAAAAGCAGCACTCTTCAGCTACTTCTTTTCCTGACGAGCAATACAGATCCTCAGCTGAGGGAAGACTCCACAAATGCAAACCTGTTAGGCTGTACATAAGTAATGTCACCAATCAAAGCTGTGTAATGTAACTACAACAGCACAAAGTGATTTCCATGTATCCTCAAGTGTCAGACCTAAATGCATTTCTTGAATATCAAGTTTAAATTTGTTGTTAAAGTTTAATGTTTGGTAGGATTGCGGTGTTATGAAATACCAGGATATCTAGAAATCCTGAAGGTATGATTTTTAATACTGCCATCATGAATAATGCCAACTAAATAGAAGAAGATGAAAATAAAAAAACTGCTTTTTTGGTGGAAAATAAAAATATAAAATGAAATTGATTTATTACAACAGAGAAACAGAAGAATTATTTAAAGGTAGAAATAAAATAATTGGCTGTTCATTTCTGCTCTATAGTCAATTAAATATGACTAGATATGGAAATCATCACGTGTTGTGATCATCTGTGGCAGCAAGTATCATGGGGTCATTTAGCAAGAATCTATCTATATAAGGGCACTTATTTCCTCTTATTTCTCTGGGCCATAAGTATTATAAGTTTATATAACCCAGCAAGACTTATCTAAGGAGGCCATTTGTATATAAGACACAAAGCACTGTAAGCTAGACAATGTCATATACAGTATGGACTTCTATCATCAGCTTTTAATTCTTTAACACCATTTCCATAAACCCCAGTGAAATGTCAGGTATGAGGGTATGAAAAAACAGATACCACCCAAGAATAACGTGCAGAAGAAGAGTCACATGACCCACCAAACTCCCCTTTCAACATGAATGTGCACAGAGCCTGAAGAGGAAAGCCTGCATTAACAAGGCAGGTCAATAAACACTGCCATGATACCCATCATCTCAGAGATTTTAAGTTTTGTCGAGACAGCTCACACATGGGAAAAAAAAGCCTGGCTTTGTTTTATAGTGCAGCCCCCAACCGGTACAACCAGACAAGCCTATTTTAACAACGTCTAAAACAAAGTATGCCAACAGGCAAACCACATGAATTTTCTTTTAACATCCAAGCCAGAGATCTGTGTAAGCTAGGCACCAACTTAAAACTTGTGTGTAGATTAGTTTAATGGTATACCTCCTACACATGCAAGGGCAATGAAATAAAATATGCCCCACGCAGCCAGGGAAGATCAATTTTCTTTCACTGCATTTCCTGGAAAGAGCCGTGATTCCAGGTTTCATTAATCTAATCAATGTAAAACCAACAACGCTGCTTGAAATGCAAACACCAGCAGTAGCATTACACAATAACTAACAGCGCGTCTTGAACTCAGGCTAAAAAGGAGTTAATTAACTCCACTGGGCTGCAGACTAAATCTGTAACATGTTTTAACTCTGCGGTTGGTGATTTCCCTGTGGTGAAAACCTGTGGGGACACTCTTATCTGCAGCAGCCTGCCCTCGCCAGTGCCACCTCAACATCATGTGTCTGTCCATGCATTTGAATACAGGCACGAACACACACCAGTGCACGCACACACATACAAAAAGCAGCCTGTTGGCTCTCTGTAATGGGGTCACAGGCACCAATGACCCAACTGACAGTAACATTAACAACACAAGCTAAAGCAAAACCATATCGACCCTTTATTCCCCAGCAACTTACCCTAAGGGCTCTGGGTGACACTGAAATTAGATGCAGTCAATGTGATGTGTAATATCCTATTACTCAAAGTTGACCTGTCGTCTGTGACTTTTACAGCTTTTTTCTTGGCAAGTCTTGATTAAAACACTTGAGATCAACAGGAACACGAGCGGTGAGTCAGAACATGACCCGAAACACGGCTGTGAGAGTGAAAATGCGGCGGCTGGTATAAGCAGCAGAGTTGGACTGGAGCACCAGGCTAACACAATCCCAGAATGCGACACCGAGCGTGTTACATAAAAGATAATGACCTCAGAAAAAGAAGAGCTGATTGGGAAACTTCCTGCTCAGTACTACTCTACTGACTTGGAAGTTTCTCTCCAGCCTTTGTTTTTTCCTGTGTTTTATGGGTCCAGATATGTTCCGCCAAATATTACAGTAACACTCAATAACTATCATTAATAAATGGTAATTTGATATTTAATTAAACTCAGTCATTAATCAAAAACTAATTGAAATAAGCATTCAATTTCAATAATCAAAATCAAAGGCAGAATAAAGGATTATCCCAGTACTGCTGCACCTCCACCTACTTGTGGCGTCCAGTGTGTGTCTGAAGAAGAAAACACAGTGTAGCTTACTGCCGGTTATATTACGCTTGATGTCGTATAGACGTTTTACTGTTTTTACAGAATTTAAAAATGTAAATATATCTGTTGATCTTTACAAAACACAACACACAGCACAATGGCAAAGCCGTCAGTGAAAAAAACCCCAAAACAATAACAACAAAATTAACAAGTTTGTAAATGCAGTGAATTGTAACCTTAAAATTTAAAGTCAAATTGAATCATAGATTGGAAGAATCATGACGCCCCTAATCACTGCAGATAAGAAACGATCACAATTACATTCGGATTAAATTAGTAAACTGTTTCTTGTTGCACACATGATAACATTTTAAAGTATTTTTAATGATTACCAAATAATATGACAACCATTACATAGAGACGTGGACCAGATCTCTGTAACACTTTGGAACACCTCAAAACTATTATTTGATTATCAAAATAGTTGATTTATTAGTTGACAACTAATCAAATAATTGACTAATCGTTGCAGTACGTATGTAACTTCTGTAAGAAGTGTACTCATTCATCCCAAACATGAGCTCGCCCTAAACATAAGGAAAAAATTATTTTGCCTGTATTTTGAAAGTCTACTCAGACATTAAATATTTATTATTATTGTTAACTTCATCTGGATGATTATTGCTGTAAGTTGCACCTGGTGTTTATAATACTTAATAAATACTATGTAAATATTATTTGAATGTCCATTATGACATTGCAACTGATGTTCATAAAACTTTGGTGGTTTGATGGTTTAAAAAGCATCTGTAAACATTATTTGATTGTTTTATATTTACATAACATAACTATAAACTAACATTTATTAACTTAAGTTTAATTTATCATAAATGTACCATATATTAATGATGTTTACTATGAACTGTCTCCAGTTGCCCTCCTATTTGCACTTCTCTCTCATATCTTCAAGCTTCTCTTCCTTTCTTTCTGTCTCCTCTCTGCGCTGCCCGATGCTTGCAGAGTCCACGTGCCTCCATGAAAGTAAGGCGAGGGCTACTAATTATAGCCAATTACAGAAATATTGGTCTGTCATGGTGGGACCTTGCACGCAGGAGCTTGAGCAAAAGCAGGCGGAGGGAAGAGAGTTACAGCTAAAAATGGCTGTGAGCACTGAGTCATGATCGATAGAATTTTTTTTTCTTAGTGAATGTAATATTAATGCAGCAGGTAGCTCGAGTAGCGCAGCAAACCTAAACCAATCAAAGCACATAAATTATTTTGACAGATAAATACTGAACAGGCTTCTAGTGTGCTTGCCTTAAATGATTCCTGCACTTTACGGGAATTCCCCCGGCAGTGCATCGCTTGACAAGGTCAATCACACACGCTGCTTGTGTTTCAACTGTTTTAACTGGAAGTCTGCAGTGCATTTATCAATTGCTCCACATTATAGGCATGCAGGCAACGTGACAGACGTGCAGACCCTCTAAAGATAGAGATATCTTTAGCACAAAGCTTATAAAACATACGTATATAAGTGAAATGTGTAGACAGAGCTTATGCTGTGCTATTTATATTACGTAATACTGTACTTAATGACTATGAGATTAAGTCAGCTATAAGAGCAATGCATGAGCTGTACGGCCGCTGTGGGATTCTTGCTTCAAAGACCACACAGGAGGTTTTCTGTATGTTAGTCCATTATCTACGAACCACTCAAATTACATTACCTTCCACTTCCTGAAAGTTTTTAGATTGATTTTTTACCTTCCAGGTACCCTCCATTCATTGTAGGGTGGTATAATCTCTCAGTACACTTTTCTGTTTCATTCATTTTCCAGTTCACCTCCCTCCACCTTTCCTTTCTTTTCCCTCTACCTCATCATCTCCCCAGCCTTTACACAGGATGAAAATCCCACTTGTACAAAAACACAGTTCAGAGAATATATAGTCCATTTGAGCTGGGGTTTTTTAACAGAACCAGATTGCATGGTCATGCTACTGTAAGCCAGGACTGTTCAGAAAAAAAATCACTGGTGGCCTTCTTGGATGCTCCAACATCTGATTGAGAACAGGTGACTGAGAGCACTGCATTTACAAGTGGTGCTGTCTGGAAGTCAAACAACACACAAACATGGGACATGTGAAAAAGATAACGAATGTTTGGTGGTTGTTTGCTCCACTTAAAAAAACTGTTTAAAGGTATGCTATGTTTAGAATATTTACATTGGTAAACCCTCTTGTCAGACAGCCTTTTATGACAGGAAAATTAAGTTATATCACTCTCTTCCCATCGCCAAACTCTTTTGACAAAATCAGTAATTTTATCTCGAAGAACACAGGAGTTGCTGGTCCACTGCTGCCTCGACTGGCTAGTTTATTTGTGTTACTGTGTGACTTCAGTGTTTTAAAGGGTAAGTTAGAATTCAACAAAGCCACGCATTAACACAAACATACTAACCAACTGAAGCAGCGGGAGACCACAAACTCCTATGCTCTGTGAGGTAAAATTACTATTTTTGCGAAAGGAATTTGGTTGGTTTGGAGAGAGCAAAACTTGGCTTGTATAACGAGCTGTCTGACAGCAAGGTGAAGAGGTGAGAAAAGTGGCTAAGATATATTTTGCTGCTGACCTTGTCCACCGTGGTACATTATTTAGATTCCTACACTAATACTCCTTCTGCTTCTCCAAACTGGGGGCCTGCTGACCGACATCTATTGTAGGTATTATACAAACTATGGATAAGTATACAACCCCATTTCAAAAAACTCTGATCGATCCCTTTAAACAAGCACAGTAGAGTACATGATAACTGTGAGGGATTATCAATCGAATGCATGCTTCAATTCTTCAAATTTGTATTCATAACATACTTAAATGAAGATAAATAAATGTCTCCCTGTAAGATAAGGAATCAATCTGAAAACTGATAGGAAACACTGTGGAAAATGGTTATCAGTAATTTAAAGCACATGTGACTCGTAAACAAAAACAAAACATGAAACCTTCACAGTATGGCCCTTGACATGAAGATAGGTCACCTGCAGAACCAGTACAGTGCTCTCTGGATGGCTTTAGTGCTCGATGGGTCAATAAGCAGGCAGTGTGTACATGATAAATCAATGGTAAATTAGTTGACTCTAATTAGTGGGTGAAGGGAGGTGCCACACTCATACACAGGCATGCAAACTCACATGTACAGTCTACGTACATATACATTCTCTCCATCCATGTGCATTTTCTGTGTAAAAGGACCAGTGTACAGGATTTATTGGCATCTATTGGTGAGCTTGTAGACTGCAAACCCCTTTTCTCACTCTCCCCTGTCAAACATGTAGGAGAAACTAAGGTGGTTGCAAAACTCACGCACAACATTAAAGGCCGAATCTACAAACAGTGTTTGGTTTGTCTGTTCGGGGCTACCAGAACATGGCAGCCTCCGTGTAAGAGGACCCACATCTTCTGTAGATATAATACTCATTCTAAGGTAACAAAAACACAACAATTCTTATTTTCATGTGATTTTATACTAATGAAAACACACTTACGAATATTATATTCTGTTTCTGCTACATTCTGCCAATAAATCCCCCTAACACACTGGCCTTTTAAAGGTTTGCACACACGCATCCACATTTTGTATCTTGAAGAAGAAAAGAATAGTTCCCAACCCACTGCTGAAAGAATTTGAATTTCAGATGAAATCAGGAAATTATTGACTTAATCAACAGAATAGTGGTGGCAGACATGAGGGAAAGAGCTAGAGATAGAGCTTATCTCCAAATTAGACAGCATGCACTACAGAGATCTGATTTATCTGATTTTCTACAGTGGATAGTAAATTAGGCAAGAAAAGAAAGTTAGCAGTTTGTTTGATTTAAATCTTTGTCATGGGCGGAGAATGTCAAACTTACTATAAGTCCGTTTGCGTGTTGCTGTTCGTTACTTTGGTCCTTAAAATTTTGAGAAGACAATGTTAGACTATTTAGTGTAGAAGGAGTCATTTCATAAAGCATCCTGAGCATCTGCGGTGCAGAGAGCACTGACATCCATCCCTCTCATCACATGGAGCTGCATATTATTCACCAGCTAGCCACATGCAGTACTCCTTTCATCACATGGTAAAACCCTGATTTCTGTCACGATCAATAAGAAGAAGATTGCTCAATTAGTCAAGCAGAGATGGCAAAAGTACACACATTCTTTACTCAAGTAGAAGTACAGATACTTATGTAAAAATACTCTGTTAAAAGTAGAAGTACTGATTCAACATCTTTACTCAAGCAAAGTGAAAAAGTACAGGCTCTGAAATTTGCAGAAATGAGTATTAAAGTAAAAAGTAGCCCAGTGAAGGACATTTCTGCCAGCTGTTCTTAATTTTGACTTTTTATTTCAGAAATGGCCTTTTATCTCATAATTTCGACTTTAACTCATTATTTCGACTTTTAAACTGATAATTATGACTTCTTATCTTATAATTTTGAGTTTTTAACTCATAATTATGACGTACCATGGGAATATTTTCTTCTTTTACTGGCAGAAATGGGCTTTCATACACTCTCTTTTCTGCTTGTCTTGTTATGTCTTTAACATCATTTTCATCTTGTTATGCCTGCTGTGCATGATGTGCACAACACGCACAACAGTGCAGTGATGCAAAATAAACATTATCAATAACTGCCCTCATATGCCATAAACTGAAGTAACAAGCCTGTTCTAAAATGTAAGGAGAAGAAAGTGCAGATATTTGTGTTCAAATGTAGAAAGTAAAAGGAAAAATGTTCCTGTAAAGTACAGATACCAGAAAACACATTTCTTTGAATCCTATTCATGAAAAAAGTGTTAAAAAAAAAAAAAGTCTCAAGTGTCACCACCTCACAAGCACATGAAGCAGCAATGATTGCTCCACTTCCTTTTCACAGGGCTGAATGGAACATGTGATGAAACGAGTACCGGGCTACACCCTCATCAACCACCGACCCAGATAGCAACTGAAAGCAGGGAACTACCCCAGAGACACATGGCAGGTAACACACAGTGTACACACACACACACACACACACACACACTGACATGGTCTCACAAGAACAATGATAATGGTGAAGTGGCAGATTAAAGTACAGAGACATGAATCAAACAGTGCTCATGTTGTGTTTACCTTGGCGATCTGCAGCAGTACAATACAGTGCTTGATGGACTCTACCATGCTCTGAAAGAAAAACAGAGGCATTTAGATAACAAGAAACTGACTTGAAAACTAAAAAAGACAGGAAGGGAAATGTGTTAAGTTCTGACTTACACAAGTAGTCTCTTTCAAATTTTCAATTTTCTGTAGAAATAGGAAAAGAAAACAGGCTGTAAAATCCAACAAATATGAAGTTCAAATGCAGAAGCGCTGATGCAACACCAACTAAACCATAGCTGGTAGAAAACATCAATGTAATGATGTCAAACTTAGTGCAGCAGCTTTTTGTTTCTGTGGAAGTCGACACCACTATTTCCCACATTAAGGAGTGCTAAACAACTCAACAACTCAAAGTGACCAAAAGCCTGCTGTGAGGGAGGAAGTGAATCACACAGCTGCTGGTAAACAGCTGAGACACTCTGAAACTGAACTGCTAACTACAACAAGACAGAACACCTATACAAGACTTAAAACTAAAATTTTAAGCCACAAAACAAATCCTTTTGTGGACTGTCTGGTCTTAAAAGGGTAGAAGACATGCAACTGTACTGTCAACCCCAAACCAGTGATGATCTATAATAACAGTATGCAGATTCTGACAATTGTTTTCATGTTTTTAATAAACAAGCATGGCCTCTTGTTCATCACTTACCACAAAGCCCTCAATGTGCCACATTTAGCCGAAGAGCAAACTGTGTCAGTGTGTTAGAGACACAACTATTATTAAAATCAGCAACTATTCTTATTAAGCATTCTTCAGTCTCGACGTAGAGACGACAATAAATGACAGATCATTTATCGTCATTTACATGTCGATACTTGAGACGTCATTTTCAGGCTTTAGGAAATTATAATGGACGGGTGTTTTTCAGTGTGTGGTCACCAGCGAGGAACCGAGAAAACAACCTGCACATTTGCTGATTATGAAAAGAATGCCAAGTTGCCGCCTCCAGTCTAAACAGTCTCTGATCAGAAGTCTGGCCTGTCAGTCAGTTGAGGACTAACTTTGTTGTGGCTGGACATGTACTGAAACCTGGATCTTACCAAAATGTTTGTCCATCTGTCTCAAATAGGCTGAATGCTGTCACAGTTATATATAATACTACACTATCCGCACTGGTTCCTGACTTGTCAGTACCAAAACAAACAAGGCTGCTGTTGGTTTATATGTAACACTACATTACAGCTGGCATGGATAAATGTTCAAATATGTGGGCTCACTTTTCTAAATTTAATGAAAATGCAGCTGAATGCAAAAACTCAGGAAACAATTTAACCTATTATTGGTGAAAATACACACTAATTTAAATCTTAGCACATCTTTTAATGTTTTGGCAAGTAGTATTAATAAGAGAATTGATAAGTAGTATTAGTACTGATATTGGCTTCAATAATATCCTAATGATACCCATCTCTATTATGTATACAGTAATTAAATTATAATGATCATTATGATTGTGCTGTGGTTCATGATTAGTGGGAATTATCATTTTTCTATCATATTTTTATTTTCACTGAAAAAAGAAACTGATGGTGATGTAACATTTGTTGGGGTCAAACTATATTACATCTGGAGAGAAAGATTTGTAAATCAGGGCATCTCTGCAGCAATACAGTACTTCATTATAGTACTGTTTTTGTCACACCTTTACAAAATGCAGCATCTGTGATTTGGATAATATTTCAAATAACTGTTCAGCCCTAGTGTACAGTCAGCTTTGAACCAGTACAATAAACTTTAAAATTAATCTGATATCTTCAAACTGACCGGCGATAGATATCAAACGTGTGCACCACACTGATAGCTATCATTTTTCATTCCTGAGCGCCACGTGTCGGCCCGCTTCCCCCGCTGTTAGCCGCGGCTCTAATGACAGCGAGAACAGCCGACCAGGAGCTGACACACAAGGACAGAGCTGCACTGCTGGTACTCACTCTGCGTGATTCATCCTCTTTGCAGTCCTTGATCTTCTCATCAAACAACTGTGGGAGAGTGACAGAGAACAAGAGATGAAAAGGACAAAAAAAAGAGAGAGCGGGAATATGAGTTAAGATGGGCACACAGTCACATTTAGTATTGAAATGATGAGATCTTTACACATGATGTGGCTTGAGATAATGTGGTGGCAAGTAGCGAGCTCTTCTTACAAATGAAGGACACCGGCAGGGTTTTAATTAAGGCTTTCTGACTTAGACAATATGCTGCTGCCGCTGCTTCTTTAAATGCATGGTTTTCTGCATTATCACCATGCTACCACAAATCTTAATCTTTATAACTTCTGCTTTACAACGAGAAACCAGATGGAGAACAATTTTCTGCAGTTACATGCATAGAACAATATGTTCACCTTGTTTGTCATTTTTTGCATAAACTCTTATACTTTGTTTTGTACTGTGCACATCTTTTGCACAGACTTTTATACTCTTTTCATACTGCGCATACTGTGTTAATTCTGTTTTATATGGCACACAGTGTTCTTGATAGTGGTTAACACTGTACATGATATTTTAGACTGTTTATCACGTCGACTACCTCAGTCATCTTGTTCTTGTTCCTGTTCCTTCTTTCTTTTCTTTTTTTGTCCTTTCTTTCTTATTTATTAAACTTAAGGGTTAAGTATATTTTCATATTTCTAAATAGAATAATTAATGACCAGGTAGATAGCAGACTAAGAATTACAATGCACTGATAACTTGTTTATAACTTGTTTATTTTTGCATGTGAATCCTGTGAGATAAAGCTGAAGTTTTGGTTGTCCCCCCTGATAATCGTCAATCAACAATCAGGCAGGACCCGGGGACCCTGTCCTCATCTTGCTGATCCAATCTGTGTAATCTTGATGTGATTTTTGACTAGTCAATAAGGACTCTGACTCAATCATCTTTCTTTCATCTAAAAAACATAGTCAAACTTAGGTGTGTTGTGTCATGAAATGAAATGAAGATGCTAATGCTTGCTTAGATTACTGTAATTTTTTCACTGGCTTTAATAAATCCTCCTTACACCCTCTGCAAACCATCCAAAATGCTGCTGCAAGGCTCTGAACACAATCAACACATGGTCACATATTACACCTATTTTAACCTCACTGCACTGACCTTACATTAATTCATTTTAAAATTTTGGTACTCACAATGCTCTACGTGATCAGGATCCACGGAGACCTTCTGCACCCCACACTAAAAGCCACTCTTGTGTTCTCCACCCAGCGTTTTCTAAGTGTACCTTGGACATGTTTTAAGACACAGGAGGTTGTTCTTTCCAATCAGCAGCCAATAAGATTTGGAATAGTTTGTCAATAAGCTTGAAATCTTTGGATTCTGAAGACTCTTTTAAAAAGCAGCTACAAAACCTGCCTGTCTGTTTGGACTATCATTTTGGCAGCATGGGGTATTTTAAGTTTTAATTTTGTGCCTTATGACTGTTCCCTTTGCATATTTCATCTGGTGTTTTATTTATTTGATTCCATTTGATTTTATTTCTTTGACTGGTGTCTGTGAAAGGGGACTGATATAAATAAACGTTGCTTGCTTAAAGAGGAGAGTGGGATCAGCAAGGAAAAAGAAGACGACAAATTAAGGGGAACGTAATGATACAGATTAAAATACTGTACAATATGTTTACAGATTTAGAGTAATTCTTTCACATGGACTTTCTTACCCCTGGATGTTTAGCCAAATACATCAGTGAGTGGCAGATACATCCTGCATTTCTCAAATCTACATGAGGGTGTAAAATACTCCAGATTAAGGCTGGACAATTTTGAAAGAACAACCAATTGTGGTTATTTTGACTGATACTGCAATTGCAATGAGACATCATTCTCATTTTCACTGATAAACACATTAAAATGATTACAATGTGTTTTTTGCACGGAGATGTTTTCTTAAGTTTTAATTGATTCTAACTGCTTTTAACTATATTGTTATTTTAGCTGTTTTTATTTACTTATTTTATTCTACTTTTAATTCACTGTTTTATCTTATCATCTTTTCCACATCATGTTTACTGTGTTGTACTTTAACCCTGGGCTGTCATACATAGTTGTTTTTACTATCAGACATTTGTTTTGCATGCATTGTTGGGCATTTCGACACCACTGTGAATGAGGATATTTCTTCAATATCTTTTGTGGTAAAATAAAGGTAATAATAATAAAAAAGTCTGTAAAATATGTGTGGACCAGGACAGCTGTGCAGCATGACAATATTTAATTTACAATGGTATTTAACACACATTTTGCCTTCAACAAATATTGAGCTTCCTGTGAAAATTGAAAATTGCAGTAGACCATATTGAGATACTGATCAAAATTCAATTAATTGTTCAGCCCTATTCCAGATGACATTATATTGTTATATTGTTATGCATTATTGCATTGATTCCTACCTTTAACTGGTCAATCAGAATCTGTAGGTAGGCATCAGCTTCGGCTAGCTTCTTATCAAAGTCTTGAACACTCGGAACAAATCCTGTCTCGGCCTCCTGATGATGGAGAAACAAACACAGCTGAAAGTTAGTGCAGCCCTGACCGAATCCATCTCAAATGCCATGCAAATATTTGCATAGTCAAAGTAAAATACGTAAAATACACAGCCACTACCAAGAATAAAAGCCAAGTTTTCACATATTATCCATTCATAAAAAAAGAGCTTGTCTGTGTCACCTCCTGGCCAGGTGAGCTTTGTAAACTGTTACACAAAATGGTGGACAGAAACATCAACAGTTCAGGAGAATCTTCCAGCAGCGTACTGTACTGGGGGAGATATGAACACTATTGTTTAAAGGCGAGCCTACATAAAAGGCCAGCAGGTCTGTCTGCCTGCCTGCCTGCAGGCCTCCTGAGTGGAGGCCAGCGAATTTCAGGCTTCAACAAAACTGAATCAAGGAAGTCCAGGCTGGAGAGGATTTAACATGTGTGTGAATGGGCTGAGGTGCACTTAAATTCATTGTTTGTTAATTAGCTAGCTTTAACAGCCCCCATCAGAATCAGAAACACAGACTACACACAGAGAAAGTCGGGCACAGACAATTCTGTTACATAATATCCATTAAAAGGTAATTACTAGACTATTGGCAGGACAGACGTGACCAGGCATCTGTCTCTATCTGTCTGAGCTCAAGCAAGCAAGAACAATCCAGTTGGCTGTAACACAAACCCAAAAACAGGAAAATGAGCAGATAAATGTGCGCGCAGCCGAGACTTCCTTAAAAAAAAAAAGAAAAAGAAAAAGCTGCGTATTTAATGCTTGAATCTGGCCATAACAAGGACACTCAGCACCAATGTCAACACAATAACCCCTTTACATCGAAGCAGACGAATCAGCAAGATGACTAACACAGTGTTTACTGCTAAAAAGCAGACCAACACGGAACAACACATCTTACATGAAAAAGCAGAGATCAATGACAAACGGAAGCCCTGTTAGTAAATCAAGCTCTTATCAAACCGTGTTGTGTGCTGCTGCTGCTGTTTTGGATTTGCTGCGTCGCATAGTCCTGGTGCGTCCTGACTCTGTGAGGGTTTTTCTTCCTGCTACAGACAGGTTCCTCACAGGAACGTGAAGAAAAGCCATTAACAGCCAAACACTGAACACTGCTGGCAGCCGCCCCAAACTGAGACCTGCTAAAGTCTAAACTGTAAAAACATACTAGTAACTTTGTAGAGAACAAAGTCTGAGTTAACGCAGCAGCCATGAAGCCTGCAGACAGTTAACTGGCCAAACTTCCTCAAAAGGATCAAAGGTGCTTTCACTGGTAATGTGACTGGAAAAAAAATATAGCTGGCCACATGAGTGCCTGATCAAAAATCAAGAACAATTTTAATGCAGATGTGGATGGCTCTAGACAGTATTAGGGATGCACAATATGGATCTTTTTTATTCAAGCCTGTATGATAACCAATAATTACCTGCTTCTTAAGGTTGATACCAATGAAATAACTTAAAATTTAAAAAAAGTTTTTGCATTTGAAAAAGAAGTTGACATAACTGTAGTTTATGCACTCACCTGAGGGTAAGGAAGACCAAGATGTAGCAAGCAAAGATGGATGATTTAATATTTCACAGCTCTGACTGAATGCACATTTTAAAGACTTTTACTTTTAGGTTTTACTCGTTAGCTTTACAGGCAGCGTTTTATGTATATTTGATCCGTTTTCTTAATTGAGGTTTAATATATACATATAAGTTTACTCCATTTGTATATTTTATTTATAGTTTTTGATAATTCTTACATGTGCCAGTGAAAGTTTACTGTTTCAGTGCCCTGATGTCAATGTGGACATAGATTATTTTCTGTATAAAGATATTGGCCGACATATCAATCTCTAATTTTTTTTTTTACAGCTGAATATTTTTACCAGCATCAGTCCCAAAACTGCAGTTTCGTTCGTTCCTCATGAATACAAAAACAAAAGAACAGTTCTGACTCTCAAGTGCTCATTTATTTTTTGTAGTAAATTACATTAAAAAACTTCAGACATATATTTTAGCTTTTATATCGCATCTGCGTAAGAATTCAAATTATGCGTCATGCGCGCAGCAGACAAACTGACCGTGATATCACATCCACCACAGCGCTGATAACAGCTACACACTCAGACACACGGCTGCATGAAGCTGGTGTTAGCAACAGATTCCAAGAGTAGGATAAAATCGGAGACAACTGACAATGTCGCAAAACAGCCGTAAACTTTGTAGCCCTTCAGGCTAATGTTAGCCAGCAGCAGACTGCTGTTCACAGAGGGACAGTGAAAATCTCACCTCCTATTCTGGCTGAAAAATAAACTACCTGTGTTGATATGTCTCCTAAAACAGTTTTCATCCAGACTCGTTTAACTTCTGCGTCTGTTTTTTTTCCATGGTAACGTTTCACTGCAGCAAACTGTTACATCGCGTCAGTCTCCGGTTTGTTTACGTCTGCTTCCACACGAGATCACGTGAAATCGCGTCCCGTGAAATCCCGCGAGAGTCCATGATCTTGCGAGATCGCGTTCCTCATATCCTAAATCTTAATATAAAACTATAATAAGGCCTGGCTGTAACCTGGAGGACTTTGGAGAAAATGTAAAGTAGTATTTAACGAATATTTAATAGTCAGTATTTTATTATAAACATATAATCCAAATATGTTTGTGAATGCTGTCACTCATAATTCTTGGAAAGACTAAAAATCGGAATTGGCCAAAATAAGAATCAGCAGGTCAGGCCCTTAAAAAAACAAAAACAAATCGGAATTGGCCAAGAAAATTGAAATCGGTGCATCTCCTACAATACTATAAATCTCCCATTATTTGCCCTAGTATTTATCATACATGCCTATACTGATCAATTTGTGTACGTGTGACTGGCACAGTCGTTCCAGCGCGAGCAACTTGCTCTAACTTGCCCTGTCTGTCTTACTCACAGTGCACTGGATAAATCACTCTTCATTCTTACATGACTCTTACATGACTTTTCTACCAACGCCAGTTTCAGAGTGATACCAAAACATATGCAAGTGCTTAAGTAAATACAGGGTGTGGACTACCTTTGCAAGTCAGTCAGTCTTATAATCTTAAAATTCAATGGTCAAGTGTTGCCATTTATTTTGCCATTCCATTCTGTTTTTACATCTGCAAATGAATCCAAAAACAATTCAGTGTACAAACACTGTGATTTAGAACAAGGAAACACTTTGCACATCTATTAGATAAGACAGGTGTGTTGGACAGAGGCAAGTAGACCAGAAAGCTGCAAAAGGACTCCCGCAGACTGTCTAACTTGCAATATATCATTTATTTCCGACATATCATCAGTGTGCAGGAGTCCTTATGCAACTTTTTAGTGTACAAACTCTAAAAGAGTGTAATTTAAAATTCATCTGAAAGCCAGCATTTACCATAGGGTTTGTATATTCCACTGGATTCACTTGTAAAGGTGTTATAACATATATTACAATTGATTAGGGATGTAATGATACCAAATCTCTGTGTATGATAATACCACAACTAAAAGTCCATGATATCATATGTATCCCAATAATAAAAAAAACTGGTGGCTTGAAAAAAATGTCCTTGCTAAATAATAAAGCTGATTTGTACAGCATTTTTTGTTTGTATAAAATTCATTTCTCCTTTTAACTTAAATGCACAATATATAAATTCTGCCACTAGGGGAGTCTCTCACATTAAAACAATGACAAAAGACGTTTGTGATGATGGTGTGAAGTAGCGTGGGATCATGAGAGTTCTTTTCTTCACTTGTAAACAACCGCCATAGCTGATGAAAATCTATCTGGCATGACATCCTCACTTTCTGACATACCCAACATATCGTGTTTTATTAAGTTAAAGAGAAACTAGAAAATAGGTAGCAACATGAGCTGGAAACACAGTTTCCTTACATAAATGACATATTTCTCTGTGTTTGGAGATTGTTGGAAACATTTGGGATAATGTGAGTACACAACTAAACAAAATATATCACATATAGTATAGAGTTTTTCTAGTGTTTTTAGACATTTTAATGTGTAAATGTTACATATTTTAGCTTAAAAATGATTCTGCATTCCTTCTTTACTAGAATAAAATAACAGTAGCAAGTTATTAACTAATCTGCAAAAAACTGGCATGAATTGTGTTTGGCAATGAATGCTGTAATTATGCATGTAGAAATGCAAAACAAGAACAATGCAGCAGTCAGCAGCAATCCTTTTTTTTTTTTTAAATTAACTATGTAATATCACTGTATTGCTATAGTCCACTGTGTTTGAGTATTGAGACATTTTCTATTGCAATGTCATGATATTTGATATGTTGTTATATCCCCACAACTGACTATATTGCCTTACAGGTCTAAAATACATGTGAAAAGATACTAAAACGACCTTCGAGCAGGAAAATGAAGCAAGCATGTGTGAGAAAAAAACACAGGAGAGAAAAATAAGACAGAGCCCCTATTATTACAGTGTTCAATAATTCATGTTGTGTCAACACACATAAAGGAGGGGAAGTGTTTTTTTACAGACAGAGCTGATAAGTTTGGAAGCGGAAAGTCAGAGGCAGGTGGTTGGTTTTCTTTAAACAGCCAGTGCTTCGTCACTGTTCCTGAAATATTCTGAGACGTCTGCACCTCCGCTCCCACTCATTCCCACCACACAGGACATGAATCCCTGTCCTCTGTGTGTGTGTGTGTGTGACTGTGACATAGTGGAAATATTTTAGAGCAGCCGGCAAAGTCTCACACATCAACACGCACAAACCCACCCCAACCACCCCAGACTCTATAAACAACACTATCCTCGCACCCTCCCCCCCGTTTCTATTTGTCTTTTCACGCAGTGTGACCCACTTTAAAATGCTGCTGCTGCCCCAGCCGCGCACTGCAGCCGTTAAAGTTCTCCTTGCTGTGGTGCAGTGGTGTTTGTGTGTGTGTATGTTTACTTACAAGGTGCCTCGCTCCAATGGACATGCTGCGTTAAATCGTGTACATCTCCCATCAGGCCATTTTGCCTGACACAAGACCGTTTCACTTTCTCTGTCTCTGTTATTCTCCTTTTCTCTCCCTACACCAACAAACTACCAGCAGCTCTGGTGAAGTTAGCGTCCCTCCTCCCTCCTCCTTCACACAGAAACAGAAAACAATCTCCTCCGCCTGCTCTCCACTGCAGTCTGCCAACATAAACCACAGCAGCCTGGAGTCAGACTGTGAGCTAGCTGAGCAGCCAGTCTGGACACAGTGTATCCCTCGGCAGCAGTTATCAGCTGAGCGTTCGGTATGAGGGCAGACAGAGCTGAGTTAATCCAGGACCCTCCCCTGGCAGGAAAGGCACACTTCCTCTCACGCAGGCAGAACAGAAAACACACAAAGCAGCAGCAGCAAGTGCTGACAGGGGAAAGCACTAACAGCCACTCTGATTGGCTAAGGCAGCACAGGCAGATGTTTGGTTGATCAAGCAAGCAGGTTTCAGACTGGTTACTCCTAGGTCACATGACGCTATGACAGCAGCCCGCTAACGCTGCATAAGTGTGTGTGTATGTGTGTGCGCACAGAGCAAGCAGGCACACGTAGCACATCAGAAGGATTTGCCACAGAGGGAGGGACGGCAGGAAAAAAGAAGGAGGGAGGGAGAGCAAATGAAAAGGTTGAGCATTTAAGATGAGGGTGAAAAGGAAGTGGAGACGGGTGGAAAGAGCTGCAAGCTGAGGATGATGAGGGGGGAAGAAGGAGGAAGGTTTGGCAGGAAATAAGAGAAACAACTGGAGGGCAGGAGATGCAGGAAAAAGAGCTGGCTGAGACACACTCAGTCTCAACAATCATAAAAAGACACACAAAATAAACAGGCAAAACAGTCTGCCAGCAGGGCAGCAGTAAATCAAACAGGGAAAGTTTCCATAAAACTAAACGCAGTCATGATGCCAGCCCAAAGCGGCCACACAACGTGCCATATAGCCCTCCATTACTGCTGACACGACTGTCACACATTTTCCATTTCAAAATTCCAGCCTTGTTCAGACTCACATTTCCAGAGTTCTCAGTAGATTTTTCAAGCCATATCTGACATTTGAGTACACATAGCTAGATGTTTATTATGTAAACAGATTGTTTTAAAATCCAGCTGTTACATTCTGATTATGTACATCATATTGCCATATAATTGCTAGAAGACTGCAGATACAAGAATGAGGTTGAAATACCATTTCAATGGTATTGCTATTGGTGGAATAACAAGACAGCCAAGACCAGAGCATGAGAAAACCTGTGAGCTCTACAGAAATGGCACACAAAAATATATTTTCAGTTAATAGATTTTTAACTGGTTAAATTCTTAACGGTGATTAATGATTAATCATGAATATTCCTAAAATAAACCTTCCTCCTCTGATTTTTTTGCCCCAGTACTCTCCAAAGAACCAAAAAGGAGTTGACAATAGGTAAATAATTCATCTGTGCAGCGTTGTTTGTTCACTGTGTGGGAACGACAACGAACGCAGCCATAAAGGTTTGGTTTCCTTACTCAGAAAAGACAGTTCATTTTCTGTTGTGATAATATATATATATATATATATATATATATATATATATATATATATATATATATATATATATATATATATATATATATATAAAAACTGTAAACAACAGACACCACTGACATGTAATTTCACACTACTGTGAAATCCTACTTATTCCCACTCTCCCACAAGAATGCTACGCATTCATCCACCACAACTTCTTTTTGATGGTGAATTTGCTGCTTTTAACTAAAATAAGGGGATCAGGTGTAAACTGTCAAATAGCTGTTGTGTGTCTATATGTGCCGAGGTGCAAATAGAGACTCTATTTCCCTTTTCTTGATTTACCAACACCTGGAAATTACAAAAATCAAATTCAATATGAAACAGGAACCATTATTTTCACGTATACCGGCAAGACTCCTTACTGACTCAGAACTGCTCTGTTGAGCTGAAAAACACATAGAGCTAAAAAGTACTAACAGCAAGATCTGAGATGCACAGTCCCTTTTAAAGTCATCATCATGTGCGTGCCAGTGCAGCACAGCACATGCTTTACAGAGTATGCAAACTCATGCAATCTGGGGTTCAGTAAAAATCCCACAATGAAAGCTCTGATACTTAGGTAACCTATGTATCTTTGCTCAAGGGTTTCCAAATTTACTTACCAGACTACCTTTATCAGTCTACTCATCAGGTATTGTAAAGAACTGAATATTTGCTTAGGAAAATAACTGGTTGGAGTAAAACTACATTGCTTGCATAGGACTTAACATAAACAGGCATGCAAACATCAAGAAGCCCCACAGCAAAACGACTTCTTCTTTTAACTTCAGTGGATGGATTAGACACACAAGACATACTAAAACGCACACGCGCATACACACACACACACACACACACAAATATACAAACAGTGCATAGTTACATACCCGGAGTTGAAGGGTGTGACGGAGGATAGTTCCCTCTAAGGCGTGGATCCACTTCTCCCGCTCGTCTGCATCTCGGGCTGAGGGCAGAAGGACACAGACACACCCAGTGAGCCATGTTTTCCATACACACACCATCAGCAGCCATGACTCTCATGTTACTCATTAATGGCACCAAAACACAACACTGAAATGACATGAGTACTGGTGAAGACGCAGTGATGACGCTGTGTGGAAATCTAGAAACTAAAGCTGGCGTTTCACTTAACATATGTAATTTAATGTAATGTAACCTCATGCTCAAGGCTTATCTATATTCACATGTATGCACTTTAACATTAACAAACAAATCAGTAACCACATACTTTACTTGTATAACCATTTTTGTATATGAGAGAGACAAACAGCAAGACTGACAGCTAAAGTAAACAACACAGATCACAAAACACAGACAAGACAATAAAATAAAAGAAGACAATAACAACAAACAGATTCAGCTGAGTAGAGAATAACTTCCTGACTGAAAATCAAATACAGAAAGATGTCTGGAAATTTCATATGACAGATTCCCATAAACTTCCTTAAAGGGAACAGTTCAGCATTTTGGGAAATATGTTCATTCATTTTATAGCTCAGAATTAGATGAGAAGATTGTTACGGCAAGGAGCCAGTTAGCTTAGCTTAGCATAAACACTGAAAGCATGAGTAGGAGGCTACAGTATAATCCAGGTTTTTGTTATGCGTTAGACTATTTCTTGGCCAGGTGGAGTCACTTCTTGAAGTGTCCGCTGGTTGCCTGGCAACCTCTCAGTGATGGCAAAACTGCAGAAAGCTACGCTGCATTCACATGCTCTGTGGATGGTCCCATTTATCGAGTTGAGAAGTCGTTCTTCTGACTCTTCTGACAAGGTTACTCTGCAACGAACAGCTACAACCTAATACGATAGGGCTGCACGATATTGGAAAAAACTGACATTGCGATTTTTTTTAACCCTGTGATATATATTGCAAATTAACCTGCACTGATCTTGCGACTCACTCCATATGCAGGGGCATGGCCTGCTTTGGCAAACTGATTAAAAATGATTGTGATTGGTGGATCAATGCGTGCAGTGTGTGTCAGGTACCCTTGAAATTAGATGAGAACACGTTTAGTTCATTTGCCTCCTACATCGCAGGACCTGCAATGTGACTATTGCGCACACGTACATTGCGGGGATGATGCTCAAATGATATATTGTGTAGCTCTATAATACGATGTTACAAAATCCATGTGAGCGAAAAATTTGCATGCAATATGTGATTTAATAAAAGATATAAACCAAATATAGCCTCGTCAGCCTCGTATATATGTCCACCGACAAAAATTCACAAAGGCAGGTTAGCAGCTTTCCCCCTCTTTAAATCTAAATGCTTAACTAAGCTTACCTTTGTATTACCACACAGACGTGAGAGTGGTATTAATCTTTTCTTCTAACCCAAATGTAGTACCACATTAATAATATTATGGTGAATCTATTCATTCATTTCTCTCCATATAAGGCCACTGAAGAAAGGCTCTCTGCCAAATTTTAAACACACCGAAATCAGATGCACGCATGTCTAATCAATGTCAAACACAGGGAGAGGCAGCCCATGTAGGTGATGATGGCAGGACGTAGGTATGACATGTGAAGTTGTTGATGTAGATAATTGTAATGTGAGACCAAAACTAACTGAATCAAATGCAAACAGAGTCTAAAAAAAATAATGACCCTTAGTTCGGACCTTGGTCCAGGCTTTGAGGTATGAAAGCACCCTATGATCATCTTTGTAAAAATGAGAAGGTAAAGCTCCTTCACTACATATTCTTGCCTGGTTTTTCACAAGGAGGCTTTGGGGTCCATGTGTGAATTTGAGCTGGGCGAGGCTGCATCCTCAGAGCAAAGACAGAGAACAAACAGACTGCCAGTGACATTAAACAGTGACCCAACACAGGCCCTGACACATGCACACACAGGCTGCGAAATGCCATTGACATACAGCCAGGACTGAGTGCATCCAGGTCAGGTCATAGCATGTATACAAGTGTGGTATGTATTCATCACTGACTTTATGAAAGATTTTCAGTTCCTGCATGGAAAATAGCTGCTTCTTCTTTACTGTACGTGTAAAGCAGAATGTAAACCATAACTCTAAATGCTGTGAAAAAAGGACTTAATAAGATAGATGCCACTGAATTAGCTGGAAAACTATATTCCTGTGTAAGAGCCATTTTTCACTGAGCTTGAAACAAGGCAGTATAGCAGATGAATGGCTGTGCTAGTGCACAGGCTGAGCGGTGCTAGAGCAGAAAAGCTTTTAAAGACATTAAAAGGCAGCCGAGGCTCGGGCCAATCCACTCAGACAGCGCCTCACTGGCCTCTCACTTTCCCCCTCAGCCAAACAGACTCTCCAGAGGAACAGATTACTGCGGCTAATGTTGTTTAGCTCTATTCATGACACAGGAGAGGTAGTAGAAGAGTCACTGAACCAAAACAAATACTGTAACTGTATAAACTGTGTCGCAAGTGCAATCTTTGTCCTAGTCTGCAGCTCACATGCTCACACTATGATTTACATTCCCAGGTAGGTGTGAGCAGTGAGTTAGTCAACTCGACAATCTATAATGTCAGCCTGCCAGCCAGAAGGTCAGTCACATGAGACAACATGCTGCAAGTTATGATACTGGCTGTCATCATGAGCCTCCCTTGTTCATCTGCAGTTACATATTCAAATGACCATCAAGTTATAACCCTGTATTTGTCTTGATACATAAAAAGAAGAGAAGGTCAAGCAAACATAGAGGACAAGACAGTACGGTTGGGCCGATGGCTGACAGTCTCATCAACCACCCAACCATCATCAACCACTTAAAAGCCCTCTGTATTTGAAGAAGTGTGTCCCTGCAGACTTCCCATAAGGCAGGAGAGTTGTTCTGTTTTTGACATGTGGGAGAGAAAATAAAAAGAAGCTGTTTTCTGCTGGTCATCACACTAATGTTACATCTTCATTTCCTATTTATATTCTTAGAAAAACAGACTAATTACACTTGATGTCTCTTTTCTGTGTGCAGCTTTGTCTCTTTTACGGAAGGAGCAGATCAAGCAGTTGTGGTCATGCAACTCTGACTTAGCTGTTGAGATTTTTCAATTTGTTGCACTGAAATTGAAAATTCCAATATTGTGACACCACCAGTGCAAGGTAGGGACTGAATGAGGTGAGGGACCGCCGGTAGCAAGCAAGTCGATGAATCAGAAAAAAATAAAACAATATTTCCTGATTGTTTCACAGCAGTTATGTTCCAGGCACAAATAAACATCACAGCACCGCCCTGCAACTACTTGTTGCAACACCTGATTGTTTCTGAGAGAGACAGTTGCAGGTTGCTGAATATGACAGGATAAAATAGAAATCTTATATAACAATACTATGTATGTTTTCATTAGTGTATAATCACCTGAAAATAAATTAACATAAAATGAGCTCTTTATATGCATGATGAACTGCCATGTTTCTGCTAAGGCTGTCAAAATTATCAAAGAATCCTAACGTTGTCAAAACCACGCTTAAAAAATCAAATATTAGCATTTGATAATATGGACAGAAGAGAAAGTATAAAAAATTGTCGTGTTCATTCAACATCTCAGTTTTTCTGCCTGAAATTTGGCTTGCAGCAAAGAAGTCAGTGTTCAGTGATTTTTTTGTACCAACGATGTGCGCAGTTGCTGATTCAGAAAAAGAAAAGAGGAAAATTATCTTATTTTGTGTGCCTACCAAGACTACGGCCTTTCATATTTTGGGCAGATTTTGCAGCCACTGTAGGCCCTCCTGCATGTTTGGAAGGGGAGAGTCAGACTATCTGTTTTCAACCTGCAAGCTCACTGTTACATTCAACTAAATCCTACACACCGGTCCTTTAATAGAGGAGCAAAAGGGACCAAAGTCTAAAAGTTCTGTCTTTTTTTGTCTCCTAAAATTGCACACGCCTGACATTAACAGCACGCTCTTAAGTTTCACAAAGCTGCTTCAGGCCCGCAGGAGTGTAACACGGTCTCACAGCCCGGCTGTTAACGAAGGTGTGCTTCTGCCGCTGTGCTGCTGACTAAACCCTATTACTGTAGGCTCTGATGCTTCTCAGCTACAGGAAAGCAGAGAGGCACAGCAAGGCTATTAGGAGAACAAGCACATACAGGAGGTGCTGTACCTCACACCAATAAACTCCAACCTATCCTCCCACACCCCCCTTCCTGATAAATACACGCAGACCCTGGCAGATATTGGATCAAGGCCCATGACAGATACAGACAGAGCTCTAATAACCCCACAGATGCAAAATGAAATGCCTGAAAATAAGATGCTTGAATACTGATGCCAGAGCAGCAGTCCTCAGTCAGGCTGATGTCCACATTGACAGTGGAGGTCATTTCATATCCATCATGGGAAAATGATACCATACATTTGCGATAAGAGTACATGTTGATGTTATTTTTTTTCACAAGATACAACTGCTGGCAAAACAAACCTGAGATGGATGATATGAGTAGAGCTGTGATACCAAGAGAAAAAAACAACTAAAATATGTGTAACGTAACAGACTGACAGTGTGGAAGTAAATCAAACCATCATACAGAGAACATTTGAAAGGTAATCTAAAGTCACTTTGTACTCCAAAATGCATCTAGGGCAGAGACACTCTTGCAGCCCTGGGGCTAAATCTGAGGGTGCCAGGTGGCCCTAACAACCATTTTCTAATTCACAATGACAACAAATCGATTCACACTTAGTAACAGAGAAGCTGAACTTTGCATGATGGACTTTCAGGCTGTGCAAAGGAAGACAACTATTAGCTGAAGAGGGGCAACAATTACACAGAAATGTGGACAATTCTGATCCCATAAAACAAACAAAAAACACACACACACACAAAAAAAACCTAAAATATATTATTATGCCCCTATTCTGTTCTTTCTTAATGGTGAGTACATAAACTTAGAAGAAATCTGTCAGTATTCTGGCATGTTAGACTGTTTCAACCCATAAACAAACAGAGGAAGAGACATCACAAAACACACTTAATTCACCCACAAACATGTCCCAGGGGGTAGAGAGTGCACTTCTTTGAGTGACAAACGAGAGAAAAAAAGACCAAACAAACAAAAAACAGGGGATGACAACAGATATTGACTGGATTAAGTGTCTATCAAAGTTAGTCTACTCGATTTTCATACTCATTTCACATATTTTTCACTTTTGCTTTTATTACATTGTGCAAACTAAAATATGAAAATGAGGGGCATGCAAGGTATTTGCCTTAAACTTTTAAAAATGTATTCTGTATCTGCATTCTGAAAATGCAATGAAACTGTTATTATATACTGTATACAACAATATACTGGCATACTGCTGGCATCCACAAGAAATGTAATATTATTATTGGTGCAGAATCATTTTTATGCTGATACTTAGCCAACTGTAAAGCAACTCTGACAAAATTTTCTAAGAATATGTCACTTCATGCTACTGTCCAAATAGTCACAGAATAAAAATATCACGGTTGTCTTTCAAATTAATTTACAGTAACCAGGACATGCTTGAAAAGCTTTGCTTGTTTTTAACCTGGTGCATTCTTAATTCTTTTATAATCATTTATTTTGCAGGTTATTAATCAGACAACCATCTCATGCTTCCCTGTTGCCTGATTATATGTGCCTCCTGATACTTTTCTGTTTCTGATTAAATAACATCTTGCAGACTGTATCAGAAAACCACCTTCAGCTTGGAAATTAAATGTACAGAAATTGAATCTTCTGGTAATTACAATCACCTAGACTGTGGTAAATGCCATCATAGGCATGTGAACAAACACAGAAGGTACTAATATCTACGTTCAGCATTGACAATTACTACACATACACACACATAGACAAATTAAGAAACTAAGCTAACGGCACTCGTGGTGTATTCCTGACCCAAGGATTCGCCACTAGCTGAGCGGTCAGGGTATCTTATGGCAAAGATTTCCCTTCACAATGCTCAGCCTCTCCCCACAATGCCGCTCATCCTGTCTCCAAAGGGCACCTGTGAATTATTCATCCCTCCCCTCTTCTTTCTCCTCCTGCCATCTTCAGACAAGCTGATGAAATGTTTCCGTACATGCTCCAGCAGGGAGGGCGAAGGGTCTGATGCTCAGGACTGCACCCGGTCAAAGAGCTAGCTTCCCAAATGTGGTGCAAAGAAAATTTCATAATGAATTTAATTTGAGGTCAGTTATGTGATGTCGTCTTATCTGTTCAGTACTTTGCACATTTAATCAATGATTTAGGTCCAACTGTGTGACAAAAACGTAAACACTTCAACATGTTGCTTTGGACTGACTGAGTCATGTGTGACTGATTTCGTTAGAGAGAATATGTACTTGTAACTAAACACACAAGGTCAGATCCAGTCCTGAAATGACACAGTGGAGAAAAATGAAGATCAAGTTGAGACATTTAAAAAAAAGGAATGAGAGCAAGCAGGTGATATCGAGGTGAGGCAGGACCCTGGAGATAAGGGAGACAGCATGAGGAGGGCCTCTCATCCTTGACTCATGCTCCGGACAGTCAGGGCGGCCGGACGAAGAGGGAGGAGACGATGAGACACTGATAGCTACTGTAGATACAAGGAGGCAAGTGAGAACAGAGGAGGTGGGGAGAGGAAAACGGGAAGCTACAGGGCTCTCAGGCAACTCTGATGCACCGCCGGGGGAGAGGGGCTGATAAATAATAGATGCCTCTCTAAATAGAAAGACAGTACAGAGCTGCACTCCCAGCTAGCACGGTGGCCGGCACTTCAACCTGTGAGCTGGACTGTCCTGTAAGAGAACCTGGAAAAAGATCTTACACCCTAACATGAAAAACGCTTTGATAATGACCTGTGTATCAATGGATCGTTTGGTATCAGTCTATAGTTCCTTTCTTTACAGCCTCTTAGTCTTAGCAGTGATTTTCTACCCATCACACGCACCATCCCAGACATAATGGCTCATAAGCACATATATATATAGACAGATACAGTCATATGCCGCTGTGAATCCTGGGAGACTGACTGCATAACACACTCAGACCAGGATCGTTTTACAGCAACACAGAAATCTCCTCCAGCCCAACATCCTGTGCATCTCTTGATATCCAAGCTAACAGCTGATGTATCCAGAATCTCATGTTCAGCACACATTAAGTGCCCGTTCCTGCAGTCGAGATGCATGAGATACACGACTCCTCTGGGTATCTGGAGAGCAGATGTGTCTTACACTGACATGTCATTGTTTTCTCTCAAACAAAAAGATGATCATGGGGGGGTCGTAGCGTGCTGCAAAGAGTTGTCTTGTGCAGATCTGAAAGATCACCTATTCCCACACTGCTGCACGAAAAAGTTACCATTTTATTGACATTGGTCAACATTTTTTAAATCTAATATGATCTATACAACTGTTAATATCATCTAGTACTGACGAAAACAGATGACTGGTTGCTCTTGGGAAATGGGGAAGCAAAAGCAGGATAAGGCAATCCAGAAACTTAAAAAAGCTTTTATTTTAGAGACTAAATCATTTAAAATGCCAACGTGTAAATCTTTGTCTGGGCCTTCAGTTTTCTTGTATTGAATTGTCATATTGACTGCATACATTGTATTGCTTTTGTTGCCTTAAGTTTTCATTATCAATTTATCTGCCAATTATTTTCACGATTAATGGATTAATTGTCTAGCCAATATAACGTAAAAAAAAAAAAAAACTTCCCAGAGCCCAAAGACTAATTTAATATCATAAATGACAAAGAAAAGCACAAATCCTCACTTTTAAGAAGCTGGAACCAGGATATTTAACTTGACTGGAATTACTAAATGACTGAAACAATTAATCAATAACTAAAATAATTGGCAACTAATTTTCTTTTGATCAACTACTTGATTAATCATTGCAGCTCTTCTACACATGCAGCCAAAACCAAATTAACCTCTTTTTACTGCATCGACAAGGGTTTCCGCACTATAATTAGAATTATAATATAATTTGCACACATTGCTGGTGTTCTCTTGTTCTCTGATGTAAAGTCTCTCAAACTAATGTAATCTAAGGTCATTCTGATAATATCCACTTGTGCTATAATTATTAATCAAGTAACTGATTGTACAGATCATATTAGATTTTCAAAATTTTGACCATTGACAATAAAATTCTGTCTTTTTCGTGCAGCGGTGTGGTAATAGGTGATCTTTCAGAGCAGCATGCCCTCGCACAGGACAATCTCTGACTCTTTGCAGCAAACTGCGACCCCCCCCATGATCATCTTTTAGTTTGAGAGAAAACAATGACATGTCAGTGTAAGACACATCTGCTCTCCAGATACCCAGAGGAGTCGTGTATCTCATGCATCTCGACTGCAGGAACGGGCTCTTAATGTGTGCTGAACATGAGATTCTGGATACATCAGCTGTTAGCTTGGATATCAAGAGATGCACAGGATGTTGGGCTGGACTCCTAAATTAGTCGCCAACCATTCTGACAATCACTTAATCAGTCTGAATCATTTTTTAAGAAAAAAAAAAAGTCAAAATTCTCTGACTTCACCTTCTTAAATGTGATTATTTTCTGGTTTCTTTACTCCTATATGACAGTAAACTGAATGTCTTTAAAGTGTGAACAAAACAAGACATTTGAGGGCATCGCCTTGAACTTTGGGAACCACTGACTGAAATTTTTCACTATTTTCTGAGCAAACAACTAATCGACAAATAGAGAAAGAAATTGACAGTATAATCGACGATGAAAGTAATCATTAGTCGCAGTTCTACTAACCACCAAGAAATGAATCAAGACAATTAGAAAAAACATTTTTTTTAATCGAATGGCTGCACCTTTAACTGGCAAAAGGATTAAAGCTGAGGCCAAAGACTCAACATAAACTGTGGCACAGAAAGTTCCAGAATAAATTAAGACCATGACATTTGAGTTAGTATTCACTGACAAACACATCTCTATGAAAACTTCATCTTGAGTGGAAAAAAACTATGATTACATAACAGTTTAGCCAAACCAGTGAAGAACAGGCCAAACACCGGTAACAACAAACATCCTTTTCTAAATAACACAACTAGTCTGTGAAAACATTTGACCGATTCGACACTGCACGCTCTCTTCTCTCCTTGATAATCCCTCACAGCCGACAGCCACTAAACAATCTACTTCACGCTGCTCTGAACTGTCCTTGAACCTCGATAACAAACCAATAGACCCGAGCGCTACGGAGCATGCTGCTCCACCCTGCCCGCACATCCCAGAAGACAAACAAACAACGCCTCCTCTCGATCCTTTCTGCCCGGGACTGGCATGCATGCGGACCATGAGATGAGACGTGCACGGTTTTCTCCTTACCCTTCCGTTTGTAGAACCACAGCATACAGCTTCGGAACACAGACATGGGAGAGGGCATGGAGGAGGTGAGAGGGGCGGGGGGCCCATGGACTGTGGCTGGTGGTGACCCTCGAGAAGGAGGTGACGGGGGAGTGCTGGTGGTGAGGGGTTTGGTGTTGGCAAGGGGGGGGGGGGGATGAATACAAATGGACAGATGGGAAGGACAGAGATGAAGGAAAGGTGGAGGAGGTTAGTTCAAGACCTGGTGGAGTAATAAGAGTAAAAAAAGGGTGTCTGCTGCGGTGTACTGGAGTGGACAGCTCCCTGTCAAGAAAGAGGGAAGGGTTGGCTGGACGGGAGGGGGTGATGCTGTAGCTGGGAGCCAATCCTGTCCCTATGAAGTGAATTGTTGTTGGATAGAGAGCGGCAGCGGCAGCGGCAGCAGCGAAGGGCGAACAGCAACCAGAAGAGACCTGAGCTCAGCTTCCACCTCAGCAGTATTCCCTTATTATTCCCAGAGGAAACACACAAGCTGCAATCTTCCTCCTCAGCCGTAGTTGGGAGGACCGACGGTGAAAAAAAAAAGCCTTACTTGCTCGTTCTGTTCCAGAGGAATCTGTCTAGCTTGCAGTGGAACAAATCTACAGAAATACGTGCCAGTCCAACAACTTCGCAGAGCTTGGAGAGCATCCACAGGGAGGGGAAAGAAAAAAAAAGCTCAGATGCACGCAGCACGCTTTGACATTGTGTAGATGCCTGTGCATGTGTTTCCTGGCATTAGTGCAGACCAATCCAGGTCTTTAAAAGGCGGGGAGTGAGAGAGTAAGGGAGAGGAAGAGAGTGAGGAAGAGCAAATGAACAACAGGGATGGAGGTAAAGGAGAGAACATACAGAGGAAGGACGCCAGTGAAGGCAACACAGTGGGGAGGGAATGAAAAGCGGGACGTCTCACCTTGGAAATGGAAAGTCTTCTGGTCCACAGTGATGGTGAAAGTGCTGTCGTCCTCGTCATCGATGCCGATCACAGCTCCCTGGGCAAACAGAGTCAGAGAGAGGGGGGGGGAAAAAGCAGGCAGTCAGACAGGACACGTCATACTCCACTTTCCATTGCCCTCCACATGTTCCACCAGCCTCTAACCGGTTATCTTTTGTAAATAAATTACCCTTGCTCCATCTCAGCACCTCAATCTCTCCCCTTCAAAAGCTCCTCATCATCTCCTTCTCACAATCACTCTGTGTTTCTCCTTTCACACACACACATATCGGAGTGCAGTCTTTTGGAACATGGGAGAGGAGAAGAAGAAGGGAGGGGAAGAGGAGGAGGTGGGATTTGGGAGCGAAGGAGGAGAAAAGGCAGTGAAGGGTGGAGAGAAACAGACACCGGGGACCAGCAGCTAGCAGCCGACAGGAGAAAAAGAACTGCAGAGAAACGGCCTGCTGGCTAGCTGGGACATTAGCTCCTAGCAACAGAAGCAGGGTGTGTGACTCACACAGCAAACCTGCAAATAATAAACACAACAACAACTACAAAGCATGGATAAACTGATACAAACAGCTGCAAGGTTTTATTAAATAGATTTTGACTTTGACGCCACATGAAACAACAATAACAAGCAAGGCATGGTCTTTGCTGCTTCACAGAACAGTCAGTTACTTATAAAACTAAAAGGCACACCAACAAGATGTCTACAGTATCTTGTTATGTCTTATTGTAATGAGGCTCAACAAATTAACAGCACAAGATCTAACTGGGACTTTCTCAGAAGTGGTTTCATCCTATCAAAGACAAGTTGCTCCAAAGTCTATAGCTGAGGGAAAATTAATAGTTGAAAGGAGGACTAATGTGCAACTAATCTACTCTCTTTGTAGGCTAAATGTTTCTTCATCGGACATACAAAGAGAGTGAGTCTAAAGGACTGAGTGAGCCATAAATTAACATAATGATAGCCTTGTAATTGTGGAGGGAGTAGAGTTATATATATATATATATATGTATACACTGAACAGTTCTTCCCAGGTGGTGACTGTTGCAGTCAAACAGAAAAACCTACTGGATTTTCAAATTTAATGTATGATGACTAATAACAGATTACAAATGAACCCTCTACAAACACTGTTAATGGATGTGGCACATGAAAGGGATGCATCATACCACATGATCTGTTTTTTGTTTTTTTAATTTTATGTTAATTTGGGAAATTTACGTTCAACATTTACATGGTATCAGTTTTACTTCAAGTACATTTACATCAAATATGTAGCCTAGTCAGATAAAGTCTGGCATTATACGTTTAACGTACTCAGTCCAAAACCTGGAAATGAAATTCTTTTTGGTCTTTGTGGGGAAATGACAACATTTCCATACTATGGGCTATATTTTATATAATATTTCTATCTACTAATCAGTGATGGGTGGGTTCTGATGGCCTACATGGTCTGTTTTTTTAAAGTTATTATTCTTTAGTCACTGTGATAACGTCTTAGAATAATAATAACTTCGACTGCATTATCTACACAGTATATCACAGTAGTTTAGTACCTCTGCCCTGATCTCTCCCCTTGTGTGGCTGAAACTTGTCAGCATTTAAAACATGAACAAGGACAACAGTTGTCCTTGTTCTGCATGAGAGTGCTGCAAGAACAATTTTTTTTTTGCTAACCACAAAGTATTATGGCCTCATAAGTCACCGTTAAGTGTGTCAGGATTACCAAAAAGGTAATGATTCACCGAAGGCTATTGCTGTGGACTGGATTGCACTATTTTCTACAGATCAGGGGTGCAAATGTTGTGATTGCGATATGAGCGACTATTTTAAGACAAGATAAGAGATAATCCCACAACAGGGAAAATATGCAGTGTTGCATAAGCAAAAGGGGGTCAGCAAAACAGAAAGACATATCAATAACAAGCAATAAATAATAGCTAAGGAAACAAGCAGTACAAACAAAAGGAAATAAACACGTTTAAAACGTATACAATATAAACAAGAAACAAACTCAACAGTTGAATTTACAACACTGAACATAGGAAATACTGGCATTGCAAAGTCGTAATATTTCAAACACAACTAGAAGGAATAGTAATTTTTGGATATTGTTTTCACTGAAAACTATAAAAATGACGAAGATGTGATCTTTGCAGAGGTCTGCACCAAACAAGCTTCTTCCCTTAAGTCTGGAGAAAAATTTGTAGGTTGGGGCCTCATTTCTAAGGGTATGTTGTGACACATTTTACCTTTTGCAGCACCTGCAAATTGCATACTGTACTGGCCAATATTACAATTTTGATAGTATTTAGAATAACTGTATATCCCTACTACAGAGCATTACGCTCTAAATCTCTAAAATTTTAGACATGAGCAAGTCTTACTTTAAGATGTTGGATTGTTTGACTATAAATAAGTTGAAAAACAATCCATCGGCACTATATTAGAGGCTAAGGTTACAGAGTTGTTTCAAACAAGACAAGGCATGCTGAGGTGCCTGTGGCAAAAATACTTTGAAAGAAATTGAAACTGACACAGTCGGCTCAGTGTTTGGTACAATATATGATACAGGGACAAAGGTCTGACACAAGCAGTTAAAAAAAAACAAAGACAGACAAGATATTAATTCTTTTAAGTCATAAACACTGTTAGAAGCTTAACAATTTATTGAATTTTAAATTTGTAGTGATGTTTTCACATTAAATACTTTTTTTCTATTATTGGTAGGTGTCAAAAATCCAAATCGCCTTGATTCATTGGGAGTAAATACTTTCAATAGTCACTGTAATTAATTTGATTTAATTTATAGTGATGCATTGTTCAGCTCCATAATGTATGATACCAAAAATGTCACAATGTCACATCTTGTCCTAACTGAAACCTCTGACCCATGATGATCTGTCCACAAATGACACTGGATCCTCTTTTCACGTAGTTTCAGGAGATACTTCCTCACCTCAGTGGGATCTAAGAAAACACTTTCAGGGTGCTTGTCAATATGTTTTGTCCTAAAACGGGACTGGTGGCATGACACGTGTCTTTCACCACTGCTTCTGTAAAAAATCATGAGAAAATTTGCCTTCTTGATTTAAAATAAACCATCTGACATATAACATAAGAAACACTCAATATGCGGCTGACAGCCTCTGGCGTGGGAAGGCTGCCGGGGATTTACAAGTTAAAAAAGTATGAAGTTGAGAATTTGGAAAAAAGACAAAGTCTACATTACCTTTAACAAAAAGTCAGTGACAGACCAAAAAGGTCAAGTAAGCAGTAAAGACTTAAAGGAAGAAACATAATGAGATTTCTTTTAATAAGGACAGAGAAACAAATGTTATTCTGAGTATTTTATAATTTGTCAACTTAAGCCAACACATGTAATCCTATTGTTTAATTCTTTCCCTCCGCAGGTTTCTTTCAGGACAAATACAACACCCTATATTTTCTTAGGAATCCTCCCTCCCTCTTCTTACGAGAAAGGTTAAAATAGATCCTATAGTAGGACAACTGCTGCCATCTAGTGGACATCAGGACTCAATACTGAAAAAACATGCAGAGAGCCGACACTTTTACTGCGAAAGCTAAATATTAGATGGGGCTGACAAATCAGGCCATTACCATATCAAGTGGAAACTGCACAATATTTCATACGCAATACAGCAGCCTTTTAGGATTCATAGAGACTGCACTGACAAAGCAAACTCTGTTAGAAAATCAGACATGGGATGTATCATACCGCACTCAAAGACAACAATGCTCTGAGCACGTGGAGAGCAGGCCAGCAGCTGAGCCAAGCATGCAGAGTATGCACTGAATTTATCAGAGACAGCTGTCAGGAATAGGAGGGACATGAGAATCTTACCCTGAGTCGCACACAACCTCTTCTGGACCCTCGCATCATCTTGTCCTTTGACTGTAAATCAACAACAGAACAAGTCAGGCATTTATACAGTCGGTATGCATTTTTTAAATTTATTCTTAAACCTCTGATAGATAGCGCAAGAGTAAATTATATTAATTTGGTCAGCAACAAACTTTTTCAGAATTGATTAATTTGAATATTGTTTTCACGATTAGGCTAATCGTTTAGACCATAAAATGTAAACAAAAAAAAAAAAAGGTGAAAATTGCTCATTTCCCAGAGTCCAAAACGACATCTTCAAATTGCTTATCTTGTCCAACCAACAGTCCAAAACCTACACAATCTTCCTTTACTATCAAAATGACAAAGAAAAGCAGCAAATCCTGACATTTAAGAAGCTGGGACCAGCAAATGTTTGACATTTTTGCATAAAAAGCTAGGAATTAAATTCCTTTCACTTAAATTCCACTTAGTTTTACCAGCCAATCAACAGAGTATCACTGTTTGTTTGTTATTTTTTGGCTGGTGATGAAGCAATGTGAAAAATATCTATACAGATACTATGCACATCTGTAGTATGAAGTTGTCTTGGTTAAGTTAGGAAAACTTAACACAAATCAATATGTAGAGTAGTCTAACAGTCCAGCTCTGTAGTATGTACAAGGCTGACAGCATATAAATTCCATTCTCAGTTTGTCCCATATGTTGTAAGACAATATCCATGAGCGATTTGATCCAACTGCAGTGTCAGAGTCTCTGCTTTTGATAAGATGTAAAGCAGAGGACTCTCTTAAGTCTTAGATGAAAATAGACCATACATTGGACGAAGTCAGAAGAAGTGTGACTGAAGTCACAACACTTGAACTCAAGTCAGAAACGAATCAGACCAACAGTTCAACACTCTTTTGTTGAAAAGCAGAAAAGCCCTCACATTTGAGAAGCTGAAACCAGCAAACATTTGACATTTTGCTTGTAAAATGACTCAAATTTTCTGTCAATCCACAAATCAATTTATTGTTTCAGCTCTACAACAGATAGGCCTACTATGTAAAATTACTGGTAGACTCTTGTTCTTTTGTGTTTTGATCAGATAAACTGTCTTGTTCATACCCCTGGATCACTGTGGCTTTGCCCTGAAATGTACAATAACTGCCATTTATCACCTCAGCAGACACCATATCACGACCACTACAGTGATTTTTTCATTATCACAAAGGTGGCTCTCTTTTAACCTGGCTAGATCTTCATGGTAACTCATACTGAACTCATAACCTGGTCGGGAGCAGATTATGTTCAGAATTTCAGCTTACATCGGCTATAAAATCATCACTCTTTCACTGTGTCTTTATCAGTAATATAAATTCTAAAGTCAGGGAAGACATCATATGTGCGAAGTTGCTGGGCTGATGTTTGTAAATTCACCAAATAAGACTGCATTACAGCAGCACAAACTGTTTGCATCGTGTTGTCCCAGAAACCTCAATTTGGTGAGGCAGGGTCATTTTTTCCCATTTGCTTTATGTCACACTAAGACTTTGACATTTTACACAGCATCATCCACACACTAAAATAACAATGAAGTTGCTACAGACAGTTTGTAACTTTGCAACTCATTTTGCACTGCTAATATTATAGCTCAGAGAACAGATTAGAAAACTAACTTTCATTACTTTGATTTGACCAAACAAGACTGACGTGAAACATCATTTCCATGTCTCCTTTAGAATGGGACAGCACAAGACCAACAGCACCATGTTTAAGCCTGCTCTATAAAGTTTAATTCCTTAATGTGTAATTATCACATTAGAAATAAACATGGCATTAAGAGCTCATTAAGTTGATTAGTAGATTTCTGCCAAAGTTCCTGTCTTCTTGTTTGCAGCAACAGTGCCTGCTCTCATATATACATATTTGTGTTCATCATAGCTCTCCATTATAACAACCTGTTCATCTTGACTGAAGTTGAATGAAAAGTTGATAACTATCATTGTGATACCTGTCATCTCTGAACAGGGTTTTAGGTTTTGTTGAGCCAACTCATGCAAAGAAAGCCTGGCTGTGTTGAGTTTTTTTCTTATCTGGATAACTCATCTGGATACAGATCACATTTTAATACCAGGTGTACATGTGGCCGTAGCCAATTGAAGCAATAAATTCCTTATTATAGTATTTGCTATGTTGACAGACGAAGTTGAGTTTGCCCGCTGCAAACTCTGTTGTTCTTCCTGTATCCAGTGATGTCACAGTGATGTCACTGGATGTAAGGAAGAACTACAGGCTATTTCAGTATGGAGTTTTAAGTTTCTGCCTTTGTTTAGCCAAGGGCTAACCTATTACCATGTTTTGGCCAACAAAGTACTACTTATAGGGTAGAGTGGTGATGCATGGCAACGTCACTGTCAAAAGCTTGTATGCAATGCATGCTGGTACATGTGGGCACTGCTGCACAGCTCTGCAGCAGGAGAACTCAATTTTTTTGTCCATATAGCACAAACTGACGAATATATGGCTTCAGTTGATGACATTTACAATCAACACTGACTGGACATCATCCACATGCAAATTGGTGAATTTTCCCTTTAATACATCTAATAAGCCTTCAGTCAGTGCTTAGGCTTATGTCTGCTTCAGGTTTTTTTTTTTCATTTATATCTCTTTAAAATAACTACGAAGTTACTGTACGGACTACTGTACAAATAATTAAGATAAATTAATGTTTGGCAACTTTCTGAGACGAGTGGGCAGCTCTTAAGTTATTATCTTCCTTTTAACTCGTTTCACTAACAGTTACACTGACAGTTTCCTTTCTGGTTTGTTCTCGACATTAGCTCCCAATTAGAGTACAGTGAATTTACTGTCGTGGGATTAATACAAATTTAGCTACAACTAACCTAGCAGCCTCTGTCTCCTCCCGTGGTGTCTTGTTAGGTATTTGGCTAGTAAAACAGCGAGTGTTCAGACTCTTATTCAACCGCCGGGGACAAATATTATCTCAACAACACAAATAATTCAATCTGTCTCTCAGATAACTCTAAACTATTCACAACAATGTTCCACCGGTTCTGAGTATTTCAGCTTTTAGCCTTGGTAGCTAGCTAGCGACATTAGCGGAAGTGTGGAAAAAATACTGCCATTCGATTGGTCAGTTGGTCTTCAAAGAGCGTTGTTACTGGCCAAAGGCAGGATCTGTCATGAAAAAGACCCGCCTCTTATTGCCAGCTGAGACTCCCAACTCCTGACAAACACAAGGCCCTTATCCCACTCCGGTTTGACAACCAGCGACAACTTCTACATTATAACCTCGTGGGCGGATCAGTTTAGCATTTACAAACTGTGGAAATGACCTTACCGTGTAGTATGACAGTAAGCCGGCATTGTAGTCCAAAACGAACCAACGATACTGCCAACCTTTCATAACGTTAGTCCACTTGCTTAGCGGCCCCTCCATGATGGACGCCATCTTTACAATAGAATACGACTGGGGAGGAGTCGGATAAGGTGTGGGCAGGCGTCACGGCAGGATGCTGCTGCTGCTGATGTTGGTGAAGATGATGGTGATGATGTGCCCCATATCTGGGATGCTTGAGTTACCCCAAGGCAGTGGTGAAGGAAGGATTCAGATCATTTACTGCATCAACAGTAGCCTATTAATACCAAATTTAACTTTCAGTTAAAGTCCAAAATATTTCTAAAGTATGAATATATAAGTAGTATTAAAGTATTAAAAGTAAAAGTATTATATTGCATCATTAGATCATTATTACTCATGCATTACTGTAAAAGTAGGATTTTACCGTTGTAGTGAGGAAGAGCATTTTTTAATGACCACAACTAGTGGTTATGGTAATTCTATGAATTAATCTGCTTATTATTTTCCCTGATCATTGATAATTTTTTAAATAAAATTCCTTAAAACAAAAAAAAACAAAAAAAAAACAATTTATGTTCTATCAATTGGCTAACAGGTTAATCTTTAATATCAGTTTATGAGCTCTTCATATGTTTTGTATACATAAATCTCAATTTGCAAACTAACTATTAACTAAACCTGGTAATAAACGTAGTGAATATATATTTTTCTCTGAAATGTAGTGGAGTAGAACCAGAAAATGTCTTGAAAAGCACTTGAGTAAATGTATTTAGATTTTACCACTGCTCCGTGGTCATAATACAATAAATGTTGGAAGTGGTCAGATCCTTACTTAAGTAAAAGTAATAGTATCCCACTAAAATACTCCATTACAAGTTAAACTCTGCATCTGCATTCAAAATCCACCAAGCTTACAAATACTTACGAGCAGTATTAACAACAAAAACAATACTCTGTGCAGAATAGCCAGTGTTGTATGGTTTTTATTACTGGATTGTCATTTTTGAATATGTAAGCAGTACTTCAGTGTTGTAGGGAGCCACAGTGGAGCCAGTTTAACTACTTCATACTTCTACTTCTACTATTGGTTCCTTTAATCTATAATAATGAACCATGTTTTATTAGCTGATCATATGTATGTAAAAAAACAATGTAGTGGAATTAAAACGTACAATATTTCCCTCTGGCTTCTAGCATTCAATGAGAATATACTGAAGTAAAGATAAGTACCCCAAATGTTCCTGTTTCTCAGATTACATCTCACAGTCCATGCTTCCTTCTTTAACTTCTTTTTTCTGTGTTGCGACATGTAAGCAACAACACTAATTTTAAAATTGTTTTGTGTTTGGAGGAAGATTATCAACCAAAAATGAAACAGTATTCATCAATATCTTTATTATTTACAATAGGCTTAACACTGATAAGCAAAACTTCACAGTAATATAACGTGAGCTTTAAATAAAAAAAAAACAAAAACACAAAATATATATTTTGTACAATAAAAAAGTTAATGTTAACATCTCTGCCATTTTTTCATCCCTGTTTAGATTCACATATTCCATTATTGTGTGTGTTGGTTTACATTGCACTCGTACAACTGAAGAAGTGGCCTTTGGTATAATGATGTGTACACACGTTCTCCAGAGCTGTTCTCCATAACAGGGAGACAGGAGGAAAAATAAAAACAACAGATATACAGAATACATGCAGGCAACATAAAAAAAGACAATGCAGAAGACTGATAATGAGAAGAAATTTGTGGTCAGTTAAGATATTAAACAGCATTAGTTCAGATATCAGATTTAAAGAAAAACAAGATTGACATCAAATCAATTTACTGACATCACTGATTGAGTGTTTACAAGTTTTATTTTGTTTAATAAAATGTCCAGATTGGAAATATGTTTGATTCTTTCACTCTTTGATAAGGCTTTTAGGGAAAACTGCTCCACAGAGATGCACTACAACAAATCGATATGAACTTAGCAGGCAAAGAGGCCAGACTGGCGCTTGGCAAATATGAAGGGATATCTTTTAGACACAATTGATATGACAGTCAAATTATGAGACAATATAGCAGCCTGGGTTTACTGTAGCAGACTAGTATGTCATTTGTTAATGAGGAAATGTAACCAGGCGTGGCTGCACTAACAGTGTTACTGGGCAGCCTCAATAACTGAGTATGTAGGTACTAGAGCTGCAACAACTAGCTGATTAAGCGATGGAAAGAAAATTAGTTGCCAACTTTTTTGATAATTCATTAATCATTTCCATTATCTTTCAAGCAAAAATGCCAAACATTTGCTTTTTTCCATCTCATTAAATGTAAGGATTTGTGGCTTTACTTTGTCATTTATGATGGTAAATGAAGAATTTTTGAGTTTTGGACTGTTGGTTGGACAAAAGTAGCAGACTGAAGACATCACTTTAGGCTCTGGGAAATTGTAATGAGCATTTTTTCACAATATTTTGTTATTTTATAGATTAAATAATCGATTAATCAATTTATTGTGCAAATAATCCTCAGAATAAGCGATAATGATAATTGTTAGTTGCAGACCTACTACATACATAATCTTAATAGGCAAAGTGCACCTTTCAGTTTCAAGTTTGCATCTGAACATTAACATCCGAGTGACAAACGTATTCTGTAGTGATATTCTTAACACAACCTCATGGCAAAGTAAAGAAAACAAATCAATGTTTTAATGACGAACCTTAGCCATTGCTGTGAATTCTTGCAGTGGTAAGTGTACTGTATGGAAATTATTTGTTCACAAAAAGGCACCAAGAATCATAAAAAAAGATGGCATTTTTCATCCTTGTTATTTGAAACTCACAGTGAATATAAATTAATCGTCAGTTTGTTGTAAAAGGATCCTGTTTGGCAAGAAATGGGACATTTATACTGACACACAAACATGAAATGCACCACAAAACAAGTTGACAAAAACTTTTACTTGGCAATCCATCAAGTGTCATTAACAGGCATTTTGAAAGTATTATGGACCTGCAGTGTTTACAGATGAGATTTTGTAGTATTCAACATGTGTCAATGAACCAATGTGTCTGAGGCCTTATCCAGTGTACACTAAAGGGATAGTTTGGATTATTTTAAGTGGGGCTGTATGTGGTACTTATCCATGGTCAGTGTATTATCTATAGTAGATGGCTACACACAGGCCTCGAGTAAGCACAGAGCTAAGCAATGAACTGCTGTGAACAGGGTCAGCAACAAAACGTAGCTGTTTCAAAAAGGTCCACCTAAAACAAATGGCTGAAATTAACTGTAGGCTATATTTAGGTTTTTTTTCACAGCTTTACTTTGTCATCAGACATCCTTTTCTGATGGGACACCACCATTATATAAGTCAAATATCGCTCCCTCTAAACCAACCAAGCTCCATAGGTGAAATCAGTCATTTTACCTCACATGACACAGGAGTTTGTGGTCTACCGCTGCCTTGATCTCTTAAGTTTGTTGGTGTTATTGTGTGACTCAAGTGAATCTGAACTAACCCTTTACAACACAGAACTCACACAATAACACCAACAAAGTAAACAATCAGAAACTCCTGTGTTCTGCGTGCTGTACTCTGCAAGATAAAATGACTAATTTCACCAATGGAGTCTGGTTAAGTGAGCGAGAGTGATATTTGGCCTATGTAACAGTCGTTTCCCATTAGAAAAGGCTGCCTGACAGCAAGGTTAAATAATGAATATTCTAAACATAGCATAAGGTTATATAGATGTTTTTGAATGGGCCTTTTTTAAGTGGCTACAGTAAGTTTTGCTGCTGACTGTGTCCATAGCTGTACATTGCTTCGCATCTATGCTGGTGCTCTTGCTGCTTCTCCAAGCTGGGGGTGTGTAAACCGCCGTCTACTGCAGGTAATACACTGACTATGGATAAGTACCTCATACATCCCTATTTCAAATAATTCAAACTATCCCTTTAAGATGTGAGCCAAAGCAAAGAAAATAAAGATGTCTGTGAATTGTGAGTGTGTGCGCTGTACACAGTTTTGTTGATGCTCAAAAAACAGAGCAGCTGTTTCTGAACTTAATTATTTAGTGTGACCAAAATGAAAAGTATGGGCCAATAAAACAATTATAATAAATAAAAAAGAGAGATTAAAGAGTCATGCAGATTAACATTCGACCGGATTCAGAACAGAAGAATAATACATTCATAAAGCAGATATTTAGATCTGGGTGGATGAGCCTCATAGTCTTGCAATACATCTCTTCAGTCAAAAACATTGCTCTTTATGCTGTAACCACACATAAATCTTTTGTTTCCTGGATATGAAATAAATCAAATATTTACATAACTTTTCTCTCAAAATAGGTCTGTGCTTTTAATAAAAAACAAAACAAAACAGGAATAATTTAAAATTCAAGTTCATACATAGACATTCTAAAAAGCATTTTTCTTTGAACCAAATAATGTACAAATCGCTCATGTGCTGAAGACATACTGCAGTTTGTTTGTTGAGAGATCAGTACTGTGTGATTTGTGTAAAAGTAGGTCTCTGCATTTCGCAGTGTTCATACATTGAACAATTTGAGGCACTGAGGCCACGACAAGGCTACAGGGAATCCAGCACTGTCCATACTCAGAAGGACACTTATAGAAATACTGTCCCAATTCACCTCCTCATGCGCTACCCTGTGCTCTCCCTCTCCCCTCCCTCTCCTCACTCCACTCTTTTATGCTCCATCATACAAGGAAGAAATGTGTGCAAGGATAACTGGACATAATAAATATTGAAATGCTTTAGGGGACTGGGGATTTTCCCCATGTATGTGGCACTGTATTAACGTGTGAACATCAGTCACGTCACTGAAGCGAAGACAAATGCTGTGCATATGATAAGACACCCCACATTCATTCATTCATCGTGTTTTAGTATTGTGGGGATTTAACAAAATAGATTCACATAAATCTTTTTTTTTTTTTATTTGATCAGCCTGTATTTGGTATTACTGAAACGTAAATCTAACGTTTCTTTTGAGCTTATTTACACGCTTGTCAAATGCACAAAACTTTCCATGATGTAAGTGATCCCTTCAGTCTTTCTCAATGGTCGCACCTTGTGTGGACAAGTGGGAATGTCAGCGTCAAAACAGTTGATTATTCTCAAAAACACACGGCAGTCACACGGCAGCTGTTCAGCTATTTACACCCAGCCTCCTAGTTTTGCTATAAAGAGCAACAAAGTCTTTGTACAAGAGAGGTTAGTGGATGAACAGATTAAGCACAGGACTCTCCACAGGAAACCGGGGTTCAGGTTTTGACCCGGGAGACTGGGATTTTAGTCCAGTGTGAAACTGGAACTTGGCTGACTTATTATTTTAATTTTTTCAGTTATTATATGCAGTTTTCACTCACGGTTTGGTTAGGTTTAGGTGACAACATTAGTTGAATAGGGTTTGTGAAAAAATACTTTGCGTTACGTTAGAAAAACATCATTCTTTGTTTCTGACATGCAGATATAAATAACCACAAAGGCTATTTAGCCCTGGGTGCAAATAGCATTGATGGCTACAGACACCTGGGTGCTTGTCTCTGCCATGCTAGGCTATGTGCACCTACGTATATATAGCCATATTGGATATTACTCCCAGAGTGCAAATAGCATTGTTGGTTACGGAAACCTGGGTGCAAATAGCATCTGCCTATATAATTCTATCGCATTTGTCCATCTACTTAAAAATACTGTCAGTTGCAACCTATGAAATGAAGTAAAAAGAAGGAAAAAAAAAAAAACACCTGCACACAAAATAAACAAAATTGAGACCCCAAAACCTTGAATCATGTTGACATTATTTCCAATCCTTTAGAAATACAATGGCTTTAAAAATGAATGGCTTATGGTCACTCAGTTCCCCAGACACTGAGTAAAATACTCCTCTGTGAAACACAGCGCACTCAATGGATGATTCACGCATTTGTGAAATGCTGTTCGAGCTTAGTCGGTGAAAACAGTTGTCTAGTATTCTCAGTAAGGCTGGGCACAACCACCACCATTCTCACTCAGTATGTGACAGACTGACAGATAAGCAGAGTGAGCTTAGACCTACTCTCTGGGACTGGCTACACACAGCTGATACACTCGACATTCATGTAACAAAGAGGCCTTTAACAAGGCCTGGTGGAGACGTGGGGCTAAACATTTCATGGTGCGACTCAAACCACATTTAGGTTGGTATAAACATTTCTCAATATGTACAGGTCAGAGCAAAATTAGTGTCCACACTGGCATTTTATGAAACGGTTGTTTGTAAACAATAAAAAGATTACATTTTGTAGTGATTTCTCTGAGGTACTTAAGAGATTCTTCTCATTTCGTCCCCCAAAAAGCTGAACCAGAAACATAAAAAAAAGGGAATATAAGCGATCTGTCGGGTAGTTAGAGGTGACGGCTGGTGTCACAGTGGCTACCTCTGCACTACATCACTAATCTCTTTAATACAGCTGTGCAGGTTCTCCAGTACAGTGTTGGGCCCCATGCCACTAAGCCCTCCCCCTCCTGAGGACGAGGCCCTCAGTTCCTGCAGGCTGAGCTCCAGCTTTCCCACCGCCTCTCGGAAGGCAAATTTGTTCCTCGTCTGAGGGATGCAGTCCACGTAACCTGAGCAGTAGTCTAGCAGCTGGTGGCCCGCGTCCAGCACCTGGCTGCTGGCAGGGCTTTCGGAGCTGGCATGGAGGGCGCTGCTCAGGCACTCAGCGCACTCCAGCAGGGCCTCACGAGAGACCCGCTCCAGGGGCACCCTCTCCGCTTGCTGCCTGGTCCGCCGGAGTGCCACTTTGGAGCCGGCAGACGGTGCCATGTGTGAGGAGGAGGCAGTGGTGGTGGCTCCGTTGGCCATTTTGGTGGGAGTCGTGTTGGTGGTGGTAGAGCAAGATGTGGAAGATGCAGGAGGCACTTGTGGTGGTGGCACTGACGGTCTGCCCGTCGTCGCTCCTCCCGACATTCGCCCTGACCTGTGACCTTTCAATGTGTCTCCGTTTACTTCCACAGGTGCTCCTCCAACCTGCTCCTCCCCGTCGCCACTGTAGGAGTGTTGCAGGCCGCGCAGAGTGGGAGGGGGAGGAGGAGCACACTTGGGTTTTACAAGTCTTGGCCTGTCCCGGTCTGCTTGGTGCTCAGACAGCAGTTTGAAGCGGTTCCCCTGAGAGTCCAGCCCGACCAGGTGCACGTCAGCTGGGCTGTGCTTCAGCGTCGGCGAGATCAGGACTGGAACTTTGTGGTTGTGAGTCGGTGCACCTGCCGCAGTCGATGAAGCACTAGAACTAGAAGACTTAGAGGGAGACGACCAGCTCTGCTGCCTGTCCAGTCCTCCCCCACCCTCCTCTCTACCCTCTCTTACCCGAGACAGACTGTCCGATTCCCCCACCTCCCCTCCAACCCCTGGGGCCCTCACCCCCACAGAAGTGCCCCGCGGTAGTAGCTTGGCTTTGGGCCTTTCCCTGATCTGTGCAGTCCCCTCGTCCATCCTCCTCAGCAGAGTTTCTGAGGGCCGTGCAGCCCCGTTCTCTGGCTGTGAGGTGGTGGAGGCAGTCCTCTCTAGAGGGGGTTTTGCACTGCGGTTCCTGGGTAAAGTCAGAGCCATGCGCTCCAGGTCTGGCAGCCCAGCAGACATAGAGGAGGTAGAATTGGACCTAGGGAAGGGTTTAGGCCCTCCAGCTATACTTCCACCGTCCTCTGAAGAGGTTGTCTTTCCTGTCCGTAGCCCCAAGGTCTTTTTGATGAGTCTAGGGGTGAAAAAACCTGCCAACCCGCCCCAACTGCTGCCACTCGTCACCTGTGAACCAAGCCCCCCACCAGAGGGTTTCTGTCCAAAAGCAGCGCCACAGCAGCGAGACTGACCCTGGGTGGGTTCTCCGTGGGAGTGAGAGGGAGAGGCAGAGAAGCCGCTGAGGCTGTCTGACTGGGGCAGAGGAGGAGGAGCGCTGAAATCAGCGGTAGGCTCGTATTTCTTGTGAGGCTGCGTTTCCATCTCCCGGAAGGAACTACTCCTCTTGGGTGGCGTTGGGAGGTTCTGTTGGAGCTGGGAGGATGGTGAGGAGGAAGAAGAGGAAGACTTCTTCTTTATGAAGGAGCTGAAGAAGCCAGTCTTGCGGTCTCGTGTAAATGTGCCCATATCCTGTGCATCCTCTAAAAGGCTGGCGGGAGACTTATCTCGTGGCTGCTGTTTCCTGGGCAGAGCCGGGGAGCTGCCTGATCGGCCATCCCCTCCAAATAAAGAAGACGCCCAGCCTAGAAAAAAAGAGAGACAACCAAATTAAAACTATAGCACAAGTAGGAACACATCAAATCTATCTTTGTTTAAAAATTGCTTAATACCTGTTGAGAAACAGGCAATGAAGAACACTGATCTGAAGCCTTTTAGTCTCTCAATAAGCTTGCCTATCCATTAATGTCACTCATTGTATCTGACAGCTATGTGCTCTCTGTCCCTTAAAGCTGTTCTTTCCTCCTTGGGGACTCATGAGTGAGGAAAAAGCTTTTCAGAAAAAGGGATGAAAGTTTTGAGGCTGTGCCAGTCATACGAGAATGATTTACAACACAGCCTTGTAAAAGATGGGATGATTAATATACTTGTACGACTTGCTAACAACACGTGCCAAACAGAAAGTGCCCTACCCCTCTTAATAGCAGGGCTGTTACATGACTTTACTCAAGGAGGGAAATAAATGTTTCACAGGTGTGCTGCACTATAAATGAAAATGAGGATTGATGGAGGTCAAAAACCACAAAATCTAATGCATTAAACCTATAAACATTATGTGAAGTGAATATATGCTAATAGTAAACTAACAACACAATATTTCTTACATGACATGGTTCTTTGTTCATCAATATTATTTGTATATAAATATAAATGTATACAAACAACCATAAAAAAAACAAAAAAAACAAAAACACAGACATGAACAGAAAGTATAAAGATGCTGACTGTGGTATCAACCTTTGTGGGTCATTAGTATAAAATCTTCATTTGGCGATGTTTTATAAAATTTCTGTTTTGTGCTTTATGACATTGTGAAACATTCTGCATGTTCACACAACTTATATTGTTTTTTTTAAACTCAGTGAAGCTATGGTTCACTTTATTGGAAAATGCTTCAGGGAACCAAATATGAAGGAAAAACAAAGGGGCCACAACGACAAAAGGGGAGAAAAAAGGAAGACCAAGACAAAGACAGAGTTTTGTCTTTTTTACACATGAGGTACACACACAAATGACACAAAATTTTATTCTGAATAAATAAAAACATAAATAAAAAATAACTTAAAGACAAGACAAACAACAGACAATATAATGTAAATTTAATATTGGGATTAGCAAATATGAATACATGATGTGTTACCCTATATTGATTGGAATGTGGGAATATTAGCAATGCAACAAATAGGACAAGGCAAAGTGTGAGCAACATCTTCATTCCATCACAGATAAATAGTTTTCACATAAATGTTTTCCATTAAATATGTAGTTCACTCTCTCTCTAGAAAGATAGTTAGACAGATGGATGGATAGATGGAGAAAGACAGATAGACAGATGGATAGATAGATAGATCGATAGAGAGAGAGAGAGTGTGTTTGTGGATAACTCTTAGATTGACCCAAAGGATCAAATGATAGATTGACAGATTGTTAGATTAGTTACAATGCACACGATAGCATTTACAGTAGTTTTAAGGAATGCACCTTTATTTTCTATTTGTATTTATATTTTGCGGTTCTGTTATAATTTTGTTTTACTCTTATCTTTAACATCTTTTAATTGGTATACTTTTAAAACAATTAAAATGCCTTTATTGTCACAGCTTGGTCCTATAAGACTAACAAACTTCAATGCATATCAGCATCAAGCCCTCGCCAGAAAGTCAAAAAAGACTTTTTAATTTGTGCCATGGATGTTTTTGGTGATTTTTGTGTACATGTGTCCCTATCCAAACAGCACCTCAAACAAACACATTTTGAAAGGAATCACTCTTACCCAAACATTTTTGATCTTTTAATTGGTGTTAGAAGACATGGACATGAGCACCGATGTTCACTGATATTCATGGCTGTATTAAATACTATATTAAAAATACCTTTTCCCAAAATTATCAGCTGCTGACACTGGGGTAATTATAGGTCAGTGTTTAGGGACTACACCAGGCTGTGCTTGCAGAACTGCCTTGAGACAGAAACAATGGATGATTGACCGGATGCTAGTCAGATGCCAGAACCAGCGGTCAGTCGGAAAGGAAAATGACGGCCCTTCTTTTCAGACGGCGGGCACGGCGGCGCTGCAGGGTACTCTGTGAATCGTTGTCTTCTGGTATACCTGCAGAATCATAACGTGGTGGAGCTGACTGGTTGGTAGTGAGGCGGACGTGTCTGGCTGTACCTGAGTGACTGTGCGTGCTGTGGTCTGATCGTCCGTCCAGTCCACCCTCGATGTTTTCCTTGTTTTCTGTGTGCTTGTGGAGTGTGCGAGATTTGGAAGGCAACAGGGGCATGTCGTGACTGAAGGAGTGCAGTGGTCCACAGTGACCAGAGGAGGCCGTCTTACAGAGCTCCTCTGCTACCTCTGCAATGGACAAAAAAGATTTCAAAAATCTATTAAAAGGCAGTCACAATCAAAATTCATACCAAAATGCATACATCATAAACGGCAGCATTTTAATCCTCATTCAATAACTCGTCAAAGTCTTATTTATGTGGTAAGGAACAGACTTCTCTAATTTTACACTTCTTTTTATATTACCCATGTTTTATACACTTTGCTCCAATGACACAGTTTTCTTTGACAGGGATTAATAAAGTTTCATCTGATATAAGACCTTCTGGCCATCTCTCAAAGAAGCTGAGCTGAGCAGCTGCACAAAATAAAGGTCAGCTTTCTAAATGAGCTCCAGTTCAGCTTAAATCAGAGCAGATTTCTGAGAGGCTTTATGAAAGCAGGTTTTGAGTTGCACCAAAAACTGACAGTTGCACTGAGAGTTGAGGATAAGCTACATGTTATTGTACCTTCAGAGATGCTGGAGTCATGGAACATTGTTTCGAAGGCTTGGTGGATCTCTGCGAACGAAGGCCGGTCCAATGGGCTCCACTGCCAGCCTGGTAGAAAGACAGAAAAAAGGCACTGTTATTACAATAAAGTATTATGTATTATGTGTGTGTCTTCATGTAAAATAAAGAATTCGTTTCTAAGAGGAGGATGGTGAATTTCAATACTGTATTGGAGGCGAGGCAGTATATTGTGACAACACAAAGATCTGACAGCCATCTAGGAAAGATTAAACTTTTTCAAACCCCTGCTGTCAACACTGTTCATGTGTTCCCACTCATGTTCAGCCACTTTGTGAGTAAGTAAGATGTAGGGTTAGATAGCTACTACTCACATGCTCTCATGAGTTCATAGACTTTGGGTGGGCATCCCTCAGGCTGTTCCATGCGGTAACCTTTCTCAAGGAGGTCATAGACCTGAGACAGATCAATACCAGGGTATGGAGACATGCCATAGGTGGCAATTTCCCATAGCAGCACGCCAAATGCTGTAAGAAAGACATTTTAGGGATCAATCATTAGCACAGTGGAAATAAGCTACAGGAGAGAAAAATCTACATGTAGCATGAATGTATGTGCATATATTGCTCACCCCAGACATCAGACTTGATGGAGAAGGTGTTGTATGCAAGGCTCTCTGGTGCAGTCCACTTGATGGGGAACTTGGCCCCAGCATGGGCAGTGTAGGTGTCACCAGTCATCAACCTGCTCAGACCAAAATCTGCAACCTTGACGACATGATTCTCCCCAACCAGGCAGTTCCTCGCTGCAAGATCCCTGAGAGAGAGACAGCGAAGAAAGTAGAAGAGAGGGAGATTGTGAGAGAGATTAGACCACTTTGACATATGAGATGGACCAAGATGGACAGACAAACAAAACTAGACTATCATCTTACCTATGTATGAAGTTCTTCTTCTCCAGGTATTCCATGGCAGAGGAGATCTGTGTGGCCATGTAGAGCAGCACCACAGCGTTCACCTCCTCCTTGTCACAATCTCTCAGGTAGTCCAGCAGGTTGCCGTGTGGCATGTACTCTGTCACGATGTAGAACGGAGGCTCCAGTGTACACACACCTGTGGCAGAGGCAGCAGTTATAATGTGTTACCAACTACGACTAAGGTTAGAACTTACTGAAATTAAACATTGTACATAAAAACCAAAAAATATTTAAAACCAATCTTTCTTTATTTTGGCCTGTTTTAAAAGTGGTTGTGATGCTGTGTTTGTTCTGTGTTTATTATTGTTTTGCTTGTTGTAACAAAAGAAGAAAAATAGACATTAAACTTGTTGCTGATTTATATCATGTTTTGTTAAATAAAATTCAAAAAAGAAATTAATATTGTCCAATCAGCTGTGTTTATAAATACTGACCTAGTAGCTGAACGAGGTTTGGGTGTTTAACCTCCTTCATGACTGCTGCTTCTTTCAGGAATTCTTCAACTTCCATGGTGTCCTCCTGTCATTATAGAAAATTTAAAAAATGTATTAAAAAAAGAAAAAGACAAGGACTTTATCAGTGGGTTGAACAGACACAGCATTTGGGAACAAGGACAAACAGTATCTGAAAGTATCTGAAGTGTCAGTCACATGTAATACCAAAGTCTGCCAGCAGGTGGTGATCTATAACCATTGTTTTTGCTCTTGCACCATCACGAAGAGATACAAAGGTACTGAGACAATAACCATAAAAAAACAGAAACAGTTTACTAAGAGGTCCTTCTCACCTTGAGCGTTTTGACAGCCACTGTGAGGTTGTACTTTTTCCACACTCCCACGTACACTTCCCCGTACTGGCCTCCTCCCAGCTTGTGCTTCATGGTGATGTCTGTGCGCTCCATCTCCCACTTGTCATGGATGGGTGACACACCGTACACTGTGGGCTTGTTACATTTGGGCGCTGGGTAGTGCAGGGTGGTGACAAGGCCATCGGCTACGGTGGAGTGGTGGTGGACCAGCTCGGCCAGGGTGGCAAAACGGCTCTCGGACGTCACATACACCTGAGGGGCAGGGGAAGGAGGGACAGAGTTAATAAACGTTTTGAAAGTCCTAACACCAACTTAAATTATTACAACAGCTCTTGATTTAACTCTACCTTTCCATCAGAGGCAGTGTTGATCCGGTAGTGGTAGACTCTCCCCTCATAGCGGAGAGAAATTGACAGCTGTCCGGGGCTGCTCTCACTTTCCCGGACGAGGAAACTGCCGTTGATGAGGGATGAGAGCAGGTACTCCGCGGCGCTGCGTGATACGGGTCCATGGTACCAGCTATGCTTCTCTAGACTGTTGACTGGCGTGATGTAGTTGGAGGGCACCCAACCCTGGCCGTTTTTAGAGCGCACTTCACTCCACTCTCCATTCTGGTTGTAGCCGAGCACACGCAGCTTCTCACCTGGACACAAGAGGTGAAACTTGTAAATCTAAAGTCATATAATAAACCTTGGAAGCCATTTAAATACCTTAAAAGGTAATTCTTTTGTCATGAAATTTAAGCGAAGGTGCTTTTTTTATGATTAAATACCTGATGCAGAGAGACAAAACATAGATTTAAATCTCTCATCAGGTCACAGAGTTGGTCATAATGCCTTAATAACAAATCACAAACAGGAGAGAGGAGTCATGGATACGACGTGCCTCTCGTTGAAACTACATCAAAAGCTATGGAACAATGATAGGGTTGGGTGAACTGCATATCTGTCATAGAGGGCTAGGCAAAACCAGGCATGTAGCAACTTGGTCTGTTGCCTCTGTCTGCCCGTGACGTAAATGCGGGAGACATGAGGGAGCGGAGCGGCTGATGTGCTGGAGACTGGAGGAGGGAGGGAGCCGTCGGTGCAACAAACAGCACTGAATGAACCTGTGGTCAGTCTGATGGAGGATTGGAGAAAGACAGATGAAAGAAAGATGAAAGAGAAAGAAGAGGGCAGTGACGCTCAGCCGGTGCAGGAAGAGAGGTGGAAGTATCAGTCTATCTACCTCTGCATTTCCACCACACATTTTCTACAGTCCCTTTTCTTCCTGTCTACAGCCCTCTTTATCTCTCCCTCCATTCAGAAGCAGTTTTAAATAAATTATCCCCAACCCCCTCGATTCTTTTAGCAGCTTCCATGACTACATGGTGACTTACCCTTTAGTGGGCATTCAGACTAGAGCTGCAACAATTAGTAATTAATCGAACGAAGGAAAATTAGCTGAAAGACACGGTAGCTGCCAGCTATTCAGATAATCAATTAATCATTAAACATTTCCTGATTCCAACTTATTGAATGCAAATATTTGCTGCTTTTCTTTGTCATTTCCAGTAGTAAATGAGGAGTCTTTGGGGTTTGGACAGTTGGTTGAACAAAAGGGGCAATCTGAAGACTTCATTTTGGGTTCTGAGAAATTTTGATAAGCATTTTTCACATTTATTTGATACTGGATACGATTAATCAAGAAAATAATTGACAAATTAATCGATAATGAAAATAATTGTTATTTGCAGCCCTATTTAAGGCTGAAAACAGCTCACTCCACAGCAAGGAGCTGTTTGTGTGGGCGTGTTACATCAGATACCAGTGAGACAATTACACTTGATCCAGGTGGATTAACAGATTAAGGCTTGTTAGATGTTTTGTCTGTTTGTGTGGTACAGACCAGAGCAAAATGAATTTTCCTTTGAGGATAATAAAGGATCTAAACCTAAAACACTGCACAGTGGTTTACAATAATGATCAATAGGTTTTCACAAAAACCCTGGAAAGTTATCATGGAGGCTACTATTTGATCCTTTGTCATGAGGTAAACCATAAAAATGTGTTAAATTTACCATACTGAATGACGTCATGTTGCAGAAAAAATTGAGACAGGTTAAAATTTTTTGTCAAAGTGCACACTTCATTCAAATGAATAAGGTGACTGCGGGCTAGAGTCGATCGAAATACGTCTTTAGGATATCAGGACTCGCTCGCATTCTTGCTTTAAACTGCAAGAAATGCAGACATTTAACAACAGTAAGTCTAGTCAGTAAGACAACCATTGTTCACCAACATATAACCGCTACCCAGGGCTGCAGGCCTAGCTCTTAAAACGAAACACACTCTGCTACCAATCCAAAGAACTACATTAAACAGAGATGGTTATCCACATCCAGCCCACCAATCCATCAGTCTCCTCTGTGTCTGTCCTCTCTGTCTCTAAGTTTTGTGGGAGTGGAAACACTGACTGCCTCCCTGCCTCGCAAAGGGAGCAATGTGTGCCTGAAGCATGGCTCTGGTCTGGCCTGGTTTGGCCTGGCACAGAGAAGAGACAGTGCTTAGCCCCAGACAGGGCTCCGCTAAGTCCCTCTCTGTGATCATCAGCCTCTGCCTGCTGCACTCATCCACCTGTTATTATTACAGTTGAACGTACTCCATATTAATGCAGCATTAGAGGCATGCTGGGGTGTTTCCACGTGACACAGCAAAGAGCGGGACAGATAGGAAAAGTGTGCAGTGGAGCCTGGGAGCGCACATGTGCTTGCATGTGGGCAGGAATCTCAGATTCACTCCATGAGTCAGGGTCTAAACATCATTTCCATCCCAGGCAGCTGCCGTGGAAGTCCTAAAACGATGGATAATTAACACACTCTGCCACGTTTAATGCTTTAGATCGGCTGGGGACACAAGCCGGGCGGTCTCTGGATAATATGAGGATATTTTAAGCTCATTACTCAGGGGGAAGCTTGCTGGTTGACCAGTTAACTGCTGCTGGTTGAGAGAGACAAGGTTTGGATTGAAAGAAAGTGTGTGTAATGGAGAGAGGAGTAAGAAATAAGAAAATAGTGGAAAGATTGACACACTGTATAAGCATCAATGGTATTTTAGCCATGCTGTTTGCACAAGTTTCAGATGACATTTCCTTGTTATAAGCTCTAATATTATTTTTCTGCTTCTGCTGGTGTTAAAGATTTTAAGTATAGTGTGAAAGAGGGATGTAGGGTATGTGGGTGGGTGACAAAAAAAAAAGGTATAGGCTGGGTCAGATACCTGCTGATGTCATAACAGGGTGAGATTATCGTTCCAGTTGTTTAAGCTCTATTGACACACCACATTCCTATGGCATAACTACACTTTTACTCATAAAACATTCTTTCTAGGAGTAACTGAGCTGCTAATCACAGGCACTGCCTCAAGGATTTTATCAATGACTCTTTGCTACATGTAAAGAAATCACTCTGCTGTGTTGCAACAAATGTAAACAGTGTTGCTTAGTAAGGAAGGCGTGGTTGACAGCAGAGTAACATCATGTAGCCAAGTAACAAACTTCAGTGATGATTAATGGAAACAAGTGTACAGGACAAGTCTTTCAAGTTTCAGCACACAGCACTGGGTTTCTACATCTTTTCTAAAGTCAAATTCAAGCACTTTTCAAGAATTCTGAAGGTGCATTTTATGCTTTCCAGCACCTTACAGCTATCAGACATTATTGTGCTATACACAAGCAAAATTATGCGCTGTGATAGCCTTCTACAGAAGGGTGACAAATTAAAGGAAAAGACAACACAATACTAAATTTGAGTGTGTTCTAGAATTTCCAGCACCCATACGAACCCTGATAATATCAAAAAATGTAGCTGTTCAATTAATTTACAGTGAGTCAGAGGAAAGAAATCAGTGCCACACCACTGTTTACCTTTAGTGATGCTGAGCGTGTTGTCTCCGCTGGCGACAAAGTCATAAAGTGCAACGAAGAGGTTAGGGTCGCTCTCGGCCGCCCCCAGCAGGTTCTCCTTGGAGCTCCAGCGCACCGCCTCCGTCAGCGCCGCCGAGTCCAGGCCGAACGGCCGGTGGAGAGCTTCTGGAACAAGATGAGGGGGCAAGGGTGAGGGAGGGAGGATATAAAACTATGAGACTAGAAAAGAAATGTGAGAATCCAAACATCATTTGCACAGGTGAAAAACAGTGGAAAAAATTACAGCCAAAATAGAGACAGAAAATGTGTGCAATCTACAGCAGGACTGCAACTAATGATAATTTTCTCACCTGTCATTTTTTTCAATTAAGCAATTAATTATATGATCCATAAAATGTCAGAAAACTGTGAAAATTTTTGTCAGTACTTCCCAAATCCCAAGGAGACATCCTCAAGTGCATCATTTTGTTGACAACCCAACAATATTCAGTGTACTGTCACAGATAACTAAAGGAACCAGAAGATATTCACATTTGAGGTAGAGGAATCAGAAATTGTCAATAGTTTTTCTTAAAAAAAAAAGACTCAAAACAATTAGCCGATTACCAAAATAGCTGGTGATTAATTAAATAGTCAATCAACTGACTCATCGTTGCAGCTCAAATCTACAGTTGATCACAAATAGCTGTCCTATTCCAATACTGTCTTGAGGCAAAACGCACTTGAGTAACTGAGTAGTCAGACTGATGTCCTCTAACCAAATGCAACAGATTCATTTTCCATAATCCCAAGAGTCCATGTTGCAGATGTTCTACCTGTGTGTCCAGGCGGTTTCCCCTGCCTGAGCCCTGTGCGGAGATGACGGCCGCTCAGAGCAGCCCACTCTTCCTCGAAACTGCTGCTTGCCTGCAGGCACCTCAAAATCATTACTTTAACAAATCCACTCTCTGAAGAGCACTGTTAACACTGGCTACACACAGAAACTTGCCGTGTCTAGCCTGAACCAGGTAAGATCTGAGGTGGGAGTGCTTTTGTATGTGTGTATATACAGAGAGCAGGAGGGAGGAGCTACAACACTGGGAGAGGAAAGGTTCTCTCCCTACACAGGACGCACTGATTACCATAGCTACGTTACACCCACAGACACACAGTGATGAACTAGTACATGCGTAGCCAACACGTACAACACTCAACAGCTGCTGCCAAAGTCAGTGCGTGTCTGGACAGCTGCTGGACGAGTGGGAGAGGAGGGTGGCGAAACAGGGGGAAGGAGAATGGAGAACAAGTACTGCAATATAAGCAACTTTCAGACAGAAAAGCCATTACATAGCAGAGCTTTTCTTGCTTTAAAATGAGGTGAAAGAAAGCAGTGACTCAAACTTTAACCTAGTGATCTTTAATTTACTTGCTTATAGAATACCTTAAACAACATCCTTAGCAGATACATAAGGCCTAATTTAGCTAATCTGCCTACAAGAAGCACCAGTCACAATCATTCAAGTTTTTTTTTCACTTGCTTAAAATGCACACACAGTTTAATGAAATTCAAGACAATCAGCCTTGTGTTTAAGTCCATTGTTCTTTTGGGAGCTGTAGTTCATTATATTTTTATTTAGGGCTGCATTATGCTTGGTGGTGTTTGGTATGTTTTGTCCTTCTGAGAAAACACTGAGAAACAACAAGGAAAGCAATACAAACCATATATCGAGGTGATCTGGCTGTATTATTATAAAATATACGGCCTGTACACATACAGCCCAAAACAAAAAAGTAGTTTGCAATAGACTACATTCACACAGGTAAGTAATTCCTTTATAATGGTGTGGTCTTGAATCCTGTAAGTTGATTTATTATTTTACTCAAAAAGCCAATAATTTATGCTGAAGTTTGAGATGGAGAAAAAAAATCATGTATGACTTAGAACCTTAAGAGAAAAAGAAAATATATGGCACCTCAGGGGACAGCTAAACAGCAGTAACTTCCGGTTTTCAACATCTGTCGTCACTACAGCCTAACACCTATACATTTAGGCATTTTAATGATGAAACTAGTTATTGCACAACAGTTTCTTCCTCCTGCAGCCGTTCTACTGTATTCTGCTCATTGTAAGACCTGCTTTTAATAACCAGCACTAAAGAGCAATCCTGTCATATTGTCTTTTCACCGCGAACCACCAGGGACTGACTTTTTAGTGACTGACAAATATAGTTGACATTTAAACATTTAAGGTACGTTGCTTAACACGGGTTTTATTATTGTCATTATTAATGGTTTTGGTAAAGGTGACCAAAAAACTGCATATTTAACAGATGTATTGAACCAAATCAAATGAAAAGCCTGTAGTATGGATTAGGGGTGTCACCGTATGTGAGTATTCAAGATGACTGTGATATTTAAAAATTGAGATACTGATAATGTGTTAATAATAGACATATAATAATCTAATGTAAACAATCAACGTCTCTTAAACAACCTGTAAGCTCTTAAATCATTTCAGTTAGTTTCTGTTCTTGCACCTCCTCCCCCAACAACCCCACACACCTTTTCACTATCCATTATGTGTATTTGCACTTTTGGAACACTTTTGTACAGTTATGGTTACAGACTGTCTCTCCGCCTCCCAACAATCATAATTTTGAGTGGAATTAAAAAAAAGAGAGAGAGACAAAACGCACAATTTTTCTGTAGATATCATGATAATGTTGCTATTATAAATTCTTTTTGCTATGATAGTTGTGTACATCAATATATCATGTATCTGATATCATGACAGCTGTAGTGTGTATAATTATCATTGATTTCACAACTGTAATGCAGCCTTTGGGAACAGAAAAAATATAAACAAAATAACAAGATATAACGATAAGATCATAACACAGATACATGTAATCCACTTCAAATAAGAGCACAGCCAGCCAAGCTAACAAATGCAAGAACAAAAGCATACTACCAAGCTAAAAGGAAACTGGTATAAAATTGTGTGATTGGCACAAACTTTGTCACAAATGTGGCTGACTGTGAAAACTCTAGGCTCAGCTTATGTGTGAATAATCACACACAGCTCAGAAGTTAACATTTGTTTAAGATTTGGTTTCTGATTTAGGAACTGAGAACCCAAACTTGATAAAAGTTGGATACCAGAAAACTTTTAATCATCAGGCCATATGAGTCAGTGAGTGACAATAGTGCAGGCTTTTCACTTCCAGCTTCTGAGACACTGGCAATTAAACTATGTTAAATACTTCTACTGGTCCATGCAAATTCAAAGTATTGAGTAAAAATGTGTGTCACTGCTCTAATCTTGCAAAGTTGGCAGAAACTCATCAAATAATTAAGCATTTCCCACTGTTAGTCTGCACCATGTGGCAGACACATGCCATGCATGCAGATCAGAGCAGAGAGACTTGAACACTTGAGACTTTCTCCTTTGCCAAACAATTTAGCTCCATATTGTCTAATCTTTCCACATGTATACACAAAGCTTGCCCACCTTTGTTCTGGACCAGCATGCACTGCAGCGCGGCGCTGGCCGTGACCTGGCTCAGCCACAGTTCCCAGTACATCTTCTGCCCTGGTGTGGTCAGCAACCAGCCCCAGTATATCCAAAGAAACAAAGTGGTTTTCTCAATCCGAACAGTTGTTATAAAGCTTGACTGTGTCTATGTAGCCTCAGACGATGGAGACTGAAAAGCACAAGTGTTCATTCTCCTGATGAAGAAAAAAAAAAAAGACTACGGAGCACAAGCTTCTCTAAACCATCTCCTTCACTGTGGGAGCACAAATGCTGTATGCGAAGCAATCTGCAGGAGACGGAGAGACCCCCCAGACAAAGTATTTACCCACGCTGTCCTTGAATCAAACCACCTAAACTTCTGAAGTTACAGTAGTGACTACCAGCCTCCTGCTGGGAACTCCCTACGAGCTTTGATGTGGCCTCAGGGAGTCAAGATTTCCAAGGTCCATCTGGAGAGCACAGACATCCATGACTGATGTTCTCTGTGGTTTAATGCACTGTAAAGGATGGCAAAAACGTGGCAGAGAGAGGCAGCGAGGAAGGCGTGTGGTTAAAGAGGGGGTGGGGGGGCATGTATATACAGAGGTTGGGGTGTAGGGCAGGGTGTATGGTATGGAGGAAAGTTGAGCTGAATGTGACGTGTGTGCATGTGTGTGTTTATGTGCAGCGGGGAGTGTGTGAGGCCTGGACCAGCGCTGTGGCCAACAGCAGATGGTTGGTCTTGTTCCCTTTGGAGGGGAGGGGGCGGGGGTCCTATTGACCCACACTTTTCTTCTGTGTGTATGTGTGTGTGTGTGTGTAAATGTGCATGACTGCAACTGCTGTGGCCAGGCTGAGCCAACTGTCAGAGCTGCTCCTCTTACACAGCTACGTATCACATCACGCTTCTCAGGAATGTTTTTAATGAAATAGAGATATTATGCCATCAGGATTGGGTAGTAACCGATTAAATATAAGTAGGATTATGTAATCTGATTACAAAGCATAAAAATCTTTAATCAGCCCAGATTAAATTTGATAAACATGTAATAAGATTATAGTTACGTTTTCACATATTACTTGATTACATTTTTGATTATGTCTTTAAAATGTGCCAATTTTTAAATTATGAAACTTCTTTCTCATGATAACCAGTGCCCTATTCACTCACATGTCTGACATAAGTGACTCCTCTCTGGTTGCTGGTTTTGTGAATAGTGACTTAAATAATACATGTTTTTAGGGATGAAAAAGATTTAGATTGATTGGTCATCTATATTTTTCATATATAACATGAATGCTGTAAGAGAATATCCAATAGTAGTAATAGGAATAATAATAGGAAGATGAACATTTGGAGTAAGTGCTCCTCTTGTGTTCCAAAAGCAAAGCTGTCCATGTGACCTTTGATTTAAAAACAGCAGTAACAAATACTTTTACAAACTTTGAGATACTTGAGATACTTTGAGATATTTGAAGAGAAAAAAAAAAGTGGAACTTTTTAAAAGAATAACACGCACTATTTTCAAAACTAACCCAAAACTATTCAAGTTTGATCACTTTTTTTTGCAATCCAATGCAAGTAATCTGACCCAAGCCCTGTATTCCATACACATTTGTCAAAGGTTTCAATTTGAGGAATCTCAATTACAGTCATCTCAGACAAAAGAAACTCAATCACAGTCAAGTATTCCAAGACCCAAATCAAATAACCTAATTATATTAAATTGTTTTCATAGCACGATCCAGTTTCATTAAGTCGATCATATTTCTTAAATTGCTTCTAAATCCTTCCTCTGCCAGACAAAAAGAAAGATGCTGTTCCACTTGGCCGAGCTAAAACCTCATGTGCTGAGTCGTTTGATTGAGTGAGCAGTTGGTCTGCGTGGGGTATGTCGTGTGCCCGTCGGGTGCCTCAGTGTGTGTGTGCTGTGAAGTGTAGCACATGTGCATTCTGAAGAAACTATGGCTTTGTGTTGAGCCGAGCAGAGAGGGTATTTGCAAGTCTGAGGGGCACGCCAAGCCTGCACTCTCTAAGACAGCTGGGACAGAGGTGACCCTGGCCCAAAGGCGCACACACATGACTTATAGACACACATCACCAGTGAGACTATCTCCTTGGCTGTCCGACAACCCCGCTGCTGCTGCTGCTTCCCCTGCAGCTGTTTGTATGAAGGTTTGTGCCTCCATGTGTCTATAAAGCTTTCACTTCACCAACCCACCATCTTGTGCCAAAGTATTAAACAGCACAATAACATCACTTACACACCCGAATCAAAAACAATACAGATCGTATCTGAGGCCCATGACCAGCGAGGTAAGGGTGTATTTTTAGCTGCTGGAGAACAAAACATAGCAGCATGACATCCAGAAATAACTCTGCAAAGCACATAGTGATGGTGGTGCTGAGATAGACGGCTGGCTGCCTGCAGGAAGCCTGAACAAAAACCTGAGACAATGCCGCGGATGAGACCCACGTACACAAGACATTACACAATCCTATAGGACAGGCCAGGGCAGATCCTGTGGCAGACTCACAGACAGAAAGAGTCACAGATATCTACAAAAAAAAGGAGGACTGGAGCCTCAGAGACTGGGTTACAGTGATCTAATCTATTGCATGTTGTAATATAGCAGCAGAATTTATTAGTCTTCTGATTTTCACTGAGGATCACAATGTGCCACACTGATGAATCATCTTGTAACAGCTCCTTTTTTGTTTGAACTGGCTCATAAAAACAAAAACATGGACATAGCATTTGTGATATCACCCATGGAGATTTGACAGAGCATATTAGGGTGTGATTAGTTGTTACAGCCAGAAATTTCAAAGTTAGGGAAAGACATGGAGTCAAGTCAAGTTAGGTTTATTGACACAGGCTCAAATCACTGTATGTCAAAGGACTTGACAATCTGTACAGTGTAAGACACCCTCTAACCATTTGTTACCCTTGAATAGGAGAAGGGAACACTCCACAAATAATCTATCTTCCAGTGGTAAACCATGTACATAGTGGACAGTTGTGGAATTTTGATGCAGAGAAACAGAAATATAGTATCATACCTACGATTAATTGATTAGTCAATCAAAAGACAATTAATCAGCAACTTAGGGATCAAACTATGATTATAGTGACCAAAATGATCAGAATTATCATGGTATTGTGAAAATGTGCTGGATTTGTTTGAAAAATGATGCACACACTGAAAGAATTTAGTTTTATATTGAGAAACTCTCAATGATTTGAAACGGCATCATGTCCTTTGTGATGTCAGTGTTTTCACTGCTGCAAAACAAACCCAAGTTGCTACTGTGTCTGCGTCTGGGAGACTGTTGCTAACTTTGGCTAATTTGGACAATATTTGCTATGGAGATTTTCATAGTCTGGTAGTTCAATCATTAAAATTTCAAACTGTAATACGCTGCAACTAATGATCATTTTCACTGTCATTAATCTGTGAATCATCAATGAATTTCTTGATTAATTAATCCTTTCACAATCCTGTCAGCTGAATAACAGGTGAAAACTGAACTCATCCATTAATCTGCTGATCATTTACTACATTAATCAATTAGTTGTTTGGTCCATAAAATCTCAGAAAATTTCCAAGATGATGTCCTCAAATGTCTGCTGTCCACAAACCAAAGATATTCAGCTTACTGTCAAAGACGAGTAAAGAAACTAGAAAATGTTTCCATTTAAGAAGCTGAAATCACAGAATTTGGACATTTCTTAGTTAAAAAATGACTTAAAGTGACCCATCAATAATCAAAATAGATGGCAACTAATTTAATAATGACTCCTAATCGATTAATCAATTAATCTTTGCAACTTAAACAGACATATGCAGTTTATTGTGAATCCAATTTTGCATTGTTTTCAGATGACACAGTTTTCAGATGTTTTGTAGATGAAAGACACAGGAGAGTCGAACACTTGACACACACCAATTGATTTGTCAAGAAAATAATCAACAGATTATCAGTAATGAAAATAATTCTTAATTGCAGCCCTACATGGTATTCAACTAGGAAACAAGAGAAATCAATCTTATATGTGGTATTGAATTCTACTGTATTAGTGTTATTAAAACAAATATTTCAATTTTCTAACAAGTTCCATGTCTGTGAAATTATAATAAAGCCTTTGTTCAACCAAGAAAATAATACGCTTTGTATTTTGTGTTTTAATTTTATCTTGTACCGCTGTAAGTCTAGATACAGGATACAACCAAGAACTGCTGATTAATAGACAATGATGTTAATAATTAACCGTTAAACATGAGTAAGAGTTTTACTGATTGATACTGTCTTAATAGTTAGTTATTAAACAAAAAAGGCACAGGCTGTGGAATCTATTTCTTAAATATGACTCATGGAAGCAGCACGTGCAACCACTCGTGCCCTTTCTAATAAAGCTCGAAAAAGAATTACAATATACAACTGAGGTCTGCTACAAAGACCAAATGTGTGGGGACATGTCGGTCAAACAAACAAACTGTGCAATACTTGTATAAACCGCTTTCAACACAGTGAGTGTTTCCATTATGAAATTTTTCATCATCTGCACCAACTGATCAGAAATACAAATATTGAGTTTTTAGGCAAAAGGATCACTTTGAGGTTCTAATTTTTTTTTTTTTTTACAATTTTACTATTATTATATTATAGAGTAAATGTTTCATGGATTTATCAGTCAAGATTCATCAATACAGGGAAACAAGCAACTAGTTTAACTGTATGTAAGTTAACAAGCTTGTTTTTAACATGTCAGACAGGATTTATGAGCAATCCTTCTACAATTTGAGAGTCAGTCCATAGAGAATCCACGGCTGGAGAGGAGAGAGGATAGTCAGTTGTTGTTCATGAGGACTGGACAAAGGACAATAGCCTCATTAATGCCACATCACAAGTGAGTGAGTGTGTGTGTGTGTGTGTGTGTGTGTGTGTGGACTGAATAAGGAAAAATTCTCTTGTTTATGAGGACTAGAAACACGTTTGTCTAACACTTCTGCCTGCTGATATTAAATAGAAATACACAATGAGTGGATCAGAACAGTTACAGTATATACTTAATTACTGCATACATACATGTGTCTTTTGCCCACATCTCATACATTTCCACACCGGAAGATTCATGTGTCTCCCTCAGTCAGACCCCCCGCCTTTAACACATCCTGGTGTTGCAAACCTCTCTGACTAAGTAGTTACACAGTCACATACAGGCCGCTGCCGGGAACGCCTGTCAGTGTTCTCCATTCATCTCTGTTGTCAGCCATCATGTCTGCTGTTTACACGGAAATACACCAATTAGGGGGTAGACAAACACCAGTGTGGGCCTAAGGGCCAGTGGATCATCATGGAATGGAGAGGAATGGAGCTCTAACCCACGGCTCACCCTTCCCTGCCCTGCCCCTCTCAGGGCTTGTTATGGGTTAATAATGGGCTCTAAGTGCTTCCCTTTACATGTGCTGGAAACAAAGCTAAGTGCTCCTTTATGTGACAGCAGAGAGGATGAGTGGCATACTGAACGATGACTTGAAACAAACTAGAGCGTTCTGCCTGACACATCGGCGACATAAAGCTTGACGAGCTAAGGCCAAATATAAACTGATTACAGTTTGATACATTTGCAGTACAGAATTAGAGCTGATATATGCAACACCCAAGCATCCAGGCTCAAAGCTCAGGCAGGCTGCCTGCAGGCTGCAGGGATACTAAACTTACACGAGCTCAAGATGAGTGCAACATTGTACTGCGTAGGTTACCGAACTCAGCATTTTAAGGCTACTGACTTAATAACACTGGTACTACAGAGTACCAATTCACATTAAAGCAATCAGTGCTAAATTTCAGTACCTGGGAGCACATCTGGGTGTGAGAGTAAAAGAGAGTATAGAGAAAAAAGAGTGTTGCTATACTCTTCAAAACTCAACACAGACAACACTTGCTGTAATATTTGTAAAGCACAATGCAACGCTGGTGAGGGTAACACGTCTAACCAAACACAAAATACAGTCTAACAGATGAAGAGTGTACCATGTTAGCCTGAAAGCCAGGTCCCCTGTAACAGCTGTGGTTAATGCCCTGCAGCCAGCGCCTAAACAGTGTAATCCTCCATGGAAAACAAAACTTCAAGTGAGGCATCAACATCTTCGTGTAATTAATTAGCGTGCTGGATAAGTTGTTGTTGGAGATAACTGGGCTTTTTTATTGTACATAATTCAGTGTGAATTTTATTATTTAGATGTTCTGCACTGGAATGTTAATTTCAAATATACTGGCTGTAGCATTGTTTTCAGAGAAACTAGTATTTCAATTTAGCATTTCCTTGCTCTCTGGTGAGATATCATGGTCATTTTATGCTTTAGTTCAGTCAATAGATTATATATTTCTCCTCTGGGGTGAAGTCATACTCACTCTCTGACCTGCAGAATACATACGAGTTTCTGTGCTTAAAAATATCATTCAGTCCTTGTGATGTAAAATTAAAAAAAGCAAAAACATGTCTTTGGACTGTTAACAAGTATTTCTACTTTAGCCTTGCTCAATCCCCCAGTCAAAAAGAAAGTGTGTTTTTCTGTCCAGCAGAGGCTGTAAATTCACACAAAAGAACACTGAATGGAAAATTTAAACGGACATGACTACAGTAGATGTCAGAGCGCTGTCCTCACTGCAGATCTGCCCGCTCTTGTTCAAAACATCATGCAATGTATGAATGATGTAAAATGTCTGACTGAGGTGAGTGTTTATGTTGCCAACTCCCCACAGGTAAAGAGGCGTGTTCACCACAGCAGATCACTCCAAAGCCAAAAAGAGACACTCTCCTTGTTGCCTCCTGCTTGCTTTTCTTCTTTCTTAGCAGTGAGGGTTTACAGAAGAATTCAAGGACTAATCTTGATGTCTGAACAGCTAATCTGTGTGTGGTGTGGTTAAGCTGTAGGATATACATTTAAGATGCTTTACAATGACTCAGTTTAAAGAACTGACAAGAGCCCACTATACTTTACTCCCACTGTGCTCTTCGTCAGATAGCTGAGATGCCTCTGGCTGCCTAAACAGCCCACTGGAGCGTCTACATTCAGTGTATATAGTGCCATGCCATTAGTCACTTATACACTCATCAATTCAAATAAGATTAACTGCCTTATTTAATGTAATGATAACACGCCAGTGGTGCAGCAGGGTTATTAGTCATTTAAAATGATTTTAATGCATATATGTAAGTTCTGCCACACACATTCAAACAATAACAAGACACCGTTTGATGACGTGAAGCAGTGTGGCATCATACAAGATGTTTTCTTCATTATTAAACTACAAATTCTGATGAAAATGTGACATCACCACCTGACGTAAGTGCACGACTCAACAAAATATATCATAGTTCTAGTGTGTTTACACATTTTTAAATGGAAAATTTATATATTATAGCTTTACAGGGATTAAATGCAAAGCATCTTAAAAACACATAAAGAATATTCCCTGACTCATAAACAGCCTACTATATCCCTTGATAACAGAGTGTGGTTGTATTCAGCCTCTTTTCTCCTGATCTTAAAAATGATCAATAATTACTGATAGAAATGAAATCTTATATCCTGATATATTTTTCAGTTTTATTACCCAGCCCTAGTTTCTCTATGCATCAATTAAAACTGGATTAACTGCACTATTTACCTGATGTAATGACAACACATAACAAGACAGTGTTGCAGCAGGGTGGCAGAGTTATTAGTCATTTGACATGATTTAACCACTGCTAAATAGTCCTCCATCGAGCAAATCAATAAAAGTCATGTAAAAGTGAACAACTTTTAACAGTCTCTTCTCAGAATAATCACATGCATCAGACAGATACTTGAGGACAGCCATGCCACAGCACACCCAGATAAATGTTTTCTGACTGACTGGTCAGCTGGTGGGTGATTACACTGAAGGAGTAGGACAGACTGGATAATCCTCATAAAGAGCTGCAGCACATTACAACTTCACTGACGAGGACAGACAGACAGAAAGAGAGACCGTGTGAGTAAGAATGTCTATGCATGAGCATGCATGTGGGGGTGTTTACAGTAAGTGTGTGCAAGTGCGCGTTTCTAGCCAAGTCTCCAGCCTGCAACCCAGAAGATAAGCAGCAGTGATAATGCCAGCAACAGAGGACTGATCCTGGAAGCGAATCAGCGCTTAACAGGCTTGGCATAGGGACTGCCCCGCTTTTCTACCCCATATCTAATTTTTTTTCCAAGCACCATTGCAGCTTAAGAGTGAAAAGTGTGATTTAACCAGGAGCCACTAAAAACAATTTGGCCAGACCTCTCCACAAAGTTGAAAACATTTGGTGTTTTTTGAGCTGACAGATGCAACGGATGGTTTCACCATCTGCACAGCCAATCGCTCACTGTTCTGATTAATCCTCACTCTTTAATGATATAAGCTCCAGAGAGCCGAGGCCAGGGAATAAAAACTAGGACTGTGGTTTTGGGAAGTAGAAGGTTGACTGGTAGCAGATGCAAAGGCTCACGGCTGTAACTGGGAGTTTTAGTACAGACACAACGACACAAAAACTTTAGGGGGAAAAAAAACAAAAATCTCAGCTATATAAAAATCTCAAGTAATTATTTGCCAGATTTCTTTAAGGGATAGTTTAGATGATTTAATGAGGGGTTGTATGAGCTATTATCAGTAGTGATTGTTAACTTCTGTAGATGGCGGTCTACATGCCTCCAGTTTGGACAAGGAGAAGGAGAGGCAAAGAAGCACAGAAGCACAGTAATGCACTGCTGTGGACAGGATCAGCAGTAAAACTTTTAGCAACTTAAGAAAGTCCAGCTAAAAAAAGCTACATTTACAATATTTTGTATATATTTTCATTGCTTTACCCTGCCATCAGACAGCCTCATACAATGGAAAACTTGTTGGGTTGGAGAGAGTGATATGTGGCTTGTAAATCCAAACTCCATGGGTGAAATCAGTCATTTTAACTTGCAGAATATGGGAGCTGCTGGTCTACCACTGCCTCAGTTGGTTAGTTTGTTTTTGTCATTGTGTGACTTCAGTGAATCTCAACCAACCTTTTTAAACACAATAACACAAACAACCTGACAGATCAAGACAGCGGTAGGCAAGCAACTGTTGTGTTCTGTGAGGTAAAATCACTAATTCCAACCGTGGAGTTTTGTTGGTTTGTTAAGAGAGGTATTTGGCTTAAATAATGAAGGTTTCCTGTCAGAAAACAGGATGTCTGACAGCAAGGTAAAGCAGTGAAAATACATAGCATATGCTTTAAATGATTTTTTTAGATGGGGATTTTTAAGTGTCTATAACAGGTTTTGTTGCTAACCCTGTCCACAGCAGTACATTGCTTAGCTCCTCTGCTGGTACTCCTCTCTACTTCTTCACAATGTGGGTGAGCTGTGGCAGAGACAGGGGTTAGAGAGAAGCAGAGCTGGTCAGCTGCAGGGACTCATAGTAGAGGCTCAGACTGAGGATAGAGAGGCTTGGCAGTAGTAGAAGGCAAGCTTGGGATCAGGCTGAAGGTATAGAGAGACATAAATTATTTAACAACTGTGTGCACAATGGTACAGTCTTCAGACATAAAGCATCTTTTAAAATGATGTGCACAGAAACACTCTGTTTCTACAAACACATTCATCTAATCACACTCATTTCCAACTCTGAGACAATCAGTCAGACTCATCAGTTCTGCCCTAATTTCTAACCAGTTTCACCCAGAGGAGGTGTGGCCATGGCTCCTCCTAGTGGCTAATGGCAGTAACTAGCTGTTTTTTTTAAATCAACAAATCATCTTTAGTTGAGGATATTATCTTTTAAAGCCTATTAAAATCTCAACCATAGCCACTGAAGCATCTGAAACTTGATTTTACTCAGATATTGCAGAGGCTGCTGTGTGACTTATCCTGGTTGTTGGGGTTTTAGCACATAGAGTCCACAGAAAAGTGGATTTGTCTCTAATCTAATTTCACCCGTGATGCAAATCAGCTTAGGTCTTTGGATCCTGGATCCAGGCATCTCTCCTCTCCTCTCCTCTGGGCAGCTTTAACAGTGCTGCACTTTAGGTATGGCTGGCTCCACATTCACTATCACCACTGCTGCCAAAAAAATATTCAAATCCACTCATCTGCCCCAATTTCTACGATCTGTTTAGAGTAAAAATAGATTAGCCAATCGCTTTGTTGATTCTATAAAAAAGAAGCTTCAGAAGCAACGTTAGTGGTTCTTTACACAGCCAATACACCATCAGGCTGCTTCACACAGATTTTTATAAGCAGGATACAGGTTTCATTTAAAGGGACGGCTCAACCCAAAATCAAAAAATAATGTTTTTTCTCTGGCCTGTAGTGTGATAAAAACCATCCATATTGTTTTGGTGTTAGTTGCCAAATTTTAGAGATATCAGCAGTAGAGTCTCAAAGTAGAGACTGTCTTTTTAAAGTAGAGTCTACCAGGACTATTTTCTTTCTGCAGTAGAATCTACTGTCTCTACTTTCTTTCTACTAGAAAGAAAGAAACTGCTCACAAGGTCTGAGGATTATTTTAGTTAGTGCCATTTAGTCCCCTTATATTTGAGAGGAGGCAGACATCTCTATGGCTGATATCTCCAAAAAGTGGAAATTCACACCTTAACAATCTTGATGTATAAAAAAAAAAACACTACAGCCCAGTGGAAAAACATGTTATGTTTGATTTGGGGGTGATTGCCCTTTTAAGAAAGTCAAGGAATCAATTGTATTGCAACCTTGCAACAGCCAGTTTTTCAGCAGATTCACCCCACTGTGTCAGTCCAAATGACTCTCACCGCAGTGTGTGTATCAGATGAACCCACTGCAGTGATGGAGATCTCTGAACTCCTGACAAGGCCAAAGAGGTGGAACCATCAATATGTTGCAGCCACTGATTCACCAATACTGCAATTCAACCAATACTCATGAGGTGGCTGTCTCCCTTTGAATCAGCACAGAGGCAGTCTGCTCCCTGTCTGTCCTTGTTTAGCTCAGTGTTTTCTAGCTGGCCTGTCTGTCTCGTGGTGTAAACATTGGCTTGTAGGGAGACATGGATGCTATAAATTAGTGATGAGCTGAGGAGAATTGCTGCACACCTGAGCAGGGGACTGGAGCTGACTCACCTTGTCTTGAGTGGAGAAAAGGAAAGACTGCCCAAAGCTCGAAACTACAGACACTGAAAAATTCACTACAACTGAGGAAATGTGAGACCTGACAGGAAAGGGCAGGTAGAGGCCACTGGGTCAGGCTTATTAACAACCAATTTATACCATTGTCCTCCAGCCTCTTGTGTGTCCTCCTGCAATGACTCATTGGTTTCAGGCATCATAGAGACTCGAGTGGAAGTGTGTGCACTGCACATATGATACCCACTGATACTCACTGGAGAGACAGGCAGCGACACACAGGCATGACTTCAACAGACAAAAACGTATTCTTCATAGGCTGGCACCTTTCAATTACATACAAAGAAGGCATCATTTAGCCTCAGAAGTGTGCTAGTCTGTTATAAAGTGGTTATGAAGCTGAATTAATAAAAGCCACTTCAACATGTTGATCTCTGATAGCTTTCAGGAAGAAGACTCCGCCATTCAGCCTATGACAACACAAACGCTATTAGATCAGGCTTTTCTCTCCCTATCTAAGTCAAGGATGGACCACCTTTGTATTATTAGCTATCACCAAAGGCATTTAATTTTATGCCAATACCTTTGTGCTGACTTAACTGTATTTGGGAAAATTCTTATTAAAAAATATTAAATTGGTCACTTATTTTGATTGCTAATGTGCAATTTCTTTTAAATAAACAGAGTGAGGGAATGACATACAGCAAAGCGCCATAGGTGGGAGTCGAACCCACAACCACTGCAGAGGACTCACAGCCTCATTACATGAGGCAAACACTCTACTCTTTGTTATTTAACTCTTTGTTCCATCTTGGTATAAAATCTAAATCCCTATGGACAATTTTATCTGTCAAATCAAGATTTCGTCACTTAACCACACTGTGCATGCCACATGTTCTCCTGCCTTTGCCACCTTTGCCACTACAACGCAGATTAGATTTGCTGTCAAACCAACACCTAGTCCCACTGGTTCAATTACAGCTATGCTGTGCATCTGTTCTTGTAGTTCCCTTTCGCTGCTGTGGCACTTCAACTTCCCATTGTGGGATCAATATCTTATCTTAACTTCCTCTTGACAAGACCTGACCGCATGAAGTCATTGTCATATCAACAGAAATCAAATCTAGCTACCTCATCAATTCAGTCAACACTATTTCTGAGTTATTAATCAAAGGAGCTGCTTGCTTATATATTGCAGTAGTGTTATTTTATTTCATACTATATGAAAATATTACCAGTTTAATGATAAACCACGATGGTTAGTACTACCATTCAAAATTTGGCCTATCATTAACACCGTGTTTGATTACCACATTATGAAAAACTCAGGGTCTAGCAGCATTAACCACAGTCTCTTAGACACAGGCATGCATGCACAGTATGTATTGTGGGTTTGTTTGGGGAAATGAAAGCGGTGAGCTCAGTAGATTTTTTTCACCATCTAAGAGGAAGGTAGTGAAGTGTGGTTATTTTTTGGTTTTTATAAAGTGCTGAGGCAAACCTGATTGAAAATGTTCACCCTATTTGCAGAACATGCAGAAATAAAGTTCCTGCAAGTACTTCAATCTCATATGTCATCTTTGTGACCACCACACATTACTTTATACTGAATGCAAAGTTAACTTATGGCTCACTGCATGATGTAGGGACCTTAGAATGGGGGGTGGGGTGCCATGGCTTGTCTGTCTAAGCTAATACCTTGTCAATAATGTAAAGTGAAGCTTTCAGCATTTTCTGTTCTTGTAAAAATACTACATATTGTTCTGCATTGTGTGTCTGCTGCAGACTGTAGTCACCCACTGCACACAGTAACACATTATGCTGTTTAGTCATGCATAAAACATATTTCAATTGTTTAAAATCTGGCAGTCATCATATTGGTTATAAAAGTGTTCCAACATGTGGAAAATTACAGACCTACAAGACTCCTGTCAAATATTGTGGGGCTCATCAATCACTTTAAAAAAAAAAAAAAAAAACCTGTTTGTCTTCATGTAAATTGTGCATGGGGTCAGTGCTTACAGGCCTACTCAAGGCCTTAACTGTGTGTGATGGCCAATGGATTTAATGGATTAATGGATTTAATGTTGGAAACAAAAAGTGCATAGTGCTGCTAATTTTGTGTGTGGAATCAATATAAAAGTTTATTAAATTATTTCAGTGTGTGCATCAGTACTTTCTGAACATTTTCAGCACACTTTAACTATACAACGATAGTGCCGATAACTGTGATAATAATTCGGTCACTATAATCATGATATGAAAATTTACCATTTCATCTCTATGTGTTAGTGGCTTCTCGTCATACTAAATTAGCAGCTGCAACACATCAATTTGGGCTTGTAGCCTGCATTTGTGATTTACTGACATTTTATGACTAAATGTTGAAGTACTTTATATAAAAAAAACTGACATATGATGAAAATATATTTGAGCCCTAATGAACACTGACTTTGTAACAATCAAAATAGCCTTCTTAAAAGAAAAAGTCCAGACTTAACCCCTAAGACATCAAGACGCGTACGATAATGCTGCATCACTACCAGAAAAAAGGCACTTTGATAGTCAGTGGAAGACTGAGTGCACAGTCCCAAGCTTCCTTTCTTAAGAGTCTTTGTTCTATTATTGTGTGCTTTGAAGAGTAGCAGTCTCTCTGCAGAGTGGCTATGTGACTGCATCCTGGCTGCTATAAAAAGGCCACTCCTGCCCCGACATCGCAGAGAACAGAGTGGTGCTGCACTTAGTAGGTCTGTCTGTCTGTGCATGCACTTCAAGGAGGGGAGGGATACTTTTGAGATGTGCCAGCCACAAAGTGAAAATGTGTTCCATTCCCAAAAGCGTGCACCTTCTATGTGTCCTTGCTCTCTGCAATGGTGTGAGGAAGTCTGGAACATCAGCGGAAACTAGAAAGGTTACACCAGCAGTTTTACATCTATGCAGCACATGTAACATGATCTTCAGCTGGGGGACACATATGAGTTAGAAACAAAGCAAACTGCAGGTACACATCACGGATCAGACCCAAGTGTACAATCAAGTCGAGCAATAGATGTCACAAACACACAAGAGAGAGAAGTAGGAGTAAACCTGTCTTAGAGCAATGATGATGATTTAAAGATCCTGTCATCCACATTACTTATAAGCTCAGATCAGCCACTGAGACAACCTGCCTGAGGGGAGAGAAGGCTGGGAGGAGGGAGGCAGGCCATCTAGGGCACACAGGGGTTGCTGCTTGGCTATTTCTCCATGACTCACAGAGCCAGATAGCAACATCAATGTATAGTGATTGCTCTGAAGCAGGAACACTGGTGATAGGAGGTACTGCCCCACCTCTGTTTTGTGAGCGCCTTTTTATATATGACTGCTTCCCCGCATCATTCCTGTAATACATGACTTACCTAATAAATTCCCTGAATATATGACAGGATAGACGTTAGGGTATTAAAATATAATCGCATAAGAGTAGCTTTAAACTTTGATGTTTGCATGAGTGTAAGCTTATAATGACAGAAGGTGACTTAAATAATTCACACAGATTTCCCACTGGATCAAACTGTGCAGTCAGCTTGCCGAGAGGGTTGTAACAGTAGACATTATCAGACAGAGGATGTAAGTGAGCATGTGAAAACCACTAGGTATTGTAATGTGAGCCTGTGGTGGCTGCTATAGTGAGTTAATGGGGTGGAATTGCTGCTCAACCTCCGGAGGCAAGAATCACTGTTTACTAAACCAAGTATCACACAGAGGGGCCTCAGAGGGAAAAAAAATAAGTAGCTTACTTCCAATCATGACCCTCAGGCTGAGCACAGTACTCTTCCTCTTTTCAAAAATATCTTTTATGGGGACCATCAGGTCACATGCAGCATATACATACAAACAGGGGACAAATTAATGAACAAAACTCAACACGACATTATGTGTGTTAGTAAGGTGAAGCTAGAACAGCTTCAGTGCACCTTGACACAGATTCTCTGGAAGTCTAGTGGACAGAGAAAACACAGTTCTTTCAAGATATTCCCTCATTTGGCGTTTGGATGATTGTGGCGGAGAGTACTGTCTCACACATCGGTCCAAAATCACTGATAGGTATTCAGTTAGGTTGACATCTGGTGACCTCCAAGGAATGTGATTCACATCATTTTCATGTTCATCAACCATTCAGTGACCCCTTGTGCTCTATCATTCTGGAGGAAACCACCCTCATCAGAATTAAAATGTTTTGTCATAGCATAAAGGTGGTCACTTTAGAGTTGCAATGTTTAGTTAATGAAATAGTTGTTAAGTATTAATTGCCACATATTTTAATAATCAATTGATCAGTTTAGGCATTTTTGCTTTAGGAAAAAAACCTGAGATGATAATGAGTCTCATATCACAGTATCAACACAGTATTGATATATTGCCCAGTCCTACAAAAACACCTGATTAATCAAGAAAGTGATCGACAGATGAATCATTAATGAAAAATAATCAGTAGTTGCAGCCCTAGATGAGAACAACTTAGAACAGCTCTTTAAGGGACAAGCAAACCCAAACTATCCCGACAAAATCCCCCAAAACAACACAGCAGAGCCACCGGATCCCATCACTGTAGGGATCACGCATTCAGGTTTTTCCTTTAATTTGACAACCATCTGTAATTAGCTAACCCCTAGTCACGACCCTGAGGACAGTCTTCCTCTTTCCAAAAACACTGTCTCTCCTTTAGGGATCATTAGGTCACATGCAGCACATATTATGCTCCATTACAATGTTAAATCAGTGCCAAATCTGAGTAATACAGTAATCCGTCGTATGAATACACGGTCTCCTGGCTATGTACACAGACAATAGACAAATTAACACACACACACAGAGTAAAATGGATGAGGCATGGAAAGCTAAGGTCTGTTGGCATGGCTATTTCCGCTAACGCGTCGTTGTCAAACTAGCATGGACTGCTAGCAGACGCTAATGAGCAGCAAACAAATATCAAAGTAAAACGGACTCCCTCGGTCACCCACACCTCTTTTATTAACATGGCTGTATCGTTACCTGAGTGCTGCGTGAATATATTGATCCCTGGGTCGGGCACGTTGACTGCAGCAGCCCTGCCTGGCGGTGTCCCGGTGCTACTGCCGGGTTCTCGGGGTCTCCTCCCGGCGCCGCTCCCCCGGTTCCCCTTCCCTTGGTGCGGTTGGGACGCGTGGGGCTGTGGTGGCTGCAGTCCGGTCGATGTGCCCTCACCGACGCGGCCTACCTGCTGTCCCATCCCCGGTAGTGTGGCGTAAGGACGTCTGGGACGAAGCGAGCAAACCCCCCTGCACACCTCTGGCTCACATTCCCCCAAGCTGGAGCGGCCTGGCCCGAATAGTCTTCCTCACTCCCCTCCCCGCTCTTCTTCTTCTTCACCAAGCTAACGTTAACTAGCTCGCTCGGCTAGCCCGTTAGCTAGCAGCTACCAGTGAAACCCACCCACCCTGCCTTTAACAATAAAATCACAACCCCGGCGCGTGACAGCGATTGTCTCTGTTCTGATAATCCAGATGATGTCCGAGCAGATATCGACGGTACCCGACGAGCGAGACTCGATCAAATGTGGAGCTTTTCAGGATCGTTTTGCCGTTGTCCGGCCGCTACGCGCCCCCTCTGACGCCGCCATCTTTACCGCAGAATAGAAGATGTGTTGCACAAGGCGGGGGGTTCGCTCGACCGCCGCGATCCCCTGTCACCGTCATCCTCCACCTCTCCAGCACCAACACCAACCGGGTACCTTCAGTCCCCGAGCACCGGTCACAGCGGGCGGGGGGCTGATGTGGGCTGTCTGATCCCAGAGTCCGTGAGACAGAGACAGAAAATCATAAAAGTCCACTATCAGCTATTGTTTTGTCAGTGTAGCATGGTGAGAAATAAAATCTCTCCACTGTAAAACTAATCACAGAAATGCATGTTAAAAAGTCCTTTATAAAACTATACAAACTATGTATAATCCATACACTTAAAAAGAACAAGTTACTTTTGCTTGACACTTTAAGTTGGAATAACTTCATAAGTAAATACAACAAATGTTTTAAATTGTCTTTAATATTAAACTATAACTAAGATGATATGGCCTGACTAAGTATGAAACTACAGAAATATACCAACTCTTTATGGCAAGACAAGCATCAATAGCTGATGCAAAATGAAATCCATATAATTACAAAGAACAAGTTAAAGCCAATACAAGGAGTTTTTAACTGGTTATGAAACCGGTGTCTCTATATGACCTACATAAGTTAACAGGAAGATTGACAATGTCCGTATGGTTACTCTTAATGTCTGCCAGCAGGTCAGATTTTCCTCGAAACCAGATGAAATGAGCCTGTGTTGGCATTTTCCCAGGTAAAGTATGTTAGCCGGTAAAATGAAGCAGGCGATTTATATTTAGCCAATGTTATTTTTGACATTTTATTTTGTGGTTATTAGGGTGGAAACCATTTAGTTTCACTGTGAATTAGAAAATGGTTTGAGGACCACCTGGGACTGTATCAGGGGCCAGATTTGGCCCCAGAGCCACAAGTTGAGCATCATTGCCCTAACATAAGGTAAATAAATTCTATTTCCTTTACATTTTGGTACTGTTGCTGTTTTTGGAGGTTTATGTCATATGAGCGGTATGGTAACATAACTGTGCAAAACATACCCTAATAAAATTCTTTATGATTAGTATATTTTATACAGACTACTACTACTACTACTACTACAGACTGTATAAACTTGCATGCAGCTACTGAGGCCATCATCAGTACTTAGGTCATGTATTCTATCTGAATTTGTGCAAATAAACATTCAAAGACTATTTCAGTAGGGCTGCAACTAACAGTTATTGTCACTGTTGATTAATCTGCTGATTATTTTCTTTACAATCGATTGTTTGGTCAATGAAATGTCAAAAAATGGTTAAAAAAAAAAAAAAAAAAAAAAAAAGCATAAGATGTCCTTCTCAATCATCTTTTATCCACAACTCAAAGATACTCAGTTTACTGTCTTAAAGGAGTAAAGAAACCAGAAAAAAAAAAAAATCACATTTTAAATCAGAAATCAGAGAAATTTGTCTTCTTTTCATCAAAAAGAATTATTCAAGCCCAGTTTAGTTAATTGGTGATTAATCGTTGCAGCTCTACTTTCAATACTATCTAATTGGCACATTGACCCTTAAACATGTAACAAATTCATCAAAGATAAAGTTGAATAAAAGAAGTAAAGGGAACATTCTTTTTTTTTTTTATTCTTGATAGTTCTTATACTTTGATGTGTCTTTACAGAATGTATCATACATCTATGTACATCCAAAAATAGAACATACTGATTCATAAAATTGTCATCTGACACAATGAGCTATTCAAGGCCAGAAAAAAAGAGGTCGCAATCAACACAACGATGACAGCAAGTATTTAGGCAACGCTCTGCTCCCAAAACTAAATACCTCATTCAAATTCATTCAAAGAGCATTTCTGCAGCTTGGCTCTTTTAACTTTCATAAATATCATCCTTATTGACAAAATCTTCTTTACTTATTAGTAAGTACCACAAGGTATTCCATTCTGCTATTATCTGTACATATTTAAAAAATAAGTTGCTGGTACTTGTGTTTGATAATATAAAATTTGAGAGCGACTCTGGGGAAGCCTCTCTTGCTCCTGACCACAACTCACAGCCACACTCAGCAGAGGATCCACAGTAAAAGCTTTTAATACAGTGCCACCTTGTGGTCATACGTTTTTTTTGGAAGTGCAGCTTTTTCCAATGCTGGTTTTTACTTTGCATTGTGCATCTCATTATTATCCACAGTCTCCCTGCATTGAAATTAGTAAAAATTGGCAACATTAACTTTGAGATTTCCTCAAAACAATACAAATGAGCACATTATTTCAAGACCAGAAGAACTAAAAGCACACTGAACACATAAAAAGTCCTTATTCCATTAGTCTGACATGGAAATTACTGTTCTGTGAAATATATACTTGTATGATTTTAACAACAAAACACTGTCTCATTAAATGTATCAGTATCTGACAAAGCAAACTGTAGCCCTTATTGCTAATCAAGTATTTTCACTATTTCAGTGTTATAACATTCTAGCAGCCAGCTGCAACAGTTACAGTAGTAGTTATTCTTTAGTGATTTTCACCTTCACAAAACTCTCAACAACGGTCCTGACCATAATAAAACATCATTTAGATTCACAAGAAATATTCTCTATAACAATGCATGTTTCAAACCAGTTCTACTGAAAATATTCAAATCATCAAGAATACATTCAGCAGTCGGAATATATTAATTTCATACAGCACACTTGTCATCCTCTTTTGTTTTATGAAGTTCAGGGTCATAATTTGCTCTGAGTGACCAACATCCTTGTGGCTTGACAGCTGAAGATAAAGAGGAAAGTTGTAAGTTTTGCAAACATTAGAGTTCATTAGAGTGTACCACAATCTGTAAATGCTCTACATCACAGATTCAGGTTAACTATAAATAATTTCCTTCATTTCCACTCTAGAGAAGTTTTCAAGTTATAATACAGAGGCCGCAGTTCCTCATAGATTTATACAAAACACCAAACAGTTGCCATTTTTCAAAATAAATCTTACTGGCAGTGAATGTCTTTCCAAACAACATACTGAATGCTATTTATAATAGAGTAGTACTTGCAAACGTTGTTAAATATTAACTATTACTGCATATGTGAATCATGTTTGTATAGTGTGATGTTTGTATTCAGCTGCCGTATCATGATTGCCACCATTACACTGGCACAAGGAGTGGTTTCACAGTTGATCAAGGCAAACGTAACGGGAATGGACCTGAAAATTAAATAAAAGTACATAAAAATAAAAGAGTTCACATGTGGTTTTATGTGAACTTTGTGAATTTTGTTTTGAAAACATAAAATGGGAAAGTAAGGCATCACTTCGCTGTTAAAATAAAGAGCATTTTGGCAAACACAGTCACGACCTTAGTGCAATAAAATAAAACAAACATGAAAGACCAGAAGTTATGGCAGTAACAGAAAGGCTGGTCAAGTTTAAGCTGATCAATGATGGTCCTCGGCAACAGTCCAAACACAGATCACAGCCCATCAGAGTCTGCAGCCAGGCCTCTCTGACAGCTCCAGGAGCGAGGTGTAACTAACTCAAGGAACGAAGGCTGAAAGGAAAATAAATAAATAAATAAATAAACAGACATCACTTGAAGATGAATTTGTGTCAGTCCTTAAGGTTGCAAAAACTTTTGCAAAAGCAAAAACTTAGGTACATAGGTCATATTTGTGTTTTTAAATGAGTTTTTTATGTGCGTAAATAAACTGTCCACATGTACTTCTGTTTGCACACTTGCTTGTCTTTTATTGCTCCTTGAGGGACAAATAAAGTATTCTGAACGAAAAATTGAATGAACCGAATTGAATCAAGGGCAACATTTCACCAGACAGCATGAAGCAGTGCTGCAGGTGTTACCTCCTTCAGGGGGCAGTAGCGCTGGGCATACCACTCCTGCGAATACAGACAGATAATGACTCCCTGACCCAGGAAGAGGGACGTCCACATGATTATGTTCCAGATGGGACCTTTCCTTTGGTCATGCAGAATGAAGTTGAACATCACTGCGAGAGGGTGAGAAAAGAAGACAAATGTGGGAGCATTATGATAAGATCAAAGCAGAGAGACATAACTTGGTTTTGTGTGTCATAACACGGATAAAATAATAGCATTTAGTAGGTTTAGCTGAATTTTCAAGATCGGGTGGCTGATTGCCAATAAAAGCAGAGTGAGAACAGTGAAGAGTAGTGAGCTCTTTTCTCTTACTTCCAAAGCACATAAAGAGGCAGAAGAGTACGGGATAGAAGAAGCCGAAGCAGACTGCAAGAATGTACTCGTGGACCACTGCAGACACTGTAAACACAAACAGCATGGCGGCCGCTCTGAAACGTTTCTGAGACATCTGGAATGAGAACAGCGGAAAGAAGAGACAAGTCAGAACAACAGTGGCATACATGTTTAATCTGATCCATGACTTTTTACATTAGCGCTAAATTGGATTATGTGTTCGATGTGGTTTTCACGCTGATGGTCGATTTTAAAGACCTTGGTACATACATCGAGAGCGGTCTCACCTTCAAAGAAAACTGACCACATCTTCAAGAAATGTCTCCACTTACTACACAAGCTGAACGATTTTAGAGTGAGCCAAAAGAAAATTGTGTGGCAAGTATCCTAAGTTTTAACATGATCGTGTGGTTCAGTAATCTGAACTTTGAGAGGAGGAACAAGCTGCAGAAAATAGTGAACATGGCCTCTAACATTTTAGGGAAACCAGGAAAGCAGCTAAGTAGTATGTATGAACTCTTCAGGAGTAAAGCTGACAAAATTATTACGACTTTTCTCTTTCACTGCACAGTGAATTTGAACTATTACCCTCAGGGGGTAAAAGTTTATACATTACAGATTACTGATGGCAAACAGAAATATGTACAATAAACACTTTGTACAAAGTGCTATCAAGGTAATAAATTAAATTAGGATCCGGTAGACTAGGATACAAGGTGGTGCCCCTGTCTGTGCTGCAGCAGGTCAGTGTGATAGGCTGTATTGTGTAGACTCATGTATTGTGAGTTGTATTTTGTTAATATATATGCTGAGATGATGTGCGTGTTCTCATTTTGTGACTTGTATTTTTTATGATTCTGTATGCTGAGACAAACTACTGTTGTATGTATTGTGTATTGTTGTTTTATGACATGTTTTATGATTAAACTGAAGGCAAATATCCGCATTGTGGACAATTATTTTATTTTTTTTATTTGGATTTGCATTCTTCTACTATTAAAAAATAGTCAACAGACATCCTAAAACCACTCACCCACAGGAAGTCCCGGTACACATAGTAGTACAGCCAGTCATGGACGACTACGTTCCACGTGCGATAGTAATTGGCAAAAGAGGTTGAATTCCACCAATCCTGTGATATATAATCAACATGAATTAAGTCAAGTATAAAGTACAACATAGGAACTTAATTTAAATATTGCCGTAGCTGGCAGTGACAGCTGAAGTACCTTGTAAAACATCCTGTCAGCAAAGCGCAGCATCTCAGCAAAAGCATTAAGCCAACAGTGGAGGAAGGCAAAGAATGCCAAAAAGAGAACCAACACTCCTGCAGAAGAAAAAACAGAACATTTCTTAAGAAAATGTGACTGTTGTGTTACTGCTGGATACACTGAGACTGAGTTAGACTAAGAAGAATTTCTTTACAAGAGTCCACAAACAAGTGGCTGTCCTTACCTGGCAAGATGGAGTTGAAGACACAAAGGACCATGGCTCTCAAGTCAAACAGCTGCAGACTGATGCTGTGGAACTGAGGGATGCACAGCCGCACAAACACGTAATAGGCATAAAAGAGACTGCCTAGAACCTGTAGGGTGGGAGTGGTTGACAAAAAATTGTCAGACAAATGTGCTTCAGTTTACAGTCTTAAGTAAGGTCAGCTTTAAATTATCAATGAGGCTGGTACCTGAAGCAGCTTTGTGGCCACATAGCCCCATCTGATCACTGGGTTCCTGCAGAAAGTGGGAAACAAGGATTTATCACACATGGAACTACTGCATGAAAAAAAACAGACATTAAGAGGATCTGCTGCTTACCTGGGGTACTTGTCTCTGTAGATGAGTGTGGGTGCAAACAGAAAGTAGAGATACTGAGAGACCTGTGGGACCACTGCGTTGGGGCCTACAGATGACAAGAGAAACCGCTCATCAACATGAGGACATTAGAAAAAGGGAACACAGTAGCTGAATGTCAAAATTTGTTGCTTATGTTATTAAGTGCTGTAAAATGAAATGTATAAGGGTTACCTCACGCACCGATTTCCCTCCTCTGTGTCATTTATGCATGGAAGCTACACTGTTAAGGGTTAAATTATGTGTATACTTGCCAAAGAAACACATTGATTTTTCAAGGTCAGCCATGTTTTTTGTTTACTTTTGGTGTTGTACACCTGGAATGCTTTAAGGTTGGAAATTGGAATTTTCAACTGGGAAATTCCAACCTGTGACGTCGTCTAGAGCGCAGAATTAAAGAGGCATGCCTCAACAGTAGTCCTTTTATGTGGTGTGTGTGTAGGCAGGCTCTCAGATTTGATTGAATCAAGGATGTGTGATGAAAACAAGCTAATTCAGATAAATACTGAATGATATACAAATAATTTATTTTGAATGGACACCATTTACTCTAACATACTGAATAGTTGGTTGGTATTCCCTCTTTAGCTGTTAATTAAATGAAAAGCAGTGTGATATTCTGTCCTCCTGAAGTCTCACCATGCTACCTTGTACCTCATCTTACAACAAACAAGAACAAAAGATGGAGAGCTAGAAAGTTACACACCTGTCTTTTCTTTAGCCCACGTCTGCACTCTAGGTACATTCTCCCTGACAAACGAGTGGGCTTTCATCATTAGACGCACCTGCAATTAGACAAATAATAAAAGCATACACAGCAGCTGTTAGAACTCTTTCTACAGAGTCAGTTCAAGAGAAAAGGTCAGTTTAGATATCAGATTTCAAAAAGCATTTGAAAGTGCTTTACATATGGCGGTGTGGATGTGGTCCCACTAATCAAACTAAAAGCAACCCCGATGGTCATCTACCTGTTCCAGGATGATGATGAAGCGAGATGCAGGTGGCATACTGTTGGTCACCACCATGTATGTGGGCAGGAATCCCAGGCCCAGAGCTTGGTAGAGCAGGAATACAGAGCCATACAGCAAACTCCACAACCTGGGGTGACTGTAAGAGCCAGACTGGGACTGTGACCACAGGTGGAACAGGGTGAAGGGAACCAGCAGCGCAGACAGAAACATGCAGATCCATGTGCACACCACCAGAGGGAACTGTCCAAACGCATAGACCAGCAGGTCAAAGTCCAGCACCAGTCTGAGGAGAAGGAGAGAAAGTTGAGATGAGAAAATTGAAGGATCTTAACAAGTTCAAAAGTGATAGCAATTTAAGGAATTCATCACTTTAATTAGTTATTTTCTTAGTCAATTAAGCAGTCCTTTACTTTCTTGATTAATCGATTAATAGTTGTTTGCCTATAAAATGTCATAAAATGGTAAAAATGTTGATTGGTGTTTCCCAAAGCATAAGATGATGTCATCAAATGTCTTGCTTTGCCCACAACCCAAAGATATTCAGTTTACTGTCATAGAAGAAAAAAATGACTTGTACGAATTAATCAATTATCAAAATAGTTGGTGATTAATTGTTGCAGCTCTAACTTCAACAAAAGCGACACAGAACAAAAAAGATGGCTATTTGTGACAAATATCATATGGCATTATACACTGAAGTCTTCTACATTACCTGCCTTCATCAATGAAATCTACCACCAGTGTACTGAGGATGAAGAGAATGAGCAGGGCAATAAACATGTGGTAGATAGTCCTGATGTGGTTCACCTCAAACAGCTCACTGCAAACAAACAGACACCAGGCGATCAGACTCTGTGCAGCTAAACTGACGATGACAAATGACTTGCAAGCAGCAGAGAAATCAATGACATGCACTGTGATAATCAAATGTTGTGATGCATTTTAGCCTTTAGGTTGGAAAATTTACATTTCGTTCAAGTCAATGTGTCGACTTACTCTAGGAGGGACCTGCGACTGACAAAGTGCTTGCCCTGGCCATGAGGAGGCCGGAAATGCCTGAAGGAAAACAGAGTGACATCAGTGACATCAGGAAATATATAGTGCTGAAGAAAAACCTGTGTGATAAAGAGAGGAATGAGGAAGATTTGTTCATATAAGGCAGTACCTGAGTTTGTTCCTCTCCTTGTCTGACATTGGGGGTGAGAAGACAGCAGGTAGAGGTGCAGGCTCCAGGGTGGCCGACTCCTCAATAAGACTGTCCATGAAGTCATTAACCTGACTGTCGAACTGACGCATCAGGTCACTCTTCAGGTACTGAACAGGAGCAAAACATGCAAGGACAGTTATCATTACTAGTCTGCAAAAACCTGAACAAATGTGGAATATTTTCTATTTATGCGGCAATAACAATGTTCCTCCTGAACACGCAAAGAGATCCGGAGAAAAGATTTGGGGTTAAAGGTGAAAAGTTTCATAGTCACAGTTACACTGACTTTGCTTTTCATTTTATGACACTGCTGAAGAGAGAAGAGTGTGAAAAAATGATTTCTCAAGTGTCCCAGGTGTCCTCATGAATCCCACTGAAACACCTACTCAGACTTCAGCGGCTGCTCTGGATGAGAGCTAAATAAATAAAATATGAATGTAGGAATATTGAGCACATTTCCTTGAGGTAGATTTTTTTATGGCACATCAACGATTTAGAAGGAATACTGAGGATTGCCAACAACATGCGTTAGCCCTTGTAATAGAGAATAAATTTGCAGCACTCTTAACTGCATTATCAAATTGTTTACGAACAGTCAACACCAAGCCAGAGTTTTTTTTTCCTGCCAGCAGCAGCTCTGTGTTAACATTGTGATGACACATTAACTGCCTAATTTACATATCACTGTCATTTTAAAACAGACAGTATTGGACAACAGCTCAGATGTGTGATTAAATCATGACAAAGCCTTTAGGTTCCTTCATTTTCAACTGTCTGTTCTTTCTAGTAGTCATCACAACTCCTACTTAAGTTTCACAGATAATACAGATTTTCTGCTGTCAGAACATCCTCAAGAGAGAACAAATTTGATTTAATGATACAACTCATGGAGGATCGAGAAGGACTGAACTCAATCTAAAATGTTTCTCAAACAGAAAACCCATCAAAACATAAATGAACCCAATAATCGAAGTAAGTCCTACAGGACTACTCCTGACAGAAATAAACATCACAAAATAATACTTTGATAAAATATATATATTGCAGGAAACCCAAGATCAATCAATCAATTAAAATAGTTTTCCTCTTTGTAGGGTGTTTGAAGTGGTCCGTTCTTACAGGCAGGTTGAGCCTTTTCTACATCCAAATTACTGATTTACTAACCTCTGCTTTCTTTTTCAGCTGCAGCTTTTTGCTGATCATGTGTTCCACTTCAATTTTTCCTGAATGTGGAAAGAGAAGACACAAGTCTGAGCATATGATGAAATGAAAATTGTCAACCTGCTCCATTGTAATCTTCCAATATCATTGGACACACCCAAATTAACAGCAGTTGCCAGGCTACCTTGTCTCAAGCAAACATTGACCTGGGTAAAGTAAATATCAATTCACACCATGTCAAATATTCCAATAAATGATGAGCAGATCATCCACTAATAACTATATGTGGTGGATTAGAGGAGATTTGTCTGGTTTTGCCATTCAACAAGAATTATAATCTAAAGCCACATTACAAAAGACTTCTTATTAAGAGAATGAAAATTACAACAGGAACTGTAATACTTCACAGGATGATAACAGTCGAGTACTGTAGATTTGAGTCATTGTGTTGTAAAAGGGCAACAGTGTGGAAAATAGCAGAAGTCTTTAGATCGACTCTAGCAAAATCCAAAACTGCCTACGACAGTGTGTGGCGAGTACAGCCTAGTGTCTTCCAAGCAGAGTAAATGTGACAACTTGTGGTAAAGGTTACCACAGGTTATTAGTCTTGTCAGCTGTCTGATGATCAAGTTTGTTCAGCTATTGAGGTCAATCATACAAACAGGGACAAGGAACAGTAGCACTCCACCCATATAACAGGAAGATGACAGCAAGCAGTGGAGCAAAGAAAAAATTACTCAACTTGACAATGTACCAAAAACAGGAAAGCAATCAAATACAATTTATTAGAATAATTCTGTAATTATTCAGTTTCAAAATGTTTTTTTGAGGGATCAATATTTTATTCTAAATATAAAGAGAGTTCATGTTATCAAAGGTCATGTCAGACTGCTGTTTTACAGTCATAATTAGGATACCAATACCAGTTTCAGAAAATGCATTTGATACTGCCTAAAATGCTGGTTTTGGTATCAGGAAGTACATGAGTGTATGTACTGATCCATTACCACATAATTAATTAACTCCAAAGCTAGAAATGCAATGATAATCAGTTCATAATAAAATCCCAGATGAACCTGAAATGGAACGTTGCTACTTTCCAGCAGCATCCCATTGACCTTTTCCCCCTCCAGGATGGTGAAGTCATGTTCTGTAGTATTCAATCTCTGTATGTATTTGTTTATTACAAAGGGTTTAATCTGATTGAGGCTATACAATAATTGCAGCAATCCCATCATTCCCACACAGGGCATACAGCTGTTGAAATTAAAATATAAATATTTTTTAGCTCACTGGTATTCAGTATTAGTTGATATGCAAAGTCCAGGTATCATAACCAGTATTGGGAAGGACACACTGGTATTGGAACATCTCTGGTCATAATTTCTCATGATCACTTCACTGACCATCATTTCTTGTGTGTGTCATTAAAGCCAGAGTCAGTTCACCAGTAAGCCTTCTGTACCCTGTCATTGTCTGTCTTGGTTAACCGCACTAACTGTACCACAGGTCACACATCACATTGCTTCAGAAACACACATCATCCCATGACCTGACTTCACTGACTAACACATCCAGGGAAATTCACTGAAATAAATAAAAGGATGTAGGCATGAAATCGACACTGTTTCTCAAAAATCTCAGTCATAAGAGGTCAATGTCCTCTCCTGTAGCCCTGTCAGTGAGGGACATGAGGTTTTTTTCCTCACCATTGCTGGTAATGTGTCTGTCCCCATTGCCTTGCTGATGCTCTCCTTGGTTACACTCCCTGACCAAAGAGCCGTCTAGATCAGGGAAGGTGGGGATCTTAGGAAAGCGACACCGGAGGACACTATCATCCCCTTTCTCCATCCTAAAGACACAGGTAAAACAGGTAACTTAAGTTAAAAAAAATTAGTGGGAGCATTAGCAAACTAGCCTTAACACATCATGTCTTGGGGACACATAAAGGAGCCAGTTCACAGTAGCATGGACAAGAATGCAGAGGATTTTGATTGACAAATAAACCAAACCGAGATGACAATCAAATCAGTCTCACATGACACAGACAGACAGGCAGCAGACAGACAGCTAGCAGTTCAGTTAGCTAATATAAACAGTCAGTATGTTAATTCACAGGGTGACCAGCTCGCCACCTGGCTTCATGTTGGTTTAATTACTCTTACAGTGAATCTTCTGCCCGGTAACACTAACGGCTGCTAGCTTTCGGTAACATCCTGTCAAATTAGCCAACTTGTTGACGTCCGTCGTTAGCCGCACGCCAGGTTGTTGACAGACATGGACGGACAATAGAAAAACGCCACTTCCTGAATACTTACTCGCTTCAACCGCCGGCTGCTCTCCTGTCAGCTGGACCTCCGTCTTTTCCGAGTACAGACTCAGATGTGTTGGTTTCTGCTTTAATGACAGCAGTGTGAGCTGCTGCTCACCTTCCCCATTGTGTTAACAGACGAGATGAGGAGCAGGGAAGCCGACGCTGATTGGTCCAAAGTCTCTCCTCCTTTTGACGTCACCAGCGCCCACAGTGTTGACAGGAGCTGTCATTACACTCCAACTCATCAATATGCTTATTATAATAATGAAAAGTGTTATAACATCCCATAAAAACAAAAGAAATTATCAAAAAATATTTGTTCTAATTAACTTTAAGAATTGAGTAAAATCCAAATAAGAAACTGGAGGAACTCTTGGAGTACTTGGAGTACATGGCTAATGAGGATAAATCTTTGAAGTTGAGCACTCACCATGTAGATAATATGCCTTATTAATTACAAAAACATTAAGTGAAATCCAAATTATACCCCAGATTAAACCACTGACTGCTGAAAGGCTCTAGACAGCAAAATATGTCACGACTCAATAACTTGTAACAAGTGACAAATATGAAAACATAAATGTCTCCACTTACACTACATGAAATAGCATTTACCACACCTGTTAACCCTGTTTCTCCAAATAACTCTACAATGTGTGCTACATTCCTACAGTATACTGGGCTCTGACACGGCCCCTGATTTGCTGTGTGATTATCTGATTAAACATGAACTTATTTTTCTTTTATTGGTTTATCTGACAGGGGCCTTAAAACTAGATTTTTATCCAGGGACCTGTTCAAGATGGGCCTATCTTATCATGCCAGTTGATATTATACTTAATTAAATGATATTCCCCCCAAAAGTTGCACTTAATGAAATTACCGCCCCATGGAATCTGGGGTTTTGTGGCAATTGCCTGATTTGCCCAGTTGGTAATTCAGAGCTTTTTATACCTTTTCTTTCAACTTTCAAAAACATTTCACTAATGTTAGTGAGTAAAACCACACAAGTAGCAGAAAACATTTAACTTATTAAAACAGTATGCTTGAGCATGTCTTGTATGTTATATTATACATATATATCATACATTATACATGAATGATTAATATAAAATACTAATAGAAAAATAATAATACTACAAGAGTAGAGGCATAGTGAATTTGAACTGATTTGAAATACCTCTGTATTGTTTTTGAACCTGTGTCCCCTCTAAGTAGAGCATTATGGGTCATAAAACCCAACGTCAACGGTCCTTATGAGCTGAGTGTGGCAAATACAATTAACAGCAAAGACACAGAGACATTTATGAAAATCCTGAACAACTCTTTATATACACATAACTACAGCTTTGTTGACAGACTGTGCCGTGCATGATTAAAGTACGAAAAAGGATCATGAGCAACCTTGTGGTCAGTCACGTCACATTTGTACAAAAATCTGTTGGAAGAGATTCTGTGATTTCTGGATAAACCTGAACTTGGACACTTCAGAAGTGGGTACTTTAAGGTTGGCATCTACCACATGATGCAGGCAGTAAAAATACAACAGATGCATGTTTCACTCCATATATTCAAATTTTATTTTGATAGTGCTGCTTATCATTCCCCCTGTGTGGATGATGAGACACTGAGTTGTAATATAAAAAGGTTCCAAGTCAATTTCATTCAAACATGCGGTGCTACAAAAACATTTAATAACATGATAAAATCCAACTATTCATTCAGTTTGTGACAGTTCAATAAATATACAAAAAAAAAAACAGCACTGAGCAAATTTATCCTGATAAAAGTGTTCATGTAAAATATCAAGACATCATAGTATCATAGTATATCCCTGCTTTTTATATCAAAGAGATATTTACAAAATTTCATCAGGCATGCACACACATACACACATACACACACACAAACACACACACACTCTTCAGGGGTCACAAGAAGCAGAGAGGTCCCAAAACAACAGTGATCTCAGGGACAAGGGGAGATAGTGATGTCATCTCCATACCCAGATCTCTGACAGGAAGTAACTCCATATCGCCTCGATGCAGCTCCGTGCTGCCTTGAACCCTCACCACCACCTCCACCTGCCGAGTGATCACACAGAAGACACATGAAGAGAGCAGGTGTAATTTGTTCTCTCTGGATTTATAACCTTAACCTGTGACTGAAGCCTTTTATGGTAGTATGAAGGTAAATGATGATGGATAAATGAATTTCCAATGCCCAAGGCCCCCTAAACCCACTGACATTACTACAGCAACTGTAAAAAACAAACAAAAACCTTCTGAATATATCTCTTTATTTTTTATTAATGCTATACATTTCAAATGATATACACACTAAATCATATTTTATGATATGACATGAAATATTAAAAATCTTTTTTGTAACCCTGTGGCGCCCCCTGGAGGCCCCCACTTTGCAAATCATGGATCATGGACATTTATTGCCAGTGCCAAAGGAAGATGCAATGTTCATATATTATTTGATTTATTGATACATCCAAAAAAGAAAGGGCTGATCTGATGCAAATGCAACAGTCTGTGCTTTGTTTCTTGTCTTAAGATGCCCTCTGTGAACCACTGCCTTAGTGGTACAGCAATGTGCAAACTTTTTTTCTCCAGAAGCTGAAAAATGCTCAACTTGAATTTTAGAGAAGTAAAACTCAGCATTAAACAGATTAATTAAACTTTGTTTCACTCTATATTTCTCCCCTGATCATCCACAGTGGCTCTGAACCCCAGTTTGGGAATCACTGCACTAAGGTAAGAGGAGAAGGTTTTTTAGAGAAAGCTGCAAAACTGACTGTGTTTTTGACAACAACAAACTTTCTCAGTCTTACCTCACTTCCTTTCCTGGACACTGTGGTGAGGTGTGAAATAATTTCTCTGCCAGAGTCTCCCAGGAAGTGGATAATCCTATTGGCTGAATTAGTTATACCAGCGGTACCAGTTTGGTTCGCTGGACAGACGACAGTCATGTGTTGGAAAGATGTGTGGCTGTGTAACCGTAGAAACCTCAGCTGGACAACATCCACACCGGGGTACTCAAACTATCAAAGACAGAAATCATTTCATAAGTCTTAGGTCTGAAGTAAATGTTAGATGTACAAAATGTATCTCAGTTAATCCACAAAAGTTTTACAGTCTTACCTTCTTTCCACCATGTTGTTCACTAAACCACTGGACAGACACTTCTGATTTCTTCTTCTCTGGCTCCCAACTTAATTTAATCTAAAGAATAATTTTTGTTTTTGACAAATGTAATTAACATTGTATTTGCGCAGTTACATTAATCAAAAAGTATGAATAGGTCATTGTAATATCCTTCTTTCCTAGGAGTTATTTTTATTAACGGGAACTCCCTGCCTTGGGTAAAATAACTTATGTATGCTGCTTTCTACAGTTGGCATCTGCTAACAAATCAATTAAAATGGCAATTATTGGTCTCTCTAAGAGATTTCACATCATTGCTGGAGGAAACTGGGGCAGTCTCATCTGACCATCACTGTTTTACTGTATGTTATATAAGTGTAGTAATATAAAAGCATCAGTGTGATAACACATGTTGTTGTTGCAGTTGAAAACAAGCGACTGAATGTTTTCCATGTTCTTATAACAGAGTGAATCTGTTCCTCACACGTTAATGTTAACCCTTGTAGGTTAAGATTAGATTAAGTGTACCTGTGACTGTAAAGGGTCAATGCAGGTTGTTCCTCCTGCTGTGAAGTTACAGAAAACCTTCACAGCGTCGTAGGGACAGCCTTGGTTGGGGTCCATGTAAAAGTAACCTGAAAGACAACTGACTTGAGCGTCCGATCACTCAGATTACTTTGAGTTGTATCAGCAGAAACACATCACACCATGCTTATGTGCCTCTTCAGACACTCACCATCCTTCAGATGTGGGTGTATGAGTCCCAGCTCATAGCAGGAGGTGGCAGGGTCGTCTTTGGTTCCTTGGGGCCAGCTGAAGGATTCCTCAGCCTCATCTGCTTGAGACCACCTCCTCAACACCGGTCTGGACCGCTACAGATGGTTACATCATTCAGTAATAACCAAACATTCAATCACAATGGCTCCTTGAATATAAAGCAAAAATGATAAAACAAAGCTTGTACCAACTTTTTGTTGTTCTTCCGTTTGCTTCCACTGGCTTAATGTTTGTCTGGATCTTGCCACATTTTTCGGTTTCAATCTTGCACTGGGTTTTGTTTTGTGCTCATTTCTTTGACCTGGTTTTGACTCAAGATTTGATCCTCGTCTTCGTGAAGACCTTCGCTTGCCTGGTGCACCTGGCTTTCCCTGCGAAACAAATGATTTGGTTTTACAAGCTTGCCACAAAACTCTCAGCAATTGAGCAGCATTCATCGCCATCCATCTTCAAAAACATCTTAAAGGCAAAGTCCAAAGTTTGTTGATGTGAGGTTGTTTAAGGTTTTTTGTTCATAGTCATTGCATTAGCTACAGTAGATGGCAGTTGGCATGTACTGTAATGCCCATCAAAAATGACCCATCTAAAAAAAACAATATTAGTTTTAGTGCATGTTATCTTTAGACAGTTTTCACTGTCTTCAAAGCAGCCAGGCTCCTTTGGCAAAATCAATAATTTTACCTTGCAGAACATGGGAGTTGCTGGCCTGCATCGCTGCATTGATAGATTAGTTTGTTTGTGTTACTGTGTGACTTTGGTGTTTTAAGGATTAGTTGTGATTCACCGAAGTCACACAACAACACAAACAAACTAACACATCGAGGCAGTGGTAGACCAGCAACTCCTGTGTTCTGCAAGATAAAATGACTGATTTTGACAGGAAGGTAAAGTGGTGAAAACCGAATATTAGCTACTGTAGATAAAACTGTGACTATGGATAAGTACCTCATACAACCCCACTTCACAAAATCTGAACTATCCCTTTACACAGTAAATTACAGTTAAATTTGTTGATCAGTTCAAATATTTTTTCACTTGTTTACTTTTGTGTGAGCAAAATATCTTACTGGAGGTCCACGTTTGCCCTTTATTCCCTTTGGTCCTCTCCCACCCTCGACGCCTTTCATCCCCTGTAAAGGAAAACAAAGTAATAATGGAGCAAACTAAAAGACATGAAATACTGAAATAAAAAAATAAAAAAATTGGCAACATCAGCTGTTCAGGAAAATGCTCTCATAATAAACATAAACTGGAAACTATATCTGTGATATCAACATGCTAACTTTTCTAATAAGATCAGACCAACAAACCTGCGAAGTCATAAACAAAGATTGAAAAAGTAATAAACCGTCTCTCACCTTCTGTCCCATCTGACCCTGCAACAAAGACAGAACAGAAATAACTTCAGAAAAATGTTTGTGTTACATAATTTTTGCAGCAGAATGTAAAAGTGACATACTGGAAATCCAGGGATTCCTTTTCGCCCACGTGGACCACGAGGACCTGTATCCCCCTGTGAAAATCACCCAGTTGTTTAATAACTTGCTTCCTGTTAAAAACAATGCAAAAACAAAAGTAAAGCACAACTTACCTGTTTTCCTTCAGGGCCTCTTTGACCTTTCAGCCCCTGCAAACCAGGATTTCCCTAAGAGAAAAAATAGACATGGTAGATCAACTTAAATTATTATTATGAATTCCCTCCATGTATTTGAATTGGTTCTTCAGTGCATATTTCCTCCCATTTGTCCCGCGGTGTGTCTGTATTAAATTTCCCGACTCCTTTTCATCTTTCCTTTTTGCATTTTAAAAGTATTTCATATTTAAAATCACTTCAACCAACCTTTAGCCCAGGTGGCCCAATTGGCCCCAGCATTCCCATGTCACCTGGAAAACCCTTAAAGTGAAGGAAAGGAGGACAAGAACAGATCAAAAACAGCCTCTCCCACAACAGTTACATGATGCTCAGACAATGAAATCTGAATTTTTGTCTGATTCCTTCACATGTGTTAGTAAAATCACTGTAAACCTTGAACTGACTACATTTACAAGACTAAATAATATTTAAAATAAGTTCCACTGACAGCTTCAGCATCAGCAGATGATGGACAGACTGTATACAGTACAGAAACATGACAGGTCAAAGTATTTATTAAAACTATGAGAAACTGCAACACAGCAGACGCACTGTGCTGTAATATAGGAGTAATGAGTATTTGTAAATATAAAAAACATATTATAAATGTTTAAAAAAAAAACTCATTCTCATCCAGGTGAGGTGAGGCGATGCACTGCTCTGTGTGTCAGACTTTTACCTTCAGACCAGTACTTCCTGTCTCTCCCTTCTCTCCTCTCAGTCCTGGAATACCCTGCATGGAACCCAGTGATGATGAGGAAGTTTACCATAAAAAGTGTTGTGTTAATTATTGGTGACCTTATAACGGAGAAAACTTGGGATCAGTCTTGTTTACCTTTGGCCCCATTGGTCCAGGGGGCTCTTGTTTTCCCTTTGGTCCAGCTTTACCCTGACAGATACAGCAGCACATCAGTACCATACATATTAAAATCTGTTCATGTCTCAGTCAACTCTATCAGTGAAAAGTGATCATATTAACTTTTGTATTTTTGTACCTTGAAGCCAGGTGGTCCGGTGTTTCCCCTGATGCCAGGAGGTCCAGGTTTTCCCTGAAATATTGCAGGTTTTTAATATATTTCACATCACAAAATGCATCTGTATAGCAAACTACAACAGATACAAACACAGCTGAAACAAAAAGCCAAATTGTTCCTGATCCTGTTCATCTCCTCTTTTTTAAAGAATTTGTAAAAACTGCCCATGGGCCCTCGAGCTGCTGCAGCAACCAACTGCTGGACTGGAACCATGTCCGTTATTGTTGTCTGTACTGTGCATGTTTTGTTATTATTGTGTGAACTGTAATTTATTGTGATGTGTATTACCCAACCTGTGAAGCTGAAGGAAAATTTCCACATTTGTGGACAATGAAGATTATTATTTTTATTGTTTATGAATAAAGGAAAGTTCCCATGGGTTTACAGTGTAATAAAACTGTCTCTTATTGTTTCTCTCATTCTGCTGTCATGTTAATCTCATTGTAGACAGTCTCTTCTTTAGCTCACAGGGTTATATTTCATGTAGAGGTGTTCATCTACATATTTTAGTGACTCACTGTGCTGACTAGGGAATCGTGTTTCTAACAAAAGCACAGTCTTATCAGACAGTGCATGGAAAGTGTGACATCTGAATGGGTCAAAAAAGTTGGAGTGAAACACTACAAACAATGGTTGTTGTATTAAGCAAAGGTCGGGTGCTTGTCTCTGAGGGAGACAAAATGTTACACATGAGACTGCGCATAAAAATACAGCTGAAATGTTCTCGCAGCTGACAAGCTGGAGAATCCATCTGCAGATGTGAATGAATATTGAAATAAACCTCTGAAAGAGCTGCTTCTTTGAATCCACTTATTTCCACAACATAGGGTTGCATATTATTCATGTCTGCTGTGGAACTTACTGTTTTGCCAGGCCTGCCAGGTGTTCCAGGAGCTCCTCTGAAACCAATATCACCCTGTGGGATGAGCAGAGGAGGGACTGAATTTAGTAAAAAGGTTGAATAACAGACTAAACTGCAGCATTGTACATTTTTCTCACCGGATCTCCCTCATTTCCCTCAACCCCGAGTAACCCATCCAGACCGCTCAGGCCCTGAGAACAAGATCACAAGACAAGTGATCAGTCTTTTCCAACATTTATTAAATATGTCTGTCTTGAGTTTTAAAGCAAATGTCTTGGATTACATTAAACCAGTCTGCTCATGTGGGTGGTCTTTAACATAATTACTGTTTTTTTTTTTTTTTTTACAAGCGACCAGCTTTAATTTAAACATGTGTGCTTTAGAGAAGCCAAGAAGCCGTGCTGGCGTCATACCCAAGTAAAACAACCAAAAACAAAAGTCAGTCTTAATTTTTTTAAAATTTTCTATGCCATCTCAGATTGTCTGAATGTAGCTGCAAATCACACAGCATTCCCAAAACACATACAATTAACTTAATTAACACTATGAAAGCAATTTATTGTTAACACTTTAAATGCATAGTGATTTAATAAGTGATAATAATAATAATGTATTTTATCTTTCAAAAGGAATACTTGCAGGTTTTCCAGGTCGTCCAGCAGGTCCTGGTTTACCTGGCAGGCCTTTAGCACCCTAAAAAACAGACTTTGTTGTATGAGCTTGACACCCAGACTAACACTTAACTGTGGGTTGGGTGATTTAATCCAGCCTTTAATGCAAATGTACAGAGTCAGAGATTAAGACAGAGACTACACATTTATCTGAAGATCAGTTATATCTGATGTTTTTTTTTTTTGTTTGTTTGTTTTTTCAGATTAAAATGAAACTCACCCTTTTTCCAGGAACTCCTTTGTTTCCTTTCTTTCCAGGTTGGGCTCTCTTTCCCTTCATAAGCACATTATAACAATTACATATATGTTTTTTTCAGTTTTAGATTTTCATCTGAGCTGCTGGTTTGGTTTCCTCTTACCTTTGACCCCTGACTTCCTTTAGTTCCTGGGAGGCCAGGAGGACCCGCGGGTCCAGGTTGACCTTTAGCACCTGGACTGCCAACGAATCCCACCTTCCCCACTGTCCCCTAAAAACCACAGTCACATGCATAAATGATACTATAACACCGAATGGTCTAATTACAAAGGTGAATTAAAATATCTTACCATTGTGCCTCTTGTCCCAGGCTCTCCTTTTGCACCGTGTTGACCTCTAATGCCCTGAGGATTACAGGATATTGCACACAGACACTGCGTCACTGTGGTTACATCTTCACTCACAACATTAAATAAGAGTCACCGAAATAATGGTGCCCAAGGGCGCAACACATTATGAAATCCCACCATGTTTCCTTTCATTCCGGGAAGACCAGGCTTCCCCTTCTCACCATGACTGCCCTGAGTTGCACAAGCACACAACAGAGACAGCATTTATTAAGAAAAGCCCTAAAGCTGGACAGATCACAATTACAGCGCTGGATCATTTCAATGCAGCAGAATGAATAAATAGTACGTTACACCTTTGGTCCAGGGATCCCTGTTTTGCCCTGAACCCCTCTCTTGCCTGGCAAGCCCTGAAAAAAAGATCAGGCCTTAAGGTAAGTCAGATTTGTATTGTATGATAAGAGCCCTCTACACCATTGAATGAAAGCAGTGGTGCATTTTTAATGTATACCTTCATGTATTTGACATTGAAATGTAATTTAAAGTGGAAACAGACAACTTGTCAGCCTCTTCGTGTTTCCAAGTGGTATCATGTTGTGCAAAGCAGTGTGCATGATGTAATGTGATGACAGATGCTGTGTCAAAATCTATTTCCCCATTGATGTGTGTCCCCCCCTTACTTTACTCTGCTACGCCTAACCATTACCTACAACTGCCACAGGAAACACTATCTGACGGTGGAAAGAAGCATGTTCACTGAAGAGGCACACTGACATGGTCACAATTTTATTTTCAGTTAGGGAATAGGCAAAAGGTATTTAATGATGTGCACTGCATAGTAATGAGTAATGTAATTGCTTTGCACAAACAAGTAACTACAGGGTTTGATGTCAAGCTGGAGTAACATTAGAAGGACTCATTAGGAAAAAAAACTGAGTTTGCTCATTAATTTAGACTATAATAGAGAAATAATTTTGCTGGAATAATGTGTTCACTGACAGAGATATCAAAGTGAGGTTTATACTCAGATAGTGTCGGCATTCTGCATCCATTACACTGTTCAATCCACATTTACCTCACAGTGATAAGATAAAGCAAAAAAGTTGTCTGTTTCCATGTTGAACACAAGCTGAGAAAATGTTTTTGCTGCCATCTAGTGGTTAAACATGGTGCATGCAGCATTTGTAGCAAAATGTTAACAGTACATGGTGACCTGGATTTAGCTTGAAACTCATGAAAGTTAACACAGCCATTTTAAAATGCAATAAATGTTGTGTGGAGTTTTTTCTTAATGCTAACACATACTGGTGTTGATGGTCCAATTTGTCCAGGGGGACCAATACTGCCAGGGGGACCCTGAAACGACAAGGCATAAAACTTACGGTGTTCATTTCCAACTGTGTTATATTGAAACAATAATATACAGTGAATCATGACTAAGAGTAGCATACATACAGTTTAGTAACCACATGGCACTTGACATAAAAAAGCTGATACAGATAGACATAACATGAAGACTGGTGGCCACAATTGGACATTATTGACGATCACAGAATCCAACTGTGTTACTAACGGTGTGTCCCTGGAGCCCCTTCCAGCCTTTGGCCCCTGCTGCCCCAGTGTTGCCACCTGGTCCGAACTTTCCTGGCCTGCCTGGTGAACCTCTGCTACCTGGTTCACCCTGTGAAAGAATCATCATCATCATCATCATCATCATCATCATCATCATCAACATCATCATCATTATAAATTTCAGACTCTAAACCAAACTTTCAGCATTCAGTCAGTCATTTTTTTTATGAAGGTCAGTGGAATTTTCTTTTGCTACAGCATTATAGATGAGTTCAATACAACAGTGTCAGGAATATCAGACATCACAAGAGACACAGCTGAGGACAGCAGACAGCGTTCATAGATTACCACAGACAAAAAGTTTACAGACATTCACAAGTTCACTTTGCAGACTTTGTCATAATTTCTCAGGTCAAGTCCATCATTGCCTCTCATTGAAAATGACTGACCTTGAGCCCTGAAACCCCTGGTTTTCCTCTGTCCCCTGGCGGACCCCCGTATCCCTGCGTGAGAGGGTTAATTGGGAGGACAGGGAAGAGGGGACACATTGTTCTGTCTTAATCCACACTTCAAAAATGATAAGCATGCTCCAGTTTCAGATGTCTGTAACTTTTAAGATGCATTTAAAGGACACAGGGTATTCTAGGATATTCTAGTAAACTGTACTTTCAAAACAACTCCTACCTACCTGTTTCCCTGGTGGCCCCTTTGCTCCCTGTGGCCCTCGATTGCCTCTGTCGCCTTCTGCTCCCTTTGGTCCTTTATGTCCAGGAGGCCCATTGCTGCCCTTGTCACCCTAAAATATGAGTAAAACAAATGGTTTTCAAAGTTTGATTAATATTTTTTTTCCTCGTTCACTTGGAGTCATGAAGAATATGTAAAAGAGTAGATGACAATTTTATAAACTGACATTTACTCACAGATATGCCTTTTTGTCCAGCTGGTCCCTCAGGTCCCCTAAGTCCAACTGGACCCTAAACACAAAAGCATCAGATTACTCTTACAAATGATCAAGCTTAATATCGATCAGTCCTACTGTAGAGGCCTCTTATTCTGTGTTGACATGTTACTACCTTTGCTCACAGTTAATATTCTAAAAATGAACGAAGGATAGAAATAAAAAATCTGTGGCAAACACAGTCTAATCAATCTACCTCCTCACCATCGAGACCAGCAACTCCCTCCTGCCCGACAAGTCCTCTCGATCCCTGAAAAGACAACAGAAACAAATATAAACAACTGAGTGATGAATTAGTGACCTGATTGTTTCGGACATGGCTGCACAGGCCACTCCATCACCTTGTCATTTTTATTAACATTTTCTGGCACAATTTTAGAGAAGAAAGTGCAGCTACATGAAGCATGTTTAACAAGCCTCAGTAAAAGTAAAACTTTACCTTATCTCCTTTGACACCAGCTGATCCAGTTGGCCCTTGAGGTCCATCTTTACCCTGAATGTCAAGAGGATAAAGCAACAGTTGCACAAAAAAGCCTGATACACTTCATATTCATGACGTGCTCCTCTGTGATTGCACATTGCTACTTGCCACTTCGATCATGAAGGTGATACTGGTGTATAAAATTGAGAACTTATAGCATATTGTTTAGAAAATATTATAGACCCAACACAAAACTGACAGAAGGGTCTAGCTGCTCCTACAACACCAGAGACAGCTCCATGGATTTATTAACACACTACGCCTTTAGACTGCTAATATTTCAGGGCCATGATCAGAATCATAAATTCTAACTTTAAATTTCAGTCAGATAAAGGATCAATGAGGCAGGTAGTCTCAAGGATCGAGACTACACTAATACATTCAACTGAACAACCTCTCTGCCCCTGCACTCTCTCTGCTGTCAGAGGATGGGGGTGGCAGGTTATTAAGGGGGATGCATTCTGGTCAGTTTGCTAACAGGGATATGGAATCCTCCCTTATCCCCCCTCAAATTGCTTACTATCAAAAATCAACAATATAAATAAAATCTGCAGTATCTAATGTATCCTCTAAGACAGGTATTACAACACAATGATGAATACAAAAATCCGAATGACGTCTTGATGGTTCTGATAAGGCTGCTGGAAACCTCAGCAAAGCACAGAACAGACCAAAAAAAATTAGTCTAAAATCTTGTGATGCTGCATAGTTAACAGAGTAAAATATAACAGCCTGGATCATCACCTGACACCAGACCTGACCGGTCTGATGACTAACCCAAAGAAGAAACTCTTGGTTCAAACAGGAATGAAAGACACTTTCTGTTCTTTCATTAGATCAAGAAAGTAAAACTCAAAAGTAATTTGACATTTTATTTGGCTAATATACTGACGTGTCTAACAAAACCGTGACCTATAATATAAAAGCAAACCCAAACCAGTGTTACATCACACTGACTCACTGATATGGTTTACTGATGTAAGCATTAAACAAAAATACGGTAGCAAAGATGACTAACGGCAACACACACACATGCATGAGAAAAATCAGTATCTAATCATTTTGGCTAATAAAATATTTTGTTTGCAATTATTTTCATTTTCAGCAGCATTTAATTTAATCACTGTTGTAAAGTAAGAGAGGAAAAAAGACTAAAGGTATTTTTGTTGTCACAAGATACTTGCACTTTGATATATATTATGCTCGGGTCACCTGTGTACAGTCCTGCCCAGACAGCATGTGTGTCAGACGCATTTTTACTTGAGTGTCTAAGAGTGCAATAAATGTTTTAGTTGAAAAAATAAGAATCGTGTGAGACAATCACGAATTCTTAGAGAGAAAAATTGTGATTCACATTTTAGCAAGAATCCTGGCCCCCTAAAAGTCATAAAATAAACTTACTGGGTAGCCTGTAACTCCGCGGGGGCCAGCTGGACCTCGTGGTCCCTGGTCACCTGGAAGGCCACGGGGCCCAACCTCACCCCATGGTCCAATGTTACCCTGGATACCCTGGAGGAGAAAAATATGCATTAATAGAACTGAAAAACATCAAGTTTGCTTATCATTAGCTATGGTTCCCAACCAAAACTAAGCATTCTGGGAGGACAAACTACGCAAAAAACTTTAACACATGAGGAAAGATAAAACCTGACCTACTTCTGGTGTTGCTAGAAGGTTTTGTTAAATTTTTCCTGCTTAATAAATGTCAACAACAGGTTCTATCTTATTTTATGCACTTACTGTGGCAAAAAAACAACAACTCGTTTTAATGTTCTGGAAGAAACCAGAGGTCCCACCTGTCAAGCTACGGCTGAAAGAAATAGTAAAGTTCTTTCACCTAGACAGACAGTTTGTACTTCAAAATAATCAGGTTCAGTTCAACAGGATTTAGCATCCACATTACATTAATAAGTCAAACTGAAAAGCTGCCTAATATTAATGATCCCCATTGACATGATACAAGTGGGAAGGAGAAAAGGGTGGGATAAAGTAATAGTTATGTATATGTACTTTTGTATTTTGTACTTTTGTACTTTATCTCTGTCTCTAATGTGCAGACAAATTTGTTATGATGGAAGTTTTTTTTATGACTGCTTTCTCAATGAAAGATATTTAAACTAAAACATGAGCAATGACGGAAAATAATCTATTGTTCTGCTTGGAGAACACGTAGTAGTTTGTGTGGCCAACATAGAGCTGAATGTCATCTGCATAGAAGTTTACAAGAGTGTTGCTGTAGTTACAAAAAGGCTGATAGAAGCAAGTATAAGTGAACATTCAATGATAATTGCAAACATAAAGTAAATGCTACACACAGTACATATGGGAAACACTCAAGGCTGGAATCTGGAGATGCAAAGCCAGCACCATGACAGTCTACCTTGAAAGGCTATTTGTTTGTGCAGACAGCTCAGCTTCTCTCTCTCTAAAAAGGGTAATTCTAAATCAAGCACAATCACATCTATGCAATATCTATCGGATTTGCATGAATTTTATGCTGAAACAAATACTTTTTTTTTTGCAGAAATCTCCCTTAAGACACTTATGCAGAATCTGAAGCACATTTGTAAGACTTGTAAATCATTATAGAACAATACTGCAGTAATCTACAGAAGTTGACTTCATGAATGAGGGCCGGATGAATGGATGTGTTTGAAATAATTGAACTGAATTAATAAAATCATCTTACAAGAGATCCTCTGTATCCCCGAGGTCCAGGCATGCCCATCTCACCCTGAGGGATAACAACACATGATGTTAGTAAAAAGGTATATAAAGTGGAACTGGTACTACATAAACTGAAGCATTGAAGCTAGTAACAGAAAATAATTTACTCACTGGGCTGCCTTGTTTCCCCCTTCGTCCCTCCTCACCTCTCTTTCCCTTCACAACGAATACAACAAGGTGAACAACACAATACATTGCTAAATGATTACCATGACAGAATGATGCAGAGTTCAACACTGACTGATGCATATTCTCACAAAACTAAAAGTAATGAAGCTTTGAATTAACTGATACCTTTAAGCCTTCAACTCCCAGAGGCCCTCCTGGGCCTTTTTTACCTTTAACTCCCTAAAATCAAAACCAAAAACTTATTCAGTGCATTTGCAATTCATTCTCATGTAGTATCTCATCTTTTCTTAGCAAATTATATTACATTATCAGAGCTTTATTGCATTGGAGTTATCATTGTAACTTACTCTCTCTCCTGCCTTTCCTGGCCTCCCCTTCATTCCTCTGCTACCAGCTTCCCCCTGTCGATTGACACAAATTTACAGCTAAACAAATTAAAATATTCTATCAGCACCACATACTTCATGTGACTGGAAATGCTAAGTAATGCAGCATGGCTACATAAAAACACATTCAATAAGAGTTAAAACAACTCCTCCTTCTTCACTCCATGAAACCAAGTTGATTAACACCCACATTTTTCCCCACAGGTCCTTGGAGACCAGGAGCTCCTGTCTTTCCCGGAAATCCCTGTGGAAAATATTTAGTAGAGAATTAGATACAGTGACACTGTACGGTAAACACATGTACTGGTTCAGTGTTTATTATACAGTCTACAAAATATGGGTTCCAAAAGGGTTCTTCCTAAATGGCAGAACCATTTGCTTCTGAGGAGCCAGTTTTTGAAGAAAGGGTTTGTCAAGGGTTCTTTGTAAGACTGAGGGTTGCATTAAAAACCCTTTTCATCCAAAGAGCCCTTTTTGGAAGAAAGAGTTTAACAATCCAACAATTTCAACAATCTTTGAAGAACTTTCTCAAGGGTTCTTTGTGCCATAATATAAAAGGGTTCTTGGTAGAAACCCTTGGAATATAAATAGGTTCTCAATAGAATACCTATGGTGGGATCAAGTTAAACTACCATAATCACCACAAAAGTGTTCTCTGTAGAACCTCTCATTGGGCATTCTGGGTCAAACCTTTCACAGATGGTTTTAGGTGTAACCCTTTATGTTGAGTTCTAGGTAGAACTGTCTGAAAGCGCTCCAAGTGGAACCTTTATAAATGGGGACAAGCCAAAGAACCCTTTATGGTAGAGTGTAGAAGGGTAAACTCACTTTTGGTCCTGGGGGTCCAGGGTCACCATTCATTCCATTTGAACCGTTGGGTCCCTGATAGAGAAAGATGATATTAGTTTTAAATATCCTGGTTACCCCGTTAACAGAACATAATATAATTTCCACACTCTTTTCATGGATTTAGTAAAAACCAGTCCAGCATACGCAGCATTTGGTAGACAGTCGTTTCTCATCTGGAGGCTACATGTACACAAACATGGAGTTTAAGAACTCTATGAGGTGATATATAAGGCAGAAATATGCAGGTTGACATATTGTTGGTTGGTCTTACCAGAGCTCCAGGAGATCCGTCCTGTCCCCTGTTCCCTGGGTGACCCTGAAACCCCTAAGGTGGGACACAGATGATGTGAGTATTTTTGAGCAGATGAACTATATGACAAATTAAATTCCCAAATTCTCTTTATCTATGCTGGACTTGAAAGGTTACATGACAGTACAATTACAGAAATAGCGTACTCCTCCAAGTATTACATTTTTAAGAGAGACTCATAATTTCAATAAGTTTACTTGACATTATTTATATAATTCTTATCACCTTTTGGCCTTTAGGTCCAGTCACTCCTGTGACTCCAGGCATGCCCTACACAGAAAGTTTACACGTATAAAAACACATGATCTCATAAACATATCTGGTAGCATCTATTTGAGAGACAGTCCTAGATCGCATGATTCATTCTAGATAATATGAGACTTACTAAACTAAAAACAGACTTACAAACAGGAAACAAATATTTGGAAGTAGTTTGTCAGATCGTCATGAATTGACACAAAGTTTATATTCTACAATCTACAAATATAACTGAAAATATATATTTAACAGCTTCAAACTGTTAATTAAAGTCATTCAATCAAGTATTGTAAAAAATAGTGATATGTTTGGACTGAAGACCGTAGTCACATTGGACAGAGTAAGAAGTGTAGCCACACAGGAACCTTAATACCAGGTTCTCCTTCACGTCCTCTCTCTCCAGATTTTCCCATCTCTCCCTGCAAGCAGAAAACACACCCACATCAATAGTATGGGTTTAGCACAATGATCAGCATCTAGAATGAACTTAATCTCCACTCACTCATACTCACAATTGGACCTGGCAGTCCAGAAAAGCCCGCTCGACCTTCTCGACCCTTTGACAGGAAAAATGACCATGATTGTTTAGGATATAATATCCACTCATAAAAAAATATCCACCATGCAAATTCATGGTGTTTTCATAGGAAAAAATCCAAAACTGAAATAATAAAAGTGGCATATAACATCATCACCTCAGACAGTATATTGGTGCCTCTTTCTATTTCTATTAGTAGCAATAATTTTTCCTCTCTCGTTAACATCAATGACCAATGAATGTGGTTAGTATACCACACACACACACACACACACACACACACACACACACACACACACACACACACACACACAGATTCTACACCATGCCCATTCAACTGTCAGCCAGTGAGCCACTCATCCATTTTATTTAAATAACCTGCTAATGTTCTACATTTATGGGTGTTTGCGTTGTTTATTAAATGATCCTTATTTTATTAGTGGGCCGTTCACTGGTTTTGTCTGTTGTTAAGCACAGAGACACTTATTATTTTAAAAGGTTTCAACTCAGTCTGCTTAAGCAGAGGGAATTTAGGAGTCACTGGCTGTATGAAAAAAAGATGTTAAATGCAACACTGTGTTTATTAAACCAACAAGCTACCTCTAATCTAGGACTACAAAGGTATACTGTTTTTTCTGTACTTTTGTACATATTGTTTCTTTTCAAATTGTGAAAACTAATAACGTGAAGAGAAAATTAAAGGGTGCATTGTTTTACTCTTAACTTTTCAGGTCTGACAAAAGAAATGTGAACATCTGGTCCCTTGCCACTTTACTTTTTATCTATAAACTATAAATACTGGTATTTTATTCCACATAAATTAAATTATTTAGCATCCATCTTTGCTCTACCTTGTCACCTCGAGGCCCAGGAACTCCCCGAATACCATTTGGTCCTCGGTCTCCCTACAAAAACACACACATGTACATGCATGTACACTTTCACAAACATTAAAATTTTCAATAGAAAAAATATACATTTCTCATGATTCTTTCAACTTGCTGCAAACCCACCTTTGGTCCTTCTTTCCCCTGCTTCCCTTGCTCCCCCATGATGCCATCAATCCCCTACGAACAACGATGACGGCGGGTACAAAACAAAACCTTGATTATTACAGTTGCTACAGCATCATTTGTGGACAGGTCTTCATCATTGACAAATATAAAGATGGACGACATGATAATCCAAAGTACATGTAAGTACATGTCATTTTTTTCTCAGTTTTCACGGTTTCTGTCGTGTTCTTGTCACACTGATGTATGTTCAGGTGTTAATTTTTCTTATACGTTTGGTTTTGATTAGTTATTTTATGCTGTAAAAAGCAGGATTCATGTTCGCGATAGTCGGAGGAATATTTTTGGGTCCTCGATACAGTGGGAGGATGTGGAGACGCGTCATCCATCTTTATTTACAGTGAATGGCCTTAATCATCAGGTTTATTTTACTCACAGTGGATCCAGAAGGTCCTGGTGGCCCCATTGGTCCTCCAAGTCCCTCAAATCCTGAAGGACCTCGATGCCCCTTCAATCCTTGTTTACCTGGAGGACCTGGAAGTCCCTGTACACAAACAACAATTCACTGATGTGATCAATAAACTGATCAGCAATCAACCAAAAAGATTGACAGGATGTCTCAAACTCACCAAGTCTCCCTTAAACCCTGGATCACCTCTCTCACCTCGCTTGGCTTTAACCCCCTGGTGGAAAAAAGTGCACACACACACACACACACACACACACACACACACACACACACACACACACACACACACACACACACACAAAAACAAAACGTGCAAACAGGTTAAGATCATTAAATATCGGCACAAATTATAATTGATGTAAACATTTTAGCTGCAGTCAATATTGAAATTGCTTTAAGTAATCTTACTGGATCACCTGAGGGTCCAGGCTTTCCTGGATTCCCATTGGCTCCCTGAAATAAGAAAGTAAAACCATATACACCAACATGACTAACTCACCACAGCACATCTGAGTTCATATGTGTCATATATGTTCATATAAAGACTTGGTCTCTGTTGTCTTACATTAAGTCCAGGTGGTCCAGGTTCCCCTATTGCGCCCTCATGTCCTGGATTGCCCTGGTGAAACACACAGAGGGCAGATGATAAGAGTGACCCTAAAATGATAGCTGCAATCTACCGCTACAATCTACAACTCTAGTTTCTGGTTGTTTCTCCTTTAAGTGTACTCACAGAGTCACCTTTATGGCCCTGAGGTCCATCTGGTCCTGGTTTTCCCTGTGAAAAAAAAAGTAAAGTTATTTTTTTTATCCATATGTTTTGTCTTCAGGTGATAAAACTGAGAAATATGACTGGTTCAAAAAGTTTTGTTATACCTGAGGGCCACGGACACCAGGAAAGCCAACCACTCCGTCAGGACCAGGCTCTCCCTGAAGCAATAAATGTATGTACAGTTTAGAAATTAAAGGGAAGATTCTGCACTTTTCACACAGATGTCCAGTCAGTGCAAATGTAGTCAACTGAAGAAATAAATTCTTCAATGTGTACTTTACTGAAAGCCAAGTTGTCCTGCTGCAAAATCTGTGATGTCGTTCGTGTTAAGGAAGAACTACAGGCGATTTCAGCTTGCATTTCCAGTCTCCACCTCTGGATAGCCAGGGGGCATCCTAGATGGGTATTTTTGTCACCTAATACTATGTTTTGGCTGACAAAGTAATAGTTATAGGGTAAGGTGGTTGCACAGCAACATGAACATGAGTGTCAGATGCATCCTTGGTCTCTATAGCACACACTGAGGAACATATTGCTTCAGTTGACTACATTTGCCATCAACACTGGCTGGACATCCACATGAAGAGAGCTGAATTTTCTTGTTAGGTTAGTAAATGTCATCAGATTATCATCATTCTGTCTCTGTGAGGAAGAGTACATCTTTAAGTGTGTAGTCACCTGCGGTCCAGCTGCTCCTCTGGCACCCATTTCACCCTGATGACCCTGAGAGCATAAAATATTGTTTCCAAGTATCTTTTTGTTGGTTAATTTGGGTTTCACCTTGATTGACTGATTGTTAACTTACTGGGGGTCCTTTAACTCCAAAGACACCTTTTACTCCCGTGGGGCCCATCTTGCCCTGAGAAGAAGACAAATTTATAAATATATTCCTTCCTTTAGTTGTTTGCCATTATTCAATCCAACATGATCATTTTATCCATTTACTGAAGACGCTGTAGCAGTGAGTAGGTAATTCATTATTTTTTAACAAGGGGGGATGAACCCAGTTGTTTCGTTGATCTGCAACAAGTGAATTCATGACCGATTATTATATATATTTAATTATATTTCTGAGGCCATATATTCTAAGTTGCACATGGCAGGTTACCAACATGGATACATTTTGGTCATCATGCGAACAAAGGGAATGGCATCGCCCCCTCAAGTTGCCTACTGGCAGTAGTATATATTGTATTAGAAAACTTACAGGTGGGCCTGGTGGTCCACTAAAGCCTGAATCTCCAACCTGTCCCTGAAAAACATCAGCAACAAGAACATCAGTGTCATTAAAATCAATGAGGGCTGTAGGTCTGATGGTCAAGATGATCTATATTTACATATTTACTGTTATTCATATGGATATGGATAATTATCACCCGGTGAGTTGTCTGACACTGACCGGAGGTCCTGTTGGTCCTGGAAAACCAGGAGGACCCCTGGCCCCAGGAAGTCCCTGTAAACACAGGACAGTCATAAATGAATTTCAGTGATCACTTTAACAACGATCAATTGTTTTTTTTTATCTTAATCATTTTCAGTCAAAATTATTTGAAATTACACTTTATGATGACTTTATACTGATGAGACCATAAAAGGAGGCATTAAAGCTAGCCAGATGTTTTTGGCATTGATAGGCAAAACTTACATAATAACCATTCAATGTATAGTAATTCAAGACAGACATTAGCACCTGCTCCTAAGTCAATACTAAAGTCATTCGTACTTACTATGTAGCCGGGGACACCACTGATGCCTCTGACTCCTTTTTTTCCCTGGTTACAGCAAAGACAGGAAATTTAGAATCACGTGAACCAGCCCTTGACTGCTGAGAAACATGTCTGTGTCCGAGGTAAATCTGACCTTGTCTCCCTTTTGTCCTCTGTTACCCTGTGGCCCAGCCTCCCCTTGATAACCCTGAAGACACAGAATAGGCGGTCAGACAAACAGCTATAAATAAAAAGTTCCAGTCTGACAATAGAGTGAGAACTTTGCAAAAGGATTTTCGCAGATCCCCAACACTTCTGTAATAACCAGTGCTAACAACCTGGTATGAGCCACTAAAACTGTGTGGGGTAGCTACAAGAAATGCAACAGTACTTTAGCATTTAGTCAGAGAGATGGATAGATCCACATACATACTTGGGGGTCCTTAATTTCAATCCCCATAACATTAGAAGTCCAGGACACTCTTACCCACTCACCCAGCTCCCCTTTGCTGCCGTTCTCTCCTCTGTAGCCTTTTGGACCCTGTGGTGAAAAGCATGAAGTAACGTTATCACAAACTAACTTCATCAAGCTGCAGCGGGACCACACTTACATGTGTGGGTGGAAATTACATTTACAAACGTATTAAGGGCCCATCTCATGGCATTACAAATATGAAAATACACACATATTTTATGTCTCTCAGCATATTTACCTGTTCTCCAGGTAAGCCAGGAGGACCTGGATCAGCGTACCGTCCCGGGGCCCCATCACTTCCAGGTCGGCCCTGGGGACCTGGCATACCTTGTGGTCCAGGACTGCCCTGAAGTACAACACAGCATGTAATGCAGTTTGTCTGTTCTGAAAAACAGATAATAATCTAAAAATATATTTTCTTCTTTATACCATAAATCAGCGATGAATTAGTTTGAATTTCACTGTACCATATTCTGGTTCATTACATTTTTATGATATTGCTAGTGTGCTTGCTGTTGAATAAAGTAATGAGAGCAGGAAAACCTCAAAACCACTGCCTCTTATCAGACAAAAAAAATTTCAACTCACCATGCTGCATTTTCAAATTCAATTCAATAATCTGAGAGTAAGTCAACTTGTCGGAGCAGGTAGATTTGAAGGTGTGGACCCAAGAAATAAAAACTATTAGTTACACCATTGTTAGGCACCTAGAGTCTCCATAGTTACTACAGGACATAAACAGTGATCCAGGAACTATCCAGCCATCCATAATTATACCATGACAAGAGCCATGAGCACCCAGTACTGTAGCATCCACCCAAACTCACTATTGCATTTGCTTGTAACACCATAGCAACTACCTAGCAACACCATGGCAACACCATAGCAACCACCTTATGATGTCTGCTAAGTCAGTCACCTCTCCCTTAATATCTACAGTATAACTACATGTTGTTATATGTAATTCGGGCAACTCAGTAAATCATCAATCAAAGTCATAGAGACGAGTTCAGTGAGTTTTTATGACAGCGATGATACCAGTAACAATACCAGTACTCTAAAGTGATTCAGAGTACGTCATTTGATACCTTTTTTCAAAGGTCATTCTTTATGAGGAACATTCGCAGTGTTTGGCTGTGAGAAACACTAGATCTGGATACAAAAAGGATTGGTTGAAAGTATAATCTGACTGGAGAAGTTTCAATCCATACGTAACCCTAAGTGTGTCTCTATGATCCTCGCTCGTCTTTGACTACAAGTTACTTCTTGTCACATTGATCATGGGGGTTATACTACTCTATAGATTACATAGGCTTTGATATAGTGTAGAGATGAGTATTTATAGTATACAGTATAGTGTAGAGAATATCACAAATATAAGAAAAAGGTGTAATGACCAAAGTCTGCTACTTCAGCACCATGGTCAGCACCATGTGCTACAGTTACTGATATTTCAGGGCCATGATAAACTAACTAGACTAACAAATTCAACTAAACAACCCCTCTGCCCCCACACTCTCTTTCATCCCCTGCTGTTAGGGGATGGAGAGGGGGTGGTGAAAGGGTAACAAGGGTGATTCAAGGGTGAAGCAAAGCCTCTGTAGCAACTCATAAGATGAAAATAAAGTAGAGATACCTACGATTTTCCCTTGAATTCCTTGTCGTCCCTGCTTCCCAGTAATTCCAGGTGGTCCCTGGAATACAAAATTAGCCACACGAGTCCTTCTGCAGTCTCTTTATGTTTGCCTGAGGAACTTTAAACCTAAATAGCTGTTCAAACTTTGCCAGTGTTGTATACTTACAACTGGTCCATCATCTCCAGGAGGTCCAGGAGGCCCCAGAGGTCCCTTAAGTTTCTGAAGATAAAAAAAAAATGTCTTATGACTCAGTCACAACCTGTCCTCATGGTGTACATGTGTATATTTAACTCTACACACACTAAATAAAATAACACAGTATGTTGGTGGAGTCCAGTCAGTCGAACTCATGCACAGCTGCTAATTTGTTTCAGTGAAACAAAAGGATTTGAAATGCAAACAACCTACCGGCCAGGTGGAAATCAGCTTTTTGTAGAACTTCTTTTTCTGTGAAGAAAAGGCAGAGAGAGAATTTATTATATGTTGTTAATCCATTTCTCTTTATTATTTATTATTCTCTTTATATTATTACTGATACTGTAAATATGTATCTCAGATGGAAAACATTAATACTGTGATATACATGAATACAATGTGACTGATATTTATAGCTAATATTGTACAACTCATACAAAAAAATATGCTATTTTGTGAAAATTTAACACACAAACAACCAAACAAACATGTGAAAATAATTATTTTCTTCATACTGTTTTGGTTTCAGTCACTTGGAATAGCTAGTGTATTGGGATAATATTACTTATTTTACCAGGTCCATATTCATACTTTCAGCATATTTCCAAACAAGATCATCAGTTTACCTTGAAAGCCTCCCATTCTTCTTCAGAGGTTTTAAATACAACAATAGCAGGCATCCCAGGAGGACCAATGGGGCCTCTATATCCTGTTCGCCCAGTCCTGCCCATAACACCCTGATAGCCCTGAAAACACAAAAACACAAGGCTGTATTAAGTTTTTTTTTTTTTTTTTTTTTTTTACCACTAGGGTGCAGAAGAGCTCCACATAAAGCTGACAGAAAGTGTCCTGAGAATAATCTGCCAACCATAGAGTGTGGTTTTGTTTGGACTCAGTAAAGTAGACCATTCCACACTTTCATGAAGTCTCATACAACATACATACAGTACATTTCATATCATAACAGCCATGCTGGTGTGAAATAACAGATGTTACAAAAGGCACTGATTAAGGTCCCATTCCATTTATTGTAACAGAGCCTTTCCAGTGAGCTAACATGAACAATGGCAGCACCTGGACTCTGTTTGACCTGAATGGAACCTTAATTAGCCTAGTTTAATTGGTAACATCAGCATTTACTGCCACTCAAACACTTGAAAGCAACAGTTTGACTTACTCTATTAATTTCAACTCACCTAAGCCTGTCAAACAGAGCCCTCTACGGCTGACACGGAGCCACATAACATTTACACTATTTTATATTTTGCCAAATTTATTTTGAAACAACTGACAATTGTAAGGCTGCTAATCACTTACTCATTATCTCAATGAGTAAGTGATTAGCAGCCAAATAAGTCTCTCTGACTCTGTATGTGCATGTTTTTAAATTTCCATGGTAATTTCTTTTTTTAAAAAATGTTCTAATCCACATTTTTTTTCTGTGTAACCCCAGTCAACTGCGCTGAGGTAAAACTACACCAGCTGCATACTGTGGCTGTCAGGCAGTATGTCAGACAGCATATTTTTTTTAGCACTATGAGCAAATCTTTCAAATTACTGCGAGTCCTTTGATTCAGTGTTGACACAAAAAAAGATTTTCCAATTTAGGTTTAATGTCATACATACTTTGTCTCCTTTAGGCCCCGGTGGTCCTGGTAGTCCAGGAGGACCCTGCAACCCCTGAGGAAAGAGTGAGAAGGAACATTTAGATCTGGATGATCATTACTAAAAATAAGCTTTATTGATAAATTAGTGTGGAAGAAAAAAAGAAGTTAAACTTTAACTTTGCTGGTTGGACACTGTCCCCCAGATGGAAGGCAGTGAAACTTTATGCACATATCCCAGGTAATTATGTCTGAATTCTGATTTATGTAATATTTGTCATTTAGGATAATGAATACAGGTTAAGAGAGATTTTTTAGGTATAAAAACACAGTATACTGTCCTCACTCTGAGCACCAGAGGCTGGATTTCACAGTGCTGCAGTTTAGCCAGAGGAGGGAGATGATGGCTTTCACTGAAGCGACTAACCTCTCCTTTCTACCACACACACACACACACACACACACACACACACACACACACTCACACACACTCACAGACACAAACACACACTCGCATGGCTTTCTAGGTGCTAGAATTGACACAGATATATGTTGCCATCTCAGTCATCAAATCAGCGCCATGCAAACTCAATTTCATTCAAGGTCATGATGGAAAATGAGATGAGAATATCACACAAATGTGATTAAAATTTCCTACGTCATCTGTTTATGCATTTATAACACCATTAACAATGTGTACGCTGTGTCACTGTGAATAAATCTGACGTTTAAAGTATTACAAGAGACAAAAATAACTCCAAGTGTGACATCCAGTTTTGATTATTATTGGTTATGAACATTTACACGGGGAGTGCTAAATGTAAACAATGTCTTACCCTTTGACCTCTGATCTTAGGTCTCAATCCTGTCCCATGATGTCTGTACTGTGTGTCTTCAGTCTCTGATTGGATAAAGGGGTCATCAGTGCTGAACTGGGAGATCCAATCAGGTGAAGACTGAGTAGAGTCGTCAAAGATTTCAGTGTCATTATCATAACTGTCATTTTCCATCTCTGCATGTCTCTGCACTTCCTCCTCCACCACTAAATCTGTCTCATCTTCATTTGTCTCTGTCCCATTCACTTGCTCTCCACCAGGAAGTTGTTGTGGTGACTTTTCTGTTTTGAGGGTTTCCACCCTGTCCTCGATTTCCTCTTTTTCTTTTATCTCACCGGCTAAAACATAACTCATGTCATGCTCCGTGTTCCTGGTACTTAATGCCTCTATGCTTTGCGGTGTGGGAGTTAAAACAGTCAGATTTGGGGCAGGATCTGTCTGAGGTACGTCAAAGTCCTCAGACGGTGCTGTGTCGAATGAGACGTTTTCTTCTGTCTGTCTTAAGAGTTTCACTGGTGGGTCTACTGGAACTGGACTGACTAGTGGTGACGCCTCCTGTCTCACTCCTCCGTCAGATGAAGGGTACCCGCTGGAAGTGACAAGCCCAGATTCTGTGATGGGACCTGAGATAAGAGTGGATCTGGTGGCAAACTCAGCGTCCTGTGGCCCTTCAGAGAGCGATCTTTCTGTACTTGAAGTTGATAGGACACCTGGAGCTGTGGGGTTCTCCGGTGGGACAGTAGGGCTTGAAATGGCCGTCTCAACACTTTCCAAGACAGATGTGTCACTTGAGCCTTCCAGTTGTCTTGGGTACTGAGCAGTTCCCTGGTGAAAAAGAATATTCTAAGTATGTTAATTTTTAGCATGCTTGAGTGTACTTGCAGTCAGACTACTCATCAGTGTACTTCAAGTGAGTTAATGATTAGTTAACTTAAAGTCTGCTAATTTGTAAGAACCAATTTTGGACTAAGTATATTTTAGTTGCAATTAAATTGTATAAAATCACAATTTGAAGTGTATTTGGTGTACTTTTATGTGTAAAAGTGGACAAACTTCAAATGTACTGTATGTATGTACTAATATACATTCTTGATTAATTAAGTTAAGCTTCACCTTGTTTGTGCTATCTTTTCAAAGTCCACTGAAGTAGCTTTAAATAAATAAATATTGAAGTGCACTTTTAGTAAGCATACTCAAATACACCTCTGAAGTGAAATTAAAGATCTTTTTAATAAAGCATACTAATAGTATATTAAAAAGGACTTAAAAATAATTAGACTTTTCAAAAGTAAACTAATTTACCACTTTCATTATCACTAAGTATTTGCAATTTAGAAAACTTTTTAAAAGTACGCTAATGTACAATTTACAATATGCTTAGAATAAAGTACACTTCCTGTAAGTACGCAGAAATACTACTGTAAATATTGCAGAATTTCTTTATTTTTAGTACACTGAAGTTGAACTTAATGACATCTATTTTAAAGTACACCTTTAAAAGTACACATTGAATAGACTTTACTGTAATAACGTTTGTATTCTTAAATTCTATTTCTAATACACTAAAATATATTACTTTTTTACCTGGGTTTTGAGTGTGTGGAGAGAAGGAGTACTGGTTATGATCGTTCCTTCTGTGCTCTGCGGTTCCTTCAGTGTCCCACCTCCAGGCAGAGTCGGACGCTGTGGTTCAGGATCTCCATCTTGATTCACTTCATCGCTCACAGTTGTTGGTTTGTCCTCCTCTCTGTTGGCTGGGCCGTCAGTCTGAGTGTCAGCCTGGTTTGTCACTACGGCTTTGGTGTTGACATCGACTGGAGCGGGGTGTGACATCAGAGCGCTGCTCTCTGGATCCAGTGTCAGCTCAGGAGGACCAGCCTGCAGAGTTGTGTCTTGGGGGGAATGTTCTGGTCTGGATGATGCTCTGATCCCAGGCTGAATGGTCGCCTCATCTGTAGCTCCAAACTCCTGAGAAAAGTTTACATAAAAACTAGCTAAGCACTCACAGTGCATAATATTTTGTTTAATTTTACTGTCTTTTGTGACAATAACAGATACGTAAGAGAAGTGCATTCTTTTAAGATTTATCAGTGGGTTTGAGATCCCCTGTTCACCTAAGCTAACACAGCTAGGCAAGAAACAAGGTGTGATAAATGCATTGTTTGCTATGGAAAATCCAATCGCTATCCTCCTATCGCTACATGGTTTAAAGAAATTTCCATTGCACAAAATCAATCTCAAAAGAAAACCACACCTCTTTGATAAATGCCAGTCTGATTTTAGGTGCTATATGGGTATTATTTCACTGTCTGTAGCGGGTTGATGACAACATAGGTTTGACCTGTGCAGGTGTTTTCTTGTCCTCTGATACCATTGCTTTTATTATGGTCCTTATCTGGGGGTGGGATGCACTGGTCGGATGGGATTTATACTTTTCTTCCTTTTCTTTTTTCTTTTTTAATATTTCACATAAACATTTTGTTAAAAATATTAAACAATTATCAGTTAATTTTGTACCTGCCTCTAACTGCCATTCTCCTCAGTCCCATCATTCAAAAGCAAGAGCTGATTAGTTCATTCTCAAACATGAAGCATATTAATAAACAACAGCGAGTAATAACAATAACTTATTCCCAAAGGAAATAATTCAAGCAATCTGAATACAAAATTGAAGACCATAACTCCAAATTGTAAAGCAAAAATTGCAGTTGAGTTCATGCTTTCTTTGACGGCGTAAAAATAGTCTGCAAACACTCCTGTAGAAAAATACTTCTGGTGAGCTCACACATAAATACAACACACAGTCCGAGACCAAAACAACTCAATTTTTTATGATGTTAAACAAACAAACACTGCCCGTGTGGCTCCCACAGACTGACTATAATAGATGTTTTAACCAGCAGAAAACTGTGGATAAATATTTTTTTAACGTGACCATGCATTCATACTAGCATGTCATCAATAAATAAAAATCACTGCTACCATCTCATCAAGAGCAGAGTTTTAAAACTGTAAATATAAGATGGATGGAGTGGAACTGGGAGAAACTGAGGCCCAACACACTCTCAGTTCATTTAACACAGGTGTTTCCACTTATTTCGCCCAGTTAGACCTCTTCTAATCAGATTGTGTGTAAAGCTTACTTGATATCCCCTGTCGATTAGCTTTGTTGTGAAGAGTTTAAAGAGCTCACACACATCCCAGTGTAGCTCCACCTAACTTCAACCTGTGCAGCCCGTTTCTCAAAGATAGACTTTGACTTTAGATCAAACTTTCCTCTCAACTAAACACATCTGTTGCACAAACATGTCTAGTTCTTGACTGTCTTCATTGGGACAAATTTACCATGAAATGTGGGTAAATTAAAAGCTTTTTCATGATAAAACATGGCTGACTGAGCAACCGCTTAGCTCCGTTCACTCTGGCAGAAAATGTTTGGCTTGTGGAAATATTCAACAATTAAGAGGACATTTCACTGGAAAAATTCAGCAAAGAGTCTAACAATAATAAAAACGTCTATGAACATAAAATCTCAAGTGCAAATTTTAGGCTTAATATTTATTTTTGTGAAACTGTCTAATCTAAGGGCAAAAGCAAAAGCAACAACCAATGTATTCCAATGAAATAGTCCTTATTTATTGTTTGTTATGCTGGATGGAACACTTTGCTTTCCTGTAAAGTTTAAAATATGAAAAAATAGCAGCAGCAACCTTGTGGGTAAAACCCTACAGGTCAGACGAGTGTCTGGTAGCTGACAGTAGTGTGTTGTTTGTACCTGTGTGTCTCTCAGAGGTGAGCAGGTGCTGTTGTGATCTTGACAGTGTTCAGCTGCTGTAGGATCTCCTAAGACAAAGAGCATCTGCTGGATGGTGCCCTGAACACATCACAAACACACAGGAGACAGAGGGTGACCAGCTTAAAGACTTTCACTGTAAAACCCTGGCTTATAGCTTCAGTGAAGTGAACTGTATCATATCATATTGTTATAATAGTCAGGTTTTTGCTGTCTGCTATATCTCTTTTTTGTGTAGTATCACTAGGGGGCGCCAAGGACAGAAAAATGAACATTTTTCATAGTCTAAAAAGATTACATATAATTTCTGCAGTCTTATACTGATTTTTTATAGCTATAAAGCTGTGGTGCAGAAGATACAGACATTTATAATGCACATTATGTATTTCCTGCTGCTCGGGGTCTCTCAGTAAAAACAGTAGCAAAAGCCATAGGTCGATAACTTTACGAAATAGTGTGGGATCATTTGAGTTGCTTTTTATGTATTAAAGTTTTTCCACATTAAGTTTAGTCACATTCACAGACTTCTTTCCTCATCATCTGGTGTTTCCTGTGTTTCCCCGGAAGTTATAGCAACTAGAGAGGGTAAAGGGGATATGATGCCACTGACACAAGACTAAATGAAGCGCACTGTTACTTTGAATAAAATTACAGATTTCTCTGGGTTTGAACATCGCTGGGAACTTCTGGAATAATGTAAGTACAACTGACAAAATAGATAATATAGGTCTGGTTGTTGTTGTAGTCATTTTAATGCTGAAATGTTACATATTATACCTTCAAATTTTAAATTAACATAAGTTAGAGGTTGGTCTGACTGTGCAGTGGATCACATACTGCCATTTTTAAGCCCTTTCCATCCAGAGAAAGTGGACAATAAAATTTGCAATGGAGATTCTGGCTCAACTGTGTACCTTTATTTATTTGTTTTTTATTGATTCATTGTTGAGGTATGAGAGGAACACTGTTGACTGACTAAGCAACTAAATAAACTAATTTTTTGCTATTCGTCCAACTTGTAAAAAAAGAGATTTCATGACCAGGTCTCTGTTTAAAAAAAGAATAATAACAAAAGGCTGTCAGAAGTTTACATGTATCACTGAGTAAACTAGGCAAATGTATCCACTGTTTTGTAAATACATGCATCACTCCTTTAAATGATGCTTGTTTCACTGACGGGCCTCATATATATTTATTTCGGCAGATCCACCATATTGATAATATTCTTAAAATTTCCCACAGAGACAAAGACGGTGACATTTCCCGCACAGTATTTTATGAGATTTACTCTTTGATGTCGAAACCGTCCTCTGCCTCTCATCCTCTCACATGCACATGTAAGAAACTCGCAAACCTGATGCAGAAATATTTGAGCTACAGGTGATAAACCCTGTAAAAAAAAAAAAAAAACACACACACAAACACGAACACAAAGAAACTGCTGCTTTGAAAACTTCCATTAAACCTGAGAGGAAAGTAAGTTGACGATAAGTTTGATTCTAAAGACGATGTGCTGAATCTAAATTTTACTTTTTACAGCATAATTCCAGAAAAATTAAGCTCAAAAAATAGTCCAAATCATCTCAGTGTAATCACATGTGCTGAAACAACATTTTAACAACTCCCTTAATATTCAAATGTTTAACCTTTTCAGAGCCTTTTAGATTCATATTTTTATAGACATTCAAAATCTAAACAGACACAGTTTATCCTTCTGCTTCAAAGTTTTACCACAAATTGTCAGAAAGTTAGAATTTAACCTGAATCCATCAGCAACATTTTAAAGAGACCAGTGATAGAGGCAATGGGACTTACGCAGCTCAGTAGCAGTAGCACCGCCACCACAGCACCCTGCATGGCTTCTGATAAAGGAAACTTCTGGACTCGTCTGACTGTAGCTGCCTTACACACTCTTCCACTTTACTGTAAAAACACACACCCCTCCCTGTGCGACTGAGGCCATGCAGCGTTGGCCTGACTGACCACACATTTACAGCCCAGAGAGATGATGAAACCAACAGACCAAGTCAGACACCCCAGGTCTCATATAAACCACATGGCACAAAAAAACACACATATAAATATATCCTTTCTGCTTCCTGTGGCAACACTGTGCCAGACAGGTCAGTGTCCACCACTTAACACTCAGTAACACCTTGGTGTGTCGTCTGCTGGGTCTGTTGCTGTACAGTAGGTGTAAGTCCTTTGTTTCCCAGGTGGATTAGACTGTTGGATCAGGCCGGATTGATGGCGAAAGAGACACTTTATAGGAAAAACATCTGTCACTGTCGTGGGTTGTGGATGAAGGCTGAGTTCATTTCAGCCTCCTTTATTTCCATTCTAGTATAACTCCTAAATCCTTAAACCAAGTGGTGAAATATATATAATGCTTATAATTAAAAATAAATTTAGAATTTGATTACTTATTGCTACTAATCTGTATGTACATTTGTTCTGGAAAATTGTTAGCAACAAGTGAAATAAATAAATTACTACTACTATTCCTACACTGGCTTTATCAGGTCACACAAAATACCTACAGATTTGCAAGCTCAAGGGAAAGTAAGAACCATATAAAAGGTTTACATGTGCTGCATTTCCTCCTTTTTTGCAAAGTTGCCTTAAATCATGGAGATCCTGGGATTTAGAGCTGCAAATTCAATTAGTAGTAAAATTATTTCCCAAATATTTTCAATAGATTAATCATTTTTCGAGCAAAAGTTTGTTGGTTCCAGTTTCTTAAACTTAAGAATTTGGTGCTTTTCTTTGTCAGTTATGATAATAAATGAAGAGTCCTTGTGCTTTGGACTGTTGTTTGGCCAAAAGAAGCAATTTGAAGAGATAACTTTGGGCTCTGGGATATATTTCACAATTTTATGACTTTTTTTTAGACTAAATGATTAATAAATCAATAATGAAAATAATAGCCAGGTTAATTGCAGCCTCACTGAGATTAAACCCCTTTCACAGTAGACTTTGCCCTTATTTCATAGCAAACGGATCAACTGATGACTGCCTTCTGCTTAATTCGCCATTGAACTTCACATTGGGCCCTCCCTCCTCCATCGTTTTTGTCTGGGGTCAGGAGGGGAGGACTGTGGCCCAGGTGAGGAATGTGACACGAAGATCAGAAGAGCCTGAGGAGGCTGCTGCCTGAGGAGGGTTGTGTCAGGTGAGGTTGGGGCTTACGGTAAAGGGTGTGTGGTGAGGACGTGAAGCTCCTCCCAGCAGCGTCAGGCCCGAAGTGCTGATCTGCAGTCCCAGGCCCCGACTCCGGGGGGCGCTCTCCTGTAGACAACAGTCCAGAAAGAACTCCAGTCTGGACAGTGAGACGGACAGTGAGAGGCTGTGCCACAGTCCATCCCACAGAGGAGCAGCAGGAAACCTGTCAGACAGACCTATGAGAATTTTATTGTCATACAGCACAGATACTGTTTCAGGGTCTCTGCTGAATGTACACCGGGCCTAAAAGCAGTATTCTAGTATCCTTTCTGACTTAAAGTTGTGTGACCACATCTAGCGGTGATATCATGGCGTACTGACACACCAGAAGTACACTTCTGCAACACTGCTGCAAGGTGGGAAGTTACACCACTGGTGTCCAAACTTTATGGCTAGATGCCACTAAATCTGGCACACTAGTCCTTTAAATTGCTAAGTGGAGCTATCAAAAGATGAGTTGGCTGAGATGCTGAAAGTAACACTCAGGCTGCATTAATTTGTCCCATTTTTTTTAACATTTTGTTAAAGTGGTCTATGTATTGTGTTGCAGAGATACCTGCTGAGGTAAGCATGCTAACCAGCTAGCCCTGGTCTGTCCTGTCTCGTAATACCACTTTGTACTGCAGGAGGTGATAGTGAGACATCCATTCTGTTTTCAGTCTGACATGAACAAGAAGTAAGTGCTTCCCCAAGGGTCAGAAACCCGTTGATGTCTTAAACACAGACACTGGATGCAATGGCATCTTTCGGTCCACTGAGGATTGCCTGCCTGGTGCATATGCCAAACAAGTTTTCTAGCTTACTCCCAGGGTCTGCAGCCCACTGAATATGCACAGTAGTGTTTCTCCCACTGGCCTTGTGAGTTCTAGTTTACATTGTGAAGAACTATGTGAGGAACTGTGCATTTCCTTGTTTCTTATAATGAGGATGGGTATTGCTTCCTCTGTTGAACATCAGTCTTTGAAAGCAAAATATGCCACACATTGCTGTAATTCCTACTGTTCACCTACAGGGGGTGATAACATTAAAAACAATTAAATATACTTGTAAAAAATGAATCAAAAGATAAGCTTTTTTCCCCCAGTATATCCTCTATTGCACTTTTAGTGGTAGATGTTTGTGGTTGACTTTTATCTGTAGTTGTGTGTGTGTGTTTGTGTTTCCTCACTCATAGTGTTGCTCCCAGGCACTGACGACAGTGAACACTCTTGGCTCCACCTTCAGCTGAAAAAGCTCCTCCCCCTCTTGCCCTAAAACGGCCAATAGCGTCGTCTCCCCTGACCAGCGCTGACCCAGACGCACACGCATCAGCACACTCATCTCATCTGGAAAACTGTCACGTAAACGTTAGCACATTCACAAATAAATGTACACATACAGACGACTCTCCCACACACTCATACATGCTTACATGCACATTTTTACTTAATCAGTCACTAGACATGGACAGCTGTGAAATGAACATACAGGACAGTATAGGTTTTAAACACACATGATGTCATGTTGTCACAGAGAGACTGAAGACTTCCCTCATAGAGAGCCGCTTCACAAGTGAATGTAAACTGTATCACAAAGCTGACAGATTCAGACGGCATTAGTGCTCTGTGTGTAAACAGTCAAGGTCAAGTGCAACACCGAGACCCTGAGCCGTTCAACCTCCACACAACGTGGAGAGAAAAACCATCCTAGATAAACAAGTTCTCTGCAGTCACGTGCGACCTTGTCAACTCTGTGAAAATGAAAAATCATCTTATGTAGTAAAAGATGTAGTAATCTGTTTAACTTGCTCACTTGCTTACTTACATCACTGTGTATGCTCAGTTTTTTTTTTTTTTTTTAAATGAATGTGTTACGGTCTGAAGAGGAATAAATCACATCATTTAGTTTTATTTACAGTACAAACTTAGCAGAGTAGGTGTGCAAATTGGAAATATTTTAAAAATAGCTTCTTATAATATTCACTTCTAATATTGTGTTTTAATATTGACAACATTTTTCACCTGATAATGCAGGAGGTGGTTAAATTAGATTGTGTGTTGAGCCTAATTAGTAATACTTACAGAGCGCCAAATGCTGTAGCTGTTGGTAGGGACAATGTGGCATATTGTCCAATCTGATATGCTGGACATCCTCGCTCATCTTCCGTTGCTGAGACATTGTAATGAGTGGCTGACTGCATGTCCAACAGCTGCAAAAGATCCACTTCTGCAAACACAAGACAGACTAATGGGCCACATACAGCCTTATTAGATCTCAGTTTGGCTGGACCAGTAAAACCACTACCATTGCAAATAGTTCCCTTTCATCTGGTGTAAAGAAGTACAAGTACAATCTAAATATGTTCACAATTAACGATCCATCCATTTGTCAGGCGCGTGATCTCTGCAGCCTTCAGCATGCATGTCTTTGCAAACTCACCCTCATGGTTTTGATGCTGATCCCACTTTCTTAGCAAAATTGTTGTTATCTTTCACAGATGCATCACTGATCACAGCTATGAGTAAATACAGACTGCTGTTTTCTCAAACCTGCCAACATTTCATTTATTTTCTCTGTTCCCAGTTGTCTTGCAATTTCTTTTTTTTGCCATGTTGAATTTGATAGTGGTGCAGAATATTATATTCCTCGAGCACTAAAAGGTGCTGTGAACACACCAAGCACACCGGCTTTCCACTTATCTCTTTGCAGAAATAGGAACCGGTCCATTTCTCTTGGAAAACCCAATAGCCTGTGTTCCCTTTTCTCCTTTTTGACAAACACATTTTCCATCAGTGGCTCCTGCATGAACGGTAGCCTACACTTGGCAGCGTTTTGTCTCATGGACTTTATGTAAACATGTGGGATCTGTGCAAGCATCGCCACCGCTACTCTTATTAGACAGCACAACCCCCAATGGACAATTTAGGAACAGCAGTGCGTTTTATTGAAAAACAGGAATCAATGACTTCTCTACATTTTTCACAAAATGCAAAGTCATCCACTGAGCCGGATTGGACTCTTTGACAGGACAGTTCTGGGCCCTAGACCATATGTTTGACACCTCTGTGGTATGTGGAACTAACTAATTCTGCACCACATTGTCTAAAGAGACAGTTCATCCCTGAATTAAAAATACATATTTTGCCTCTTACCCGCAGTGCTATTTATCCATAGTTTGTCTGTGAGTTGCAGGGTTTTGGAGACATCAGCCGAAGAGATGTCTGCCTTATCTCAAATACAGTATAACCACTTACAACAAACATTTGTGGAGGCTTTGGTGAATGCTTTACAACTCACATTGACAAATTACAAAAGATTCAAGGCTTTTCTGCCCTCTTGATGTCAAACTTATGCTTCTGACTGATGAATCATGTTACTTCTACTTTCTGACCTCAGAAATGATGTGTGGTTAATAAGTAAAGAAAATATTGACATTAGCAGCCAGATGACTCCACTTTGACTCTGAAGTGCTGAGATGACTCAGCAAAACACTGGAAATTGATGTTTTTGACTCAAGTGGATGAGCAATGCTCTCAGTAACAGTCAAATTGTTTCTGTGTGGTGAAAATAATAAAGCAGTTTCTTGTCAGAGTTGCCCAAAAGTTTCCTTTGTGCATCAAATCAGTCGACACTCAACCATCAAAAATTTAACTTTTCCTAAGTTTGCTTACCTTTCCTCACATGTCCCCTGGCCTTCCCATGATCCTTTGCTTCATGATGGAGATAACACTTCAGTGGTGTGCTCGCTTCCTGAGGCAGACGGTCTGGTTTCACCACGAACAGAAAGGCTTGGACCCAGCACAGCAGCAACAGAAAAACTGAGCTCAGCATCATGACCTGAGCAGATGGCAGAGAGAGAACTGATGCTGGAAGAACATCTCAGCTGATATCACACATGGACCAGAGGGCCGGGCCTAACTGGCATCTCCGTCTTCTCACAAACACACTCAGCTTACAATCTGATCTCTCAACAACAAACTAGATATCTCACCTACGTCTCTGCTCTGATTACAGGGCACTGAAACCTTCACAAATGGTTATTTTAGGAATATGTGAACATAAACACAGAAAAACGCAAAAACGTGTTGGTAAAGAGGTCAGTGTGTTTGTAATATGAGGCATCAACCTTTGTTAGTCGTCCAATAACTGAGTATGAAAGAGGGATTATAAATGTATTTTGGGGCACTCCTCAGAAGAATCACTACCTTAATACGAGGGAGGGGTTTTTGTGTCCCTGTGAGCCTGGGAGCTGTGTTGTTGGGGGAGTTAGTCCTGCTAGGGTCTCCTAAGCCAAACTGGTCCCAGGTGAGAGGCCAGACAGAGCTGTTCAAACAACTCAGGCATGAATACACTCTGTCATAAACCCACTTTTCAAGGTGACAACACAGCACTAGTCAGTTCAGTGTAAATCAGCGTGTTGACAGGACAGTGAAAAAACAAATTTTAACCATAGAGTCAGAAGATAAAAGACCGAAAGTCACTTTCAATCAAGTCCAAAATAAATATTCCAGACAACTCTTCAGAGTTGAATATAAAAACTACTTTTCAGCAATTATTAGCACAAAGAACTGTTTGTTCAGTGTCTCAAAATTTTGCCAGAGAAAACCCTCTTCACCAAAACAAATTAGGATCTGTGGGAAAGTTTTAGCGATTCAGTTTAGTAAAGAACAAAAAGAGTAAATCAACTCGCCAACAAAGTTAGATCTGTGGACAGGTGTCAGTTGTTTGGTCCATCCTCAAACAGAAAATCAAACACCAAAAGTTTGTGAAAGAAGAAAATAAACAGAACAAAGGGGAAACGAAGACCTGGCTTTCACCAACTCACTTGCACTAAGGGGCCAAAGAGACATGCAACTTAGTATGCAATGTCTGTATTATATTGAATGAGATTTTCATATTATCATATACAGTACTTACAGCTAATCATCTGTTGATGTTAATTTCCTAGACTGCTTTGGCAATATAAGTAAATTGCCAAATTTTATTTGAAAGAAATTGATAGCTATTAAGCAGGCATTGTAACAGGTGTTCCTAGGACCCAAAAGCAGCACACTGAAAATCTGGGATAGTTGGTAATGACCTTTATTTTAAACAGGAAAAGCAGGAACTTGTGCCGCCGCAGAAACACAGGGAACCGTTCTTTCTTCAGGCTCAAAGCCCCCACAGAGTCTCTGGAGGAAAGGCTCAGGGAATGTTGAGCCACACCCGGAAGCTGGACCAAGGACAGGAGTGAGTCCTCAGAACCGGACAGTACAATACATAAACAGGCGTCAGTACCTGAGAGGAGCTGGTTAGAGACAAGGTTGACGAATCGTTGAGTCAGAGACAAGCAGGGTAGGCAATAGGGAAACCAAACCGGGAATAAGGGCTGGAGAGTCTTGCAGGGAAATACTGAAGAACAGTCTGGGAAGGAGTGAGAGTGCTGGAGAGGCTTTATACTGGGCTGATTGGGGATGAGCTGCAGCTGAGCTCACAGGTGGGTAGAGTCGGGCTGATGAGGTGGGAGTGGCTGGCAGGTAGAGTGGAAAATCACTGAGGCAGAGTGAGAGGAGGGAAACTGGGAGAATAGGGGACAGGTCAAGGGAAACTGGGCCTGCAGAACTGTGACACCATCTATATGACTTATAGGCTTTTACCCTACAATGCAGTATTATGTTGAGAAAACCAACAATGATTATAATAGGAAGGGCTGAAGGATACAGCAAAAACATAAATCATATTGCAATTATCTTGACAGAAGTTGTGATATGACACATTATCAGCGTTGATCTTTTTTGCATGACAATTTTCATTTTCACAAAAAAAATAAAAAGTTTCAGTCATGATGATGTGACATATTTGGAGTTCTGTACGGGGATTTTTAGGGCATCTCTGCAGCACGACTCTGCTTCATTATAATGCATTCATAATAAGATGCTCCCTGTTAAGCAATTTGTAGAATTTTATGTAGTTTTATTTTGTTATTTAATGTGATACATTAGTTTTGTGTCTTTGGAGGAGCACCTCCTATTGCCTCAGATGGCATCCCAACCCAAGCAGCTCCACACCATGGAGAATGATGGTGAAAAATATTGATCAGTGTTTCCAGAAGTCCAAGATGACATCTTCAAATTCCTTGTTTTGTCCACAACTCAAAGATATTAAGTTTACTGTCAGAGAGGAGTAAAGAAATCAGAAAATACTCATATTTAAGAAGCTGACCATAATATATGTAATAAAGATTGCCTTGTACTCATGGATGTGGGTTTGTTTGTTATTTTTTCAGACACCTCAGGAGCACACGGTCAGAGCTGCTGTTGCTGCTGTTGCTGATCCAGCTCCTTCAGCAGCTGTGGGTTCTGCTGCAGTTTCTCCATCTAACGCTGCAGCCTCTTCTTCTACAAGTCACGTTGGACCCAAACCAAGCCTTCAAATGGCACTTAAAACTGCTCTTCTCTGAAAAATCAAATCAAAATCAAAACCAGAAGCTTACACAATGATCAAGTTCCACTTTTTAAGTACATATATTTAGCTTTGGCCTGCACATCTCAGTGGTTGTTTAATTTGTGATATTTTATCATTCCCTAGTTTGTCAAGTTACAGAGTGCTACACTCAAACCTAACCTCAGCCTCTCCAGAAACCTCAGGTACAATTCCATATATTGGCTTATGAATGTGGTCACCATTTTCTAATGTTATTTACAATACTTAAAGAAAAACTAGGATATGCTGCTGTGTATCTCTTCCAAATTCTGTGAATCTCATAGTGTCTGGTTTCATTTCACCTCACTTTATTATCCCTTGAAGAGGAATTTTCTTATCTTATGTTTTTTTATGATCTTATCCATTGTGATACATGAAAGTTTATCTAACATGATAAATTACTTTGTATTGAACTTTTTAAAATGTGTTTGAATAATTTGTATTGTTATGCCTCTCATAGAATGTCTCATTTTGTATCACACCATATATGTAATTTCTCTTTTCTCCCAGCCCCCATCCAGCACCGTCACCGTCACCATCACCATCATCAGTTTGACCTCAACAAATCCCAGTGTCCCTGGGACAGTGTGTTTTAAGACTTCTAAATTATTAATGATTAATCAATTGTAGGATAACACAAAATTTGCAACCCTAGTCTGGAGAGGTGACATGACATCAACAGTTAAAAGTAACTAACACTCTGAGTAGTTTTTGCAGCAAATACTTTGCACTTTTACCTGAGTATTTTTCTAACACCAGTACTTCTTCTTGTAATTGGGTAATATTTTAGCAATGCAACAGTACTTCTACTTGAGTAAAGATTTTCAGTTCAGTTCAGTTCCATAATCCCATTTTTCAGACAAATAAATTCAACACAAGAGGTACAAAAGGCAAGGCAGATTTATTTACAGTCATACAACACAGGGTTGTATATCGAGGTTTCGTTGTAGTTGGATGTTGCATGGCAGAGAGCTGAGGATGACTGAGGCAGTCTCACAGCCTGAGGGAAGAAGCTGCTCCTTAGTCTGGGAGTACAGGAGCGAACACTTCTGCATCTCTGAACAGGCTGTGCATTGTTCCTGTAGAATGACACGCATCGTTTCAGTGGCGGTGGCACAACATGAATTAATTTATATCAGACACATATCTTTGCTTCTTAATGAATGTAGGATTAAACTTAAGAATCAAATATATTAGAATTTTATATAGAATATTATTATTCTAGAGGTAAAAGGTCCATATTAAACTTACATTGGTTCTCTCCATGTTCTGCTCGGAGAGAAAAGAGGCAGATCATCAGAGAGTTGAGCGGGGACACCTTAATAAAAAGACAGTGGACAAAAGAGAAAGTGAGACATACAGGCTACTTCTCAAACCAAAACCATAATTTTTCAAAATGATGCAGAAAATCTTAACATTTCACAGGTGAGGCTTTGGCATACTTACAAATAGGAATAGTGGAGTTGAGCACAAAAAGATTTGGCAAGATGGTGATGACGATGATGATGATGATTGGTGCCTGTTGTGGCATCAACTGTGGAGACATGCAGCACAATCCTTATAGTTTTTCTTGAACCAAAAACATTATTTCTCAAAACGAGGCAGAAAATTTAACATTTCACAGGAGAGGCGTTTAATACTTACAGGAAGAGGAGGAGGGCAGAAGCTCATAGTTGCCAGTTGTGGCAACAAGCTGCTGTGTTTGCAGCAGTGAGTACAGTGAGAGAGGAATGTGGTGGTACCTTGAAAAATGGTAGAATACAAAGAAGAAAGATAAAGTGAGAGATACAGTCCAGTCCTTAAGGTTTCTCTTAAACCAGAATTTCTAAGAACAATGCAGAAAATTCTAACATTTCACAGGAGAGATGTTTAGATACTTACAGGAGGAGGAGGCTGAAGGTTCACTGGACACCAGTGTCAGATGATGAAGATCTGTAGCTGCTAACTTTGCTGAGGCAGCGGGTTCGGTGAGGGAGGGGCCTTAAAAATTAGAGTGGACAAAAGATAAAGTGAGACATACAGCCCAAAATCTTACTTTATGAAAACGATGGAGAAAATTTTAACATTTAACATGAGAGACTTTGAGACACTTACAGCAGGAGGAGGAGGCCAGAGGCTCACAGGAGCTTGTTGATGGATACCAGTGTGAGAGAAGGTCAGCTGAGGTGTTTGTGGAGGAGCTGTAGCTTGTGTCTGTGCAGAGAAAATGGGTATGATGAGGAAAGCCAGCCAAATCCTTAAGATGTTTCTCAAACCAAAACCATAATTTCTCAAAATGATGCAAAAATTGTTAACATTTCATAAGAGAGGCATTAAGATACTTACAAGAGGAGGAGGAAGCCAGAGGCTCAATGGTGCCTGTTGCTGGACACCAGTATCGGAGGAGGCCTTGATGTATTTTTCATGGTCAGAGGACGGCATTCAATGAGATACCTTAAGAATTAGAGTGGACAAAAGATAAAGTGAAACATACAGTCCATTCCTTATTTTTTTTTTTCCCGAACCAAAACAATGCAGAAAATCTTAACATTTCATCAGAGAGTTTTTTTAAAATACTTACAAGAGGAGGTGGAGGCCAGAGTATCATTGGTGCTTGTTGCTGGACACCAGTGTGAGAGGAAGCCTTGATGCGTATTCATCAAAGTCAGAGGAGACGTTTACAGAGGAGGTGTAGCTTTTGTTTTTTCAGAGGCAATCGATATGGTGAGGGAGGAATTCAAGGAGGTACCTTTAAAATTTAAATAGACAAAGAAGAAAGATAAAGTGAAACATACAGTATTATCCTTCTTCAAACCAAAAAGATTATTCCTCAAAATTAGGCGGACAACAGAACATTTTGGTTCTGACATACTTACAGGAAGAAGGGATAGTGGAGTGGAGCACAGTGGAGACACCCAAGTGGTTTTTTAGCCACAGGCTCATTGGTGGCAGCAACTGTAGAAACTGCTGTTGGTCTCCAGAAGAGCTGCAGCAGTACGATTGCAGCTGTGCAGAAGCAATGAGGAAGGAGAGGCAGGGCTTTGTCTTGACTTTTAACTGTAGGAGAGCATGTAGTAGGAAACTGGACGGATTGCAGTTTCTGTGGTTGATGAGGTGACAGCTGCTTTGTTCTTTGTTCTTTGTTCTTTGTTCTTTGTTCTGGCACAGAGGTAGACCTTTGCTCATAGTTGGTCAGTGGTAGGAGGATTTGTCCGACCAAAACGCCCTCTAGGGCCTTTGTAGAGCAGGTAGGGATCTTGGAATTCTTTGAGGTAGAAGGCCTTCATACTGTTAAGGCGTCTCTAGTGCCTTGCAACCACTCCCAAGCCCGGGCATTTTTTTTATTTATTTATTTTTTTGTAGTCTATGCCTTACTAGACTACACTTTGTGAGTGAGAGCACAAGGTAACTGAGGAGTTGGTACAGGATATATCTTTGCCAAAGCCAGCGACTGACCTGGTGCTGGAGAGGCTGGCGGTGGGAAATTAGAAGCCAGCTATTCATTAGACAAAATGCATTAAACCTAGCAACCCACTGGATCAGCTACCGGCTTGACTGATCACAAGGTTCCCAGGATGGTAACTGGCACACTGGGGCTGACGACCCGCAGACCAGAGACTGGCTCGGCTGGTCACTGTCTTCTGAGGATGGTCACAAACAAGCCAGGAGTAGGCACCTGTTGAAACAGCTACTGGCTTGGCTGGTCCTTAGCTCCTGGGGCTAGTTACTGACATGCTGAGGCTAACCAGATTAGGTACTAATGGTTGCCTTCTTCTCTTGTATTCATGAGAGCAGGCATCACTTCCCTGCTCTCATGTCTGTGAAGAGATTCGCAGTCATCCAGGTCATGACATTCGTAGAAAAAGTTATCTTAGGAAACTGGACTTGGTTGGGTTTTTGTAGATGTTTTGCTGACTAGTTGGGAGTTATTTACTAATACTAGTTGGGAGTTTCAGGTATTTAACTTCTGAGGAGTTTTAACATCTGAAGGCAAAACGAAGGCATGGCCCGGCGCATTCGCTGTTTTGTGCTCAGCGGACTGGAGTAACAATCACAATCACAAAACAACTTCATTCATGGTCACTCTCTTCCTCACACAGGAATGTCGATTAGTTAAGTGTTATTTGAACATATTTTCTATTTTATATATTTTCAGATTGTAGATACTGAAGCTAAATGTGTTCGCATGTGTCTCGCGCACACGTCACTACAATCACTTTTCATTAATGTTAAACAGCCGTACACGCATGTGTCTTTAAAGATAAACTCACTAATAAGGAATATATATATACATAAAGCCTATTAATTCTAAACTGACCGGCAAAGTGAGCGCGGGCGGGATCACAGCTGTCAGTTGACAGCGTGATCACAGCTGTCAGTTGACAGCTCGAGCAGCTGCAGTGTTTGTGTCTGTGTGTTTGTTATGATCCAGAAAAACCAACGACTAAACTAAATTATGATCTATAACATACAAAACATACAAGACACTATATCTGACCACACGAGTCCGGCCCAACCCGCAGAGAAAAAGGTTATGTGTGTGCACTTCCCACTTGCGCTTTAGATCAACGTAAGATACGGCTCTAAGACTTCACAGACATGAGAGCAAACAAGTGATGCCTGCTCTCATGAATACAACAGAAGAAAGTGACCATTAGTGCCTAATCTGGTTAGCCTCGCCATGCCAGTAACTAGCCTCGGAAGCTAAGGACCAGCTGAGCCGTTAGCTGCTTCAGCGGGTGTCTAGTCCTGACGTGCAAGAGACCATCCTCAGAAGATAATGACCAGCTGAGCCATTCACTGATCCAACGGGTTGCAAGCCTCAGTGTACTAGTTGCCATCCTGGGAAGCTAGAGACCAGTCAAGCCAGCAGCTGATCCAGTGGGTTGCTAGGTTGCTAGGTTAGATAAGCAAGTGCTCTCAGCACTTGCTTATCATTGACCAGATCAGTAGCTGGCTTTAGCCTTAATTTTTTTTCCTGTACCTTGTACTTCCTCAGTTAACCCTCCATTTAATCTGTTTCTACTGGGTGCTCTTCTTTCTTTCTTTTTTTTTTTTTTTAGAGAAAGTCTCCCGGGCATGTAAATAGTTAGTGGGAGTGGTAAAATTTAGGCCTACCTCTGTGCCAGATCCCTGCTCTCCTCATGACTGTGTTTACGGTCTCCTCACAACCGTCCAGCTCCATTGCTCAATGTCCTGCTCTTGGTGAGTTGTGTCAGCTGAAATTAAAAATGTATGAAATGTTAAGTCTGACGTTCAGTTGCACACCTGCACCTCTCAAACCACAGCAATTTGATTCTCTTGTTTTGTAGCAGGTTGTTACAGAATACATGCTAAACAAGGGCAAGTAGGTCCAATTTGCACTTAAATGTACATCCATCACTGAGCTTCATGCATCTCTGTGCACACAATTCAAATTTTTAACGCCTGTATAGTGTAGAAAGAACATCATATATGGTAAATAATTTACATAAATGGTACTCAAGTTAAAGTACAAAGTATTTGCTGCAAAAACTACTCAGAGTATTAGTTACTTTTAACTGTTGATGTCATGTCACCTCTCCAGACTAGGGTTGCAAATTATCTAATTGATAATTTAAAACACATGCCAAATATTAAAGCCTACTCCACATTAAAAAAGACAATGCAGACTTCTATGAAGCTTTAACTGGAAGTCTAAAAATTGACTTTCTTACCAGGTGTGCAGGAGGCCTCAGTCTCAACAGTGCTGGGTTCGAAGGAAACTCTGTTTGTCAGCACGACGTGGTAGCAAGAGAAACAAGCACGTCCAATCAGCAGGCCGATCTTTGAAGCCTTGGATCTCTGCTGCTTTTTTGCCTCTTTTGCCTGCTTTTCTATGTCCTCCTTCTCTTTTTTGAGTGCCTTTTTCTCTTCTTTTTCTTGTGTTTTTCTCTCCTTCTTCACCCTCTTGTATGCCTCCTTTGCTTCTTTCTCTTGTCTTTTTAGCTCCTCCTTCCTCCTCTTGTATGCCTCTTTTTCTTGTCGTTCTCTCTCCTTCTTCTCCCTCTTGTACGCCTCTTTTGCTTCTTTCTCTTGTTTTTTTATCTCCTTCATTCTCCTCTTGTGTGCCTCTTTCTCTTGTTGTTCTCTCTCTTTCTTCTCCCTCTTTTGTGCCTCTTTCTGCTCCTTCTCTTGTCTTTTTTTCTCCTTCACCTCCTGCTTGAACGCCTCTTTCTCCTCTCTCATTTGTTTTTTCTTTCGGGCCATCCAGTCTTTCAGGGTTTCCTCTTTTTCACCCTCGTCCATCTGCTGGCTGTCTGATGACAGTGTCTCTGGCCTCCTCCTGGCCCACTCCAGGACAAAGGACTGGGCCAGCCTTGTTCTTTCATCCTGTTCCCGTCTTCGTCTCTCCTCATCCTCCTGCCTTCTCTGTATCAGCTCCTTCCTTATCTTTGACCACTCCTCCTCAAAGGAAAGAAGGAGCTCGACCAGCTCTTCCTGCTCCTCTGTGATGCAAGACGCACTGATGGTAGACTTGCTGGTGTCCTCTGGAGGCAAAGGGCTCTCACCCCTTTGCCTCGGTGCCAGTGCGGTGGTGGACGGGCTGGTGTCCTCCGGAGGCAAAGGGCTCTCACCCCTTTGCCCCGGTGCCCGTGCGGTGGTGGACGGGCTGGTGTCCTCCGGAGGCAAAGGGCTCTCACCCCTTTGCCCCGGTGCCCGTGCGGTGGTGGACGGGCTGGTGTCCTCCGGAGGCAAAGGGCTCTCACCCCTTTGCCCCGGTGCCCGTGCGGTGGTGGACGGGCCGGTGTCCTCCGGAGGCAAAGGGCTCTCACCCCTTTGCCCCGGTGCCCGTGCGGAGGTGGACGGGCCGGTGTCCTCCGGAGGCAAAGGGCTCTCACCCCTTTGCCTCGGTGCCCATGCGGTGGTAGATGGGCTGGTGTTGTCCCAGGACAAAGGGCTCTCACCCCTTTGCCTCGGTGCCCATGCGGTGGTAGATGGGCTGGTGTTGTTCCAGGACAAAGGGCTCTCACCCCTTTGCCCCGGTGCCCGTGCGGTGGTAGACGGGTTGCCATCCCATGGCAAAGGTCTGCCACCCCTTCGCCATGGTGCCCTCATGGTGGTAGATGGGCTGGTGTCATCGTCCCAAGGCAAAGGTCTGCCACCCCCCTGCCTTGGTGCCCTCACGGTGGTAGATGGGCTGATGACGTCACACGGCAAAGGTCTGCCACCCCTTTGCCAGTGTGCCTTCACCGTGGGAGATGCGCAGATGTCATCCTCTGGCAAAGGTCTGCCACCCCTTTGCCAGTGCGCTCCCACGGTGATATAACGGTTTGAGCCTCCACGAAACAAAGGTCTGCCACCCCTTTGTTCGTGCGCCTTGGTGGTAAGAAGGTCGAGGCCTCCAGGAGACGAAGGTCTGCCACCCCTTCCTCCAGGCTCCTCCATGATGTTAAGAGGGCCGGTGTCTCCTGGAGACCGAGGTCTCTCAATGGAATCGAATCCAGAACTCATGCTCTTAGAACTCTCTCGAACCGACTTTGAAGAACTGCAAACACAAACACACACTGATTATTTCACTGATAAACAGTTTGCAAACATCCTGCTTCACTTTCCTCTTCCAACCTACAGTGACTGTGAAACAAGTAAAAAACGAGACAGGCAGTATCTGAGACCAGTGTTTGTTTTGTCTGTTCTGGGCTACAGCAGAAACATGGCGGTACAACATGGCAGCCTCCATGGAAGAGAACCCACAAACTCTGTACATATTACAAATTATTCTTATGTTCAGGTTATAATACCCTAATGATAACATACTTTTAAAAAAACATACTACAATTTTTTTCCAAGAAAGTTCACAATAGTACACTTTTCAAATTCATTTAAATGCAAATCCTAATATGACACAGTCCCAAAGAATTAACAGCAAAGTCTTGAGGCAGCTCTGAAAGAGTTTTATTGAGGTGAATTAATCTATTTCAGAGACATGGTAGATGGTGGCTGTGGTCAAAGCAAATTCCTTCATTTATATTATTATTATTATTATTAATAAACAAATAAAGTAAACAATTTAAATATTCAATGTCTGCCATAATCTGCAAATAAATCCCAGTAAATTTTAGACACTGGACCGTCAGTACGCTGTGCATCAACAAGTTCAAATTCAGTTTTAGAATAAAAGCCAACCAGAAAATATCACTCTAAAACACTGAAACATATGAAGAACAAAAGGTTTCATCTAAAGACGAGCTGGTTTTAAACTGAAATCAAGTATTAATAATGTACAAATGTAACTGACATTAGTGGACATTTAAAATCGTCCTATTTATTAACATAAACACTTACTTTTGCAACTTGGACTATTAATGCAACAAATAATGCTGATAATAATCTGCCAAATATGTAAATATACATTCATATAAACAAAGAGCATGACAAATTATTACTAGGTGCATTCTACAATATTTTGTCATTAAAAATAATAAAAAATAAAAGCATATTATGTAAAACGGTCACAGTTGACTACATTTTTAAAATACGTTGATAATATTAGTCTGTCAAGTTTCAGACTATTCTGTGAGCTACGTGGAGCCAGACACTGGAAGAAGCACTAATATAAACAGCATTAGTAATTTCTAATTAATCAAACATGAAAATCATTGAAAAACTGCAAACAAGGATTTAAAATAAGAATTTTTGAGTAAAATTTACTTAAATTTTCTTCAAATCATTTCACTCCACATGAAATTTCCTCTAGTATAAAGAAGAAACTATAAATGCAGTCAGTTTTGAACAAATGCATTTTAAACAGCAAACAAAACAAGTTTACTAGTTTAAGTTGTGTTGTGTGAAACAAAACGTGCAGTTACATTTCTCTGATCACAGACAAAAAAAATGTACATTTTGCTGCAATGTTATTTGGAAAGCAACTCATAAAAATGTATTTACTTCACATAATGATGCAAAGAAAATACATTTACTCCTTTCTGAGCAGAATACAGTTCAATAAAACCAAAACACACGAGCAAAGAAAATCATGTCTTACCTCATCAAAGGTTGGTTTGGGAAGGAGGCCCAGAATTCTCGGAATTCTATTTGAAAAAGGTTCCGTAGTGATGTCACTGACCCTGATGTGATGTCACTGTCAGAGTGAACACAACAGTTCTAATTCCTTTTAAGGACCTGCAGCCATCTTGTCACAAATCCATATTAAAAATATTTATTTTTCATTACTTTTTAAAGTGTACTTGCTATATTAAATCAGTGTTTCCTGACCTTTTCCCCTTCATCTGTCTTTGAGTAAACTGTCAGCCCCTGACTAAGTGACATATTTAAGCATGTTTCATATTATATTCAATACATAACAATAACCAGACAGAACAACTATTTAACTTTACAATTAACCAAAATAAAGAACACAGTCACTGCAGGAAGTTTAAAATGAGAGATTTTATTGAAATTTGAGCACATATTTTCCAGTGAATATTGCATCAGAGATGTTTTTTTCCCTGATATTTTAGGAACGTTTTCTCCAATTCTATAATACAGATGCATTATGTTTTTGTTTTGTTTATAGGCCTTAAAAACTTAGGTTAATAGGCCTATTAAGTATTTTTAGTATCTTTTCTTTTGGCAAATTTAGTTTTTTCTTCTTTCTTTTCTACTGTTCTGATGCAGGATGAGGGCTCTGTGAATATAGTTTATGTTCAGGTCTGCACCCCGTCTTTATCCTGTCAGATATTTTTTAAGTTTATATCTTAGAGTGCACTTTAAATTTTAAAGGTAAATTAATTGATTTGTCTTCACAAGACAATGGCAAGTTTTCCCTTTAAAATCAAGAAGACCTCGTTACCCTCTGTGACTCTTTGGCAGCCCATAGTGGGGGTCAGGACCCACAGGTTGGGAACCAGTGTACTAAATCACCACTGTCACTGTCTGAATCAGTAGCTTTTAAAAGTGGAGTCAATAGAAGTTGTCTTTAAAGGGATAGTTCACCCAAAAATAAGAAATTCAGTCAGTATCTACTCATCCTCATGCCGATTGAGGGTTAAGTTTATTTTGTCAGTCTGCAAAACAGTGTTGCAGAATCTCCCAGACAGTGTAAGCGAATGGTGACCAGACAGAAAAGACGGAAGAGAAAAACATCACATCACAAAAACAAACAAACAAACAAAAAGAAAACATAAAATGGCTCCATACTGCTTGTCTGACGTAATCCAAGTCTCCTAAAGTCGTGACAATTTTTTAGACCTAGCGAAATCTTATACAAGCCTTCAAAACTTGGTTTCAGGGGCGCCACTATGGCGCCACCTGACTCAGAATCGGCTGTTCATTCTCAAATCTCATCATCCAATCATGATACTCGCTTCCATTGTCACATTGAATTGGGGCCAGTCATGATACTCGACGTCTAATGTCAAATTGGAAAGAGACCAATCATGCCGCGGGGTGACATTGGACGTAGCCAACGTAACTTCTACACAGCCAACTTAACTTTGCGTACGTCGTTGCTGACAGATAGAAAGCTGCCCCCAGCGAGTGAATCAGGAGACAACTCAATGTCAAAGTATGTTACTTAACTACTTCATGTTTTCAGTCTAGTTTTTAAATTGGCATAAATGTTATATTTCCATCAGTTGAGTATTTTTTATCATTTTGTTTGAGTGCCACATTATTGTTATACGGCAACCACAGAATCGTTAACGCTACAGTTATCACTAATATTAAGTAACTAAAAGCCTGCTTTTTCTTCTTAAATATTCAGCCACGTTAGTTGTTTTTCTTCTTAAATATTTGGCCATGTTATGCTAGTTATATTTCTATCTATCTCAGAAAGTCGTTTTATCATTATGTTGTCGACTGTCATACTATTGCTACACAACATCTTCAGTCAGCAGACAGCAACCGTTTTCACTAGCTTTTTGGTAACGCTCGCTTTTTTCTTTAGAAATAGTACCTGTCACATAAAGTTGTTTTATCATGTTGTTGTCAGGTGTCACAGCTAACCTTAATACCTGTAATATTACTGTGAGTGGACAGCCATGTGTAACTCTTAAGTTACTGTAACCGTCAAAGTATTACCATAATTCAAGAGACTCTGGTTCAGTGAGTTTACTAAGAGTTGTGGCGCTCTCCTGTCATCCTGACCGTTTGGTGTAAACTGGTCACAACCTTGTGATTTATAACAGTGGCCTTACATGAATGTGTGTATCTGCTGCAATGTTCAGTGCATGTTCCCATTCAGTGTTTACTTATTGTCAAGCGCTGTTGTGGGTGTGTTTACAGTACCTACCGTTCTACTGCATTTATTAACTGGTTATCTAGCTACTTGGCAAATTACATTATTTTAAAGTACCTCCAAAGAATAATGGGATTTACTAGCCCACCTGTAGGCTAGGAAAGAATGACTGTACTGTAAACTGTTTTTCTGTTGTATTTCCATGTCATTGGTGTACCTGAATGCAAAAAGATGTTATCAGTGTAGTAACTTATAATGTCGCTGTTCAGCACATCATGTTTATGCTGCAATATACTTTTCAAAAATACCACAGCATATAAAGAGTTTAAAATTTTTCAGGAGTGAAAATGGGTGCCTTAGAATTTTGTTTGGTTAGACTAGAGTATTAGACTATTGTTCCCCAATTTTTGCACTGAAAGGGGATTATTGATCGGCTGGTTCCGGAAATATGGTCTTTTCAGAGGACTCGTGGCGTTTCCCCACGTCGTCTTTCAGACACCATCACTTCCCTTTTACCTCCATTATAAAGGAAGAGATGTGGGTCGACTACTCGAAAAACGGTCAGTGATTGGTTGTCAGGATGGACAGGTGACAGGGGCGTGGGCCTCATTCATTAACATTAATTACCTTTCCAGGGACAGTACATATCATTAAACATTACTATAAATATACTAGAATTGGCCTAAAGGCTAGTTTTTATTGACCAGGTGTAAAGTTGGCGACCTAAAGTCAATATGAAAATTAAGAATGAAGTAAATTAATTAAAGAAATCTTCGTGATAATCAGAGACAGACCACTTTGAAATGTGGACACTGTTTAAAAAGGCCTTTGTGTGGTCGCATGCCAAACTCAATATCAGCAACTTTACAGAAGCATTATGAAGAAATGAAAACTGGATAAGAAAATGTTTATAATTATAATTATATTGTGTCTTACACACTTGTATTTATAAGTGTACAGTAGTTAAATTCTAATAGCCATATTATCCCCATCTAGCCTCATTTCCTGTCATCTCTGTTCTTAATTCTATAATAAAAGCATAAAATTCACCCAAAATATTAGAAAAAAAACATATATAATGTTTAAAATCAGTAACATCAGCCAATACAGAAAAGACAAGTGATCTCTCTTTAATGGTCCTTTGAACAGATATGTAAACACTTCTTTTGTTAAAGTCATAGACAGGCATCATGATTCAAATAAAATATAAATGGTGCAATAAATTAAACATGAATTTATTTTGTACAGTTTATACTACATATTTACCAGAAAGCTTCTCTATCTATGAAATCCAGGCTTGATAGGGAACTCTTCGAGTTTCGAGTTTCCCCAGGCACAGATTAGGCTGTTCTGTACAGAGGACAGACGGACATCAAGGTTCAGTCCTAGGCTGCACTGTACACGTTAAGCACGGTCCTATAATAAACTACAGGCTGAAACCTTAACCTAACCCGTGTACTGTACAAACCCTCGCAGTCCACACTTCACTTCAAAGGGAGGGTTCTCTGCTAAAATACATCTTTTTCAGTCCAGGACTTTCTATTCAGATATGTCCCGTGTTCACATTTCAGAAACATGTCAAACTCAACATATTACATTAACACAACAGCACATGATATAAATATACATCTTATTTAAGGGGGGCGGGGACAACAAATGGTGGAAAGTTGGAATGTTCAAAGATATGGACAGTGAACGCTGGGACTGAAAAAGCATCAACTCTGCCTGCTGTTTCATAATTACTCTGTTGGTGAAATCCCATTTAATATCATGGATACATTAAAATAAGAACAATCAGGCAGCTCTAAGACTCTCACGTACGTATCTCTCACGATCATGCATGTGGTAAAATTACTATAACTCCGGAGCACAGAAAATACCGTAATGTCTGTTTCTACTGACCGAAAACTTAGGCTTCAATGTGACAGAAACAATGTGGCAGTTAACATATAGACAAACCATACTGCGCCCGTGATTCCTCTTTTGTAAAAGCATCCATGTTGCATCGCACGTAAAAAGGACAGTAATTTACTCTCATCGTTTTTGTCATCACGTGAAAGAAGGCATCAAGTCCCTGGCTCTTTGTACCGGAAGAAAATGGCTTAAGTCACCTCTCTGACACGACATGGACGGTGGTTATCCAGCACAGAAATGTGAAGAGAGAACATCCGTTTGCCTTCACTCGGGCTGTCTGTCCTACACGTTGGTCTGTCGTCCATGAACAGAGCAGATGCATGTGTAATCTCCTCTGGTGCAGTCCTTGCGACGGTCTCGACATGCTGATCCTGGGTTTGCAGACACTTCTAGTCCTTCTGATTTTCACAAGTCTTCATTTTGGGTCCCAGGTGAACAAGATTTTACAAGACAATATGTTACAAATTCAGTGGTCCAGTATCCTGAGACAAAACATCTCTTATTCTGTTCAAGATCTTTTTCACACCAAGATGACACTCATTGTTTTCACACAAGGACAGAAAAATAACTCGACCATCACTAAAGGTTTTGCTCACTTTAAGGTTTGGAACTTGACTCCTCTGTTGACTATTTATTGATTCGTAGGGTTGGGCGTTGAGAACTGATTGAAGATAAGAATTGATCCCACAATTACGATTCCAAAGGAATCATTTCGATTCTGCTTATCGATTCCTCCACAAATTTCACTCGCTCTAGTTTCAGATTAAATCGTGTACTGCAAACACTGACCGTACATCGACCTGGCTACCTGTCCGCCCCTCGAGACATGTGAGTTTAATGCCTGCATGTCTTCCCGTCTCCTAATACATCTGTCTTATAAAAGTGTGAGTCTGCTATTATTCTCAGTTAACCTACTCAGCCACTGCTAAGATACTTGACTGGTAGGTGAAAAATACAAATTATGTGAATAATGGCAACAATCACCTGCAATGTAAAAAAAAAAGTTAAGAAAACTTCAAGACTTCAAGGCAACTGCTTCCAGTAGATTTTTGACTTTTGTATCAAACTCAAACTTGTGAGTTTTAAAATAAACTAAACAAAGTTTTATTTAAATTTACTTTTCTCCTTTAGATAAACTTGAATCTCTGATTTTTTAGAAAGCCCTCAAAAATTATATTTAAAAAAATTGTTCACAGTAAGCTGTGAAGCTGATTTGTCATTATTTGAAGGCTTGAAAATTATCTAAAAATATTAAATTATTAATCATTATTCACTTAAGTTTTACTCAACAGTTTTTGAAATACATTTTTTGGGGGGTTTCTAAAACTAAAATCTAAAAGGTTCAAGTTTATCTACAGAAGAAAAGTAAATTGCCTAAAAAAGTATTAGCTGGTAAAACCTTTTCAAAACTTAAAAGTTTGAGCTGACTAAAAAATCTATTTAAGTAAGTTGCCTTGAAATTTTGAGTTTTCTAAACTTTTCATAGCAAATGCTAAAAAGGCTTTACAAGGATGTGAAACTCCTCTGTGGTCACAGTAAAGTAAACCCCAAAATATTCAAGATACCAGAACAAAGACCACCATCATTACAGTTATCTAGCTAATGTGAGCTTAGTTCAGTGCTTCCGATGGTTACATGTATCTGTGGTAATTACCATTTAATACAACTCAGCTGTGAAGAATGTAGGACACTCAAAGAATTGTAATTGAGAATCATTAAGAGCCAAAATCGGTAAGAAGAATCAGAATCGTCGAATCCAAATGATACCCAACCCTACTGATAAGTGACTCTGTAATGCCCATGAACCATGTGGATACTCTTGTTGTAAACAGGAACTGTGTTATAAACTGGCAACATCTGTGAATCTGAATCACCCCGTTTCACTGCTAATCTTCTAACTATGCACAGTAAAGACGAAGAGCAACCCTCTCACACGACCTCAACATAAGATCCAAAAGCTGAAATACATTCATCGTATTACATTTTTTTTTTTTTACATGCTACCTCTATTTTCACCTACACGAAAAACGCACTTCTTGGATTCAACGAGAGGTTTGGACACCTTGGATCGATGTCTCACCACATTTTTGTTCAAATAACAATCAAAACACTAACTTGTGTGGGAAGGCTTGGCAACACTTGCCTGCAGTGATCTACTTATAGTTCAGCCAGTCTCTGCTGTTGTCTTGATTTGGCAAATTTTCTCTATTGAGAGCGCACGCACACGTAAACACACGCCCATGTCCACGCACGCACAGAAGCCTCCCTCCTGCTACACCAACACCGACACACACACACACACACACACACACACACACACACACACACACACACACACAAGAACAGGTTGCACACAGACACTCAGGTATCCAGATAAATAGCAGTTCAGTCCTGCCTGTAATGCTACTGGTGCTGAGAGAGAACGTTCTCAGAGTCACAGAGGAGCTGAAACCTTGTGGTTTCATGTGGAACTTCTCTGAGGTGCTCTGTCCCTCCGTGCATCCTCTTTATCTTCATCTCTGTTTTAGCAGCGGTCATCCTCGTCTGTGTCACTTAGCAGCTCGCTGGCTCCGGCCGGACTCGTCTGGCCCAAATGCTTCCGGAAATGCCCGTTAGGGACCTGCCACGAATGTCTGAGCTGAGGGGCGGAGCTTATGGCGTTGGCTCGGCCCAGGCTGGTCGCCATGGCAGTCTCAAAAGTAAGGGTGTCCTGCCTCTCGCCTGCCTCTCCGCCGCCGACGTCCTCGTGGAATGGGAGGTAGGGCTCCGAGATGTAGCGGTGAGGAGATGGGTGGCTCGGCCCTGAAACCTGACCGCCCTCTTTGTCAGCTCTCCACGAGGTCTCCGTGGAGACGCCAGGGCCATCCTGAGGCTGGGTCTGTCCCTCAGAAGCGCTCACCGGTGTGGGAGAGGTGTGGGCTCGGCAGACCAGAGGGGAGTAGGAGATGTACGGCCGTGGGCGAGAGGGCGTCTGTGGCAGCTGGCGCCGATTACGAGGAGTGCTGGAATCTGAGGTTGAATGGGCAGGACTGTCTGAGGTGTTCACCTGCAAATAAGACAACAGACAGGAAAGGACTGTTATACAAACCTCAATTCCAAAAAAGTTGTGACGCTGTGCAAAATGTAATGATTTGCAAATATTTTTCTACTTAAATTCCATCGAGTACAGTACAGACAATATATTTAATGTTCATACTGATTAACTTTATTTTCACTTGTAAATATACGCTCATTCTATATTCAATGCCTGCAAGATTTTCCAAAAAAAAAGTTGAGATGTTGACACACTTGAACTCTCCTTCTCCTTCTTTAGACTACAAGACGTGACATCCATTATTTCCAAAAACAATGTTAAATGTGGGCTTGATCAGACCAAAGCACACTTTTCCACTTTGTGTCAGTCCATCTCAGATGAGCCAAAGAAGTCAGTGGGGTTTTTAATGCAGTGCAGGGGTCAAAGGTCATAGGCTTTCAATGTTGGTTTTCAGTCTTGCCTCCTACATGCAGAGATTTCTCTGGATTCTCTGAATCTTATAATTATATTGTGGACCCTAATTCCTAAATTCTTTACAATTGCATGCTGAGAAACTTTACAATACAAGTACAAAGATCTCCAAATCATTGCATGCTGTTTTTACTTAGTTGTTTAGTTCCAGTTGTTCTCCTCCTTCTGCAGAAGAAACAGAGCACTGCTGGTTTTTGCTCCCTTATTCAATTTGCAGAAACGATAAAAAAGACACACACATCCTAATGTTCACTAGAATGGGCGCTGGATCAAAAACATGACAAGCAGAGTTGAAACAAATAGCTCTTGTAGAAAGGATTTTTACTACCAGAGACAAAGGAACGTCATTGCCAATAAAAATCCTTTCTACGGGCGCTATTTGGTGTGCAAATCCTTTGTTTCGACCCTTATTGAATTTGTACGATACAAAGCAGCATGACTTTGGGTCACAAAGACGGAAACTGGTGCTTTCGTGTGTAATTTGCCTTGCTGTTCTCCTACCTGTCTCTGTAAGGTGTGCGTGCGTCCTTCACTCGGTGAACGGGACCGTCTCCTTTCGCATGATGGATCCCGACTGCGCTCCTCAGAGTTGCAGCGGGACACGTCAGGGGACAGGAGGTGGCGCCGTTCCTTAGATCGCCCTCTCTCATGACTGCTAGTTTCCCTGTGGTTCATTCTAGGACCTTGGTATAGGTGAAGATTTCAGTTAGTCAAAGAAAAAAGTTTTAAAGAAATAAAAGCACAGCAGTTTTAGGTCAGAATAAATAAGAAAAACATCCTGTAAATACAAAACTTGTTACTTTATATAAATTATACCAGTTAAAAGGCCCAGTGAGTATTTTTGTCACCATATAATTTACAGGTAGAATGACATTTGAAGGAAATTGCAACAATTACTTATTCAAATACTTTCAAATTTATTAATAAGTCAAATATTTATATCAGCATACTAATACAGTGGTCTAGTATTACTCCCAACAACCTACCAAACAAATGAAACACTTCAGGGGCTATGAAAATTGTAATTTCAGTAAATAATGTTTTTAATGTAGATTCATTTTGGTTGTTGATTCAATATAAAAACAACTCAGTATGTAATGAGGACTTCAATCCTTCACTCAAAGGTTACTGCCGCTTAAATATGTTGACTTTTTATGTTAAAGTCAGTTGTGATGATTCAAAAGTAGTTCAATTCATGTAAGAGCTTAACGGATCAGTGTGTTCAGGGTCTCTCTTTCACTCCTGGAGGGGGAGAGTGAGACCAAGTGTTTGTGTTTGCAATCTGCAAACTCACCACTAGATGCCACTAAATTCTCCACACTGGTCCTTTAAGGGTTGCAGCAGATATTATACATGTATTTACTTGTAGTTTTGCCTGGCCTTCAAAACTTTAAAACTTATAAACAACACGAAACACTGCTATGATGAATATGTATCAGGAGGTGTTTCAGTAACGCGATACGACCTCTGTAGCTCCTCTGTCGGGGCCTGTATGAGTCGTCAGGACTGACTCTCTCCAGAGAGTGTTGCTCCTGCCAGAGGCCGTTCACACACTGGTCTCCGATGGTGGAGAAGGAGCGCTTCATCAGCTTACTATCTGCTGACATCCCCGGCTACACACACATCCAGCAACCAGAGCAGAAATCACTTAAACAACCATGGATGTAAACACTCACATACATACAGACATATGGTATATAATATTTATCACATTATGTGCTGAGCAAACCCTACAAACGCTATAATGATTATTTTAATGTGTGGAAAATCTTTATTACCTGTGGATCAACAGCCAGTCTGGGCATGGAGGACGCTCTGATAGACGCCGTCCTCTGAGGTGATTTAATAACTGCTGGGTCCTGCCTGGCCTGCTGCATCACCTGGTTATACTCCACTACTTCTTGCACCTACCCAAATACCACAGAGAAAACGAAGGCTTTTAGAATCAAATAATGCGATAATTTTCTGAAAATGTAATAAAATATGCACTGAAGCTGAGAGTTTAACAAACACTGACAATCCGAGTCAAATGTTAGTGTTTTCAGCAGTCTAATATGACACTAACAGCATAAATTTTATACATACTTTAAATTTGTGAGAGAAAAAAACAACATTATCGGTAAATGACTCACCTGAAAGGTACTACAATATCTGTAAAAAATGTTATTACAACATCAGTCAGGACATTTTTATTACATTATTGGTCAAATGTTGGGTTTTTACGACTTTTTCAATCAGGTTAAGCGCCTTCCTTCATTACATTTTTATATTTTCAGGAAATTATTACATACTTGGGTGCTACAGGGCTGGTTGTTTCTCATTTATTTCTCCTTCAGAGTGTCAGGAAGACATGTTACTGAGTCTCTGAGCTCACTTAAAGTATACTATTTTATTATTCTCTCATAGCTGTAAAACAAGACTTAAAAATCACATATCTGGGCTACTTTCCACAAGGTTATTGCATAATTGACTGCTGATGGATTTTGCTGACCTGAAGTTCACCTTCAGCCAACTTTTCTTTGACAGTGCATTGATTATGCAGAACGAATGTGTAGATACTTCAGTTTTCTCAACACTACAGTACATGCAGGTGGTTACCAGTGTGTGTAAATGATGGTGGTGGTGTGGGTGGATGTAAGGGTGGTAGGGTGGACCGTAGTCGTCCTCTTCCTCCTCCTTCTCCTCCCTGGAGCGAGACAGAGGCTGCAAGAACATCTCTTGAGGAGAGATCGGGCTGAGCGCCACAAAACCTCCTCTGGTGCTGAAGGAGCACGAGAGAAACAGAAAGGGCAAATGCATTACAACACTGCACATGAATAAATTATATTCAGTTATTGGTGAGTTTTCTATTCCTACTAGCATAAATAGGCACAAACAAATGAAAATAAGGAGAGGAAAATTAAAGTTGGATATTTACAGAGCAGATCCGGCACTATGCCTGAGGAATGAAAGGGATTTGGCATTGCATAGGATTTCTTGAGGGAGAGAGGAAGCATCCATACGCTGGAACATAGGAGCATGTTTCTGTGTGGAGAGAAACACACAGGGAGAGATGGGAAATTAAAAAAGGCTACAAATACACTCCTATAATTACTGAAAGCACTGAAATAGCACTGAAAGAAAATGACGACCCATTGTAGATGGCCTCTCTGTTTTACAGTTCACATCTAATTTAGGATGATAGCACAGTCTATTCAGTTTCTTAGTACAATAAATACATAATTTAAAGACTGACTGTGTTTTTGTATGCACACGTCTCAGGATACATTTTAAAACAAACAGATAATTATGCAACATAAAAACTGCTTAATAAAAACTATAAAATTACACATAAGTGGCTGCTGAGTGCCTCGTGGGAATACATGTAATATTTATTTGTCATAATACACTGGAAAAATTAAAGGGATAGCTACTTATCAAGAGTCAGTGTATTTACGTACAATAGTCCACCACTTTGGAGACACAGCAGGGGCACTGGTGTGGAGAGCTAAACAATGTACTGCTGTGGAATCAATATCAGTTTAATTTTACACTATATTTAGAATATTTTCACCGCTCTGACTTTGCCGTCAGACACCCTTTTCCAATGAGAAGCCACTGTTATATAAGCCAAATATCACTCTCCCCAAAGCCACCAAACTCCACAGGAAAAATCTGTCCTTTTAGCTCACAGAACACAGAAGTCGCTGGTCTGCTGCTTCATTGATCTGTTATTCTGTTTGTGTTATTGTGTGACTTTGGTGTTTTAAAAGGCTAATTCAGATTCACTGAAGTCACAAAATAACACAAACTAAAAGATAGAAAAGCAGTAATGGACCAGTAATCCCTGTTTTCTGTGAGGTAAAATGACCATTTTTGCCAAAGGAGTCTGGTTGAGCGAGAGAGAGAATGATATTTGGCTTAAGTAAGGGCAGTTTCCTGCTGGTACTCCTGCTGCTTTTTCAGACTGAGGGTGTGTCGACCGCCGTCTACTGTGGGTAACACACTGACTATGGATAAGTACATGGCACAACCTCATTTCAAATAATCTGAATTGCCCTTTTAAGTATAAGAAAAGCACCTGTTCCTCCAGTTGCTGTCTGAGCTTCTTGGCCTTGCTCTGCTTGTAGTAGTCCATGATCATCATGGCGGCATAGATCTTCCCAATGGTCATGTCACTGGCTGAAAAAGGAGGAAGCAGAAACCATCACACCTCGGACATGACCCTTCAAAAGCATTATCAAATGATAAACCATTTACTACTGTGACTACTGTGGCAACAACAATTTATATCTTTCTTTTATTTGATATATTAATGAGTGTGAGAGTGCCTTTATGAATGGGAACCAGTAGGTCCAGTGACTTCTGAGAAAGATGAGGCCAGATGACACTAATCTCCTTCTGCAGGTCCAGGTCCATCTGATTTCTGTCCTCCCCTCCTGAAGACAAAAAGGACATAACCATTAAGCATTTTACATCACAATAAACGTGCGTCTGTGAGTTTGCGATACGCAGACGAACCTCTGGCGATCTTGATCTCCAGGGCGGTGCGGATGAGGGCCATCAGGGTGGAGGTGAAGTGAACGGACATGTCCTCGTCCACAGGCATGTTCATCAGGACGAGTCTCTGATGGTACCAGAGAGAGTGTCATCGTCAGTCACAACCCAGCACACTAACAAACAAATATATAACCTATCACAAAGCAAGTGGAAGCCCAGAGCAGCTGTGGTGGATCATAAAGATCATAAAGTCCTAATAACTTAATATTCTCATTATCTCAAGAGTTTTGTTACATTTTTCTTTCTTTAATCTAAGCCTGCTATCCTCAAAAAGGTCAAAGAGACTTGACAATATAAAAAATATAATAATGATAATAATTACCAGCGAGTTTGACTAGTCAATCATATATCTGTTAATGAGATAATTAGACATTAAAATTCAGATTTCAGGGCACTTGTTTAAAAACTGATGAGCAACCACGGTCTTTCTGGGTGTAAGTAAAACAGAGATGTTAAGTTTCCACTGTTAATAATAATTTCATATAGTATAGTTTCATTTGTTTAAATGAAAAGAACTACTGATGTACAGAAGGACAGAAAGAAAAGTAATTATCCAACACATCTTGTTTTGAGACACAAGATCCAGTAATTATTTTATGATCAAAAGAAAACCTGTTTTGACAACTTGTGACAGTATGTCAAGACCAAGATGTAACAAGAAAGAATGTTGTTAACACTTTCTACAAAGGTCATAATGTCTTATAAGCACATTCATAAGACATTATAATGCATTAATAAGCATCATACAGCTACTAAAAACACTATACAGCGCTGTCACTTAGTCTTTTTGCTTCATAATGCATCAGATATTTTTACTGGGAAACAGGTCTGGACTGCAGGCAGGACAGTTTAGTGCCACGGAGCCGCCCTGCTGTAACACATGCAGTGTTTGTTGACATCGTCTAAGTGAAATAAACAGGGACGTCTCTGAAAAAGACATTGTCTGGATGGCAGCATATGTCGCTCCAAATCTCTTTCTCTGGAATCTCTGAATCCCTCAATGACATTATGGATTGTAGAAGCAAGATTGAGCATCACACAACTTTTCTTATGTTGCCTCATTCCCACTTTTTTGAATCTGCTGCAGACAATCAATTAAAGATAGGTTGAATAATGCATAATGTACACCACTTACATTGATTTATAAACCTTGTTATAAGTTGTCATGCGTGACTATAAATACATTATAATGTCTTGTACATGTGCTTATAACCCATCATACACATAACTTAAATACAAAGTGTCATCACAATGTTGTTTTTGGGATCTCGATTCTCTCTGTCTCCTTCTGTCCTTCTGTAAAACAATATATGCTGTTTATCTAGTTCCATGAAAGAAGGTAAAACTCACACAATACGTCATCAGAGATGGAGCATGCTTGCAGGCTTATGCACACACAAACAATACACACATATTACACAAAGATGTAACATTGGGCTATGGCAGGAGGCACATGCAGACAGGTAAATGTAAGAAACAGAGAAGTAAGTTATGAGACATGAGAACATTTGACAGCAGACACGATTTAGCATGTAGATGTTTGACAACTCTCTGATTAATGCTCTCTAACAGGCTCAGAAAAATATACTCCACCAAGACTCTTTCATCAGATAACAGCAAACAGATAATGACGTCTTATTTTTTCGGCCAAGATGCAAAGCAAAACAGGCAAAATCATTACTGTAGCGCTAATCATCTGCCAGTGAAAAACTTAAACTGTTTCAACAAGCAAATACTCATATATCAACAGAAAAAATGCCTTGCTTTTCCAATGTATGACACACAAAATGAGCTTTTACAGTGCTTGTCCTCATTGATTACAATATGGAGGCCGTGCCTGTTGGTATCTAGTGTTCAGTCTACCTTATATGCCAACTTGGAGGGGCATTTCTTGCCCAGGCCTAGAGGTGGCGACATGTTGGTCAACATCTCATACATGTCAGTATAATGGATACGACCACTGGGGGCGCCAGGTAGCCATGAAGATGGGGATGGGAAAGAAAGAGGGGAAAAGAGGGAGGGAGAGGAAGAGGGCAACGATGTTGGAAGTGGAGGAGAAATTGAATAACGGTGGAGGAGTCAGGGAGTTTCGCAAGGAGTGGAGGAGGAAAAGAGCACAGGAGGAGGGGTGGAGGGTAAAAAAGTGGATGGAGGAGATACAAGAGAAAGGATTATTCCAAGGCGTCACGCAGGAGGAGAGAGCAAAGTAGGAGAAATAAAACAGGTTGTATTCTTTCTATGCTGCCATCAGGGCATAGAAATCTGGGAAAGGAGAAAAACCTCGGACAGGATGAGCAAAGGAATGACAGCCTCACTGGATCTGGTACAAATATCAGATACTTACATTGTGTAGCCGTGTGTGTGTGTGTGTGTGTGTGTGTGTGTGTGTGTGTGTGTGTGTGTGTGAGTGTGTGTGTGTGTGTGTGAGTGAGTGAGAGTGCTAAAAATATCTCTAAACCAGATCCAAAAGGTAGAAAGAGACAGGCGTCCCCCAAACTGCTAATAATAATCGCATCAAAAACAAGATATAGCCATTTTAAATGTATGTTCAGTCTTAGAAATAAAGGTGCTAACTAGAACCATAAAGGGTTCTTTGGCTTGTCCCCATAGGAAAAGTCTTTTTCCTTCCTTGAAACCCTCTCATAGAGTTGTTCCTTGAACCCACCGTAAAGGGTTATACCTAGAACCATTTGGTTTCATCCTGAACCCCTAGGGGTGGTTCTACAGAGATCCATTCTATGGTATAATGGTTCCACCCAGAACCCTGTCTGGGAGTTCTATCGAAACATTTCCACCCAAGGTGCCAACAAAAATAATCCTTTTTATATTCCATGGGTTTTATCTAGAACCCTCTATTGAGAACCCTTTTATATTCCAAGGGTTTTACCAAGAACCTACTTAAGGGGTTCTACTGAGCACTCTTTTATATTATGGTACAAAGTACCCTTGATGAAAGAGTTCAACAATCCTCGGAGAACTCTTTTTTCCAAAATGGGTTCTTTGGATGAAAAGTGTTCTTAATGGAACCATTTGTCTTACAAAGAACCTTTTACAAACCCTTTATTCAAAAAGGGATCTTCAATAGCAAATGGTTCTTGATAGAACCCCGGCCCTCCAGGAAGGAGCTCTTTTGGAACCCTTATTTCTAAGCGCGAATGATCACTTATAATCCTGACTGAGGGACGTCCTGTGCCTTAGTACCCCGAGACCGGAGTGTCGTCATTCTTTGACCCGAGTAACACACCCCTAAAGGTCAAGCAGGGCGGCGACAGCTGGTGAAGGGAGGGAAACGAGGGATAGGAGGAGGTCAGGAAGGATCCCACATGGAAGAGGCAGAGTGGGGAGGGGGGGGGTTGTTGACATGGGGGAACCAAACCTTGCATGCCACCCTGTGCGGGCAGTTCTTTCCAAAGCCCAGGGGAGGTGAGATAGTGCGTACAACTTTGTACATCTCCTTATAGTGGATCCTACCACTGGAAAGAACATACATGTCTTTAGTTGTGTATCATTACAGCCTGGAAGTCCACAAGAAGGCCGAATGAGACCCAAACGGAGGCTCTGTCCTCTCTGTTGTCAAAACAGCAGGTTTAAGACATCTTAACATTTTGTGTGTTGTCTGTGTACATGTTCAAAAATACTTATACAGTACTTTTCTGCTGGCTGGTGAAGTTTTTTGGGTAAGATGATCAGCATAGACAGTAGAAGAAGTAGATGGAGCTTTCGGGACTGAAAAATAAAACCAGTGCAGAAGTTAAACCTGCGTTCTTTTCAGCGGCCAGGAGGGGAAGACTCCACTGGTTGCAAAAAGAAGTCTGACTGTATAGAGTCTTATGCGAAAATTACCCTAGTTTTCACTTGATTTATGACCTCAGTAAACAGTTTCCTAATAAGTTTATTGTGTCTATTGCAAGTTTTACGATTGCTTCAATACATGTTGTTCATTTTGTGAATTATGGTCCAATTTAGAATAAAATAGGCAATTAAACAAGGTATGCTTTAGGGCGGGGACACTGTGTAAGGTCATTCTTCAGTCAGTCTACTTCTTGCTTAAAATATGTTATTAAACATTTTAGTGACTCTTCAGCTGTAAACTGAAAAAGATCATGACCACTCAGGCTGCCATTATTTTCTGCTGAAAACAAAGCACCACCCAAGTCACAGTGCGTCACCCACAAGCTTGACAGTCGCTGCTGTTGGAGAAAAACAAGATGTGGCCTCCATAACACCAACCTCGAGGCTTCGGGACCAGTGGCGGCTCCGTCCACTTATTCTACTGTCGGTGGTTATTTGAAGTGGGGTAATCTGAGGTAATTATTGATCATCAGTCCAGGGAACAGGGTGGAGCACCAGCACGGAAGCCACACAACGTACTATTGTGAACAGGCTCAGCAACAAAATGTATTTTTGCCACCTAAAAAAAGCAACATTTGGCTTATATAAGAGCAATTTCCCCTCAGAATAGGCTGTCTGATGGCAAGATGAAGCAGTGGAAATATTCTGAGTATAGTGTACACTTAAACTGATATAGATTTTTTTGGGTGGATCTTTTTTATGTGGATGAAATACCTTTTGTTGTATTCCTCTCCAATTCTCCAAACAGGGGGTGTGCCAACTGCCATCTACAATCCCACTTCAAAAAATCCAAACTATACCTTTAAGCTTGCCAGACAAATACCTCAATCCAATATCCAATATTAGACACAGTGCCAGCTGTGGTAGGTGTGAATTAATAAGAACAAGTGTAATAATAAGTGTATTATGGAGTTTTTTTCTGTTTTCATCATTAAATATCACTGAAAACTGTCACATTTGTATGTACACACCTGCACTATTGATAAAATGTACATCGATGTAGCATAAAGACAGAAAGACACTGACCAGGCGGCTCGATCATACTCCCCCCAGATCCGGACAAACTCATCCAGGTGATGTGGACCCAGGATGGATGAGTCTCTGGTCAGATACTCAAAGTTATCCATGATCACAGCCACGAACAGGTTCAACATCTGGGCAGAAGGCAAACAGCAGAGGACAGAGGCGTTTATTATTATGAGATGAAAGGTGCTTTATAGAGGAAATATCAGCTTAGTGCTCAAAATATAAAGAATGGCTGCTTCTCCTGAGATAACACAAAACAAAAAATATGAAATGTCAAGTTTATCTCCTCGACAGGGACACCAGGTCAAAACATTACAAAAGGCGCTGTTGCTGTAGTTCATTCACACTCCAGTTTCCTCGTCTTACCAGGAAGGAGCTGAAGAAGATGAATGAGACAAAGTAGAAGTAGGCGAAGTCGGAGCCACAGCCCCCCTCCGGGTCGGACGCCGGTACTGCTGGGTCCGTCTCACACTTCTGTCCCCCTAGACACGATAACATAATCTCCTGCCATGACTCCCCTGTGGCACTCCTAAACACACACATTACACAACATCAGGAGGAGGAGGAAGAGGGGTTGGCTACGTCCAGCTCACAGTTTATTCACAGTCGCATCTGCCATCTGGAAGGTGCAATCAAAGCATCAAGACTCGCACCGCTCACTTCAGAGACAGACTGTACATGCTCCAAATGTGAGACCTATAATTGTGCAGTCTAATGCACACATTTACAGTACGTTCTGTAGGCAATAGTGCTGACTTTTAAATGTGTGTAAATGGTAGTGTCAGTGTTATTTACAGCTGCTTTTATATTTTGGTTCTGTTAGTACTGGAAGTGCCACGAATCCAGCGAGTTATTATCACATTTAAATGTACAAATAAACACAATATCAACGCGCAACATGTGTGGAGTTAGAGAGGCTGGTAGACATCTTTTTTGGGAATTCTGTGGGTCATGGGATTCCTATTGGTTTCCTGCAAGATGGGAGTCAATTTCAGTGTTCATCACTGGAACGGGATGGGACAAGAAAAAAACGTCAGGACAGGGGCCGGCGGTATTGGAATCATAATAACAACCACTAAGTTTTTATATGTAAATATGCTGTTCTAAAATAAAACAAAAACACTATTTTCTTTATTTTGAACACAATGCTAGTCGTTCTATTGTCTTTTTAAATTATTTTTTTCCCCACTCTCCTCTCTGCTCTGGTGCTGATCAGTGCATGACGTGTGTGGACTGAAGATAGCTGGGAACAGCATGGGAGTGAAAATCCACTCCTGTGTCACACCGTGTCGCATTGTAGTTTGCGTCACACTGTGGTTTGCGTGTTCTCCTTGTGTTTGTGTGGGTTTCCCCCGGGTGTTCTGACACAGGACAAGAGTTGTTCCCAAGGTGCTGCACAGTGGCTGTCCACAGCTCCGAACACTCAGGATGGGTCAAATGCATAGGGAGTATAATAAACAATGAGCAAAGCCTTCATGACGTCACCCATATATTTTTGAAAAGCTCACATTTTGGTGGCTCTGGCTGTCGCCATCTTGGCAGTGCTTGACTCGGCTGACTCCTGGTTAATCCAAAAATGGGCGAGCAGATGGAGCGTGCATGGAGCTGAGGTGCCTGAATGAACCAGCTAGCCATCTGTGACGGTACCCACCAGTCACTCAACATGGGCACACCCTTAATCATGTATAACTTTAAGCCTTAATTTAACTTAAACAGGTGAGTGATGTAAAAATTCACTCCCAGTGCATTTGTGATGGATGGGGTTGTTATCTATGGAGATCAAAATTGTTTTTTTGTAGGCTGTACACGTTTATTATTGCTGTATAGCTTGTCATGGTTTGGGATTTTGTTTTATTTTTCTTACCTTTCCTCTTGTTTTGTTGTTATATTTCCTGCTTTGTCTTTATTCATCACTTATTAGTTTCACTTGCCCTTCATTAGCCCTCCCCAGAGTATTCAGAGTGTGTCGCCCTCATGTCTTTGCCAGTTTGTCTTTGTATGTTTAGTCAACTGTTCCAGCCCACCCCACTGTTTTTTGGACGTCCTCTTCATTTGTTGGACTCTCTGCATGTTCCATGGATTCTGGATTTCTTGTCCACCCCCTTTGGATTTGTTCGTGCCTTTTTTGTTTGTCTTTGGCAACTTCTCTTCTTTAGACCTGCCAGTGCCTGACCTCAGCATAAACCTTTCTGCATACATTGACTCTTTTGTGCTAATAAATCGTTTGAACCTGCACCTGCTTTCCGTCTAGTCTGTATTTTGGGTCCATTCTCTTGTCTTGTTTTGTTGGCCCACTTGAACATTTTGGTAAAGTAGGGCATTTTAATACAGGGGTCTATGGAGATTGCCTCGCTGTTGGAGCCAGCCTCAACTGGCCATTCGAGGTACTGCAGCTTTTGGCACTTCTACTTTGGCTTCATTTCTCAGCGTCAGAAGTTCCCGCTCAGTTAAATGGAGAGAACAAATTTCCCTCTGAGTATCAATAAACGATAACTTAACTTTGGTCTAGACAGCCATTTCATTATTTAACCCACTCAGCCTTTCATCACCAGATGTAAAACTTGCTAAGGAGGTAAGTGGTACACTGCAGCATCTATCACCCCTTGACACTCAGTGGCCTCTTGGGTACTTAGAAACCAAAGCCTTACTCTTGAAGCCTAGCAACACTATTCAGACAACATTGAGGAAATGTGTTATTTAGCTAACTGCGTGTAGCAAATCATGTGTCGTTTGGATCAGTGCTGGATCTCAAATTAACTGAGACACAAAGACGTAAACTACTCTGGAGTACTGAAGCTAAGCCACTGGATTTAGTGCTGAGTTTTAGATTGGATAATGGAATAGCTCCAAGCAATTGTTTCTATGTTGGTCTGAAACAAAAAAGTCCAAAGCTACCTGAAGAAAAGGACTGAGGCTCAAGGTATCCTACCTGAATAGTAGCATCAGAGCACTGGAGAAGGTCCTGAAGTTGTTGTGCTGGGTGATGTGAGTCTTGTCATTCAACTTAATGTTCCCAAACACCTGATTTAAAAAAAAACACACACAAAACAGATAGGGCATGATGTAAACACTGTCACTCTAAGATTCTGGATAAAACTGTAGCATGTTAAACACCAACTCCAGAGAGAGGCAGATTTGATCACGTGTCTGTCTTCCTAACCTGCATGCCAATGATGGCGTAGATGAAGAAGAGCATGGCGATGAGCAGGCAGACGTAGGGCAAAGCCTTGAACGACTGGACAAAAGTCCACAGGAGGATCCGGATGGTGTAACCTTGTCTCAGCAGTTTGATCAGACGCGCTGCTCGGAACAGCTTCAAGAAACTCATGTTGAACTTATCTACAGACTGATGCAAGGACACAGGAGAAAGGAGGGAGACAGGTGTTTACTGGTGGTGGTGTTTATAGGAATTCAGTATTAAAGGGCTAGTGGGGGGGTCTTGCATGAGGTACTTATCAAAAGACAGTGTATTATCTACAGTAGATGATGCCGGCAGTTTGGAGAAACAGAGAGGTGAAGCTAAGTAATGTACTGTTGTGGACATGGTCAGCTGCAAAATGTATTTTAGCCACTTATAAAATGCCAGCCTAAAAAAATGTCAATATCAGTTTAAGTTTATTTTCACCCCTTTACTTTGCAGTCATGCAGCTTTCTCTCTGTTTCTCCAAACTGAGGGCGTGGTACCTCATATAACCCCAGTTCAAAAAATTCTGAACTATTCCTTTAATGTTCACATAAACACACGGTGTTGATAATGTTACCTGCAAGTCCACCACAATCTCTGTGATGCTTCCCAAAACAGTGATGAAGTCAAAAATGTTCCATGTGTCTCTGAAGTAGTTCTGTAGAAACGGGAAAAATGCTTTGAGTCATTTCTAAAGGGCATCTTAAATCCACATCCAGGCTGCATGTTGCTCTTTTTCTCTCACCAGAAAGCCAAAGGCCATGATCTTGAGGATGCACTCGACAGAGAAGAGAACAGTGAACGCTGTGTTCAGGTGCTTCAGTACGTTCTCATATGCCGGCGGAGCAGAATAATACTGAAAATAAAAAGGCAGTAGGGGTTGAAGTACTAGAAAAAGTAGTGCTAGAAAGTTTCTATGAAGATCACATCTATAGTGCGTTATGGAGCGGTCATTTTGAATTATAATGCATTTATAATGCTTTATGACTACACTCATAAACGCATATAATACTAATACTTTATGATACACTATATCAACAGTCATAAAATATTATAAATGTGACTTATAATCAACTAAAAGTTCAGCTCTGTTGGATGGATGCTCTTGACCAGTTATAACACCTTATAACTATCTATACTCACCTATACACACCTCAGCAATCAACCGTGGTAAGAAATCTTAGTGTGCTATAATAGTCCATGCAGTAAACATATAAATAAGGTATCAATGTATTTGTTCAGTAAAATGAAATACACATTGATGCAGCTATAATAATGCAATAATGAATTTTCATGAATTTAAAAGAATCCATAATGCATCATAAGTGATTATCATGTAACATGCCATAATGCAGAAAAGTAAAGACCCCAACTCATTGTTTCCAGCCCATGGTGAAAATAAAACTGTTTTTTTTTCTTACTTTGAATATGAATAGGTTAGAAAAAAGTCAGTTGCTGTACACACATATCACCTGATTTTTTATTTTTATTTATTTTTTTATTTAGAGCTGAGATTTCTGTCACAAGGAGTTTTTTCAAGACATGATGTCTTTGACTTTTTTCTTTGATATGGATTTCTGGGGGCTTTGATTCCCTGCCTCACAAAAGAGACCAAGAAACTGCTGTGTGTGTTGCCTTCTACTCATCCATTCCTAAAGTTAAAGACACATTTTACATGTAATTCTCTCTCTGCATTTTTGCATCTTACATAATAATTACTCAATATCACAATGATGTCTGTATATATGCATCAGTGTTTATTACCTTGTGCATGCATGTATTTTTTCTTCTCCAATTGTGAAAACAAATAGAGTGGAGAAAAGAATAAAAAGCTGCATTGTTTTACACACATTTGAGTTCCTGACTTTACAGGTTATATATATGGAAAATTTAAATACCTGTTCCCTTGGCATTCTAAAAGGTAACCGAACAGGCCTGATGTAGTGTAAAGCATTATGCTTTATGAGTGTAGTTATAAAGCATTATGAATGCAATATAATTCGCTATGAGTGCCCCCCCACACACGATACACTACAGATATGATCTTCATACAAAATGTTACAGAAATCTGCAGTATGAGTGGGATAAAAAGTGGAATATTCCCCAAAGAGCTCACTGCAGCATAACCTCATGATACCAGTGTGATATTAGTGTGAACTTCAGGCCGGCACCCTGCAGATCTACAGGTTGATGGAAGATTCCTCCAGACCCATAAATAGTCCCTCAGTCTCTGCACCTCTCATCTGTCGCACTATAAAAGGAGTCATTCCTCTGGGGGCGGCAGCCACAGTTAATGAGGTCATGCTAAATAGCAGCCCCTGGACATTATAGATCAATATTTAATACAGGCTGAGTCACCCCGCGTCTGTCTGTCTGACTGTCTGTCTGTCTGAACAACCAGCACAGCCCAAGAAAAGGCCAGTTCAGGGAATAAATAGCGGTGACATAGGGGTGGAAAAAACACTAAAACATCAGTCGATCCAAATGAAAACATCACAGTGTGTTGAGGTGGTGGACAGCCATGTTTCTAGTTAGGAGTGACACATCTTGGTTTATTTTAAAACCGAAGTGTTAACAGTCACAAGTTCACGACAGAAAATGTTGCTGAGAAGCAACATGAGGTGAGTTTTTCCAATCAGAAAACAAGCATATGCGGGAAACGTCACGTCACTTTTAGGAGTGAGATGACAGATGTAGCTAATGGCAGAAACTGACACACCAGATGTTGTTGTCCTCTCATTCTGCTCCCACTAAAATCTACAGTTGTTCTGTGTTTTCCTCACCTTCATCATCAGTACAATAGTGTTGAGAGCAATCATGGCCAGCACGGTGTACTCAAAAGAGGGTGACACCACAAAATGCCACAAACGGTACTGGAATGTGTGCCGGTTTTGCGGCATGTAACGGGTCAGGGGCTTGGCACTGATGGCAAAGTCTATGCACGCTCTCTGAAATACAAAAAACAGGAGAAAGTGGGAAAGAAGGATACTGAAACTGTAAAAAACACAACATACAATATAAATATCCACCTTAATGACAGGGTTCTTTTTGTTTGTTTTAAACTCTAAAGGAAGAAAGGAACATTTTCTGCAAGAACATATAAATTCACAAAGATAGTTAAATGCTGTTTACACCTGGTATTAACACGTGTCCTGGGTGATCTGATCACAAATGGAGCCCCCCCATGTGGCATCCACGTGGGGGGCCAAATCACTGTAATGATAATAATGTGTTTGGTCTCTCTTGCCTGACAATATCAGCAGCTGATGTTTGTGAACACAGTATCTGTTTCACCTAATTTCACCACTGGAAAAGACTAGACTAAAAAAGACAAAAAACATCACAGGATTTTCAGGGTTGTTGAGTGAACTTGAAGAAGCTTTGCAAAACAGCTACTGCAAATTATTTACCAGTCATGCCTTGTATATTAAGCATTACAGCAAATGCAATGCATTAAGTTATTTCTTTCCTCATAAAAAAAATCACTGTCATTCGCAGCATCGCTCACTTGCCAACATTTAGCAACTGTTTGTCTAACCTCATTCTTTTCCAGGCTGCACTCCTCCATCATCTTATCCCCCTGCTCCTGGAAGGTGATGATGATGAGAGCCACGAAGATGTTGACGAAGAAGAAAGGAAAGACGACAAAGTAGATGACGTAGAAGATAGACATCTCCATCCTGTTGCCGTGGCTCGGACCTCTGTCCTCCTCTGTCACGTCCACCGAGTGCTGCAGAACCCTGCGAGAACCAGAGACAAAATGCTAACTAATGCTAAAGCTAATGCTTGAAACACAAATCTTAAAAGCTTGAGCAGCGGCAATTTTACTGTACCTTACAATTTTACTGTAACATACCCACTGAAAATACATCAAACTGCTTAAATCATATATAAAATCCCATATTTGTGCAGGATTATTTCCCTTTTTTAATTTGTAGAGGTATTAAAAAGTAGCTATTAATTTTGTCAGAAACAGTTTTGAAGTATTTGTTCACTGGGCTGAGGGTAAAATGTCAATTTGCTATTTAGAAGAGGAAATCATTTTAATTTATTTCTATAGCAGCAGTCAATTAACGAGGATTGAAACCACGAAAACCCTCAAACATTGTCAGTGAAATATTGGTCTAACCTTACTGTGGAATAATGAATGGCAAAATCTTTGTTAAGTTAATCACATCTATTATATTTCCTTCATCAAAGGTCAGATTTGACCATTACCAAAGAACCAGCCAGATGTTAAAAGGTTATAATGCTCATAAAAGCTAATGAAGCCTCTACAAATGGAAAATGATACGCGGGAAAGCTCCTGCTGAACTTCCTCATCCAACATGAGAATTAGAGCTCATCCCCTGCTTCCAGTCAGACACTCACTGAGGCCAGCCCTCTCCGGTGGAAACAGTGAAGAGAGTGAGCAGAGCCCAGATCACGTTGTCGTAGTGAAAGTCGTGTCTCTTCCAGTCTCTCCTCTTCATCTCCTTCTTGTCCTTCCCATAGTCAATGTAGTAACCCCTGGAGAAGAAGGAGGACATCGGGTACGACACACAAAGTTGTAACAAAGAAAAGCAGCAACAAAGATACATATAATAAGGAAAATGTTAAAAAATAATTAGAATGATGTAGAATTTAAGAGGATTTTGTAAGATTTTCAACAGCTTTCTCAACTTTAGTGTCTAGTTCAAGGAGGATACGGTGCTCAAAACAAATCACAGCTTAAAAAGGAATAAATGACTGCATGAAGGATGGAAGAAAAGAAAGAAGGAAAGAAGGTAGGACAGAAAGGGGAAAAAAGGAAGGAAAGAAAGATGGAGGAAGAGAAGGAAGGAAGGAAGAAAGTAAAGAGAGACTGGTGGAGAAGAAGGAAATAAAAAGAAAGTAAGAAAAGAAGGAAGCAAGGAAAGTGGACTAAGAGGAAAAGGAAGAAAGAAAGATGGAGGTAAAGATGGAAGAAAAGAGGGAAGACATAAGGGGGAAAGAAGAAAGTAAGAAAGGAAAGAAAGAAAGACGGATGGAAAAGTAAGAAGGAAATAAAAAGGAAAGAGGAAAGGAACAAAGACAAGAAGGAAGGAAAGCAAGATGGAGGGAAAGAAGGAGGAAAGGAGGGTAGCATGGAAGGACAGGAAGGAAAACAGAGATATGGACAGAGAAAGAACGAATAGAAAAAGGAAATTAAAAAAGAATGAAGAGAGAAGGAAAAATACTAAATATTAGTGTAAAGTAAGGAGTATTACTGGCAGTCCTTCTCTGTGTCCTTGGAGCTGTCGGTGCAGTAGAAAAACTTCCCCTTGAAGAGCTGCACAGCGATGACGGCAAAGATGAACATGAAAAGCTTGTAGACGATCAGGATGTTGAAGACGTTTTTCAGAGACGTCACCACACAGTCAAACACAGCCTGGAACAGAGACACACACACACACACACACGCACACACACACGACATGAAACGTGTAGTGAGATCAAGGATGAGGTCAGTACAGTGTGTGACTTCTGATTCACAGAACTGTTTATTTATTGAGTCAGAGTTATGGCTTCATCACACTGTAATGCAGTTATGCAAGTATGTATTTTTTTTGCAAAGTTTTCCTGGTGTGTTCGAGTTCATGTGGTAAAAATCAGACATTTAAGCTCAGACAAGAGACAAGAGTTTTCATTCACAATCCTCACTAATTTTCAATTCTGTACAATCCTGTTCTCGTACTTTTTGTCGTTGTTGTAGTTACTTCTAAAATCATAGCTGAGTTCTGAGCACAATTTGAATTAGTATCCAAACTGCATTTTTATAGCCACCAACGCTATCTGATCACAAACATGTCAATGAAAACTGTAACAAAACAAATGAAAACAAAAAAACAAAAAAAAGAATTTCACCAGTTAAAAATGTATTCATGGAGATTTAATCAGTCATGGGAGGAGTTGGGAGTAATTTACGCTCAAGTTTTGAAGAAACAGAAACCCCTACTGATAATGCATTAAACATACCCTGAGTAGTTTTTGAGACAAATACTTTACTTAAGTATATTTCCATGCAAAGCAACACTTGAGTACAGATTTTCAGTACTCTTTCCATCACTGTGTATAAATATGTAATACATACCGCGATGGGGTCTAAATGCCAAAGATTATCTAATTTTCTCATACTTTTGTGCACCTGTCAAATAAAAATATTTGTTCACACAGAATAAACTCTCTGAGACCTGAACTGATGAGCTGGAAGGTAATACATTTATGTAAAGATAATCAATAGGTTTTGGAACACATTCAGCAAAAATATTCATAAATTCTAGGCAGTTTGTAGCTAATATATTAAAAAATGTTAAACCATTAATGGGCCTTTAAAGTTAATGTTTTCTCACAGATCTTTACTCCCTCTCCCTGTGAATAGAAGAAGAAGTGAATTAGTCGCAGCAGTCCCAGGATGACTACCTGTTAGCACACTCAGACAATCCTCCAGCTGCTTCTCGGGCTGGTTAATTCCCTCCCTTCACTTTTAACCCTCCCCTCCCCTCCCGTTTTCCTTCATTCTCTGTAAATCGCCTTCCTTTCCTCTTTAGCCTCCTCAGTTTCCATTTAGGTTCTTTTTCCACTGAAACGTATATTTAGTGCCTGACAGTTTTTCCAAGGATATCCACCTGTGTATGTCTGAGCGTTTATGATTTGTTGTGTCTTCATCTGATCTCCCGTGTTTGTTTTCTTCCTGTAGACAGGCTACGTGTGAGGTTTGGCGATCCCAGCCCTGACAACATGTCTTCATGCCCCGATGCTCACAGTTTATCACCTCATCTGTCGACTACTCATTTTTTTTCTCTGCTCTTAGGTCTGTGACACAGTTCTAGGGGATGAAAGAGAAAGTATCTTTAAGATATAGGGTATGTTTGTGGCCTGGTAGCTCAGTAGATAGTGTGGACACCCCATGTACTGAGTCCTCTGCAGTGTGTTCGACTCCCGACTGTGGCCATTTGCTCTGTGTCACCCCGCCCCCCTTTCCTGTCCAAACCTCATTTCAGCTGTCCTATCTAAAGGCATAAAAAAAACCAAAACGATATATACACATATATACAAAAAAAGATGTAGGATATGTCTCTATATGTTTCTATCAGTGTGTGTGAGCAAAGTTGCTTATCTGCTTCCTGAAAGACAAGAGCATTGAGCCTTCTAATTTTTAACCCAAAAATATGTCATGGAGATGGAGCATCGCTCACCTTTAGTTTGGGAAGTCTCTTAATGGTCTTCAGTGGTCTGAGGACACGCAACACTCTCAGAGATTTGATGGTCTTAATGTCCCGTCCTTTGTTATTTCTGTGCAGAAAGACAGACGGTGTGAGCACGGTGCCATTGCTTTATACTAAATATCACATTTTTAGAAACATCATGATTTGCAGAACTGTTTTTCCCACCGTATTCATCCACTGTTACAGTACATTTACAGTAATCTGACATATTCTACATGTTACACGCTGAACTTTTCACATTTAAAGATGGCATTTGTTCTAAGAGAGGAAGACTTTTTAGTTTTTTACCCCATCACATTGCTGGTGGTCAATCCCACACGGGCATCATCCACAGACGGAGACAAACAGGAAAGAGGGACATGTATATCAACAGTCATAATGTTGAATACAAAATGGGAGAGAGGACTGCATGAAGCGAGACTACATTTACAGCAAAAAAAGCTCATTTATCGCTGAGTTAAAGACACTTTGATGTTTAGACATATGATCAGCGCATGTGTGCATAAATTTCAATAAATCATGTGACTGACGAGAGGGCGAAGGCCACCAGCGCTCCCACCACGACGATAAAGTCTAGGATGTTCCACAGGTCTCTGAAGTAGGAGCCATCGTGGAGGATCAGACCCTGGTCAATCATCTAAGGATGAGAATAATGTGTAAGATGAATAAATGTCCTTCACAATGTCCTTCAGGATAGTTTCCAGGGATGGAGTCAACTCTGTACTCACTTTTTTTTTCTTTTTTTCTTTTTTTAGGTATTTTAAGTTTCAGTTGAATTAAATGAGCAATGGGCCTGACAAAGCTGTTTGTTACTCGAAGGACAAAAAGCAAGATAAATGCGAGCAGTCGTAAGATGATTAACAGCAGAGGAAAGTAGAAAAACAATCATTCCCACCCCACGTTAGGCTTGTTTTGTTTTTTCAGACATCCCTTGAATCGTTTTCTTCGTAAATTACTGGTTAATTTGTCTTCTTTGGAACTCTGAAAATCATTTGAATGAAACAAAGAAACTTTTAACTGAACTGGTCACAACAAGTGGAGATGAGGGGTCACAAGTAAGCGTTGTTTCTTTTAAAGGGGACACCGGACAAAATGGTTGGAAATTCCTTTTCTTTTATTGTGTGTGAAAACCACTGAACAACAAATGCCTAAAAAAGACGTAGTTGCTGAATTCAGTTCCTGTGGCTCCATAGTGGTCTGGTCTGTCTGGTAACCATGGTGATTAGGATTAGGACTTGATTTGGGAAAAAGGCACAGATTAACAGTTCCTAAGTCAATGTTCCTATTTCATCTTACATGATCTCTCCTAACCTAGGATAGGATAACTCTTAACCTGTCCTTCTTTTAACTTTTCCACCTATAGTGGTAGCTAACTTATTAACTAGCTCATGAGTAATGTTTGCTAACAGTAGCTACTAGTTATGGACGCTGGATACAGTGGAGACTGTGTCTGCTATCTCAGTCCAGTGTTCTTGCAAATTTCCCCAAAAGAACTTCTTTAGATTTCTCTACAGATATTAACAAAACCTCTAATTAATCTGTTTTGAAGGCATTTTTTTTAGTGTTTCAGTATATTAAAAAAAACAACTGTTGAAAAGTTGTTTAGCTCAGTGAGATGAGAAAAGTAGTGTCAGTTATTAGTTAACAGACATAAAAGTTCATAAGTGATGGTGGATTGAGTATTTTTGAATTTTCTCACCTGAGACAGGATGAAGAAAGAGAAGATAGGATTCCTAAAGTTAGTTAGGATTCTATAATCAGGAATTGGGAAAAATCTTTGTCTCTTAAGATCGGATATGGACTTTCTGTAATATGGCCCCGGGTTTGTTGCCCAATAAGTTTATACATATGAGAAACTTGTGGTGCATAATGGTTTACACAGTACTTAGAAAATATAAGGGAAGATAAAAGAAAGTACTGCAAGTCAGGAGGTATACACAGAAAAAGGAGATTTTATAATGATTATATGAGCAGTATGTTATTTAAAAGAAAAGGCTGTATAGTTCAGTGACTGTGCAAACATTCACAGTATGCAGCATAAGAATATTTGAAATATGCAAGATAGTAAAAAAAAAGATATTTAAATGTTTTCACCACAGTGACATATTATTATGCCATCTTTACACATTAACTCACCTTTATAATCATTTCAAATGTGAAGACTCCAGTGAACACATAATCAAAATACCGTAGAACCTGCAGAGTGTGAGACACAGTCAAAGAGAAAAAAATTCTTCAACTTGTTGCATTGATTATGTGACATTAAAACCTATTTTACTTCACAGAATCTCATCTTATGGTGTAGTGCAAAACAGTCCACTCCAATGATGATAATACAGCACAAGATAATTAGCCTAATTCCTCCCATGAAGAACCAGGCTCAGTGTGTGTCAGACTTCAATATCCTCACAGCGATTTAACTGCCCCCATATCAAGTCACATTAGAAGCCCTTTGCAAAACAATTTAAGGAAACGTTTTTTAGAAATGTTGTCTTTTTCCATCATGCTACTTTGGCTGCTTAGCGTAGAGGAAGGGAGCTATTAAACCCAAGACACAGAGAAAGAGTGATTGGAGTTAACAGTGATTCAGGAGACAGTAAAAAACAGCAGTATTAAGTCATTAATGCTATAAACTGTCCCTGTCAAGCAATGATCTATACGTGAAAGTGAACACACAGACCTTATTCCAGTCAGAGGAGGTGGCCACAGGGTCCTCAGCAGCCAGTGCTATACTGCTCGCAGCTATGACCAGCAGGATGGACATTTCAAAGTACCTGAGGTTCACCACGTAGTGACACGCTCGACGCACCCTGAGGGAGAGCAGACAGCAGAGAGAAGATGTGCTGCAGGCGTCAGGTACCACGTCTGCTGGGAGTGAGACTGAAGCTGGCTGAAATCTAAAGGCGGCTGGTTTAAACGACACGGATGAAGACTCTGGACATGTTGAAAAAGTGAGCGGTGTGACTTACGGGTTGTCAGGTTTGAAGATGAACATGCTGTCTGGAGTCACGGTGTTGACAGGCTTCGTCTCCTCCGACTCCTCCTTCTCTGACTTACAGGTTTCAGGGTCTTTACTGTTGACTAGAGGAGGTCAGGAGGAGAAGAAGAAGACGAGGTAAGGACAGGTGTGAGGAGGAGAAGACAGAAGCCTTCCAAAGCCACTTTAAAGTGTAACTTCTGTATTTTTCAACCTGGACCAGATTTCATATCATGACAGGCTCTGATTGTTACTCTAAGGGTCTGACAATATTGTGGAAAGCATCCCAGTAGAGATAGACCTTTTTGTTAATGAATAAGATCCTTTTTGTTTAAGCAGAAACAGCCAATCACTCTCCCCAAACCAACCAGACTCCATTTACACAAACTGATTTTATCATTGTAAAACATATTTCATTCAAACTGAACAGAAACAAAAACCCACCAAAATGTCTTGGGTCGTTTTTCCGCTGTTCCAACAATCACCAACTCTTGTTGTTGGGTTAAAATAAAGCATTAATTCATGAGGTTAGATATGGAAATTTCTGGACAGGAGTGAGAGGGAGGTCAGACATTGAGAGAAGCAGCAGGGAGAAAATGGCTCGTGGAGCCAGAATATTTTCACATCTACCTCGATGAATAAAGGGTTTATTTCAACCAAACCAGAGGTGGTGATTCTTGGAGCAGTGGAAAGATGAACCGAGATGGATTTGGTGAGTTTTATTTTGTTTCTTTTGAGCTTGAATCGAGTTTATTTTACAACGATAAAATTACTGTTTCTGGAAAATAGAGTCTGGTGGCTTTGGCAAGAGGCTGTTTCTGGTTAAACAAAACATATGTTACTCTTGAACAAAAAGGTCTATCTCTTTTTACCTATTACCTTGCGAGGCAGCTGGATTCGTGAGTTCACGGAATCATGCAAGAATCCATCTTGCCAGGCTTCAAGTTATCCATTTGTGCAGCCAATCAGCATCCTAGAAAGGACTAGTGTCAGCTAGGAGCGTGGTTTTAGGTGTGACGACTTCTAGGCTACCTATTAGTTGTGTGTTAACACTTTTCATTTTTGCTGCCTTTTTAACTCAAATATGACCAAATATTCCTAAGAGTGCCTTTAATGCACAAATTTTCTTTATGAAAACATTGAAAATTGTCTGCATACATGCTTCTGTAAATACATACTTCAGACTACGACTTGTTGGTTTTCTCCTACTTTGTCACATGATTTATTGATCTGACTGGAAGAAGTTAGCCTGTGTTAGTTGTGTTTGACAGATGATTCATCCAATCACTTGCCAAGTGTTTCTGAAAGTGCCTGCCCTTTTCCAAACTGTTTCTCAAGACGACTTCCCAGATGGTTCTGTGTAACAAACCATCTGGCATGTCAGGTTAATCTCTGCAGGGATCCTCTCTATAATTTTGTCAGATAATTATAGTGACAATCTGAATCTGTGGCAAAACAAGCAGTTTTAGTGAACATACTTTGACGGTTCACACTTGCTTTTCAGGATTAAATGGCAACGACCAATTTCACAAATTGTCATCCCCACTGGTTACTTAGACACCAACGGGAAAACCGTGGGAAAATAGGGTCCAGGTTCAAAAATACTTAAGTTACAATTTAAGAATTGCAAGTTTAGTTTTCCAAAGCGGATTTTAATCTGGGAAATATCCACTGAGAATAGCTCGAGCCCAGCAGTGGTGAGCTTCTCGAAATGAACTGCGGAGGCAACAATTTACCCTGAAGCACAAATCTGTAACTGCATGGCCTAATTTCTCATCTCAGATTTATTCAAAAACTAAATTTGCTTTAGAATGTAGGAGAAGTGTGACATTTAAAGAACAGCTGTGCTTTTCCAGTTTTAAAATCGGCTGTAGGGATGTCCCACACTGATGAGTACTTAAGGATCATCTATAGCAGCTACTTGAAATGAGTCCTGTCCTAAGTAACTCCCTGCCAGACCACAATGATTGGCTGACATTGTGAGGTTAAAGCAAAGTTAGTAATATCACAAGTCTTGAGGAAACAAACCTCCTAATGTTACCAGCTACAGTGTGAAAAAGTCACTGTATCAGCACCTAAAAAGTACAAACTAACAGTTGTACCTGTGATGGTGGAGAGCTCCAGACCTGACTGAACATTGGGAACCTCGATGATCACACTGGAGCTGAGCTGAGATTTATCCTGGTCCTGCTCTGTCTCTGTCTCTTCTTTGTTGCTCTCGGGGATGGCAGGTGGACATGGCTCTGATTGATGAGGATGTTCTTCCTGCTTCTGAGGATGCATGTCATCAGTGTGGCTCTGCTCGTCTGGTGGGTCAGTGGCTCCTCTTTCACTCCTGTCACCCTGTCTGAAAATATAGACAAAGACTTTACTGGACAGACAGGAGGACAGCGACAGACAGCATGTCAGGTGGTCAATATATTGTACTGAAGCTAATGGAATCACAAACACTGATGCAGGTACATGCATGAATTAAACATGTAATCTATTCTGGAGAAAGATTGATGAGTCTCATTCCCAGGTGGTCAGATACATACGTTTTGGGAATTAGACTCAACTGACCAAATGATTGGACCAACTCTCCAGTCACGGCCTGAAAACAGAACTAAGAGGAGGAGTAGAAGTCTAGTTTTCTCTCAAACATCTTGAATCACATGATACTTAAAGATTATTATGGATCTGAAGCTACAAACAAACTGCCTACCCCAGCTGTAAATAATGTCTGAACAATATTCTTAACGGACAAGTTCAGTTAGCTCAGCATTATATGTGGAGAAACTGCTCACCTATGGTGATGTGAGACAGTCACAGCACCATGAATGGCGCTGCAGCACAATAGCAGAAAGACTGAGAGGAGAAACTATGAGGCCTAATAAGGAAAAAACAGTCCTCGTTCTTTGCAACTAGTCTGCTCTGGCATGGAATGGAAACAGGACATTAATGGGGGAAATAATACTCATAAAGATGCTCATAAGTGCAGAGAAGGTAGGAAACATGGTTTAAACCTGGAGCCAAATTGGGCTCCGTGATGGTTAAGGAGTTCGGCTGCCGAAACCAGAACATCCTCAATTCAGATCTGGTGTGTTGTATGTTGCTCCTGATCTCTCTATTCTCATTTCTGTCATTGCTCTACCGTTGACTATCCAATTAAGGCACAAAATGGTCATAGTAAAGAAAAAAAAACATGCAGCCAAAATGCAAAGAAGTTGGTAAAATGCTAAAGGGATGAGGTGTTATTGTAGGCCAACCCATCCATTCACCCATCCATCTTCACCCACTTATTCAAAATCGGGTCGCGGGGGTAACAGTTCCAGCAGGGGACCCCAAACATCCCTTTCCCCGGCTACATTAGCCAGCTCTGACTGGGGGATCCCAAGATGTTCCCAGGCCAGAGCAGAGATATAATCCCTCCACCTAGTCCTTGGTCTGCTCCGTGGCCTCCTCCCAGCTGGATGTGCCTGGAACACCTCCATAGGGAGGTGACCAGGTGGCATCCTTATATGATGCCTGAACCACCTTAACTGGCTCCTTTCTAGGCAAAGGAGCAGCGGCTCTACTCCAAGTTCCTCACAGATGTACGATTTTCTATTGAATTTTTGATTAGTGCAGAAAATCAGGTCTGTGGTGACCAAAAGTTTATGAAACTGGCAAGTTTTGTTCAGCAAGATAATCTTTACAAATGAACAACTTTTTGTGATTTTTGTAGTCTAAATGCAATCACCAGATGTTAAAGGCTAAAAGGCTATTAACAAATCACATCACCACCGAATGACTTAAAAGTCACCACTACTGTGACTCAGATTTGGTTTGATGATGTTAAATGACTCAGACAACCACTGTACTGTCATTTAGTTTTTAAGAAACATAATATCTTACAAATTCACAAACTGGGTATTTACTGACATTTTATGTTGTCGAGCAAAGCACAAGGATCTCTATTTGTGTTAACAACAGACATTATTTCAGGCATCTGACTGAAAAACACATTCAGGGAGTTGGAAGAGTAAAAATACTAACTCATTTACAGGCTTTAGGATTTGATCCTGCAGCACTCGATAAATAAATGTTCACATTAAAGGTGAATTTAGTTTGTGCTGAAACTGACAACTTAATAACTTAAACTTGGGTTGTAACACAGTCAGGTCATTGAAAATCACTGGCACTGAACATGTAAGTGTTAATCTGACTGGCGACCTTTGTTATCTTATTCCTCTCTCTTCTCTAAATCGTTCCTGTCTCTCTTGATTGACTTTGATTTTATCTGTTAACCAAATCTGAAACGTTCTGCCAAAACAAACTGTTGGTCTGTCTCACCTGCTCTCATCAGGTTTGGACTCCTCCTCTCCCTCCGTCTTGGCCTCTGCTTCCATCTCCTCCACTTTCCCTGGATTTCTCTTCCTCTCTCTGCTGACCGAGCGACTCGCCAAGTGGCTTCCATTCCCGGGTGATGACCCCTGACTTCTGGTCCCGCTCTGATGGTCACAGTGATGCCTCCTGCCCCTGATCCCACCATGACCTCCCATCTCAGGAGTCAGGGTGTCGAGGTTATCTGGTGGTCTGAACTTCTTTACTGGCCTGTGTTGGCGCTCACCGTTCAACCTGGGGCTCTTGCGCTCGCTGTGACTCTGATTAACACCCAGTTTTCCGCTCTCAGTGACGGGATCTCGTACAGAAGCATCAGGAAGGGGAACGTTCGTAGGATCCAGTGACTCTGGCACCAGAACCGACACTGGCGGTTCAGGTATGTCACTGGGGAGGGTGGCATCCAGAGGAATATCCACAGACATGGAGGAGCCTGAGGCCTGGATCTTTGCTGGGGAGGCTAAGGGGTCCGTCAGGCGCTTCAAACTCCCAGATGGCGTGTTTTCCATGGCCTTGCGGTGCAGCGAAAGGGGACGTCCATGGGCTGACGCAGGAGGCCCGTCCTTCTCCTCGCTAGGGCTGCTGAACAGGATCTCACGGCTGGACATCTGGCGGTGTCTCCGCAGCTGGCTGGTCCTCTGCTCCCACACTGACATGGTCATCCTTTTTCTTCTTTCTCTCCTGGACATGAAAGAGTTAGAGGGGTTGAGTGGTGGGGGTGGGCGGCCCTCCCTTACGCTGCCCTGGGCCTCCTCCAGGGAGCACGAGTAGGTAGGCCGGCTGCGGTGGATGGCTCTTTTCCTGTACAGGTAGGGCCGCCTCCTCCGGCTTCCCCTGAGAAAAGAAAGAGAAGACAACATGTCAGTGCACAGAGGCAGGCAATTTGTTCCAAGTAGCGCCGCATTTAACATGCAGAACATTTGATTTTAGAGTTATAATTCAATTTAAAAATTTAAAGGGATAGTTTGAATTCTTTGAATTGCAGTTGTATGAGGTACTTATCAATAGTCAGTGTGTTATCTACAGTAGGTGGAGGTCAACATTCCCCCAATTTGCAGAAGCAGAGAGGACTACTAGCATGGAAGCTAAGGAATAAGTTGCTGTGGACAGGCTCCGCAGCAAAAACATAAAACATTTAGCAACTTAAAGAGACTTTAAGAGACACTTAAAATATTCTATAGTAGTTTAAGCGTATGCAAAACTTTGAATATTTTTACTGCTCTACCTTGCTGCCAGACAGAATTTTCTGATGGGAAACAGCCATTATATAAGCCAAACTCCATCAGCAAAATCTGTAATTTTATCTTGCAGAACATGGAAATTGTTAGTCTATTGTTGCCTCGATCGATTAGCTTATTTGCATTATTGTGTGACGTTGATTCACTTAAGTCACACAATACACAAACAAACAAACAAATCAAGGTAGTGGTAGACCAGCAACTCCTGTGCTCTGCAAAGTAAAATTGTAGATTTTTCCAAAGGAGTCTGGTAGCTTTGGAGAGAGTGATATTTGACTTATATAATACTGGTTTCCTGTTGGAAAGGGCTGTCTGACGGCAGGGTGAAGAGCTGAAAATACTGTACACTTAAATTAATAGTTATTTTTTTATGTGGACTCTTTGTAGGTGGCTAAAATGCATTTTGCTGCTGACCTTGTCCACATTTCCTACACAGGTTCTCCAGCTGCCGACTGCCAACCTACTGTATGTAATACAATGACACAGACCAGTACCTCATACAACCCCACTCTAAAAAATCTTAACAATCCCTTTAATTTTAGCTTGTATTGTTATTTTTAGTCCAGGTCTGAAACCATTTTTGCATGCTGTGCATTCAAAACAAAAGTCTAATTTGATTAGAGTTTCCAAATGTGCTCTGATGGTCTCAAAATTTTACTTTCTAGGTTTCCTGTTCGTTCTATGAAATGTAAATTAGCAATTAAAACATTTGTTCCAAAAAATGAACATCACAGTACAGAGCAAGTGCTTTGGTCTGATGTTCGAGCGGTGTATCAACGAGAAAGAGCAATTTCATTTCAACATGAAGCAATTTACTGGATCAATGAAGATGTTAAGTGAAAAATTAACAAAGCCAGGAATTGTTGTGTGACTTTAATAACAAAAAGAATAAGATGCAGAATGAAATCAGTGGAATAGATATAAAGAATGTGGAATCAAATAAGGTTGGAGAGTTTGGAGGAACAGGACAGAGCGTGAACAGAATGCTACTCAAGATGGAGTCTGGGACATTTACCCATTCAAGAAAAACAGGCGTTAGTGAGAGATTCAGAGAGCTGAGCAGACAGTGTTACTTACTGGAGCGTGGACTCTTGTGTGGTCCGTGTTATCAATGAGCGATTGGTTGAAAACAAGACATTAGTGCTTTTGTGAGCAGAGACAAAACAGGCCAGGAGACACACAGCAAATGATCCTGAAATATAGATCAATAAATAAACTGGCCCTTCACACAAAGACCAAAGTCATCAAAACATTCGTATATAGACTGTTGATAGCATTTACCAGCTGTTCTGAACTTGTTAGCTGAAGGGTAAACTGCTTTTATAAGACTACACGCACAGATTAATTATTAATTTCATATTTAATTGCTACATCATGTATTCTGCTTACATCAGAGTATCTCCACTGACCATATGTCTTCTTTAAATGTTGCTTTGAATGAATAAAAGGATAAATTTAACTGGACTCTCGATGCTTTGGTGTGTGTCTCCATTGGAGCCAAGCGGCACATTGACAAACAAGATGGTAGCAGTATTAGAAACAATTAAACAACATGGTAACGCTTAATATGAAGGGGTGTGCAAAAGGCTGTCATGACACCATCATAACAATGCAGGACACCTGTCATGAACATGAATGGGCCTTTATGAATGTTCATAGCTGTTGCCATTCAGTGTCAGTCAGTCAGCTATGTCAGTTTTAAAGCAAATTTGACACTGGTTGTGGTGTCTTTGTTATGACAACTTCACCTTAATCAAGTCAAGAATATCTGTTATGACAGCTTGACATTCAACGAGCCAATAATGCCTTTGTTATGACCACTTGACATTAACCTACAGCGGTCAGTTTGACGACAGGGAAAACAATACCAAGGTAGTTTTCTTGCTGGATTTGTCTCTGGATGACTCAGCTGTACAGCGGCACGGCTAACCGAGCTAACTAGCTAACATCAGCTACAGACAACAGCAGAGAGTGGTTAGCCTACTTTAGCAACAAATAAACTAGCCAACCACTGCCTGTCCATGAGGTAACTGTAAGTCATCTTTGTACTGTATCAAAAAGGCCTCATAACATTTAATGACATCTTCATCACAAGTTCAAACTTTACTTAAGGTCAAGGAAAATATTCATAACACACTTATAATGTTCTCATGTCATTGTCAATGGTATAATGTCATGTTAAAACATACAGCGGAACAGTTTCTTTAAGTTTGATAATGTCAGGTTGACATTACAAAGAAACTGGCAGATTATTTTGTCTCGATTAATGTCAAGTTGTCATGACACAGACACCTCAAACAATGTCAACTTTGCATTAAAAAAGACATTATTTGCTGAATAAAGCTTAATGACCACAGCCATGAGCATTTATAAATATTCCATAATAGTCCATAATAGATGTCATAACATGACTATGACAGTGTTGTGACAGTCTTGTGCACACCCCTTCAAATAAAGTGCTACCAACAACATTCATAAACATCAACAGTAAGCGCAACATTGATAAGACATCTTAGGTAAGATTGAGATGTTAGACAGTCCGAGCTACAGTATGGGTACAGGTAGAAAAACACAGAGATGGGCTCCATCAGCAAACACAGGAAAAGAGGACATATTTAGATACCCTTCAAACAAAACCACCACATTGGGATGCAGCTCTGAACACGACCGCCACCTCAGAGCACTCACACATTAGCATTCTTTTAGGACATGCTAGAAGAGCTAAATGAGGAAATTCATGTGCCGGGCTTCAAAATGTTAGCTTCAAATATTCAGAATACTCAACAGCAGTTTGGGGAGGGATTAAAAGACTCCACAATGGAAGAAAAACTGTACACACACTGAAAACACTATCCAAATATCATTTATTATACGGTACATGAAAAGCATTCTCAGTGAGTGTGTGTGTGTGTAATTTCCATTTTTCTTCCTTTGATCATGCTGACCAGATACATGCGTTCATAGGACGAAATCATAATCAGCCTCCAACATGCTGCATCTCTCTTTTTTTATTGAGCAAATGCTGTCATGCAAGTTTCTTCAAGGTCAGCGGGGGCAGGTACCGCCGGGGTTTCATAGCTGACATCGGAGATGAGACCAGAAACCCTTAAAGTTCAGAGTGTCCTCTCTGAATACAGATGCCGGCCCAGACGACCCCGTGGTATTCCAGTCTTCTCTATGGATTCTGACAAGAGCCTGACCCTCAGCTGGCTAAACTGAGACTAACGCACATCTCTAGTTTTATTTCTGCTGTGTTTTAATTTCATTTCCTCTGAGTAAGTTTTAGGAAAAAGGCAAATGTTACAAGTTAGTGAGTGCTATTTATCCATCTAAATTGTTTTGGTGAAATCTAAAAAACATGACCTAGTTACTCAAGATAATCTACAAACTTCGTTGTGAGAAGTTTCAGGTAGGAACTACTTTATTTTTACCAAACTATACCCGTCAGCCATATCATTACGCAGACGAACGTGTGCCTCTTCTCATGAATGTAAGTAGCTCTTGTGACAGTGCATGATGTAAACATTAACTCTCTTCCTGCCACTGATGAAATATCTTGTCATTTAAGACACAACGCTGATGCTATGTAGCATGAAAACATCAGTGCTCAGCTGCAAATCCCCGGACCTCCACAGCAGCCAGCACACAACAAGGCTGCTCACACGGCAGGTCCTAGCTGGGGCTACTAAATATCAGATTTGTTCTTTCTTTTGATATATTCTATGTTAAGATATTTATAGAACTGAGGATGCTGTGGGTGTTGAAAAATCTGGCTTGCAACTTTTTAAAAGACTGCTGGTGAGGAAAGAGTTAATGGCCTCCTCCTCAGCTGAGCGATAAGCATCACTGAGCTGCGTAGAACAGTGAAATGATTGGTAGGTATGGTTCAGTAGTAAAAAAAAAACAGTTCAGTTCCTACATGAAACTGCTCATGACAAGGCAGAGATGGAGACTCAACTTGCACTCATGTCACATTTATATCACCACTCGTAGACCTGAGACTCAACTTGGACTCAGATTTCAGACTTGTGAACAATCTTCATTATTATTTTTTGTGCGCACTACAGACTGCTGCTGCAACACATAATGATCACATCTGCAGCTGCTGTGGCATCCATCACAACCTTTGGCTATTATAACTTCACACAAGACCCAAACAAGAGAACTGCGAAATGCAATGTCTGCAATGATAAAGGCTGTTGGATCAAACACATCAAACTTTATCACCTGACAATGCTATGGATGGTTAGCAAACTCAGCATCAGCTATCTAATGTTGACTTGCTTCTTTTGATTAGATTGACATTTGCTGAATATTTTGAAGAGATGAGAAAATGAGTGTTTGCTCGGCGCACTTGTGCTGCACTGCCATGACTGTAAAATAATAGTAAAACAATATAGATGGATAAATAGCACTACGGGTAAGGGGGAAACGTGTGTTTTTGATTTTGGGGTGAATTGTCCATTTAATAAAATGTTATCATGTAAAGTCTTCCACATGCCCATGCAACAAACTGATTATTTCTCAATACACAGCGTGCACACAGAGCCAGAGGTCTCCACTCTTGTGCATGCACATGCACTTCTACCACCTACGACAAGGCACTGTGCAATCAATCCCTGAGAAAAAAAGACAATCTAGTCTGCGAGCTGGAAACCTGATGAGCATTGAGAAAACAAGGTCACGTTACTTAATCAATCAAACTGTCCACAAGTGAGAACACACTTTACACTTTACTCTCGCAACAATATCCACTTTACTGAGTACAGGAATTTATTACTGTAATATGCACACCATGTTAATTCGGACACCAAGTAACCCTGTCTCCATGACAACAATGTAAGCACCTCCCACCTTGGAGTGGAACCAGTAACCATGGAGACATACGTTAGACTTCAATTTGGCAGCAAATTGCAGTGTTGGGAGCAGGCAGAGGCTACATAGTAGACCTTTCAGTAAAGAAGTATCAATAAGTCTCCAGTGGGACTACACCAAATACTCAACAGGCCCTAAGTGACATTTAAGTGCACAACTTGAAGCTCAGTATTGATGACCCTCAGCCTCCATCTATAACTGTTCCCCTCACCATTTTCTGTAGCTACAGCAACTCGTGTTAAGCGTTGCCACTGAGGCTTAGTCCTGTATACACAATCCCTGGAGGTAGGAGAGAAGGAGGGAGGGAGAGGAAGATAGAGACAGAGGGAGGAGAGGAGAGGAGGTCAGGCAGGAGGAGGATACAGCACTTACTCTGAAGACATGAAGGAGGACAACGGGCCGACCTCCTTCGCCTTCTGCAGAGCGTGCTTCTGGTTGAATGCTGCCTCCGCTTCTTCTTCATCCTGATCAAAAGAGGAAAAAGAGCAGAAGGCGGCTGAACATCTGTAACATCCGTGAGTTTAAATAATTAAACAGAATCAAAGCAAAGACAAGAAGACAGCAGGTCTGGACATGGTGGAGCGCATGTAACTTGAATAAAACCAGATAAGACGGGGCTTATTCTTTCAATTATGTCTTTGTTATTAATTTTTTGTTACCTTGGTAAGTTCTTGTGCATTGGCAAGGTTATCCACAGCAATGGCCAAGAAGACATTCAGCAGAGTGTCTGGTCACAGTTGAGTTAAGGACAGGGTCAAAGTGCAACAAGGCAACGCTGGCTACAATACTGACTTACACAACACTGACTCCTTGGTAATAAGTAGAACTTCCACTGAGAATCAACAACAAAGTCTGAATCTCAGCAGCTCAGCTGGTCCGTGAGATGTAATCCAGATATAAAATCAAAAACCAAGACAAAACCTGGGCTGCAAGACAAGTGAGTATTTGGATTACATTCAACAGGTGTCCAGCAACAAAACCACAATGGGATACATACATTTATCCGTGTCTGCTGCTTATATATATATTGCTCCTTCCCCTGGAATACTGTACAGAAGGACCTGAAGCTGTCTGAGCTAATTACAATGGAGGAATTTAAGTCAGTTTCAAAAGACTGAGAAAATAGTATCCTTGGTCAATGTGATTGCCCCTACATTTTCACTGAAACCATTTTAGAGAATTATACCAGTTTACACATCATAACTGGATTTTTGTCCTTGGTCTCATTTTGTCTGTTAACTTTATATTGTGTTCACTCACTTGTAGTGTGTGTGAGTTATATTTATCTGTTTGTATTTGTGTTTATTATTCTAACATTTATTTAGTTTATGTTGCTCTCTTTGTCTTGAAAAATAGTTTTAAACTCAGTGAGGCTTTTACATGTTTAAATAACAGATATATATGTGCAGTAAACAGGTTTTTGCAAACAAGTTAATCAGTTGATGGTAAACAAATTTTGCTCATTTTGGCGTTTTCGCCCACTTGTTATCAAGGAACACGTCATGTTTTAAGAATCTTAATTTAAAATGAGTGACAAAACTGTTATTTTGACTGTGTAAGTTGTCTTAAAGCTAAGTATAAAGCTTAATGCTAACATAATCACAATTTGAAAAAAACAATCAGAGTAGAACAGTTGAAATCTACTTCTACAAATAGTACACTATGTAGAAATACTTGGTTTAAACAGCATAAATAGAGATGCAAAAACAAACAAACAAACACACAAAAAAATGACTGTGCTGCATTCAATGTTGTCAATCAATGTTGAATTAGAATTTTAATGTCAACATTATAAACAAAACATCGAGCTATTTGGTACAGTCCTACTAAAAAGAGTACTGAATATGGCATTTTGGAATGAAACTATTCATATTTCATTTAAAAAACAGTAATGAAGGATACAATTTCCAAATAATGTGAGCACTATAAAGTAGATAGAGGACCACATGCCAGACTTCACTCCTCCTTGAGAGCGAATGCCGTTGTACATCACCTCATTCCAGTCCTCACCTGTCAGGATCTGACAAAACACAACACACAATAACACACACACCCATGCACAATATCATCCATCAAAATGTCCTGATCATCACTGTTGAGCTCAGCCATAAACTCTTACACTCATCTTTATTGGCATTAGTAATAAACTCGTATGAAGCAGAGAGCAATAAATCATCAGGTTTATGTCCAGACCTGAAAGACGGTCATGATGGCTGCAGGAAAGGTGTCAAAGTTTGTCGGCGTGTAGTCTTCAAAGATGAACCTGTGAGAAAGATGTGACACTGAAGAAAGCAGAGCTGGGTCTAGTTTTTATTTTATTTTATCTTCTCAGTGAGAGAAAAATCAATTTTCCTCCACTCAAACTGGCTGTCTGATGGGTTTTTTCCATGTGCTCTGTATTCTAGAGGCCAGTTCATACACAAGGCCGTGCTGATCCACCTCGGCCAGCCTCTATTTAAGTGACAGCTTGTGGGAAACAGCCTTTGACTCGGGGGAAAACCAGGCAACAATAGCTGTGTGTGCGACAAAGGCACAGTCTTAAATCTCGATCGAGCTCTCACAGTCTCTCTCTGTAATATAATGAAAACAAGTGCGAACAGGCAACAGGACAATCTGTTCTCTCCTAAACTATGTGTATTCAATAAAGAGGAATCTACTGAACCATGAAGTCTACTTTAGCCTTGTTTTTATGTTTGTGAATGTGTCTATACTGGAGCTGAGTGGGAGAGGAAAAACAGTCTATATATGTTCTACCAGATTGATTAGACTTGTCTCTCTGCCCGAGTGGTTCCTCGCTTTACTCAGTTTCTTTATGGACTCATATGGAGTGATGCACAGAACCGTAAGTATTTCACTCTTTCAGACAATTTTATGTTACCTGCCACCGAAGAGCTGCATGCCAAGGAGCGCAAAGACAACGATGAAGAGGAAGAGCAGGAAGATGAGGGAGATGATGGACTTCATGGAGTTCATCAGGGAGACAACGAGGTTTCTCAGAGAAGCCCAATACCTTTAGAGACACAAAATATCATAAATACCATGAAAAATGTTAAAATGTGAAACACATTATGTAATGTCTTTGAGAAAGTTTGTCATGTGTATGTTGTAATAATCTGCAGCATTTTGTAATAAACAGCCTGAACATAATATGCAATTTTCCTGCATTTTGTAATGAATTATTACATTTATGGTGGTTTTTACAAAATGCAAGATTTTCCCTTTGTTGAGGAAAATGTAATAATACAGTGCATAGTGTAATAACCAACCAAAATCGATGTCTTACTTCCTAAAAATCATTATCACATGAGAACAAAAGTTCAATTTTATGCATTCTAGGATAAGTCATACTGACCGAAACTTAATTTTAGAAGATGCAACTAATTCAGTAGATTAGTAGTATTTCTTTGGCCCAAACTACATCATGTGCCACTGTATTCCTTAGCTTAATAACTACCACAATATGTAATAATTTATTACGAATTCGGGGACATACAGTATATGTGTTCAGACTCTTCATTACAGAATGCTGAACATTATTACAAAATGTGGGTGTTATTACATAATGAAGTGAAAATTTACAACATAATTCTTAATTAAAGTCACTGTAAAGAATTCAATGAAATTAGGAGCACTACTCCTGATCAGTGCAATAAAAAAGACAAATACAAAAACACACAGGAACAAATCCAACCTCAGTAACAGTATGAATAATATGTGAAGAAGAATACTAGAATAAAACTAGTAATCAAAGACAAGAAAAATAAATAAATCCAATGTAAGTGGCATTAGAATATGTACATATATTATTGTGCAAGAACAGTTGCAGTAATATGGATGTAATTATTATGAATAAATGCAATTATTGCTCAGGAATACATGTAATATTGCACTAATATAGTTGTATGCTGCACAAGAATGATGCAGTTATTTCAAAGTGGATTTTTCATAGAAAGAAAGTCTTGTGAATGTGAGGGGTCGTTCAGTTGAGTCAGAGTTTAGTGTGCTCATGGCCCAGGGAGAGAAACTGTTTTTAAGTCTGGTGGTCTGTGCTTTGATGGTCCTGACTACCAGAGGGCAACAGGTCAAACAGGTGGTGGCCAGGATTTGAGAGTCCTTACGAATGTTTTTGGCTCCGCCGAGGCGGCGGGAGATGTAGATGTCTTCCAGGGAGGGCAGAGAGCAGCCGATGGTTTTCTTTGCAGTGTTAATGACTTTCTAAACAGTTCTTCTTTCAGCTGCTGAGCAGCCGGTGCACCACACTGAGATACAAAATGCCAGTGCACTCTCTATGGAGGAGCAATAGTAGGCCACCGGCAGCTCTTATCCCAGTCTGTTTTTCCTGAGCAATCTCAGGAAGAGTAGCCGCTGTGGTGCCTTCTTAACAACTGCTGTGGTGTTTCCAGATCAGGAGAGCACCTCAGAGATGTGGGTACCCAGGACCCTGAAGGTGTTAACCCTTTTTGCGCACCCTTGCAAACAGTTTGTAAAAACAGTAGAGAAATAGCAATTTAATTTGCCTTAACTGTGACACTTTTGTTATTCGCTATTCCCACAAAAAAATAGCCAGAATTTTCAGCTAGTTGAGGAAACTGGTGGTGCACACCTCGTGAATTTTTGTTGGCATTTTATTTTTTCCATTGTTCGCTTTTTGTTTCTCTGGCTCTTCTGTAAGGATCATGTTAGCAGTATGAGTAGACTTAGTAAACCCAGACTTCAGCAACCCCTGCATATCGGTAGCTAGTCAGTATTGTTTGGAGTTTTTGTAGAACGTTGAAGGAAAAGACGCGAAGAAATTGGGATGTTTATGGAACTGTCATTGTGTTGGCAAAAGCTGGCAGTATGGGTATAAAACTTTGCGTTCACAGGGGGCCACCTATGTGGAATATTTGGTGGCCAAAGAGTAACTTTTTTAGCCATGAGCAATCAGGCCATGCTTACTATCAATCACTGGTGAGTTAGGGTCTGCTCTGTGCTTCCTGAAGTCGATGATGAGTTCCATAGTTTTTGTGTTGATTAGTGTCAGTGTCTGAGTATATAAAAAACAGTTTGATAAAGCCTTTTGTGTCCCGAATGACCTATGTGAAATCCAAAAAAAATGACCTCAGGTCTTGTTTGGAAATGTTTGTTTGTAAATCAGTGAGTTTAGCAGAGCTCTGTAGCTCGCTCCTCATCTGTGCTTGAGGCGACATTAGCCACTAGTTGCAAACTGTAATACACTCCAATATACAGTACAGCCAAACTGTCTGTGTTGCAGTTGTTTTTCACTTTGGGTAATGTGGGCGTCAGGTTTTGACAAGAAAGTAGGATGCATGGAATAAAAAAGACAACATCTCTGGTTCCACTGCATCATTTTTCTATCCTTTCATCCTTTTTTTTTTTAAATGTCCATTGTGAATCTGAGGGAAATGCTAAACCTGTGGAGTCTTTATGTATGCCACCTCCTCGCTGCATGCAACTTTCTTTTTGCTAGGAATATGAATGTCATGGGAATATATTAGAATATTTAGGGACGTGTCAGTCGTTTTTGTGGTTTTGATTTTTGGTTTGTTTTAACTTGTTTTAGGTTGGACTGGCTGCACTTGCTTGTTTGCTTCATAAATATGTATAACAAAATAATGTATAGAAAAAACAAAATAAAAAGAATCCCACAGACAACACATCACATATTAAAGTAAAATGTAGAAAACTGCATATCACACCAACACGACAAACTTAACACTGCTGCTAGCTTTCAGTCAACAGTGAAATGTTCTTTGTAAATAATGTGAAACATCTCAACAGATGGCAAAGAGTGAGGAAGGCTGCGACACTAACTTGGTGATCTTGAAGATCCTCAGCAGACGGAGAGCACGCAGGACACTGATGCCGAAGGAAGTGCCAGGCCTGAAGAAACCCCACAGCACTTCAAAGATGCTGCCAACGATTACCTACAGAGACATACAGTATATTCATAAGGATTTTCTTCTTTGATAAAAACACACTGGAACAAAACAATGTGCGATAACATCTATGACAGAGTGACAGAGAAGAGAGGCAAAGATGAGGCAACGCAGACAGATACAGAGGAAGGGAGGGCTGATGCTGCATTTTTTAAGAGCACAAGCATTTTGTGAGCAACGAAAATGTGGAGAGTTAGATGGAGTACTGACACTGCAGTCAAAGCAGTTAAAGGAAGAGTGAAAGTAGAGACGTGGTCCCAAGCTGTACATCTTCAGAAACATCTCAGTCAGGAACAGAGCGAGGAACAGGAACTCTGCATAGTCTGGAAAAACAAAAACACATTCAATTTATATGACAAAACAGCAGCATAATAAAGCTTCAGGAGACCATGAGCTCGTGTTTCATGATTTTGCTGAAATCAGTAACACTTTATCTGAGGGGGTGTTCATAAGACTGACATGACCCCGTCATAACCAAGACATGAAACCTGTTTTAAACATGTTTTAAATTCTTTAGTAGGAATAACCTCTTGAGATGTACCATCTCATTTTCAAGGGGGCCGTTTACAACAAAATTACAATATAAAAACAACAAAATACAATATAAACACAGTATGGGAAAGCATTGTCATGACCATTAAGGACTCTTTATGAATGTTTATAACTGTTCTCATTAAGTGTCATTCAATCATTTTAATGTAAAGGTGACATTGTTGAGATGTCTTTGTTACGACAACTTGCACACCCCTTTAAATTAGGTGTTACCCTGAAACGACTCACAGAGGAAGTTGGACAGCCACAGGGGCTGGTTGTGGTGAACGATGGCCACACACAGCGTGTTGAGAGCCACCAGGCCCAGCACTGTCCAGTAGAAAGTGTGTGTCTTCACCACACGGCGGATGGAGATGCGCAGCAGACGCTCCTTGCGCCGAAAATACGCTGTTGGACCTCGCTTGGCACTCCTGATACTTGCTCTGGCCATTGGGATGCCTTGAGGGATTAGCGAGAGATCGAGAGTGAAAGGTAGAAGGAAACTAGCAAACTGTGTCTGTACAACTTGTTCCTGCTCTGAATCTTGAACTCTCAACAGCGTGATGTTTACCACAGTATCATATATACATTTCTAAAGGCTGCAGGAGAGCACAGCGTGTCCTGCTGGAGTAAACCTTACACAGTATGTGCTCATATTTACAAGCCTGTCAAGACTCCCACTCACCCACAGAGGAGATGTCACCATATTGTTCCTCCCCTGGTTGTCCTCGATGCACCGCGTCCATCCCTCTCCTCTTGATGGTGGTGGCTCGCTTCAGCACTGCGGACAGAGCAGGTTGAGCATGAGAACAAGCTGTTCAAAATATATAATCAATACATTCTGTGAAATCAGAGGGAGCATACAGTGAGGACAGTGACACAAAGCTGACTTTTGGGCAATGTGGCCACAAAACAGACTTTCTGCCTTGATCACATTGTGCTGAATCAGTGGATAGATTGTTTCCTTACTTTGCTGGTTTTACATTAAACATAGTACAAGGAGTTTTGGTAACACTCGATTTGAACGGGTGTACAAAAGACTGTCATTTCACTGTCATAACAATGTCATGACACCTGTCATAAACACGAGGGGGTCTTCATGAAGGTTTATGACTGCTGTCATTAAGTATCATTCAGTTATGTCATATTTAATGCAACGTTGACATTATTTGTCTTGTGGCAACTTGACATTAGCTTGTCACGACAACTTCACATGATCAAACTTAAAGAAACTCTTTACTTTTTTAACATTATTTTATTATATGTGGTTAATTTAGAACTGGCTGTCATGAGACATTTTCCCAACCTCCAGAAAAGTGATATATTTTGGACTTGTCATAAAGATGTCATTAACTTTTATTGACCAATCAAATGCTTTTACTAAAGTGTCATTAATAATTTCCTGGACTTCATCCAAAGTTATACCATTTTTTTACTGTCTTGGTCAATGTCAAGTTGTCGTAACAAAGACATCTTGAGGTTTGCATCAAGAATGACATAATTAAACATTAAACACTTAATGACAACAGTCAGAAATATTTATAAAGACTCCTTCATGGTCATGACAGGTGTCATTACATGGTTATGACTGTGTAATGACAGTCTTATGCACACCCCTTCAAATAAAATGTTACCAGAGATTTTAAATGGTTATGAAAAGCCTCTGTATGACCTACATAAGCAAAGAGGACTATCAGCAGGAATATTTGTTTATTTCTATAAAGTTATGTTGCCCCCTGGGTCAGATTCTCCTTGAAATCAGATGAAACCATTTTCACCACGCAGACCAGAGCCTATGTTTACATTTGCCCTGACAAAATTATATCAGCTAGTTAAAAAGAAACAAGAGGAGATTTTTCTTAAGATAATTTCATTTTTGATGGCATATTTTGTGGTTATGGCAGTGGAAACACCATCACTTCTGTCCTCCAAAATCAACACAATATGAAAGTTCTTTGTAGTAGGTTAAATGGTGCAGTGTGTAAGATTTAGATGGATCTAATATGGCAAAATGCAATATAACAGTCACAAGTCTGTCTTCATTAGTGTATAATAACCTGAAAATACCTAAGAATGAGCTTTGAAGGGGAGGGTGAGGCAAGCAGTATTTAGTTGTTTGTAATCTGTAACCTCACCGCTAGATGTCACTAAATCCTACACACCGGTCCTTTAACATGGCCCAAAAAACTGCCTTGTGCATGAAAACCCATACATCTTTTAGACACTTGTAGGTAGACTCAGGCAGTATGCAAGTGTGCAAAATTATGATGGAGAGAAAATATAATGATGAAGCAAATGATGAGAAGAAACCACAGTGAGGATCATCTGCAAGACAAGCTAATGTCTGTTAAGTTTTAGCTGAGAAGGAAAGTTGAACTCATTAACTCCACAGCTGAATGAGATAAAAATGATCATTTAATGTTGGTGTAATGATCCAAACAAGTGAATGCAAACCTTCTGCTGCTATTTTATGATCTCTGTCATGGCAAACCATGCTCTGAGGCGACTTGACGGTCCATGCATTTTCTCTTCATTTATGTGAGCTGTGTTCAAGTGCTGCCATACACGTCGTGCAGTGCACACATGCTGAAGTGAGCGTGATGAGTATGTTTTGACCTTTTCATTGACTGATGTGTTTATGATTACCTTTCATCCCATCCTACCCCCATTCACACCTTCCCGCTACCTTTGTGATTTCTGAATCTACTTGCAGTCAATATTTGCTTGGGGACTTTTTTTTAATAAGCCACTGATCAAACACACACAGAAACACACAGATACACAACAATATTGCTGCCATTTCACACACACGGGAGTGTTTGCTAAAGGCAGGAACACTGAGTCCTGTCAACACACAAACACACTCACACACACATATAGAAGCACATACTGCTGCCTTTTCAGACCAATGGTTGCTGAGGCAACCGCAGTGCGCCACCTTTCTTTTTAATCAAAGCTATCAGAGCTTCTGCATGTATTACCATCACAACAGCTGGAGCAGCTACCTGTTTTACTACAGATGTGAACCATTTAATCTATTTTTACTTTGCCAGAGTGCCTTTGTACTTCAAGTGACATAGAGACGTAACAAACAAGTGTTTGCTTTCCTTTTTCTATGTCAAAGCGTTCGTATGTTTGCATCTGAGTGGCAATGTGCGTGTATGGCAAATGGGGTGGTGAAGTTGGTGAGAGGTAGAGAGCAGAACAGCGGACGGTTCTCACCATAGGCACCACCTGTACTCCACTCTGGGAGCCTCCTGAGAGCTGCCAATCAATCAACATTTAATAAAAGGCCTGCTGGTTTAGCGAGGAGGAAAGGTCAAAGTAGAGTTGAGAGGGTCAGAGCTGGCACTTAGCTGTCTGTGGGGCACCGTGTCTAGTGGCAGGCTTAGCACTATCAATGCTAATTCTCTCTATGTGGCATTGAGAGCTGTAGAGAGCAATGTAATGGTGTAAGTGACCTGTGTACGCCACATCAGCAGCGAAATCTGGGCAGTACAATATATCCTGAACTGACATATTATACTGGATCCTTTTTACAATTGAGGTCAAGTCTCAATTATTTTCAATGTTCCACCCCAGTAGAAATATTTCAACAAGTCTACAGCCACGCTAGCAGCTCTGTAAGGCTGTATGCTCAATGGTGCTTACAGCTAAATGCTAACATCAGCATGCTAACATGCTCAGAATGACAGTGCTAAGATTTATGACATGATAACTCCTGTAAGGGAAGAGTCCTGCAACAGGTCAGGTACCTGCAGGTAATGGGTAAAAAATAAAGCCTATTTATATAAATTCACAGGTACACGCACAGGTAAAAATAATTATACTAATACTACTACTGATACTGGGTGGGTGAGAACAATAATAAAGCATGTACAATTCAATATGTTTTTCCCCTGAAGAAATCAGAAATTAAAATGATTGTGCAATATTTTTGATATTTAATTCCGTTCTATAATATCAAGCTTAATCAGCTGGCAGGATTTTATTATAATGAAAGTCTGGATCCCAAATGTGACCAAAAAATGGGATGTCTCTTTCTGATTCTTCTGTCTGACATATACCTGAGAGCAATGATAGCTAAAACAGGTGATGTAGACAATACATTGTTGAAGGCCAAGTCAGTTGTTTGGAGGAAAATTGGGACTTGGACCAGAAACTGGTCAAAGACTGTGAGAATAATGTTGTCAGTGGTTTTGCATTGTAAAAAAGTATTAGCTTTTAAGTCAGGGGATCAGCAAAGTTATTGGGATTCATTTCCAGGGAAACAAGAAAATCTGTACAAAATGTTGTGTCAACCCAACAAGTAGATGTTGAGATATTTCACTGGATAAGTGAAAACTTTGACCTGCTGGTGACACTAGATGAAAAGTCATTGGATCACCAAAGTCTGTAGGATTCATCCTCTAGGAACCAGGGATGTTTGAACAAAATTTCATTGCAATCTGTCCTACAGTTGTTGACACAGCCTACTTCAGTCTGGACCAAAGTGGTGGACTGACTCACATCATCAAGAGCCTTGATGAGGCTAGTATGGCTAAGAACGATGAACCAGACTGAATTATAATTTAACTTTACTGCAAAACAAATTTTTATTACTGTATCTGTATCCTGAAAAAGTGCAGACAACTGCATAATACAGTCTTTAACAGAATATGCCTGAACACCCTTTATAAAGCACATTTGCATGCCAGCATTAAACTGATTCAGTTGAAGAGAGACAGAACGTAAAGCCATGTGAGGATAACAGAGACAAAATGTGCACAATGAAACCAGGAAAAACAAAAATCTCTGCTAACTTACCATCGAGGGCAGAAGGTCCTGCGTTCTTATTCTCCTCGGCAAGCATCACTTCCTCTGGAAAGCCAAAAACCACAATCAGAAAAAACGAGCAGCAGATGATAGCTCAGATGGAAAGAGATATACTGGCATCTTTTGTAACTATATTTAAGTCTCAATTGTGGTGAAACAAACAGCTGACAGAAAACATCAGATAGTGCTTCATTCCCCAATTGACAGGATTAGACTTAATGCTTAAAGTGAAATATCGATTTTCCTTTTCTCATCAAGAGCCAAATCCTTGGTCTGCCTGAGCTGTGACTGAGACTAAAGCCACCTGCTCTGTCGATCCAGGCCCGGTAGCCGTTGAGCTCTCTCTCAATCTGCTGTTGGCGTCTCAGTTTCATGAAGGCCCTGCGGTTTTCCACCCTCTCCCTCTCCTTGGCAAACTCCCTGCAGAAACAATCCAAACCACAGAATCATTTATTTACTCTTTGAGGGCACAGTGATTTATAGTCACACAGATAAATAATTCCTCTTGGAGATGATCAATGGGGGGAAAAACTATTGCTGTCTTGAACTAAGCTCATCTCATGGTTCATTCACCCACAAGAAGAGAGGAGAGACGGCAGAGGCGAAGGGGGCCTCTTCTCTCTCACTGAGGAGATAATGACAATAGATCCCCCATTAACCTTTCTGTAAAACTAATTAACCTGTAGCAACTTTGACACCATGTACTGAAACAAGACTGTTTGGTTTGACAGTAGCTAGTTTGCCAGACATTCATCCAGTCAGTGAAAAGGCGACTTACACTGTCTGTGCTCAAGCTGAGCGTGGCAGGTCCTAAATCAACAGGACAACAAAACTGCTCAAGCCCCTTTGAGGGATGTGGGCTATACTGTATACCTGAAAATTAGGGTGAATCAGTGCCCACTTTATATAATATTCAGTCCATCATAACAGCCACCAAAATGAATAGTGCATTTGAGCAGTCCTAAGTTAGTTAAAGGGGAACTCAGGTCTCAGAAAAAAACACATGATGATATCACCAGTAATGTCTGTCTGGGCTTGGAATATAAATTCCTAACAGAAAATTTGCATAACAAACAGAAAGTGCAATGCAATGCAAGCATTTCCCATTTAAGGAGTGTCTAACAAAACATACTACCTGTTACATTATGGGTAATGTAGGATGCATGGTCTAAAGTGCACACAGCAGGTGCATTTGGGGTACAATATCAGTTTCCTATTTAAATGGTGCATAATATGAATGAAACCAAATGTCCACTTCCCTTTAAGGTGAGCCTGCCCGTTGCTATTTAAATGGTGGATTTGGCAAGTTCGGAGAAGTGAACAGGGAAATAATCCTCTTGTACTGATGCCGGCACTGCAGCTAATCTACACCATGCTTTATTCACCAAATCTCTTGCTTTCATCAGGGTCGTGTCTGAGCTTGTTTCCTGATTCTTTACTGGAAAAAAAGTTGTGCAGCTATTATAACAACTATAAAAAGACAAGGACCACCTGAATGCAACGTTAGTGACCATCATGCACTGTATTACAATGGCAACTACATATTTATTGAATTACTTATACATTATTTTTGATGTGTGAATAAATAAATTGTATTGAATCGAATTGATTGAAGGCTGCAAAAAGGCAGCTACTTAGCTAGTTCCATTTAATTAAGTTACAAAATAAATGTAATTGCAATCCATTACAGTTAATGAGAAAAATTATGTGAATAAATTACAGTTACACATCAAAATATTTGTAATTACAAAGATCCAAATATTTTTTTTAGGTTGACTAGCAGAGAGCTGAACTTTAATAATTGCACTCTTCTAGTTTTATTATTTGTTGATAAAGGGAAAAAGGTCAACATGGCAGGCATGATTGAAAAACTAGTGAACTGAAATGTGAACCTACCCAGACAAAACTCCCAGCACCAGGTTCAGGACAAAGAAGGATCCGATGATGATGAGAGGGATGAAGTAGAGCCAGTTCCAGGTGGGGCCCAAGGCATCGTCGGTCTGAAACATCAAAATAAAGTCTAAATTCAGTAAAAAACCAAGCCGGGCAGGAGCAGACTCATACTGCCACTGTGATACGAGACAGAAATACACAAGTGTAGGTGTTCGGGTGACCAGGCTGGGAGTCCAGGCGGGGCACTGAACAGAGACATCATGCGTATCGATCTGCTATGGCCTCATACAAAGAGTGTGGAGGAGAGAGGAGGTATTCTGTATACTGTATGAAGCCAATATAGAAACAGTGAGTGTTGCATCTCTGCTTTACTTTAAAGAACCTGGACCTGAGAAAGTTTTTTAATGTGTGATGTGACTCATGCATAGTGTGACTCTCCAGTACAGTGACTGTGCATGTATGTGTGTGTGTGTACCTCTGTGTATGCAATGCTGATTAAACTGAAGACAATAATCATCATTACATTAAGTCTGTACGGTCAGCAGTCCTTTTTCAGTAGCATGTCCTTCCTCTCTTTCCTCCCTCCACCGCTGTTCATCAGTAAAGCTCATTCAGCATCACTTTAGACGACATAATACAATCACTCTGGCAAATCATCTGCCTTCATCCATCTCAATAAAAACTGAAAGAGCAGGCAGCTGACCGCAGATTACACCCTGGCACAGCAGTTTGTGTGACTGACTGCACACTTATGATCCTGGCTTTATTAAGATAATCTGAGGTACAAGAAACTGCAACAAAAAATTAGTTAATACATCGTAGTTACATACCCAGCATGTGGCTCGACTTATAATCTGTGGATGTCATTTGGTTTCCAAATATTTTCACAACTGACAATTGTGATTTTTGTCCACAATAAAAACAATTCTAAGTTTAGAAGCAGTACTTGCAAAAATCATACACTAATGACCTACATATATGTGCATCTTTCTTTCTTTTCTTCTGATTAAAACTGACCAAGTAAAAGAAAACTTCTAGATTACAGACAACTGAACAGTAGCAGAAGAAGTACTCAGATCTTTTACTTAAGTAAAAGTACCAATACCATGATGGATAAGTACTCCATTACTTACTCGACTAAAAATCCAAAACTATTATGATCAAAATGTACTTAAAGTATCATAAGTAAACATACTTATAGGGGATCATGTGATCCTGTATGCATGTGTATGTGTGTGATCATTAAACCTGCATCTTATCTGGAGTTAATCTTGCAAACTAATTTTTTTGTGCACATTCATGGCTGCACGCTGAAGGAACTCTGTGATACACGGTTTTTGAAAAACCTTGAAAAAAAAAAACGTTTTTATGGCTCAACACCTTGAGTGGCCAATTGGACTCAAGGATGAACTGATTAGATTTTGGTGGTCAAAGGTCAAGGTCACGGTGACCTCACTAATTTTAATTGTAGTGGGTTAAAACTATATATGTCCCTCCGAAAAATAGTGAAGTATAAGAAAAAAATAAAATGGAAATACTACAAGAATTTTATATTACTTGAGTAAAAGTAGTTAAAAAAAACACCCTACCTTGTTTGCATTTCTTTAAACCAATCACAAACATCTTGGATGGTGCAGTGATGAAGTCCAGGATGCAGTGATGGTGCTGTTCCAAAATAGTGCTGAGGGGGAACTTGTTTTGGTGGAACATTTGCACGTTGGGAAGTGAGCTCTGGTATTACACTGACTACATCACAGCTATTAGCTTGTTTATGTTCATAGCATTGCAATTTTCAGCGTGTACGTTGCAGAAGGTTTTTTATTGTTTCCCAGCGACTTTGAAAATATAGACAGGAACACCATGATGCTGTTTGGAGCAAGTGACCAACGGCAGGACTTAGACTCACAGTGTGCATCCAGTGAGTCAGGCTCTCCAGTGAACCTCATGATAGTAAAACTTCATGCCTAGGAATTTTTTGAGAAATTTATTTTTTTTAGTTTTTGGCCCTGAGGGAGAATTAACTATTTTATTTATCTATTTCTTTCTTTATTAAATCTTGTTTTGATTAAATTTTGCCAAAACTTCTGTAGAGCATCTTGGACCTGGAATATTGTGTTTAAAAACCGGCCCTGAAACACTCAAATGGTTTGGCTGCAAAAGCTTTTTGAAACATTTCTTTCATATCTCAGGCAATACCAGTACCAAATCATGTTTGTTTTTCAAAATGTCCTGCTATTTGAAGAAACAAATTGGAGTAAAATGCACAAAAGTTTACTAAATTGACCAATCTCATCAAAAATAAAGCAAACCAAAATGAGAAAGTTTTTCTGATGGCAGCACTGCAATACTGTAGGATTTAGGACTGGGTATCTGCACTCGATACATTTAAGGTGCTAAACACAACATTCAGCCTCATCAGTTGTCAGCAAACAACAATTTGCAGAGTAAAGATATAGCTGAGTCCTGTCTTCCTCAACAGAGAATGACATACACAATCCCTGTTGTCAGTCAGTCCTTCTTCTTTAGTTGGGACAGTTGCATGTTTGCATATGTGCACATACATGTTCGTGCATGTGAGTTCCTCTCAGCATTCCCTGTGTCTACATTCAACATGGCAGCCTGGTGAGTAACTTTTAGTTGAGTAACTACTCAACTAAAAGTGAATGTTGCTCAGTAAAAATTTTACTCGAGTTAAAGTACTAGAGTACTTGCTTTTAAAAATACTTCAGTATTCAGAAGTACAAATTACAAAGTATATCAATATATGCATTTACAGAACCTTGTAACTCTCTGAAACCACCTAATGACGCACTGCATGGAAATGCAATCAAAAACAAAAAGGTTTGCTGTTGTCATTTTCTTATGTAATTGTATTAAAATCACTGCATTAAATTAGATTGAAGCCAACTGTAAGGAGTTCTCCAGGTCTGTTAAATAACTGAGATTTCTTCCTGGCTTCAGGGGCAGTATATACATTAGTTATATATAATAACATCTTGAGATTTAATGTTGTCTTTCTCCTGCTATATATATGCTAAATAATGTATTCACACAAACTGCACTTTTGAAAATTTCAGAAGGGTCCACGCTCACACGAACAGAATGATTTTCTTTGCTCTGTTAGCAGAAGTAGCATACTAGGATTTGTTTTGTTTTTTTTACAGTGCTCCTATCTGAGCAGGATCTTGTGATTCGGCTGCAGCCAGAGTGAGAATATGATTGGACTTGATTTATTGGGTGGTCATGCAGGCAACAGATATATCAAATTAGCAAATGGTGCCACTGCCTGCCACTGCTTGCCTTTCTGTCTACCTGCTGTCTGTGTATGTCTGCCTGCCTGCTCTGCACTGCTTCACTCTGACACAGAGGCTCATGAAACACGGTGCAGCATCTCATCTCTGCCATCCCTGACAGTTACTGTACAGCAGAAAGTGACACTGTTTCTGGTTTCAACACTCATTATTGGCACACATGTCTCTATGAGGTGCAGCATTATACAGTGTTTCGCTGTTTTCTGTTGGATAACTAGGAAAACATTTCCTCTAAAAGTAAGGCTGGTGGAGAAAGAAATGTCTGTTTAGTACTCTGAGTCAATCTGTCCTTGTGGTCAATCCTACCAGCCTGACCCGCTCTCAATGCTTCAAATACAGCAGCTTGGTCAGCGTCCTATTACTTTAAACTACACTATGTGTACTCCTTCAGCATTATTTGTGGAGATGCTTCTCTAGGGTTAAGATTTGATGTGCCATCAAAATCAGGTGACATAGTATAAAGAGTGAGAAAGTCTGCCTATGGAGGGTGTGGGGTGGATGGACGGTTCAAACAAACACAGGACTTTCACCAAGGAGACCGGGGCTTGTGTCCTCTGTGAAACCAAAAGCAAATGCTGATTTCCTTTTAAATTACTTAATGCCAGAGCTCCCTGACAACTCGCTTCGGTAAAGTTTGACTACCAAAAATTACTTTAAAAAAGTTAAATAACATACGTAAGTTACATAAGTTTCCTAAAACTAACCAAGTAGTTTTTGTGCATTTATTCTGAAAGTCTATCCAGGTGTTACACATTTATTATTGCTAACTTGATCATGCAGCCCTGGACATTCAAAACTGACACTATAGGGCTGCATACAGCATCATAGTTTTATGCACAGGACCCCCAACCAAGCTGCTGTATTTGAAGAGTTGGGAGTGAAAATGTGTTGATCCTACAGAGCAACAGCATTTCTGATGCAGCCCGCTCTTACTCTGAAACTATCTTTAAAAATCATTAGTCTTTGATGACCAGGAGGACTTGAAGATGTCAGTCAAGCAGGATGACAAAACTATACACGGTTTGGATGAATACAAATACATACAAATGACCCAATATGTCACATAAACACGGAAGAATAAAGACAGTGTTAGAGACATGACTTGAGTAGACAGTATCCTCCTGTTCTTCATATTCAGACACTACGTAGATGAGGCTTATACACTCCTTAATCCTAGATTACAGTCTAAGAGATTCTGAAGCGTGCGGTGCTTCCTAACCAGGGGGTTAGAGTAGAGAGTCTACTCTCTATTCAAGTCTTGTGGCAAGGTGCAGCAGGTTATACATTTCTCAGGATAGATGGAATAAAAATGGCAGGCTGAGAGCAAAACAGAGACCAACACAGCACTCTGCAGTATCAACACTGAAAGCACAACCCAGTAACCCCCCTGCCCATGTTCTCCATATGCAGGCAGTGTGAGTGAGGAGGATCCAGGGGTTGCAGACCTCCACTCAGCAACCATCAGTGTGCTGGAGCCAGAGACGCCTCTGTTTATTGGGCTTAATGGAGTCTAAATTGTGACAAGAAACTGCTCCACCTCAATAATTTGCAGAGTTCCGGAAAAATATTATGACTGGCACAACTGTGTGTGTGTGTGTGTGTGTGTGTGTGTCTTACATTGTAGAGTACAGTGGTCCATCCCTCCATGGTGATGCACTGGAAGACAGTGAGAACAGCAAACAGGATGTTGTCAAACTGAGTGATGCCATCATTAGGGCCAATCCAAGTATCACTGCAGTTGTAGTTGGCCGGACACTGACGCACGCCACACGGAAACTCCAACTCAGAGGAGTCCACTGTCTCGTTTTCTAAACAGAAAAGTGCACAGATAGAGAGAAGAAAGGGCAGAAATACGTTAGATGTCTGATATAAGACAAAACTCCCAACAAAAGACAGCAGCCCTCTCCTGTACAATGAAGTGCAACGTTCCCAGACATCAAAAAGTTGGTCCTATAGGTAATCACTAAAATTTGCTGTCATGCATTCAACTGAACACAGCCTCAGAGACTGACAATGACAGAGAATTCAGTACTGATATGGTTTTCTTGCTGGGTTTGGCTCCTGGCACCCTGGGCTTGAGTCAGCATGGCTATCCGAGCTAACTGGTAATGCAAGCTACAGTTAGCAGCGGGTTAGCGGTTAGCCTACTTTAGCAACAAGTAAAGCTAGCTATCTGTCCATCACGAAACTCTGTAAATCACTTTGTCACTGTGACGGCAGGTGTCAAAACCAACCACATATGACGGTTGTATGTAATGTTAACACAACAACCCTCAACAGAGATTAGAAAGATGACGTGTGTCACTTGCAGCTACTTCCATCAACGGCTCCATAAAAAATGTTCTGTTTACATATTCTGTTAAAAAAAAAAGTCTTAATGTCAAGTCAAGTGTCAGTACTTACCCTCCACTACTAACAAAATTCATGAAGTTCACCCCTGACGTCCTATAAATTATCTTTAAACCCATCCATGTACCCAGTGAGCACTGATGCCCTGTTGCAGAGTGTCTGTCTGAGCAGTAACGTGACTGTTGAGCGACAGAAAATACTCACCCCAGTCTGTGTGTGAGTGTGTGTGTGTGTGTGTGTGTGTGTGTTATCTAACTGTTCATTCAGCTTCAGTGTGACAGACCAGCTCGGAGGTTAATGACAGCTGTGAATGTACAATGAGCCATTGTAGCACACTGAATTGTTGGTTTTAATTATACCGGACAGCGTGGTCAGTTTGGTTTGATCAAGCCTCCAGGTGCAGCCTGGCGTGCCATTGTTTGTACTGTACGTGTGTATGCATTTCTGATTAAGACAACAGAACATCTACAGAAAGAGCTACGTACACAATACACGGCCACACACATACATTAGATACACACACGAGAACAACAGCAATAGAATGAGCTCAGTCCGACTCTTTGCTTTTGTGGTCCGTGGAGCAGTTTGCTGTCAAAAATAGTTCTAAAATGAGTCTTTTATCTGTTCGCATTTATGAATTATTCACGACCATTTCAAGCCCTTTCTACAAATTGCTCTCTTTTGTTGCATCCATGCCATCAGTATGTGGAAGAGGTTTTGAGACAATTTCCTGTTGCAATGCAATTCAAATGAGATCTTGGCTTACGATGAATAAAATATCTGAATAACAGTAATCACAGGATGTCACTATTGGCTACGAGAACAAATGGAGTTATATGAATCATTGCACATGTACTGTATGTGTGTGTGTGTGTATTTCTGCTGGATCACTGACTTAGTACACGTAACTGAATAATGGATTCACCAGTTGCTTATGTGGACTAAATCACACACTGCTATATTTACATCTCTTTGACTTCCTGTCGGTGTGAAATACTGGGTGTGTGTTTATTTGTGTACTATCTGTTGGGCACAGAAATATTTTTTATTGTAATTATACATCGACAAATATTTGAGATTGCTTCAAACGCTCAGTTTCAGGTCTTTACTACCAGCATGAACTCAAACTGAGTTCAAATAATAGATTTCTATATATGAGTTTTACATATAGATATACATATTGTACACATCCTGTACAGAAAAGCATCTTAATAAGCGTCACTATTCATTTTCTGCACAATATGCAGCGTGTACGCATGTGCTAAAAAGACAAATGCAATAAGTATGTGTGTACCCAGTATTCCAGGTTCTTCTTTGCAGGTGCGGTGCAGTTTTCCGCTGTAAAACTCCAGGCCGATGATGGCGAACATGAGGATTGCAAAAAAGAGCAGCAGGCCAATCTGCAGCAGAGGAACCATGGCCTTCATGATCGACTTCAGGACTATCTGCAGACCTGGAGGCAGAGCACACAGTGACCAGCACAGTTCAAGTGTGTGAAACACGTGCGTGATAAAGTGTAACATTTCAACCTCAGATTACAATGATTGAAAGAAAATGTTTTTTAGGTAGAGATGAAATGATTAGTTAGTTCATCAATCACCAACAAGGTTTTATATTATATTCAATAATCATTCAAGTAATTCAAGCAAAAATATCACAAATTCACTGCTTCTCAGATGTGAATATTTAGTCTTTTCACATGTCTACTAGTTGACTTGGTCTTTTATGATGGTAAATTAAATATCTTTTGATTAACAGTTCGTCAGACAAAACAAACAATCTGAGGATGTCAGCTTGAGCTGTAAAAAATAGTGAAGGGCTTTTTTTCCACTTTTTTTTATGACATTTTACAAACCAAAAAAATAACTGATTAATTGCAAAAATAATCAGCAGATGAATCACTTTTGAAAAACAATGATTAGTTGCAGGCCTGTGTGGTGCCCTGAGGTTAGACCAACGCCTCATGCTAGTACTGGACTGGAATGAAATATCGGACATCACTGTTTACTTAATTACCTTAAGCTTTATTCATACTATTCAGAAGACATCTATGAATGCACCAAGCTACAATAAAAGCATTAAACAGCGCAATCAGGTGCTGGTGGGTCGCAGGATATTTTCACTCTCACATGTACCAAACTATGCATATAGTTTTCATTTTATTTTATTGTACCTACTTCCCAATAAAAAAAGTTGAGAGAGTGTATTGTTAAGAAGCAGAGACATGTTTTTTCTGGGAAAAAAATGTATTTGATTTAATTTAGATTATAAAATGTTCAAGTTTGTGTAAAAAAAAAAAAAACAAAGCCTTGAAATCAGATAAATCTGCAAGCTCATGTTTCATTTGGCTCTGGCAGATATGCCTGGTCACTCTCATGTTCAGAGAGATTTCCACACACCCTGGCTTTTGTCCGGCCAATCACAACCTTTGATTTAATATGGGTCCAATTTGATGACTGACAGAGGAGGTCGTCTAAAATTTGCTTGAGCATGTGCCAGGAAAACCACGAAACAGCATGTGGTGTAGCTGTATAATTGTCTTTTTTGGTTTGGCTGACTTGGCCCTGTGTGCAAAAAATACAGAAATGAAGGGAAAACCTACAACGACTACTGCAATAAAAGTTGATGTAATCATACGCAGTACTCACTGGGGATGCCTGAGACCAGTTTGAGAGGTCGCAGCACTCGCACCGCCCTCAGAGTCCTCAGGTCCACTGAGATGTTCATGTGTGTCCCTGCCGCAGCCAGGATCCTACAAAGGTAAACACAAACCCACACACACAGGACACAGAGCAGGATTGTCACTGTCTTACAGATGCATATGAATGCTGCAATTTTCACGCTTTATAATCTATGTGTCAAAAAGGGGACACACACACACACACACATACACATAAATACAGTAAGGCCATCACACACATTGTTGGAGGACGGCTGCAGCGCTTAGATATGGAGAGTGAGGACGTGAGGGTCTCCAGCAGGCAGAGAAAACAGAGGAAACAACAGGGATGCTTTTGGGGGCTTTTGGCTGTTTCCCTGCGTGTGGGAGGACGGCTGTGACAACTGCTATTTAGTAGGCGAACAAAGAAAGCGGCTCCATCAGGGGAAGGCAGGACACCCTTAGGCTGCAAAGACATGAAGCTCATGGACGAACACATGCGTGGACACACACAGCACTATCACATCGACCTCTTATCTGCTCCACAAAGCCAGAGTCCTTCACAAGTTCCATTTTTACTTTGTCTTGTTTTGTCTCCGCCTGTTAAATACACCTCCGTGGCCTTCAGCCCTCAGACAGATGAGAAAAAGAAAACCAGTGTCTGGTGATCTCCTCCCCTTGCTTCCTCATTAGTCTGCCCTCCTGCTTCTCTCTCCTCTCCAAACCCTCATATATTTGCTCTTCATCCATAACCCCCTTTTCCTCTGCTCCAATCTCGCTCTTCCTTTTCAACCTCCTTCCCAATTATACTCGCACCTCTGACTCCTCCTCTGTTTTTTCCATTTTCCACTGACCTGAACACACATTTATTCCCCTTTCACCTGGATGCTCACTGAGAGAAAGACGGAGATTGATGGAGAAGTAAGGTAAAAACAAAAGGAAAATAGAGACTGGGGAGTTGAGGAAATGTTTTTGCCAAGAAGAGAGAATGGAACAGCATTTTATTTCAAGACCTTGACCTCAGAGAATCATAAGATTTACCCTTTTCCTTCCCCAAAACTTCAGGTTATACTGAACTACTACTGTAAGTGCACACCACTTGTCTTCTGACTGCTAAAGGTATAATTCAGATTATTTTTCTGTAAAATATGTTCAAGAACCAACACAAATCTCTACATCTGCCCACAGACCCAGAGAACAGAAGAGCAGAGAGGATAGAAAGTGTTTCATTGTGTTATGTTTAGTAGTAAAAAGTTTAAGATATTCAATAGCAAAAAAAATATAGAAATCAGGCTTATGGGAATATAGAAGAAGACAAAAATCCAAAATCCAGATCAAGTCGGTAGAAATCCCAAAAATCCAGGAAAACACAACAAGGGCTGGGAGACAGACACATGACTAAGTACAAAGAGAAACCAATCAGGAGCAAGTGAAAACAAACAGTCATCAAAAAAGGAGGGAAAAAGACGAAGACAGGAAGTGAAACCAGAAACAAGAGGGAAGATAAGAACTTCAAAATAAAACAGGAAACCACAAAAACCCCAAATGATGAGAAAACATTTATTTTTGATGAAAATGTGTGTAGATTTTACTCCGTCAGACTGCTTTCTCAACAAAGGTTGTGCTAATTTCCTACCCTGTCAACAGCAAAGTGCAACTTTGATGAGCACCCATTTAGACTATAGGTCACTCAGTGGACCGTGGTTGATTTAATTCAGATTATTTTGCACATCAACAAATTGACTGGTTGAAGACAAACCAAACTGTCTTTAGTCCACTACAGCCCTACAGTGTAGGAAGCTAAGCCATGTACAGCTGTGGAGAGGGTCTCTCTGAAACAACCAGACTCCTTTGGCAAAAACAGTCATTTTTACTCAGAACACATGAGTTGTTAGTCCACAGCTGCCTCAATTGGTTAGTTTGGTTGTGTTATTGTGTATCTTCAGTGTTTTAAAAGGTTAGTTCAGATCCATCAGTGTCACGCAATGACAAAAACAACTGAACCAACCGAGGTAGCAGTACACCAGCAACCCCTGTGCTCTGTTAGTAGCAGTTTTTGCCAAAGGAGTCTGGTCGCTTTGGAGACAGCAATATTTGGCTAATATTATGGTGGTTTCCCATTGGAGAAGGCTGTCTGATGACAAGGTTAAGTGGTGAAAACATTCTACATGTAACAAATACTTAAACTGATACAGACTTTTTAAAGTGGGTCTTTCTTTGGCTGGCTAAAATTCATTTTGCTGCTGACCCTGTGCACACAGCACATTGCTTGGCCTTCTACATGGTACTTCTGCTGCTTCTCCAAACTGGGCTCATGCTGACCGCCACCTACTGTTGGTAATACAATGACTACGGATAAGTGCCTCATGCAACCCAACTTAAAAACAACAATTTAAATTAATTTTGAACATGAAGAGAAGACAAATATGAAGGCAGCGATATATAAAAGAGGAATTTCTACGGTAGCTGATAGGTTGATTTTGTAAAAGGATTGCAGCTCTGTAAACATATGATTGTGCAGCACAATGTTAAAAAAACCTTGTTTTTATGTGGTGTAATTTGCTCTAAGATGATGGCATGCTTGATCATCACACAGCTGGAGAAACAGCAACACAGAGCCAATTACATTCCTGTGATACAGTGGTGAGAATTAGTCCTGTCTGTAGTGTTAGCAGACACACAGAGCGTCATCTGATTTAATTAAGAGAAGAAAGAAGGAGAAAGGGAGCGAGAAGGAGAGAAAGACTAAAATAGCACACCATCATCCACACAAATATAGAAATAGGATCATCCTCGTGAGTTTCACACCTCTAACTAACCCCTTTGGATTTTCTCCCCTTTTCACCTGAGACCTAACACTTCTGCCTACTTTATCTTTTCCCTTTCCCTGCTTTTTACTCCAATCACTCCCTCTGCTGCCTTCTGCCACCTCTGTCATTTCATCCCCCACTTCCTCCATCTCTCAATCTTTCTTCAGACCATTAGTCAGTCCTGGCTGCTCTTTAGTTGTTATGGAGACTGGGGGATAGAGGGGCTAAAAATGGCTTCCTCATTTAGCCCACTGTTATTCAGTGGATGTCCTGAGCCCCGTTTTCACATTGACGAGAGTTTGCGGTGTGCGTTTGAGGCGAGGGATGCTCTTAAAGTTACAAAACAAATTTGTTTTTGTTGATTTGTGACCTTTGTTTGTTAGCTCGTTTAAGCTGAGGTTCAAGACAAGATGTGTATGTGTTCGCGCTGGCAGATAAGAAAGAGACATTACAGCGAGAAAGATAATGTTTGCTTTGTGGCTCTGTGTCTGGGGCTTCTGTCTGGAGGTCAGAATCATTGTCACACTAATAAAACAATGGCAGCTACTGCTAAAGCCTGCTTATACACATCACAAATAAATTACTTTGACTGGCTAGATGCACAGATATTTCTTATTGAGAAGCAAAGTCTAGCCTCTATCAATGGACCGCCATGGGACCTTATTTTAGGAAAAAATATGTGCACGACGAGACACATCTAATTTTTTGATCCAGTTTGAATTGTGTCATGAATTATACATGTGTTTGTCAATTTCACAGTTTGTGATGAAACTCTTCAAGCACACATAACTGTAAAGACTACACAACCAAAAGTTGCGTGACCTCGTTTAACACTCACCGAAACCTTGTAGAGCCGGTCCCCACAAAGTGGCTCTTAAGCAACTGACTTACTCTGTTTTTCCATCGCTGCAGCTCTCAACATTGACAGACCGGTCGTGATTTTCACCTTTTTAAACACTTTTTCCATCATTTTGGAAGAATGAGGTGAAATGTGGCAACATGCCAGCCATGTTAGTGTTGGTGAAGTACATTGTGTGAGACGAGAGATGTAGTTGACTGTGCAGTTTCATACAAAACCAAACGGTATTTTTACACTTTATTATTTGCAAACTGTAGCAATATAAATTGACAAATTATCAAATAATCCAAAAAAAAAACATCTGAAACCACTCCTCCAAAACTAAGTCTGTGCTGTCCATCCATAAACTCTGTTACATTTCAAACGTTTATGTTTTAACCAAATTAAAGCTAAATAATAGCCTTCAAATCCACCAGCTCTACTCAGTTGGCTGTTTCTCTGAATATAGAAATGAAGTGTAACAAGTTTATACATTTATATTTAGAAAGCATTTTTTCTATTTGTGTGTTTTTCATAATTGCCAGTATAACTTTACTATGCCCTGATGTGATTTTGGACAATAAAGTTTATTGTTTAACTCTAAATATCCTGTCTCCATCACATACCTTTGTGTGTTTGATTGAGGAATCACTGCAATATTGGCCAATACACTGGTATCAGAATTTGTTCTACTCCTTTGTTGAACTTTTCCTGGTACCTGGCCTGGTCTGATTGTCAATCATCGATATAAGAGGCCAGCGTCTCTGTTTTCCTCCCCTCTCATCTCTCAGTCAGTACTCCTCACATACAAGAATACATCAAAGTGTGTATTTATTTCCTGCTGACAGATTTTTATTGACCTCTTGCCTCTCACAGGCTGTTATTGTCGGGAACTGGACATTCTGTATCAGGAAGAGCAAATGCTAGTTCACCTCCACAGTCCAGATAAATATCAGAAATATGAATTTATATGGAGACACTGCCAGAAAATCCAGGAACCTACACCTCCCTCCATCACAGTGCTCTGCACTGATTGCTATGACAGCTATGCTGCACCCTCCTCCTGTCTGGACACTGGCACATATGACAGGGATGAGGAAGGTGAAGGTTGGCCACAGAAACTGGCAGATGTAAATCAGCCAAAGGAAGCACAACACATGGCTGATTTGGCGCAAATGAAACATTTGGCAGACAGTTTATTTCCTCCCTGTAGTTTCTCTTCTCCCTCATGTAGGACTATTCATTTATCCGTTTATTGTGAGCGTAAGGTCTATTTTATGATTGAAGTGGAGCCGCTCATGTTGTATTAAACACCATTTTATGCACAGTGAATATCACTGGTCATGATAACAGTATGAGAAAATGACTGTTCCTTCAGCTAGTTTGGATTGTTTTGTTTTTTTTAAAGATTATTTTTGGGATTTTTTTTTATATGGACAGCTGAAAATAGGACTGAATGACAAGGTGTTTGGATTTGGCTTGTTAATCTATTCATTTCTATGAGTGTCTTTATTTAAATACATTTCAGAAACAGACAAAAAATTAAACAACTGGATTCTATAGCACTCTACAATTCCCACATCTCTCCCAGTTTCAAAGGAGTTGCTGAAGGCCAAAGGAAAACTTTGAGTTGTAGTTAGTTTTATGGGGATTGGGGTGGAAATCCTGAACTGGTTCCAAAGTGTCTAATCCATCAAAATCCGGGCATGTTTTTCTGAGAGCTGTGCATTGCAAAAAAAAAAACTGATGTCAAACTGTGTCTACACTGGAAACTTACAACAAGAGGGTGTCATGACGAGTATGTGAAATACGCGCTAATGCTGAAGTTGATTCAATACACAATATACAAGATTCAAGGATGCAAACTAAGACAAACAACTATCAATCAACTTTTTAAGAAGTGAATCCAGTAACAGTTTTATGTGACAAATAATTTTTAATTATTATTGATTATTAGTGACCCCCCAAATATTGCTACTGCTTATTTCACACTGTGGTCACGATGGAGAGGTAGAAATTATCCAAAGTGTGTCTACTTTTTACAAAGAGTGATGACAAAATTATCATTTCAAGTAAGGTGGAAACACCAGCAATATGCTGAAACATCTTCCTACACAGCATGTGTTTGAACGCCAGGAATGCCATGTATTGTGCATGATAGTCTACACACAAGTGCCACTGCTTCTCAACCAAACAGCAGGGCTGTTATTGAGGATGAATATCCCATGTAATGATAACATTAGCACCACACAGGCTGGCTGAGCAGATTTTATCTTTGACTGTGAAAACCTAAATGAAAACGAATGCTGTACAGATATTCTCTCAGTTCATCCATTTTCGATGATGAGTGTTGCTACAGCTCGGTCTCCAAGCACTTGTTTGACTAAAACTGATCAGGAGTCAATAAGAAGAATCGTTCCCACTCCCTGTATTGGGATGAGGGGGTCGCAGGGGTTGGATTGGTTGAACCCTGGTGGTCACTTCCCTCACTGATCCCAGAGACGACACCCATCTGACAGGTGCCTGGTGTATCTACAAGTTAATAAAGTCACTTTTAGTCACCGGGAGCTGTCACACAGACAAACATCTTTGTTCCCCCTGCATGTGTCTGCAGGCGTGACGTGAGAAACACACTGTGGTGAACTGAGCTGATGCCCTGGCCAGAGTTGTCAGCCATGATAAGTGAGTAACAATGACATACCCTGCAGAAGTGACAGCTCTCCGCTGCGTGACAAATCTGTCATGACAACCGTCATGCCGTGATACTGATAACGTTGTGGCTTATGCTCCATGTCACTGTCAAGCTGCTAACTAATGTGATGTGAGTGCACCTGACCAATGCAATGATATTAATTGCACAGCATGTGTTATTTACACCACCGGTTCTCAGCTCAGAGGGGTTGCAGGATAATTTTGGAGTATCACAAGATGTTGTCTAATAGACAGGAGGCTCGTTAATGCCACAAAATGTCAAATATCAGTAAGATTTATAAGGTGTAAGCAGGCTGTAACCGTTTTCATTAAAATCGTCTGAATTTTGCATGACTTGACTTGCTTGACTTATAGCAGAGATTAAACGTGACTCGCTTGAAACCAGACCCGACCTCAAAATCCAAGATGTTCGCTCCATGCATCAATAGTAGTGAAGGCTGTTTATTAGCTGTTCTGTTGTTTGTGTCTCATTAAATCAGTCCCACACACAGTCTATGGTGTTTGTGAGTGCAAAAACTGCATAATGCATCAATATTAAGTAGACAAAAGTTTTTGTTCTGACTTGTTGTACATGAGCATGGTGAATTTATCGATAATATCATTCCCAGCTCTGACTTCCAACCTCCAAGGTAAATGTAACGCACCATTACTCCAACCTCTACTTCTGATACTGAAATGGACTGAATAAAATCAAACAACAAAACTGTGAAAATGCTGGTTGTGGTGGGATGTGAGAAGTTTAATTAGCTAAAAGAAAAAGCTAAAATAAAGTTTGCGAACCACTGATTTGTAAGTGAATAAGTGCTGACAGAGGTGCACATGATATGGACTATAACATATCACATGAAGAGGACATTAGCTGGACATACAGAAGATTCACTCCAATCTATGTTGGCTGAAAAAAAAAACTGATAAACAGTTGTCACTGCAGACATTTCAATTAGACAGGTGTTTTCGATAACATTAATGATGGTGTTCTTCCATTAAAGCCCCATCACACCTATAGTCCACCCACACAGATGTTCTCACTTCTGAAAACATCTGTGTGGGTGTGCACGTCCCAGCATCCCAGCATGCACATTTTTAGAACCCTAATCTAAATGAAATGTAGTCAACATCAATGTTATCAGTTTCATCTGTGCTTTTCCTGCAACGACACGTCAGAATATGTGGTTTGAAAAAGGTTTATTCTGCTGATTTCTATGTATTAAGGTCAGCTGGAGGACGTCTGCACAGGCTATTTGATGATGGTGACACAGTTTATTGTACTTTGTTCTTGGAAAGTGGACTTCTGGGAGGTTTTCCACCCAACAAAAAGCAATATATCATACAGTATACAGTCATTAATGTTTCAGTGTGTACAATCCAGCGGCATTACTTGCAGTACATTGCATCAGGCAGAGAGGATCCGGCAGCACTAAACACTGGAGAAACACAAACCATGAGCTGGAAAAGCTCAGCTGGAGAAAAACTGAAAAATCCGTGTCCTGTTGAGTGTGGATAAAGCCTTTATGGTGGTGCACAAAGAAACATGCATATTAGCTTGTGTAGTATAATATGGTGTAACTCATTTATGGTAATCACATTGACTAAATGCAAACTTTAAAGCAATTGATTTGATTTTGGGACATTTATTAGGTGAGTAGACATTTAAAAAGCACACAGGTAAAACTACTGGAGATTGGCAGCAGATTTAACTGCAATAGATGATGCTTTACACCATGTTTACATTTTTTAATTAGATTGTTTTTGTTTCATCCTTTTGCTACACAGGGATTTTTTGGGGATATTCCTTTACCATTCATTGTGTGGCAGATATCTTTTAATGCTTCAGGCTGTATTCAGTTATTGTCTGGTTATAAATCCCCCCCCTTTTCCTCACCCAGAGTGGAATAGCTCCTACAAATGTCCAGCAGTGGCTCAGTTGTTGCGTTTAAGAGCTTTTAAAGACTGTTTTTGTCAAAGGAGTCTGATGGGTTTGAAGCAGGGGCAGTTCTGTGGGGGAACCAACAGGGACCGCTGCTCCTTATAACACTGAGTTTGCTTCTATGCTGGTACTCCTGAGAGAGATGTCAATCAAAATGTGATCTGCCACTCCTACACAGCCTTAAGAAACAAGCTGTTCTTTGAAGAGGGTTTTCTAATAGTTATGTAACGTTTATTTTCACATAGTTTCACAAATACATTTTTACTATTTCAAGCCAAATTTCCAGAGGCTTTAAATGTAAATTTGCACAAACAATTTGGAGGTTTTTTTCTGAAATAAAACATCCTGCATTGAATTAACAAGAAATTTTCAGTTTTGAGCATGGATAAAGTTTGTTCAGGCACAAGAAGCAAGGAATGGATCTTGCCACACAGCGAGCAGAGAAAGTTTTGCACCTACACTACTGTACACTGCAGCCTGACCTCTCTGTAGGGGGAAGGGAACAGTCAGGATTTTTTTTCTTTAAAATCATGCATTCGGCAGGACGATGAATTAATATAACTGCCATGGTGGCCCACAGTGCAGTGGGTGGTGTGTGTACAGCAGATTGTCTTGACAGAATAAGGAATTGTGTGGAGCAACTCCTACAGTGCTGCTCTGGATGGTTTAGTTAATATAAGCCTCTCTGCCTCCCACAGTGTGTGCTCTCATTTTTACCTCCCTCCTCATCCTTTTTACTCTCCTTCTCTCTGACACACACACACACACACACACACACACACACACACACACACACACACACACATGCACACACACACAGAACCCCCTACATTCACACACAAGACATTAAAGTTGTTATACAAGATCAAGTATTACTCCGCCTTACATCAACAGCCTGGGACGCTGGCCTGGCGCTCTGTGAATCAGTCATCAGTTGAGTATCAGTATGCATATTGGTTTATGTGTCAGTTAGCTAAATGTTTGCTCTTTGGCCCGAATGAGTAATTGATTTGGTAAATGATTTATTAGCCATCTGTTGGAAGAGGAAGAGAGATTGAGAGATAAATATAGAGGGTGAGTGAGTGAGAAATGTTAATTTAGTGCAGAAATGAGTTGTTGGCACACCAACTCTTTCTAGGTTACAAAAGTTCACATACTGCATGTAAAACCAGATAAAACTGAAAATCACAATGTTGCATAATAACGTCATAAACATGCTGCCTCCATACAGTATATTTATATTAATACATTATGTCACAGGCAAGAACACTGCTGATTACCAAAGTCAAAGGTTTAGAAAAATATAAAACACATCACAAATAAATAGTCAAACAAGTTGAACATAAAACGAAGGATTCAAACTCAGCTCTTCTCTTGGTTTTGTAAGGATTTCTAATCCCAACAGGCAGTAATGGAAGAAGTAAAATAAAGATAAGATCCAGATTTTTTTTTACGAGTCCTGAATTCAAAATGTTACTTCTGTACTTTTATGATCAACAAAATGCATTTTAGTATCGAAAGTAAAGTAGTAGTCATCATGCAGCAGAACTGCTACTGTCAGTCATATATTATTGTTTATTACCTCTGCAAAGGAGGTTATGTTTTCAGTTCAGTTTGATTATTTATATGTCTGTTTGTCAGCAGGATTATAAAAAAAAACTAGTGGCCCATTACATTTTGGAGTGGATCTGAATCATGGGGTTGATCCACAAATTATTTTTTTCCTTTTGTGAGAAAGGTCAAATGAAACACCAGCATCAATGTAAGAATCAACTGAATTATGCAAACTAAAGTGAATAGTGTGCCAGGACCTAACACGCAACAAAATATAACAGCCACCCCACCTGCAGCAAAAAATAAGCAATGTCAATGTCAGAATCTCTATAGAGCAACTACAAAGAACATCTCTCAGATAACTACAGTATTTCTCTCTGACTTTAAGTGGCTTCTCAGGTTTTCTTTGCAATATATAGTCTGGAAAACATCCAAAGAAAATATTACTATCACATTTATCTAGGGTGTTTTCTTTAAACATACAGAATTAAAGATGAATGCATTCTGGCTTGGAGTCCTGTTTTGTCTCTTGTGGACAATGAAAGCCAAATGCAACACACTGCTTGTTGACAACAACACAACCCTGACAGCAGCGCTGCTCAAGACGCTGCTTCAGCACCAACTCTGTAGTGACACTGACCAAACATGGAGTCCTCAGAAAACCCTGTTCTTTATTTTATCTGTGTCTATATTATTATCTTCATTATTTACAAATTTCAAAACAGTGTATTAACACCTTGTGCTAAGGAGGGATGCACTTGACTCCCGCAGACTGAGGGATAAGTTGATTGACGGGAAGATCCTTTGATTATGTAATTTCCACCCCAGCCAGACTCCCTGCGGGGCTCATAAGGGATCCTCTATAGTTCAGAGTCTCTAGAGGTAGACATACTGTATCTGTGTGGTCCACCATCAGTCGTAGTGTAGTTTCTGCATAATTTATCTCTGTGTCCGTGCTGCTTTACTTCAATACAGAGTGTAAGATTGAGGCTGAGTAAGACTTGTTGTTTCTCAACATTATGCAATGATCTTATTGACTCCACCAGCCCATATTAAAAATCCACAACTGATAATCTTTTTGCCTTTAACTTTACTTCATTTTCTGCCACTGATAATTCAACACACTGGACCATGATGCACCAAACAGTGGAGATATTTCAATCTACCTGCAGTCTCCTGAATTTCTCTCTTTGGTGCACTTAACATCCCTCCCCTGTGGACACGCATCCATTCAATCTCGCTGCTTGTCAGAGGCACTCGCTCCAATAATTCTCAACATCCTTGGCCCGTAACCACGTAAAGAGAGGAGACACGGCTGTTAGCCGCCATCACAAAAGCACAAAAACAATTTCTCTAAATTAGCTCTGCTTGAGACTCCCATATGGGCTGCGTAAAAAAAATAAATAACTCAGTATTTGCAGAGAAACTGTGGCTGTAACAGAGCACAAACATTTCTCCTGCCAACAACACTGAGGGTTGATTCTTCTGACGCCTCTTAAAAGACATCTGATGCTGGTTAAAACAAACACTAACTGACATATAAATCTTACAACCCACTGTATTTTTTAATTGAGACCACTAGCAAGGAATTATCTTAGATCATCTGAAATGAAACAAGGTGAAAACAATGAAAATGTTTTGATTGGGATCAATTATTTTAGAATCAAATTTTTGTAGCAACAACTGGTTCAACTCATAGACTGCGCATTTTTTCTGTTTTGGCTGCAGTCAGAGATTAGGTTCAACCATTCACCGAACCTAAAGATGGATGAGGCGTCTCCACTTACTCCCACCGTACAAAACTGAAGTCTCCCAGACCCGAGCACTGCCATCTTGCACCAGTGATGAAATTTAGAGTCACAGTGTGCACAGTAGTGATCAAACTGATGAGGAAAATGAACTCTTGAACAAACATCACCTTGATAAGAACTAAGATGACCTACAACTTTTTTTGACATGCACTCTGATTTTTTAGTTTGGCCAGTGTCCCAACTGCTAACATGGAGGCAGCAGGATTTATGACCTACAGTATAATGCAGCCAGGCATCAGGAGGTGATCGAGTTGTTTTGACTTCATTTTCAGGTGACTGTAATGTCGTCCATCTTTATATACTGTATGTCAATGGGTTCAAACATGAGACATTTTTTCTGCGTTGTTCAATCTTGTGAATGGTTCTAAAGGAGCCATTTAATATCTAACTCTAATGTTAAAACAATGTTTAACCTTGTTTTATGTAGGGATGTTCATAGCAACTAATTTCCCTGTCGATTAAATGGGAATTTTAAGTTCAATTTTTTTTAGATGATAAATCTAAAAGTAAAAACAAAAGATGTTAAAATTGAGGTAGACATTGTCTGAAAAATAAATAATGTGTGTATTAAAAGCCATTTGACGCCATTAATCAAATTTTCAATAACCAAATTGTATTTTAAATGCCACTGGAATGTGTTGCAATTATCCAATAAAACATGACAACATCTCACTAAAAGTGTTTTCTTTTCAGACTGAACAGTATCACAGCGTCTGCAGGTAAATGACATTGTTTATCTGGAGGTGATATTATCAGCTGCACTGTGTGGCTAACGTTAGCAGTGCCAGTACCAGCAGGCTGTTCTCCTTGCAGTTACTGTCCACATATCTGCGCTGAACGTGGTTACGCATCGCTCCAGTCGAGTGGTTATATGTCAGTTTATTTTGACACAGCCTACACACAACCTTATTTTCATTTACCAGATCAAAACTACTTAGAAACAACGTGTTTATGAGATGTCCCATACTGTCACACATCTGACAGAGCTGCAGCCCTGACTTATAACAGTTAACTGATGCTAGATATTAATAAATTGTTTAACCGACTAGTATTTTTTGTGTCGGCCTACATATTTATCTTTTTCCAAAGAGGGCCTCAAACAAACCCAACATGAGTACGAAGCGCTCTTACCCACTGATTTTTTTTTTTGTAAAAACGACAATTACATGCCGGACTATTTCCTGGTCGCGGGGCAGTAACCCCTGGATTCTTCTTTTGTTGCCTGGCAACTGCTTCCATATTTCCCAAAGGGCTGCACTGCTGCTGCTGTAAAGGTTTGATGTAGAGAGACTTTAACTGTCCCCATCTAGGGACAAAAGTCTTATTTGAGCGTCCAAGACTTGGCCCACAGGCCTCTATTTGCATACCACTGTTTGATAGGTTGAAATCACACTGACACATATCGTGTAATACACAGGAAGTTATAATGACTCCGGTGCAGCCTGTCTCGCTGTGAAGTGAACAAGGATTTTACAACTTGGTCTCAGTGTCTACAGTACAGCCTGCTGACACCTGCTGCTCCTCCATCTCTGTCTGTCTGAAACCTGTAATTTAATTCTGAACTCAGAGTCAACACTAATTTAAGTTGTGGGAATACAGTGTTCCCCCATGTATTTTGTTAACTTTTTTTTTTTTTACCAGAGCCTGTTCAGGAACAAATGTCAGGGCATTTATAAATGTAATTCTCATAAAAGGGTTGTCTCACTCAAATTTAATTTGCAAAGATAAAAGTTTTTAATTGAAAGATGTTCTAGTGAATATCAGCTCAGTTTGGGTAACTTTTACTCGTAACTCAACTGGATTTAATTTGACATCGGGACCGCTTTCATCTCAGTGTAGCACCTCATCTTCTCTGATCAGATACCAGACTAGACTGCATAAAGGCCCTCGACATTGTCTTTGTTTCCCGGCCCACTCAGCCTCTTTAGAAAGACAGAGAGGTAGAGAAGGGGAGGGCATGCAGGGACAGAGAGTGAGCTTGTTAGACTGTCAATTTCCTCGACACCATCATCATTATTCACTGATTTAATTGAGGATCACAGCTAAAACACCACTTTTACTCTGAAGATGTCACTACCTACACACTCTTTGTCACACTTTCTTTCTTCATCTTAATTCACGAACAGATTCATGTTTCACTTTGTTTGATTTGTGGAACAAAGGCTTGTTGAAAAGTGAAAGAAAAGTCTTGATTTTTTTCTGTCTCACACATACACACACTGAAAAGCAGGTGTATAAGCAGCACAACCCCCCCCCCCCCACCCCCCCACCCCCATCAGACTACAAGAAAATCCATCCTGTTCTGGTCTAATTGTGGAGACATTGACCAGAGAAGCAGCAGGACTGGAGCCAGTGACAGCCTGACCTGGGGCGGGGTCCTCCATCACCACGGTAACAGCTCAGGGGGACATATCCACCCCTGCTGTGTCTGAACTCATCAATCGATCAGACAACAGATGGGAATTAAGATTGGAGAGGACAGGACTGTCTGTGTATCTGTATGTGTGCGGTTGAATGTATCCGATTGTGTGTGTGTGCCTTTGTGTGTGTGTGTGTGTGTGTGTGTGTGTGTGTGTGTGTGTGTGTGTGTGTGTGTGTGTCTGCGTGTGTGTGACAGTTCTAACAGGTATATTACTGCCAAACAGACAGAAGGTGCTGTTGGCTAAAAGACATGCAGTAGTGGCACATTTGGTTCATGCACATGAATGCACCGAGACACACACACACAGACACAAATCAGAGAGATGGTGCTTTCAGCTTTCAGTGAGTCAGGTACAGTGACAGTACGTTCACACACTGATAACTGGAGGAACATAGCTGGAGGACAGATAAGAGAAAAGAAATGAAAAGGAAAGGAAATGAATCAAAAGAAAGGCAACAAAAGGAAAAGGGAAAAATAATAGACTGTGCTGGAGCTGAAGAGAGGATAAGAGAAAAATTAAAATGTCAGCACACATGCACTATGAAACTCCTAATATTCTTGCATTTGTCTCACTGGCTTATATTAAGTGTGTTGTGATTGATGTGAAGATCTCATGCTGGCTGTCCCGCGAGGCCAGCAGTGGTAATAGAGTAGAAATAGTCCAATTTTGACAGCGACATAAAGATGGATGGCTGCAGCATCTCTGTGTTCACACAGCAAAGAGGACACTGCCTCTCTCTGTTAATTAACACTGGAGGAGTAGAAGGTCGGCAACTTCAACAACTCTGTTTTATTCCAGCCACACGACAAAATTGAATATACACAACTAAGACAGCTGCTTAATTTGATTACAACAGAATTAAAAGAAGGCGTATTGCTGTCTGAAAAGCAGCCATATACAGAGGATTATTTGAAATTTGGTTTTTGGGGAATCCTCATGGTCTAGTGGAGTGTTTCCAAAATTTAGGGTCGCAAACCCATTTTTATTTGGTCACCATTTGGTAGATAAAATACAATTTTTCCTCAAATACTGACAGGAATCTAAACCCAGCACAAAAATAAAAATCAGGCTGCCAACATACACCACCATGTTCTCAACAGAAGACGGTGCAAGACTGACAAAGGTAAGCTTTGCACTGTGGAACATAAAACTAGAAGCTAAATTACAGTAACAGACTACTCAGTCCAGGCATAATGGGAAATGTGGGGCATCACTAAAACATTTTAGTGTGAAGCCTCGTTTAAAGTTACTGCATTACGTAGTCAATACAAATTCAGCACTTCCTGTATCAGTTTCCAATTAAGTTCCTTGTGAGATGGTCAGAAATTTAAGATCGCACTCAGCAAATTTACTGTATGTAACAAATATAAGTTGAGACATAATAAGACCTGTTATCAACATGAGAAAAACTGTCGAGCTTAACTTTGCTGATGTGACGACAAGCAAATCGGTTCCTGCATCTTAGTGTATCTGAAAGATAGATCTTTTCGTATCATCTTTTCCTTTCTGTATCCGTTTATCTCCTCTGTTTTCTTTGCATTTAACCCCAAAAACTTTCTGAATGTATCTATTTTCCACTTCCCCTCTCTCCGTTGTTCTTGTTGCCTTGCCTGATCACTGCTGCTCCTTATCTTCTTTTTTGATCTGGAATTCAACTTGTCTTGGTATTCAGTTGAAAGGAATGGTAGAAAAAGCTTCAGTTTCCAAAGTGAAGAGGAAAGAGCCTGAACCATTGCGACAAAAGATTTAACAGACATGTCTGTGTTGCTTAAACTCTCCTGTAGTTAAGTGAAACAGAGAAAAGGTCGAAATGCTCTCTCCACATCTTCACTCTCATTAACTCCCTCTGAGCTGACTCCATCGCTCCTCCACTCCCTCTGTATCCCCCGCGAAGTGTCTGGCACATAGTGGTGACACAATCCCTCGGTGGGCGTCGCCCTCTGCCAACTGTTGCCAGTCTAATGGAGGGCTTGCCAGCGAATGAGACTGCCAAGGTGCCAATTAGTACGTACGATTACGCATAGAGGCATCCTTCTTATTTCCTCCAGCTTTATCTCTTCTCTATTCTTTACTTTGTTTCTCTCCTGTCATGTTCTCCAGGTTATCACCTCCTCCTCTGGTCTCTGACTTTCCTTCACAACTTTACATACGAGTAACTGGCCGGTGAAGCCAATCACAACAGTCCTCACATACACGATAACAGCCTTTAAGGAAACAGCGAGTGCCATCTGGTTTTTCATACGTCCCTCCCACTCACTCTCTCTGTGTAATACAGGCCGTCTTGAAACACCACAGCAGCTTGCTGAGGTAATCATGGCCTCCAGCGTTGACACTGTTAGCAAATGGTTCCATAATTACACGTGTTCACACATAATGTTGAGTGAGTCAGGGGTATCCACTGTGGAAAGGTTCACAGGCTTTGTAGCCTCAGCTAACAGTCGTGTGTTCTGCCTCCATAGGCAACATTTTCTACAATATAGTTAAAATAGGGATCCTGCCTGTGTGAGTCAAAGTGTAATGTAAACCGTCAGTTAGAGTCTAGTCAGTGCAGTCAACACTTCTCTGACACAACAACAACAAAACTGAACATTATCAGCCTCATAAATGATAGGATTTACTGCAGGACAATGTTGATCAATTGCATTAGATTATACAGGTATAACCAGGTAATGATATTAGCGCCTGCCACCTGCCAAATTAGATGTCAGTATTTGTATCTGAATATGTTTGACGAAAAAAATTATCTGTAACTGTAGTTTGATAGAAGACAGAAGTCACAATAAAACGATATTTCCCAAACTTTTTCTGGGATGCCCCCTTCAGAAGCTGACAAAAGTTTGTAAACCCCCACCTGTAATTATTATAATTATAAATATTAAGAAAAAATTTGGAAGTGACTGATAAAAAAAAGGATTGAAATTGAATTTCAGTGAATAAAGGTCAGCATCATACCATCATCAAACTTGTTTGTTTATTTCCCCCACATAAATCAAACTCGTTTAACTTCGCTTCACTCTATGTATGTATGTTAGATCATGTCTGAAGACTGGTCCAAAGGTCTAATTCTCAAAATCGCCAAGAAAGGCGACACCAAGAACTGCAACAATTGGTGAGGAATCACTCCTCTATCTATTCCAAGCAAGGTGTTTTCTCTAGAGGATGGAGGCCGCCACCGACGCCAAGCTTTGACAGGGGCAGGTTGGTTTTAGCAGTGGACGAGACTTCACCTACTTGGACAGCGGGACCCAAAAAGCCATCAGGTTGGGAAAGGCTCTGGGTGCCCTCTCTCAACTCCGTTCCATCTGGAGATCCATGCAATACAGCCTTAAAACAAAGATGCTTTTGTTTAACAGCAGCAGCAAGTCTGCTCTGCTGTATGGTTCAGAGAGCTGGAGCGAGGTCAAAACAGACAATGAGGAGAGTGGAGGCCTTTCACAACGGATACCTCAGACAAATACGCCAGATCTTCTGGCCAAACAAAATCTACAACCATCAACTGTACAAGTTTGTTTGAGATGGCGAGGCCACATGCTGAGAATGGAGCAGGACCGGATCACGAGGGTCCCCTTAAGATGGACACAAGAAAACCTGGGAGGCCCAAAACCACCTGGTGCAGAACTGCAACACAGGAGCTGGAAAAGATGAACCTGTCATGGTGAGAGGCACAACATGCTGCCAAGAACCGAACATAATGGAAAGAGCTCATTGAAGCTTTATGTCCCACAGGGGATGAAGAGGCGTAAGTAAGTAGGTATTATATCAACTGTAAGGTACCAGTGACTCCATGTTTACAATTCTAAAGTCTTCTACATACATTTTGGAAGAGGCAGGCAAAAAAAATGCGTGGCTGTGAGGAAAAAACTTTATTTCAGACCCTGGGTATAACTAATAAACTGGTGAGTCAGTGTCATTGGCTATTTTAAGCATAGTTTTGACTACTTGCTGCACACAAAGCCTGAAGGGACAAGTTGCACCTGTGTGTGTAACCAGAATCCCTCAGTGCCTCAGGGCCCAAGTAAACAAGTAAATAATCACCAGTCACTGTTTTAACTGTATAAATACATTTTTTTTAAGTTTATTTTAAATTTTATCACCTGAATTCATAGTCTTCATGGTCTTGTGTGCAGTTGATCTCTTTAGGATTCATAAAAACATATTTTGTCATTTCATAATACATCAAATGTTTTCAATTACCAGTTTAAAAAATGTGTTGGTCTCTAGATTGCATCATCGAGTTGCTCGATGTCTCTACTGACTCATACCTCACATTTTTCGTTTACTGTGCACTTTATTTGCATCATATTGTTACATGTTTTCCAAATTATAAACTGATTATTGCTACTTTTGTCTCCTGTGTGTATACGGCTATTGAATGTCTATTGTCTTTTGAATGTCTGTCCATTCAGGAAGCCGAATCTTCAAGTTTCTTGCTTCTTTCCCTTTAAACATTTTACCTAATCTAATTAAAAAAACATCTTGTAAGAACAGAGGGCATCGTACAGTAGGTTACTGAGACTGTAAAACCCTTTGTGATTGTGTACTGTATATAAATAAAACTGACTTGGGGAGTCTTGTAGGGATCAGTATGGAAACGATGAACCAACCTTTGCTTCATGTCATTGCTCTCCCCTAATTTCCTTAACTTTGAATTATTAAAAAGTAAATTATTTGCAGTAAGTAGTGAAAACTTAACGTTTGTTTGACTACTCTACTAAACTAGAAATGTTGAGTGCAAGTAGAATTTTCTTTTTTGTTTTTATTAAACTTATAATTTTCAATTAATGAGGGTAAAAGGTCAATAAAAAGATTCCTAAAACACAACAAATATTTTAGGAATTTAAAAACTATTTATTACTATATTGACTTTACTGAAAATCAAATGTTTTTTACTTTTTTGTTTTTATACTGAGCTGCAGTTACTGAAAATATCTGCGTTAGCTTAATCAGTCATTTTAATTTCACTGCAATCAAATTTAAGCTCCGATAACCTCCGATTTTTGATTTATGTATTTATTTTGCCTAAAATTTAGTATTGCTATTTTATTTGGTTTTCACAGTGCAGTTAGAAAAAAGGTTCACAAGGCAAAGTAAAAATAGAGGCACTCTGATAAAAACTTTTCATTTCACTGTGTCTGCGGGTTTTTAGGTTGGGGGTCTTTGTCTGTTGCATATTTGTAACACAGTCTGTGACTCCTCGGGTCTGCAGAGGACTCCTAATTACTAACTGATAGACAGCACTGGTGAGTCATCTAATATTATCAGCAGTTCTCATAATCTTCATTCACTCTCTAATGGGGTTGCAAACCTCGAGTGATGGCCTATAGGTGAGTGAATGAGTGTGTGTGTGTGTGTGTTGGATGGTCTGCGCGTGTGTTTCAGAGGAAAAGAGAGAGAGAAAGGGAGAGAGAGCAAGAACATTTTCATTAATTTATCTTTGCTGTGGCCAGAATGATAATTTAGAGAGGGATCTATCTGCAGCGCACTTCATCATGCTGAATATTAATAAAATGAGACCTGGAAGGCTATTTCACCCAGATCGAGCACATCTCCTCCCTAAATCACAAGTGGTGGCTTAGATTCAACCCACAACACATAAAGGCAGAACAAAGGCCTTTATTGTTTCCTGTTTTTTGGGAAGCTTATTTAGAAAGTTTTGTAGAAAGAAGCCTTTGTCTCACTGTCAAATAATGGTGTAGTAAATTAAGCCTTTTTTTTACACTGGACTAACACCCACTAACATCTGGCTTTTGTCTTTAATGGGAAATTGTACAATCTGCATTTCTTGGTAGGTTGAATGATTCTGCAGTAGTCACATGTATTTATTGTCTCCGGCTCTGTTTGGCAGTGATGGAAACATGATCCCCCCATGGACATGATCATTTTTGCTCTTTGTCTGGGTGGATGATAAAGGCTTGTCAGCTACGTCAGTAACTACTGCAACTCTTTGGCCTGTTTTCTCCCTAACAACATGGAAAACTGCTTAAAGTTGTGTATTTTATCCAGGTGCTTGTCTTGAGTCTGTCCCATTCTTGTGAATCTGATAGTTCAAGAACAGCTTGAGGGAATTTCTTCAAACTTGACACAAATGTTCACTTGGACTCAAAGATGAACTGATTCGATTTTGGTGGTTAAAGGTCAAAGTCATTGTTAGGAACGCCTGGAGGGAGTTTGTTCAAATTTGGCATAAACATCCACTTGGACTCATAATTCATAAACTAATTAAATTACAAAATAATGGAATTGTAGTCTGTTATATTTGCTGAAAAAAAATGTAATTAAATGCATGTATTAATCAAAATGTTGGTGGTCAAAATGGAGTTGCATTAAATTATTCTTTTCAGGTTGCCTGGTAGAGATGTGCACTCCACTGAGAGACCTCTTCTAGCTTTGTTATCTAAAAGCTTTTATTATGAAGCGGCAAAACAAGGAAATGTTAGGTTTCCATCAGCAGTAACTGAACACAACTTAGCTGAAAATGAACACGAATGATTAAAATAAAGCAGATATCTGAAAGTACAGAGAATGATGCAGAAACTATACTTAAAACCCTAGAGATTCAGTTGGAAGCTACTTTGGCTTTCCTGCACACACCAGGAAAATAAACGGAAAGGCAAACTTGCCTAGTGGTAATGGGAAACGACTCAATTGTCTATTGCTAGCGGGTTTATCTGCCTCGGCACAGGCTGACCTCTGTACTGCCTGTCTGTATACACAGAGCTCACAGAAAGGTAAAGTCTGATTACAGCATCTGTCAGCCTTGACTTTTCCTCTGTCCTCCCCATTCAAGCAGGTGAGATTAGAACAATCCATTAGCATGTGTCTGTCTCTCTGTGTTTTAATTAAGCTTCTAATTTTGGTCGTATAGTAACACGCCGCGGGGTTGAGTGTTCTCGACCACTGTCACACGCCAACCGATCAACAGGCTGGAGGGGCAGGGAGCTCTCTGACCATATCTTTCACGACTTTTACTCCTCTCTCCACCTCGTCTCTCCTCCAACCTCACATCCTTCCTCTCTCCAGCAGCGAGTGGAGTATCGTTAAGAAGCCTGAGCTCGGCTCATCAATAATTGAACAACCAGAATCATGTAGAATTCTCTAAGAACCCTGTCTGCCGCCCTTTGTACTTCTGCTCCATGAATTGATTAATATTTCATTTGTGTGCGTGTGACTGCATGTGTGTGAGAGAGAGAGAGAGAGAGGTGTTGAGGTTAATCTGCTGTCTCATCAAGCTCCTCCTTTGAAACCATAAACATTTCCTCTCTCTGCTCTGACAGTGAAGCACCCACCTCTGCTGAGAAGAAGGTGCCTGCCTGCTGCTATAAAATGGCTTTTAATGTAACACCTTTCCCCCTTAGAACAGACTAGCTGGTAAATGTAACTCCCCCCTGGGCCTTTAACTGCCCTGTAATTGATATACTGTGAGTGCACAGAGTGACGTGATGGTTTACAAGCTGTAACCACCTCACAACAGCAGTCCACAGCTGCTCGTCGGCTGACTTCAGCTCAATCAACAGCTTCTGCGCTCACGTTAACCCAACACGGTGTTCAGGTTGGTCTTTCTATCTTGTTTATTTACTGCATAAACTGTAGAGTTACCTGTGCTCTCTAATTATATTTAAGTGCAGTATTTACGATGCCAAGTCTCAGGTCATTTTGTACCTCTTGTTCACACTGAATTTGGCAATATGCTATTCATAAATGGAACAAGCTCCAGAAACATATGAAGTTGCATTCTCTTATTTCATTTGAACCTTCTAAAATGTTCTACTTATGTACTTGAAGCCACACTTGCAATGCTTTTTTCTTAAAATGTTTTGTGTGTTTCTGTCTGTCTGTGATTAAACTGTGTATGTTTATTTTTGTACACAAGTCTTTCTTGAAAAAGAGATTCCAGTCTCAGTGAGTCCACCTGTTTAACTAAAGGATTAAATAAATAAAATCTTCACTGTCTGTGGAAAAAAAATCTATGTGAACATTTGTGCCACTAGGACTTACACTATTTTTGGCTAAAGGTCCTGCAGTGTAATACCTAAACTTTGCCAGATACTGTGTAAATACTGCTATGTGTCTCCAGCCTTCCTGTGATGCATCATTAGTGCCCAAAATCCTAAAGTGCTTTAACTTGTCATTATGATGTAAGTACTGATTACAGAATAATGACTGTACAATGTCACCATCCACATATATTGGTTCCCTCTGAGAGTCACTTTCACCATGAAAAATCTGTGTACCACCAGGCATGGTTTTACCTCAGGAAAATCATTTCTCCATCATAGACTAAACTGATGAACAAATTCACGCTTTTCATCCTCAAGCTTTCTTCTAAAGTTACCCCCCACCTCAATGCCAACCGCTGCTGTAGTTACTGGTTTGTGCAAAGTAATAAATCAAACTATGTTATTATTATGCAATGCGCATTTTTTACGACAGCTTTTAATGTATCTCTTCAGTGGACAGGCTTCTTTCCTCTCTTTTATTTATACTTGGGAGCTAAGCTCTGAGGTACCAGAAAGCCATCCAGTGTTGTGTGTCTTAACAATGATGAGATTTGAAAAGGTGTCCACTTTAATTTACAGTTGTTAACTCTAGTGTTTCTTTCATTGAACAAGTGAATGAGGGAGTGATTTTGGACACATTGAGAGTTTAGTGAGAGTGGTTTATTTTGACCTATTAAATTAAATAAATAAAGGAAAATAATAACGGAGTAAAATTGAGAAGGATGGATGGATGTATTCAACATTAGATGAAGTATCTGAACATGGCAGCACATTTATTTTAATGAAACATGTTCAATACATATACAAATGAAAAAAGTGTGATGTAAATTTCTGCCACAGTTTTTCTGCGCTGTGTTTTATGATTTCTTTCGGGGACCAACAGTTCTGAGAGCTTTTTTACTATTGGTTTGGCACACAGCGCTGTGCTCCGGGCTATTTATATTCAGATACATATATCTGTGTCATCACATACTGACCCTCATCTGGTCCCTGCCTCGATGTTGAGAAGACCACCTAAACTGAGTGAAAGTGGTCACTGAAAAGTGACCAGTCTTCATTACTACAACACTACCTTCCCTAAGCAGTAAGTGAAGTGCAAGTAGTAAACACCTGAAGCAGTCAAACAAGCAAAACTGTTTAAGGTGCACTGATGCTGCAACTGGAGACATGGAGATGAGTAATACTGTGTTTGGAGACGGGTGAGAAAATTATCTGATCCAGCTACAAGAAGTTGCAGCCAATGACAAATGTTAAAGTGTATACAGTATGTTGCTGCCATCAGTCAGATCCACCAAACATCTGATATTGCAGGGTTAACGGTTAGCAGAACTCTATTAAACAACCTTCTTGTGTGACTTTCCCTCAAAGTATCCCCTTAAACTGAGACAAAGAAAAAGTCTGGGAGAAGTCAAAAGTGACTAGGTATTAACATTCAGTCCCGACCAACAAGCAACAAAGAAGCAAACTGCTCGTCAAACAAATCCAGCTAGAAATAACTGGGAGCCTTTAACAAGAGCACAAGAACACTGGGTGTTTTGAATACGGTAAATCTCACCATCCCATTCAATTCATAGCGCTAATCCTGTTTCACAGCATCCAAATCCATCCAAACACACACGCACACAGACTGTTCGACTCACCCACTGAGGACCACGATGAAGTCCATGACGTTCCAGCCGTTCCTGAGGTAAGAGCCTTTATGAAATACAAAGCCCAGTGCAATGATCTTTATCCCAGCCTCAAAACAGAACATCCCGATGAAGTAGGGCTCTGTCTTCTCCTGCAAGTGCAAAGAAAGAGATGATGAGTGATAAATTAACTTAGTCTGTACTGAAATGGAAGCACTGTGCATGCAGATGCCATGTCTGGGTTTTCTGAGGATCTAAAGACTCCATCAGAGGCAGTTCAAACTCATTTTTTAATTTCAGCAACTTGGCCAAAAATTGTGAAGTGCGGTTTTCCGTGCAATTGTTTCCAAGAGTGAATATCTCACCAGTCTCTTTGACATGGGTGTTTTGTCCTCTCCAGGAAGGTGCTGCTCCAGGGCCAAGACGATACAGTTGGCGATGATGGTGGTGAGGATCATGTACTCAAACGGAGTGGGAGGCTGAAGTTAAGGATCTTTTGAACAAACTGACGTTCACTGTCTGATAAAGTATCTTAATCTAAATTATAAAGCTGGTGAGCTCTATATTCTAGCCATGAACCTTGGAAAAAACAAAACCAGATGCATGTTAGTCAGTCCCTCAGCACAACCTACTCTCAGTCCAACCCTATAACAGGTTATAAATGAACAGGTTCATTAATTTCAGCTTGGAACTGTGGTTTTTGGCAAACATTACGCAAAAAGAAGTAAATCATGCATTTGTTAGGGACTATTTTAAGCCACAGATTTGTTCCACTAGTGAGTATGTACTGCAGCAGGATGTATGTGGGATCAACTCACAATAATAGAAAATGATACACTACTCATGTTCATGGCAGTGAAGGAAGATGTCACCCAGAGCAACAACGTGTCTCGGTGGTGTGTTTGAATAGTTCTTGGACGAAGATGGAGATCTGTAAAACAGAGGAAGGGGGAGTTGCAGGGGGAGGGGGAGTTGCGGGTCTACTGCTGCCTCAATCTGTTAGTTTGTTTGTGTGACTGTGTGACTTCGGTGTTTTCAAAGGATAGTTTGAATTCCCCAAAGTCACACAATAACACAAACTAACTAAAAGGTGGAGGCAGCAAAGACCAGCAACTCCTGTGCTCTGTGAGGTAAAATGACTGATGACTGGCTGGTTTGGAGAAAGCTTTTCCCATTGGAAAAGTCTGTCTGACAGCAAAGTAAAGCGCTTGAGATATTCTACATATAGTATACACTGTGATATTGCTTAATCAACTGGGGGCGTGCTAACCACCATCTACTGTAGGTTATGCACCGACTATTCATAAGAGCCTCACACAACCATAAATCAAATAAACCTTACTATCCTTTTAAGTGACACATATATTGTTCACAGGAAAGCACATAGTCAGACAGAGAAAACTCTAAACAGGTTTCTAGGTCACACTCAAACACAAGTGCGATGTGGTCCATTCATCAGAGCACAATAGTAGTTCAGTAAGTGTGTGTAGTGTAATAAATGGCTCTAAAACTCTTTCAGCGATGTCTATACACAGCACAGAAAGTCTATGTACTCAGAATAGAAAAGATTCAGATACACAAGGGAAAGATAATTGAGTTAATTACAGTAAATCAATCTCAGCAGCACTGCAATTACAGTGTCATGTAAGCACAGACAGACAGGCTAACATTGATTCCTCTGCATGAAACAGAATTAACCTGGCATGTTATAAGCCCCGGGGCCGTAGACACGACCAGACACAGGCTGCACCTTATCAGAGGTCAGCTGCAATAGACAGCGACACACACACACACACACACACACACACACACCAACGCACCAACAGAGCGAGGCAACAGAAGGCTTGCGGAGGAGAACTGAGTGGGTGGGCCTGAGACGTGATCCTATAAACAGGGTCACCCCCACTACAAGCTCAGCTGCCTGTTCCATGGGAATTGCACCGGTTGTCGGTTCAACTCCAGCCGCTCTCGGGGGTTGAGCTAAGCCAGCAATGTGCTCTTTATCTAATGCTCTGCGTGGGCAGTCCCCCTTTCTCCTGGTTATGTGCAGAAGAGGTAGGAAGGTAGGGAGCTTAAATCCGCAGAGTGGAGACAGCGGAGGGGGAGCGGAAGGAAGAGGGAGGCAGAGATAACAGGCAGGAATGACACAGGAGAGAGTGATAAGGAGGATGAAGGGTGATCAGTGGAGGAGAAGATGATGGTTACATAGAGACCAGTGTGTGAGGAGGAGGCAATGAGACCGAATAAGACTGACATCGATGTAGCGCTGGCAGCTGTACCCAGCAGGGTTACTCAGGGACAAGTGAGCGATGAGAAGCTAAATAAACAGAGCAAATACAATCTTACTCCCACCAGCCTGCAGGGATTCTAACTTAAACCTGGGCTGCGCCACAGATTGACTCCGTGATTTCAGGTTAACCCTCTAGACCCCATGACGCCCCAAAGCGCCTTTTCTATTCTATTCTATATTTCACTATAGTCCCCAGGATGCCTGGACATTTTAAAATGATTCCCAAAATACAAAAAGGTTGGGCAAAATGTAATTAAACAGTACAAACACAGGATATTTAATGTTCGAACCAATTAACGTGATTATATACACTCATTCTGAATTTGATGCCTATAACATGTTCAACGTGGGATCTGAGAATACAAATTTCTGTTATAAGTTTTGAAAGTGAAGAACGTGTCTTGGCATTGTCTTGCTGAAATAAGCAGGAATACGTCATCTGGATGGTTTGTGAGCGTGAGCATCCAATGTTGGTTTCCGGCTTTGCTCCTTGGTGCAGAAATTTCTCTGGATTCTCTGAATCTTTTGACGATATTATGTAGTTTTGTGTTGAGAGATGTCGGACTGTTTGCCCAGACAGTTTTTCACAAAGTGGTAAACCTCTCCACAGTGCCTGCGAACAACTGAGCCTTTCAAGAATGCCCCTTTAACATCTAATCATGATACTGTCACCTGTTAACCTGTTTATCTGGTGAATGATCTGAACAGGTGTTTTTTTTTTTATCATTTCACAATGTTCCCTCTTTTATTGCCCCTGTTCCAACTTTTTTGAAATGTGTTGCAGGAAATTAATTCTGAATTAATGTCTTTTTTGTTTTTTTGTATTAAACTGAATAAGAGAGAAAACATATCTGGAAATCACTGAATTCTGTTTCTATTTATGTTTTACACAACATCCCAACTTTTTGAAGCTGTATTAAAATACAGAAAAAAGTCCTGAGCTTTGTGTTGTACGTACTTGAAGTTGTCATCAATAACCAGAACCAGAAACATGCATTGTAACATTGAGATCTCACTGCCGGACTCAGATGCTGTTTTCTGGGGGGAAATGTGACAAAGAGATGATAGGGACAACTGTCAGGGTCCCAACTTTTCCACATATAAATTCAGCAGTTTTTCTAATACAAGTTGCAAAAAGACTCTACCTACAACAACACGGAAAATGACCTAATCACCATTAGGAAATAGCGGGACCTACTTGGCTCACACTGTCTGTTTTTTGGGGTTAAGTGTGCTGAAGACAATTAGGTGATTTCTCTCATTTGAGCTGCCATAAACACTACCTACTACCACATTACTGATGTTTGTTCTTATAACAGCTGTGTGAATTACTGTAAACTACTTTGAAAGCCCAGTGTTATCCAGTGAAGGATCTATTGTTGTCAGACTCTGAATGTTGATACAGGAGGTAAACAGAGAGAAATAAATGACCTGGAGTTATTTTCTCTTCTGTCAGACAGACTGAGTTTCATTACATCCCGGCTATTTACAGCATCGTAAGTGCTGCTTGTTCTGTCTAAAAAGCTGCACGTGTCACATGTCTGGTATCACATTGGAGTGGAAATTGTGTTTTTCAAATAAAAACAAATTGTGATTGTCAATTTCTTTTTTGATATAGAGCTGTTTGTTTGGACTGAGCAGGAAAATGTTCATGTAAGTGAGGATTCTCAGCGAACTGCAGCACCACTCTAGGACTGGAGACTAGAGGGTTAATCGCTGAGAGGTTTTGGAAAAACAAAACCATAGCAGCCATCAACAACCACTACATGACGAGGATCAAAACAGCAAAAAGTGGTTTAATTGGATAATATCTGTCTGGGGTTGTTTTTCCAGCATGTTTTCAGCCTTTTCAAGAAGTGAAATGTATGTTTTGATTCACTTCTCTACAGCATCAATTTAGTCTCACTGTGAGCTCTCAGCAGCAGCCAGTCGCCACACCCAGCATTCCCTCAAACACACACAACAAACAGGAGGAGGAAGAGGAGGAGGAGGAGGAGGAGGAGGAAGGGGGGGAGGAGATGAAGGGAGAGATGGAGGAGAGAGAGGTAAGAAAGGGGAGGAAAGAGAGAAAATGAAGATAGAAAGACAGAGGTATCCACGGCAACAGGCTTCTCTCCCAGCCAAAAGTCAATGCTATAAGACAGTTACTGGGCAGCTGAACTATCTCTGTCACTAACACACACACACACACACACACACGCACGCACGCACGCACGCACGCACGCACGCACGCACGCACGCACGCACGCACGCACGCACGCACGCACACACACACACACACACACACACACACACACACACACACACACGCACGCACGCAGGCTAAAGATTTGTGCTATATATCAGGATAACTGATACAGTCATATATATATTTTTAATATTTTTTGTTTCATTACGTTTCTAGCTTTCATGGTCTACTGTAAATATCTCATTTGATGTTGGAACAAAGTTGACCCGTGTATAGAGTTCCAAGTTTAATCAATCTGTTTTTAAGACCCTAAGGTCACAACCAGTCAGTGTTTTAAACTAAACACTTTTTCACTTGTTCTAAGTGTGCCTGGGGAGCAACCACTTTTCTGTAACCAGGCTTAATAAAAAAACCCAAAAACCCTTAAACCTTGGGAGCTCAGCACTGACATATTTGTTTTAGTTGATATGGCAAACACAATAACAAACAGTCACCAGCGTAAGTCAGATATTCATTCTCATTTTAGCTCTGTTTTGGTCTCAGCCAAAAAAGAAAATTAGGGTTTGATTTGTTTAGCTTTGAGGAAACTGAATCTTCTCCTCTTTGTAAACCAGTTGCTAACAGTTGTTAACTGTATATGGGTTCTATCCACCTGTTTTCATGCAGACTTTCAATTTGTGCATTAAAAAAATCTCCAAGTGGGATTGCCATCATTTCAAGAAAATCTCAAAATATTTTAAAAGGTTTTCATGCTTGGCTGAGGTGGAAAAGCTGGTGTATCCATAAAAGCAAAATGCAAGAAATGGAAACAGACTCAGCGAATAAATCATGATGTGCATGAAGCATGTGACTTTAATATCCAGTGAAGAGACAAAGAATATCAGCAGACAAAAACATCAGATTTGTTTGGGGCGAAGAGGAGCATTCCTCAAATTATTATATGAAACAAACAAAATGTTATATGTTTATATTTTCTATGTTGCTTTTCAAAGTTTGATGTTTGGCTGGCAGCCGTTTTATCACGTGATATTGTTGCACCTTCTTCTTCTGCAGTGATTTAATGGCACCTGAGTGGAGAACTAGCAACACCAGCTGATTATTTTAATGAACCAACTCCTAATAATCCCAAAATGGTAGCTGCTTGAAACACGCATTAATTCACACTGTGTTTGTTTGTTTGCTGTTTGGCGCTGGGTAGGAAGTGTACAGTGGGTTTTCACTGAAAATGAGCTACCTGCTGTGGCCAAACATGACACAATGAGAGACGTGAGAGTGAATCACAACCGAAAAGTTGCAGAGAAGATAAACAAAACAATGAGCTGAAAGATGCTGCAGAACTGCAGAGTTGGTGATAACTCTATTGTTTCATCACAAAAACCAACCCCCTTTTATACAGAGCCATTTTATCTGTTGTTATAACTGATTTGGCTTCTGCAGTCTTTTTGATGCACTCATAGATTCTGTGATCACAGAACTGTGTTGACGTATTAGCCTCCAAACAACAGCTGGGTTATTCCTGATATAACTGATGCTCCCTGGCTTCCCCAGACATTTGAATAAATTCAGCATCGAGTTCACCCCAAGTTACACACTCAGCAAGTGTCTTCAACCAAAATCCGCCCCTCCTCCATGCTGTTCTGGTGTGTGACGTTAATCACGGATCGTCTCCCAGCTTTAGCAGCGAGGCGTCTCGTGAGCAATCCTGTGAGTCACAGTGACGCTGGCACCGTGCCTCAATTCCTCAAACATGCGTGTAAAAATAGACATGGAGACGGAGTGTGATGCCCTGTGCATCTGTGAATACGCTTGAGCCCAGATTGGATCCAAGCCCCTGTGATTATTATTACATAGAGGTGAAAATCAAAGTGAATTACAGACATCTGAGCCTGGCTTATTGGAAATCTGCGTATTATCAGCGGCCTGTGTGTGTATGAGCATGTGTTGAAGGCAGAGAGCAGCATTTAATATACAAACACAGAGAGGAAAGCCAGCGGTGTAATCTCCATTTGGAATGAAATTAATTCTATTCACTGTAAGCCTGAGGAATGAAAACACTGATACACTACAACTTCAGTTTCTATTGAGAATTCAACTGTGTTCTTAATAAAATCTGGGTAAAATAAAAGACAGGCCTGGATTGGATTGCGCAGAGATGGATTAATTTTTAAACCCAATTAAATCAAACTTTAAATTATGCTGTACCGCAGTTTTAAACTACCTTGAAATCAAGAAATATTAAATTTTATCATCTCTTTAAACCTGAGTTTAGTTTTTACTCTAAACCTAGATTAAATTTAATTCTGCATAACCAAATCTAAAATTTAAAAATGTATGATTGAAGAGGTTTAACATTAAAAGAGATGCCTTTTTTTAAAAAAAAGATGGATCAAGCAAAATAAGCAAACCACTTACATTGTATGATGTGTCTCTTCTTAATTTCACTAATAATTCAGCCAACAAGTTATTCTCAGGAGGAAAAATTAGAGCTTCTCTACCATCATGAGTATAGCTAACTAGGCTAAATAACTTTTTATCAAGCTAACAAACTATATTATATTAAATTTTTAACTAGCTAGCAAACATCATCAGGTTTAGTTACATGTTTAGGTGGCTAGTTAACAATATAATGTTCAGTTAGATAGCAAACAATGCAACATTTTGTTAAGTTTTTAATCAGCTATTTAACAACACAATGTTTAGTTAACTTTTCTAGAAAACAATATAATGTTGTTCTTGTTGAAACTTTTTAATTTGCTAGCAAACAACGCTCAAATTCATTATTCATTTATTTATTTATTTATTTTGTTAGTTAGTTATTTTAATTTGTATAAGCAAGCTTTATATTGATTAAATTCTACTAAACTTGGATTTACTAAACTGAGCTTATTTTTTTTTATTGTGCAACAGTGCTCGTCTTATTTTTAAATCTGGATTTACTCATTTTAAACTTAGTTTGATTAAAACTATGATTAGGACTAATTTTAGATTAAATAAAGTTTTGTTGGTGCAGCCCAATCTTTGTCTACTGAACGGATTTAACGAATGGCTGCATCTAACATGGTTCAATCTTTCTTTAATTCCACATCTCCTCCACACCTCAGTGGCCTGCTTGAGCCAGACGATCAATCCTGAGGATAAATGTGCCCATAGTTCAGTCGGGCCTGTGACTAAACCGCATCAACTCAGAGCCACAGCTCGCTCTTATATACACCTCTCTGTCAGGAAATACAGAGGCAGGTGGATTTACAGTCATGATATCAGAGGCTGCGAGGTAACACCAGAAGCAGGGTGGTGCATACCTCGTGTGTGATGTTTCATGGATTGAACTTTCTATAAGCGCAGTGGAGATCAGTGCATACTTAACATAGTGCAAGGGCACAATTGCTAGTGACAGTTTATTCAGATACATTCACTCTTATTACATAAGTAAAAAGACAAGCAATGGGTGGAAAATAATGTTTTTGTAATTGTAAATAAATGAGAGTAGGATGAAAACTACACTGGAGACACCAGGGTCATTTCCTTTCTAAATCTCCATTTCCATTTTTCATGCAAGGATGCAATTTAGTTAGAGGGAAATTAATGATGCTTTTCAAGTATAAGCTCACCCCAGAGGCATATACAAAGAATTTACAATCTAAAATGCATCCTTAATTAAATTACCATCTGTGTATTTTAAATCCTGGTTAGGCCTCTGAGTGAGACCTACGTGAAAAGCACAGACAGTGGAAGAAGTCGACTGAGCTTTCAGGTCTGGAAAATGAAAGTAACATAGAAACGCTTTAAACCTTAAGTCTTATGAGAAAATGACCGAGCTTCTGACTTGATTTATGACCTCAGGTTAGAGTTTATGGTGTCGATCACTAGTTTCAAGTCTTTTTCAATACAGCATGATGGTCATTTAGAAAATTATGGTCCCATTTAGGGTAAAATAGGCGATAAAGCAGGGTATGCATTCTCCCGTCCAGTGCAAGGCACCACAAAACTCCTATGACTTAACATTCATTCACCACATTGCCATCACACTTCTCATTAGTCTGTATGACACTGACATCTGCACATTTCACATGTATGTGCACACGAACACCAGGACCAGACGGTCCACCTTTATTTCCTGCTGAGCAGACGAGCCAAAATGAAGGACAACAGCAGTATGTCACCCACCAACTCCACGCTCTTGTCGGTACCGCACATGCTCTGGTAGAAAAAAAAAAACAAGATGGCAACCCGATAATCCTTTAAAAGGGTAGTCCAAGAACCAACAGGTAACATCACGGTGTCTCGGACCACTTATTATTTTACTGTCCATAGTGAAAATATAGTTTAAAAAAAATGTAGGGCTGCAACTAATGATTATTCTCATTATCGATTAATCTATCAATCATTTTCTCAGTTAATCCATTAGGTATTTGGTTTAGAAAAAAGTTGAAACTTGTTCATTACTGTTAAAGCCCAAAGCAACATCCTCAATTGTCTTGTATTGTTCACAACCCAAACATACAGTTTACTGTCATAGATGGCTAGAAACCAGAAAATATAGAATTTGGACAGCTTTTCTGAAAGAAAAAAAAAGAGTCAAATCAATTAACCTTAGTTGTCAGCTTTACAAAAATGTGTGTGTGTCCTGAAAATTCTGTGTGCCCTGATGAAACAAACTCTATTAAATCCATCAATCAATTATTTAGAGGTGTACCTTCTCAATGGGAAACTTCCCGCTGCAGGAGATCCCAGTGGGGATCAGACGGGAGGAGCAGCTGCCAGTCCTCACCAGGCCTGCTGCACTAAACTCAGGCCGCGTGCTTAATTAGCCCTGCCTCTTCCCTGCCAGGCCTCCGTCAGCCTTCCATCGACTGACACCTCAGGCAGGTAGGCTGACAGACTCACACACACACACACGGACACACATGTTTAGCTACCCTTTACTCTCATGAGCGTGCACAGAGGTGTATAAGAGAGAATATGCACTCAAATAAATATCAAAGCACAGTGTAATAGGCTCTCATAAACCCACACACAGCACTCTGGCTCCTGTTTCACGCTCAGCCACAGAAACCTCTGGATGATTCCTGAATTGATCATCTGCTGTTAATTGAGCACTCAGAAAAAAAAGAGCCTCTTACAGTGAGGTGACAGTACGCTGACCTTTTACTAGATGTCCTGCAGAGATAGTGTGTGTGTGTGTGTGTGCTCTAGTATTCCTATTTCTGTGAGGACCAATTTGATTTTTAGACGACGAAAGCAAGGACATTTGTGGGAATGAGGATGTTTTACGGTGGTTTTCACTTGCTCAAAAGACTGTTTAAGGGTCAAGACTATTAGGATTAAAATAGAATTAGGTCTATGTTAAGGCTTGAGGTTTAAAAGAGTACAAAGAAAAAAGTGCACACCCAAAAGTGCACACCCAAAATTGCTCTTTAAAATATTGCATGCTGGAAAAAACTGCACAGATTAGAACAGTGATGAAGGCTTAGTGAAAACACCTGATGTTTGCTGGGCAACCATGGAAAAACAAGAAATAGTCCAGCATAAAACCGCCTGGAAAACCGTGTTCATCATGTTATTTTTACACTTTAAAATGTGTTAATTAGTCAGATTTAGAGGTGCGGGTAGGTGGAGTTTCTACCTTTGAACCAAGCCAAGCATGTTGCTTTCCCTTGAAAAAACGTTTTGAAACAGTCCCACAGGTTACAGCGCTGATGCTTTACCCTCTCCTCCTGCAATCTAGGGGGTTTATATGTAGCATTGTCATCATGCAGAAATCTCCAACAGGTTACTTGGGAAAATGGTTTTAGAAGGGGTTGGAAAAATAACTTTTTGATGATAAAACATCCACAAAACCAGTTTCATTGTTGTTTCATCATTTGAACACACAAGAAACTCTACAGAGAAGCTACACAATTACATAAAAACCTCAAAAGCCTCAAAAAAAAAAGTAATGGAGCTGCCCTTTGACCTACAGAGAATTATCACCAATATCTGCAGCTCTCCTTTATGGAGCTTTATAACAAGTTTCAGCTCCTTGTTTAGCTCTTTGACCTGCAACTTTACTGTTTTGTTTCACTCTCACTGCTCTCATAAGTGTTGTTTTTCTACACAGAAGTATGCTGTTGTCAATTTAAGCAGGTCTAAAACCCCACCGTACACAATGTGCTCAGTGCCAAAAATCAGACAGACACAATTAATGGCTAGCTGGTTAAGATAGTGAAGCATTTAGCAGCCAGATATTTCCCACAGAAGCTGGTAGAGACCAAAAACAGAGTGAATATTGGACTTACATTTGCTACATGGCCAGAAATACGACTTCAAATGTATGATAATGTTACAAAGTTGGATGTGTAAATAAGCAATGGTTAACCAGTTTGCCATGTAAGAAGCCTGGGAACCAATCAAATCTGCGAGCTCGTGTTTTATTTGCTCTGGCAGATGGTTCAGAAAGATTTCCAGCTGACCTGGAGAACCATTTGTCACAACAATTTATCTAATATAGGGCAGGTTTGACACGATGACTGTGTAGAGGAGGGTCATTAAGGCATTTTAAGGCATTGAATCTGTTTTGCATCATAAATGAACCGAATGGTATAATTTTTCTCTAAAAGAAGAACAAAAAGTGCATCTTTTTTAGCTTTTGTTGTTTGTCGTACTTCTGACAAGATTTTGTAGATTTTTTAAGATGAGATGCGTCCAGGGGATTTTGGTCTGTGCCACATGGAGATTGAAAATCAGCTGAGAGACTAATTTGCATTTGCAAAGTGGTCTGGCCAATGTTCAAGTGTGCAAGTTCACACTCAGAGAGAGCTGGCTTAAAGTTCACTTCACAGAGATTAAAATGAACTTGTTCACATTGATAGTTCACAATTTTGAATTCTGAACTAAATTCACACTTCCAAAAATGAAGAGTCTTTATAATGATATCATTCTAAGAGGTGGATGATCTTGTTTTAATTTGTCCCACGATTACTCATATCAAACTGTTACGGACAACAGTTTACAACAATTTGAGAATGTTTTGCACTGCAGCACACAGAGCACACATACTGTTGACATTTCCAACTAGAAACTCAACATTACAACTTCCCAGTGCAAACTGAACGCCCCTAATACATGAGAACTGCAGGGAGATGGAGAGGGAGAAGAGACAGAGGAGAAAAGCAAATGCAGGTCTATCAGTCTGTTTTACACAGTAACACAATCTCCAATCTTCTTTGTAGTTCTTACACTTCATGCTACATGATCAAAGTTTTTACACCGCGCTGACATTTCTGTCTATATTTGTATGTTCTGTCTCTCTCTCTGCTGCGATCACACTTTTTTTTTTATCATCTGACAATGTAAGTGCCATTATCTCTCTCAGGAGTGAGCAACGCTTATGTCAACATTCACTGATTGCAAACTGATCCATTTAGTCACTGCTCACCAAAAATACGTGCTCATTCACACACAACACTATGTCTGGCAAGGTCAGGCTGCAATATCAGCTTACAAGTGGATGAAAAGTCAATTGTGTGTTCACAAATTGTTTTTGCTGCCCCCAGTGGCCAGGTCAAGAACTGCAGGTCTAAGTATAATTTTGCTAGCAAGGTCTTCTGTGGTATTGCCGCTTTTACTAAAGTAAAAGATCTGAATACTTCTTCAAACTCTGGGCATTAAAGGCTAGTAAAGGAGCTGAGGGTCCTCACAAGTGTGGAAATACAAACATTAACAACATTAGCCAGTACTCAGTGTGCATGAATCTTCACACTCCAGACATGGCTCACACACAGCAGTGTATATTAGAGAGAGCCACTCATCAGAGCCACAGTGGATATTGACCAGAACACAGCAACACTCAGCTCAGCATCACTCCCTTCAAAACCATATTAGCAAACAATATAATATAGTATAACTGAGTGAGTAATGACTTGTTGTAATCGCATATGACACAGCGATCAGACATCATTACATATAATTCCTGTTAATGTCTGTTAATCAGATACAGTGGAGCTCATTAGATGTAATGAGACACTCCCTCCATAACAGCACATTAACCTGGAGGTTACTCAGTCTGACTTGTTTCCTTCTGGTCACCACAGCATACACAGTATTTTGACTTAAAGCCAGCTGTATTCTTGACACAGAGTATAAGACCAGGCTTAATGTACAGATGCAACTGCTGTCGGGCTGAAATATCTGTAGCGAGATAACCGACGCACACGCTTCAACCCTTTTTCCTCAGCTGTTGATTGAAATTCATCCTGTTTCTATTTTTAATCGCCTCAGTGGATGGGCAAACCCAGAGAAAACAACAATAGAAACTGTGATCAACAATAGAAGCACACTAATTCTATTTGCTGGGCTTTTTAAAATCAGCAGTGGGCCAGTCAGTCAGTCAGGAAGCTGCTGAATGGAGCAGAACAATAGCAGCGAAGAGGCCACACCTGGCCTGGACACCTGGTGAGCTGCACAGCAGCAGCACAAACACACCACCGATGGACATTTGCGTGTGGTCTTCATGCTCAGCAACAGGCAGAGGAAATAATACAGCATGTCTCTTATCAGTAATAGAAGAGGGAGCCATTAGGATTGAGAAAGCAGCAAAGTAATCATTAATGTTAATAACACTACCGAGAGTTAATAAACGTGTTATGTAATACAGATCTATGATTTAATTGCAGTATTTACGCAGATAGTTAGTCAGGTTGTGATAAGCGGCTGAGTTTAGCGCTGCAGTTCCCCACAATAAAATACAAAATGGTACAGAAATGCCTTTCACAGTTTCACAAAGTTGAAGGAGATGTCTTCAATGGCCGAATTAAATAAACTTCCTGTCTCAGGTCTTAAAACAGGATTTTCCTCAATTTAGTATCACAGACACAAATCCTAATTAACTTTAGGAATCCTATCTTATGATACTTCATCATATTTTACCTAAGGTTAGAAAATCCTAAATACTCAATCCAACATCATTTATCAGATTTTATGTATGTTACCTAGCAACCAACAGTACTTTTCTCATCTTGCAGAGCTACAAAATGTTGCTATTGTTGTTTTTGTAAACATACTGAAACACACTTTGAAACATACAGAAAATGGATCAAAAACAAAGATGGGCAGATAATTTCAAGACAGATGGGTTAAAGGCTTTGATCACATCAGTAGAAATGCAAAATATGTTCCTTTTGAGAAATTTACAATAATGCTAACTTTGGAAATATAAGAAAGAGAGCAGGCTAAGTTAGCAGACACAGTCTCCGCTATATCCACCATCCACTGTGTAAACACAGTCAAAGAGCAGCAATACAGATTAAACAAGTAAGCATATACGACCATTAGCTACTGTTACAAACATTACGGTTTGCCATGGTTAGCAAACATTAGCCACTGTAAGACAACACTACCATTAGCTACCATTAGTGAACACTACCATTAGATACTGTTGGCAAACACTACTGTTAGCTACTGTTAGATAACACTACCTTTAGTGAACACTATGGTTAGCTATTGTTAGCAAACACTGCCGTTAGCTACTGTTAGAAAACACTAGCATTAGCTGCTAATAGCAAATTTTACTGTCAGCTACTGTTATACAACACTACTATTCGCTACTGTTAGCAAACACCACCATAAGCTAGTTACTTAGTTGGCTAATATTACAGGTGGAAAAGTAAAGGTTAGGACAGGTTAAGTTATCCTAAAGTTATTATAGAGTTTTTTTTTTAAGATTTTGGAAAGTTAGGATGTTTGTGTAACACATGTTTCCTATCTTCTTTTTTTTTTTGGGGGGGGGGGGGGGGGGGGGGGCATTAGAATAGGAACCGTTCATATGTAATGGCTTTTTTCTTAATTGTTCTGTCCAATCAACAGCCCCATAGCAAAAGATATTCAGTTTACAATCATTTAAGCAGAGAAAAAGCAGAAAAGAGCAGCACATCCTCACATTGGAGGAGTTCACAGTTGAAAATGTTTGTCTTTTTTGCTAGAAAATGAATTTAAATTATTACCAAAATAGTTTGACAATTAATTTCTGTCAATCAACTAATCAAATCAACAAATCTTTGCATCTAGATGAGTTTGATACATTTACTGTGCATAGCTAATCAGGAGGGACGGGAGGTCTTCATAGCCTTTTGTTGACAGAAAAGATTCACAGCCATAAGCAAAGAAAAATCCTTCCTCTAATCCACTTTCCACTGACACATCCTCCTCCTCTGCGGTAGTTTTAGTCTAGATATACAGTATAGCTATTGTCATAACCTGAGTCAAACTCATAGTTAATTTCGTCCACATTTGGATTCCTGTCCACAAAAGACATTGTTGTAAAGTAATTCTACTTGTACACTCAAAAAGTCTGATTTAGTGTTTTTCATAACCTATTCTACTGTGTCATCTCCTATTTCCTTGTTGTACAGTAATTAAGCAACCAATTGATGAAACAACAAACTAATTTATCACTTAAACAAATCCCAGACTGAACTCAGATTGTATGTGTGTCTCTTTCTCTCTCTCTGTGTGTGGTGGTTGAATTTTGTCATGTATTGCTCTGTGTGTGCTGTCCATGGTGCTGAAATTCCCCATAGACTCTTATTCACAGAAAACAAGGGCAAAACACTGGGGCTGGAACTTTCAATTATTTTCATTATCTATTAATATGTCGATTATTTTCTTAATAAATTAGTTGTTCGGTCTATAAAATGTTGAAAAATGTTGATCAATGTTCTCCAAAACCCAAAGTGACCTCCTCTTATGTCATAGAGGACAAAAGAAACCAGAACATATTCACATCTGAGAGGCTGAAATCAGATAATATGGGCAGTTTTTCTCAAAAAGATGACTCAAAACAATTAATTGATTATAATTGTTGCAAAATAATTGTCTGTTTGAGGACTTTTGTAGAAATAGGAGAAATGTGTGTTGAGGTTGGGGGCCACAAATTGGTTATGAAAATGTATGTACATTTTTGTGCATTTGTCAACACAGTTTACCCACCTTTGCTGCACATCTCGGGTGAATGTATGTACCTTTCACACCTTCAACCCGCTTCATTTGCACCATGGAGCAGAAAAAGGATATGGCCACTCAATGATTTTCTTGGCGTACTTCCTGACCACGTTGTCCTCGCCAAAGATGAAGAGGGACCTGTTGACGGTGAAGCAGTTCTCCCTGACCGGGATGGGGTTGTACAAGGCCATGGTGCGGGCACGCTGCGCTTTGGTCTGCTTGAAGGCTGGGGAGATGCCACCTGTGGACACGGCCGCCCCATCGCGGTTGCGGTTGCGCTCGGACCCTCCATCCCCGGAGCTCAACAAACCCGGGACGTCGTCTCCAAAACGGGCCATTCTGTCAAAAGCAAAAACCACACGGAGAGGGAAGACAGTGTGAGACAGGAGGAGACAGAAAAAAGGAGGTTAGTGTCTCCTAGAAAGCGGCAAGGGCGCGGTGCTGCGCTCGGTGTGGCAGCGATATCCTGACCGGTTTTAGTCCATCATCAACAGTTTTATTCGCCAAAAACACCGCGCTCAGTGCTTTTCAACTTCAAAATCTGCTCAAAACATTCACCAGTTAAAAAGCCCAGTCCAAGAAGCACGTCGATTCCCTCCTTTCAAGTGCGCTCTGCGTAAAAAAAAAAAAACAGGTACACAAATCCAAAAAGTAATTCAATCCCGCCTCAGTTACCAATCCGAAGCTGCGAAAACTGGTTCATTTTGCGGCGTTTTATCCATCCGAACACTAATAGGTTGGAGAAAAGCTGCAACAGGTCACGTCTTCAGCCATCCTCAGTCCCCTGAGCGAGAAGCATGCAGCAACAGAGCAGGCTGATCCATGGATTTTTAAATAAACTAGTCCACACTGAGTAATTCAGAGCACATCACTCCTGTCTCCTCTCTCCTCTCTCCTCTGGTGACCACCTACCACAAGAGCATTATCCTACTGCATGCATGCGTAACAGGACGAGCGGAAAAAAAAACTTTGGCTTTTTCCACCACATTTTTCCAACAAAACAAGCTGTCACACAGGGAGCGAAAAGAAAACGCTCAATCCGCCTGGTTTGCAGTGGGATGGTGAAGGTGGAGGAGGAAGTATCTCCCTGTCTTTCTTTCCCCCCCGCACTGTAAAAAAAGAGCAGGAGAGAGGACAACAGTGTCTCCTAATGCGACAGGATCAACACACCTCTCCCAACCTCTGTCCAACCCTGCACAGGCGGTTTACTGTGCGCAGAGCCACTTAACAACATTTAAAATTCAAGGAAAAACAGTCACAATCTAAAGAAAACAAATATTAGTTGCTGTTGCCTCTGTCTTGACGAGCAGAGATTATACACACCAATTATATTGACCATTTGACAGCCTGTAAACCTGCTATTCCAAATATTAACCTTTGATTTATGCTTTTCTATACTTTTTTTTTGTAAAATATTAAAGGGTTACTGTGACTGGTAATAAACTGCCATTTGAGGAGCCGGGTGCCACGCTGTGATATTGGCTTGGACTTGTGTTGTTCACCCTGCGTGGTCACGCCTCAGGGCGAGCAAACTGAATGCTGGTCACGCATCATCAGATCTGGAGGGGAGTAAACACCTGTTGTGGAATATAGTACCAAGAGCCAGCAAGGCACTCTGGAGGACAGCAGCGAGCATCTTTGGTTAATTACAGGGTTCAGAACCTACTATTGTAACAAGGCTTGATAGTGAGGGGGCGGCATACTGCTGCTGTGTGCTGGCTGGAAGTGATTGTATCTCCTCTCATGGGGATGAAGCTTTTCACAATGAAGGAGGGGAAATGGTGGAGCAGGGGCTGGTGCATGTTGGGTTGGAAGGGAGGAGGTGAAATGTTGCTATTACAAATAAAAGTGCTAGTGCTGCATATTAGGGCATTTCCATAAGTTTTGAGTGAAATTATTAGAATTAAGGATGTCATCAGCAGAGGACGCTGCACAGTGTACAACAACCAGTGGAATATGACGCACCCACTTTGGTTCCCTCCAGGAAAACCTGCTAATTTTTTCTTTGGTTCCAGCTGGGAACCAACTTTTCAGGTTCCAAACCAGTTTATTTTTGGTGTTAATGCTCAGAATGACTCAAACTGAGATGCTTGAACCAGAACTGAGCTGTTTTTATGTTGGTGGGAAAGGACTGTGAGAGAACGCTTTTTGGTTCCTGGTAGAACTCTTATATTGGTTCCACTTGGAACTATTTCCCCAACATAAATGGTTATACCTATCCATCTGGGGAAAGTTCCACCCAGAACCCCCGATTAAAGATCCTACAGAAAAAAAACTCTTCTATGGCATAATGATTCCCCCTAGAACCCTCTGTGGGAGTTCCATCCAGAACGTTTCCACCTTCTAAGGGTGCTAACAACCATCCACCCATGGTGGTCTATCAAGAAGGATTTAATATTCAAAGAGTTTCTCCTCAAACCCAGCCAGGGTGTTCTACTGGGAACCCTTTAATATTCCAAGGGGTTCATCTAGAAACCACACAAGGTGTCCTATGAAGAACCTTTTATATTTTATCTAGAACCCACATAGAGGTTCTACCAAGAACCAAGAATAGATGATTATATCTGGAGCCATCTGTGAAAGGTTCCATCCAGGATCCTCTGTGAAAAGTTCTGCAGAGAACCCTTCTGTGATGTAATGGCTCCAACCAGACCCCTCTTCCATTGAGTGCTAAATGTGTTGTAATGCATGGCTTAAAACAGTCCAACAACAGCAACAACAAAAAAAAAAAAAACATTTCCTGAAAACTATAGAAATTACTGGGCCTTTTTTCAGAAATGAAACTATACACTTTCTGAGCAATTTTAAAAGATTTATATATATGTAAAGAACCAATGACCTTGAGGAGGAGTGCCACAGAGAGGGCAGGTAAGTCAGAAAGTCTTGAGAGGGTGACTAACACATTATTGGTTTTGGTCTTTGCACGGGATCTGCTCATAATAACAAACATCACACATATACTTTAATTGAGACGAGGCTCCACTCAAAAAAAAACAAAACTGTCCACTGTCCTGAAAAGATATAATGAAAGCCTTTATTCTGAAACAGCATCAAGCTGAGAGAATCCATGCAAAGTAAAATTCTCCGGCCATCACCATGTACTTTTTAAAACTGAGATACTAAATGGATGGTGATGTCAAAGAAAAGATGAACCACAGGAGAGAGTTAACCACGACGCTGACACTGATGGGTATTTAGTGATGGTGGTATGACGAAGGCAGTGATCAATGGTGTGTGGCCTCCAACTCATTAGTGCTCCAACACATTATGAGCATTAAAAATAGAACACATAACAGACAGATTTCTGACGTCTCCTCATTATAAATGAGACAAATTTTCCTACAACAGTTTCCTTCAGTTATAAGACAAAAAAAAAAATCATATTTTACTTGCTTTTTGTTATTTCAGTCTCAGCTGATAGAAACGTTAGTTCTGCCACTTCCTCTGTGCAGCGGTAAGCGGGTGATACCATTACATTGTTTTCTACCAGGATGAGAGCGTGCGGCAGCCACAGCTTTCTGGCTGAGAGGTGAGGGGTGAATTATGGTAATTAGGTGTTAGCGACAGGGATGATTAGGGTGGAAGGATGATGGTTCTTTCCTGGAAAAAGGCAGGGAGTGAGCTCTTTGTTGTAGATGAGGCTTCTTTGAGTCCTTAGTTTCGTCTCTAATTAAAAAGCACCTTTTTTGACTCAAACTAGCAGTTATTGTATTGAAGGACTGTGACTGAACCCAACGGAAACAGGCTCAGATCAATCAGTCCCTAAAGCTTTGATAAGACTGGTCAAATAAACAAAAAACACTAACCCCAAGGTTAGTTGGTACCACTTTTTAATACCACATCCTTTATGAAGATCTTAAAAGTTGTAACTGATGGTTTTATTAATGGTTAATAAATCCTTTACTAATACATTATAGATCAGTTATGAGCCATTAAGAAGATCTTAAAGCAGGATGAGCCCCCAGTTTGTTACAGACAAAAAAAAAGAGGTAACAAGACCAAAAAGGCATGACAAGATAAAAACAACAATGTGTAAGACTAAAAACAACATAATAGACAAGTGATGGAGGCTTGACTGGAGAAAAGGTAAGGATCTGTTAGTTTTGCACAGAAACAGTCGTTAAAAATGTCCTTCAGAGGGCTACTTTTTACTTTTACATTTCAGATCCTGCACTTTTTCACTTTCATCTGAGTAAAGAAGTTGAATTAGTACTTCTACTTTTACCAGAGTCTTTTTTTTTTTTTTTTACACAAGTATCTATACTTTTGCTTGATTAAATAATGTGCGTACTTTTGTCACCTGTGGTTGTGGAGGCAAAACAAACAGAAAACTAAAAATTGTATTATAAGCAGTATATAAATATTTAACAAACGGTTCAAGTCTTTATAATGCCGTTGAAAGAAGCTATAAATACCTATTAAGTATTCATCAACAATAATAACTCCTCCTGTGGTTAGGGTTTAGGGTGTTATATAAACTTTGTGGATGACAATATAATAAAACATAGTTGTAATGATATAAGTAATAAATAATAGTCTTCATAGGAGAAGTTATAATTGCTGAAATATACTGTATATTACCTGTAATAAACAAGCTAAATGTCTTATATCTGTTCACAGCTGCATTATAGTATAACTAATTTAATGTTTATATACAGCTAATAAATGATAAATATGTTGACTAAAAGCAAAGTGTGACCTAAAATAGTAAGTAAAACTTCTTCAAATAGAAATCCTGCAAAGTAAATTGATATAAAAAACAAAAATACTATAAAAACATAAACTGAATCAAACATCTTTCCTATAGAAGTAAGACACAGCCTTATAGGATTTTTGAGTATTTACAGGAACCCTGAAATATTGTACTGTAACAGCTGAAAATTTCATAAAACTTTTTGACTGGTTTGTGGGCCGACTGTATTAAAAACAGCAGACTATAGTGAAAAAAAGAATAAATTTAATTAAATAGAGTTATAGAAGGTAAATACTGGTGGAGAAGTGACATTTAATTTAACATTGTAGACATGTCAGTGTTGGAACGTCTTCTGCGAGCTGCAAGTTGTGTCTAGCTTGCAAAAAATCTGGCGCAGGAACATGGGGTTACCAAGGTTACCTGCTGTCATGACAGCAGGTTGACAGTCCCTGCTCTGGTAATGGGACTTCTTGCCACAGGCCTGAGGTGTGAACAAAGATTTTAACTCAAAAATAGAACGTGTGGACAGAGGAGACACCTGGTAGGCTCGTATCTAAAACCTGGTCATTACCACGCTCTCCTGTTAATAGCCTTGAAACTAAATTAGCTGCTCACCCGGAGGGAGAAATGGTCATGTGGAAGCCCACATGTGAATTCACAGCACTTGTTTGTCATATGTGACCATTTCAGCAGTTTCCGTCTTCATCTGCCAACATCTTTCCATCAAGCTCCCACACTTTTTTGAATTCACATGGCTTTTCATGTGGCTCATACCACTGATTCTGTGAAAAGTTAACTATCTTCATGCTACAGTGTAGAGTTTACCCCTATTTTTGATTTAGATATCTTACCAAGGCAAAGTTTATCGATTGGTGATTTTGCAATAGCTGGGGTTTGTTAGGGTTAGTCTGTATGGCAGGTCTTGAATTTTACATCACAGTCCAGCTGAAGCAGAGCAGTAAGATGATGTGCAGCTCTATGCTTCATGGTTTGCTAAAAATATCAGATTCAGAAACTTTATTACTACAACTTTAGTTTCCTGACATGTGCCAACTCAGCAAGCCAACAGGACCATATATACTGTGTAAAAGAGCAGCATGGGGCAAAAATAGGACTTTTATATGAAGGGGTGTGCATAAGACTGACATATAACCTTGACATGACACCTGTCATGAATATGAACTACGAAGTCTTTATTATTGCTCATAACTGTTGTCATCACATGTGATTTCGTCAATTATGTCATCTTCATGAAAAGTCCTAATTTTACTTTTTTAGTTGAGTTGATATCATCAAGTAACACTTTGATATTGATATTTTAATGACTAGTCTAAATTGCACCATTGTTGCTGAGGTCACAGAAATGATTCATTACACACTTATAATGGTCTCATAACAGCCAATGTCAAAACCAACCACATGTAACAGTTTAATGATTAAATCTGCTATGGTATGTTTATGACAGCTCTTGTTATGCGGTCTTGATTAATGTCAAGTTGTCATAGCAAAGACATCTTATACAATGTCAACTTTGCATTTAAAATGACTTAATTGAATGACAATAGTCAGAAACATTCATAAAGACTCCTACAGGTTTGTGTCAGGTGTTACATGCTGGTCATGAAGGAGTCATGTCAGTTTCATGCACACCCCTCAAATAAAATGTTTTTAATTTTCTGCTCCAAATATACATCCTGCGCTGCGCTTCGTCACAGTTCATGTGGTCCTTTTGTCCTTGCTGAGTTGGCACATGTCAAGAAAATTAATTAAGTTAATGACACCTGTCATGAACCTAAAGGAGTCTTTATGAATGTTCATGACTGCTCTCATTAAGTGTCATTCGGTAAATTATGTCCTTTTTCATGCAAAGTTGACATAGTTTGAAATGTCTTCGTTATAACACTTGACATTAACCAAGATAAAATTAACCTGTTTCTCACCTGCCATCCACACGTCATAGCTGGCCTTACTATCAAACATGACATTAGACTGTTATATGTGGTTGGTTTTGACACTAGTTGTCATGAGACCTCTATAAGTATGTCATTAATATTTTCCTCAACCTCAGTTACAGTGGTACAAATTAGACTAGTCATTAACATGTCATTAAGTGTTATAACACTAAACACGTCAAACACTTTGCAGAGCACCATTCAAACGCTTTGAAGACACTGTCATTAATGATTTTCCTTGACCTCAACTACATTGGTACAATTTGAACTTTTGATTAAAATTACATAACTGACAGAACAGTGATAACACACTGAAGAATCAAGAAACACCAACTCTTACAAAATGTTCAAGACGTCTTAAGAAACATTAAATTTAGTTTTTGGGTGTCACAATGAAGCCCGTACAGTCTGATCCTCGGAGTACACATCAGCTCTGAAAGGAAGAAATACTAAATTATAAACCTGTATTCACACACACACTTTGTCTGTTTCTAATTTTTGTTCCTTTGTTGAACGCTTCAATTTGAAACCAAGTCAGGTACATACTGCACAGCAGAAGACAGTATTTACACAGTGCTGAGACAGACGTCAGATAAGGAATCTGTGTGTCTGTATGAGTAAGACGTGTCAACACATTTTCATCAGAGTGGAGTTTGCGCTTGTTGACAGTTGTGGGAGGAGCTTTGAATGTGCAGGTATAAAAGAGTAGATAAAAACACACAAACAGGCTGTATGATCAGAACATCACCATCCTAAAAGAGTTCACTACAGCTCTTTTATTCCACAAGATGTAACTTTTTTTTTTTTAAATATTCAATTTCAGTATATTTCATTTAGTCTGAAGGTTGCATGATTGGGGTAGTGTAGTGTGTTACAGTATATGTGGTTCTCAATCCAGAAGCATGGAGTCTTTGATCGTGCACAAGCTTATTCACTGGCTGAGTTTAAACTGTGCATGACAACAGTTAATGTTAGCTTGGAAGCCCTCTTTACTCTTGTCAGGATAACCTAACAGAAAATTTTCTGCCTGTCATTATCACATTAGTCTCTACAGCCACAAGACATCCATGAAGAGATGCGTTTTCACATGTTGCCTGGAATATGAACAACAAAGTAGTTTTACCCAGTGTTGCTGACACACCTTTAGCCATCAAGGCCATCTGACAAGTAATCAAAGCCTCCCAGAAGAGTAAAAACATTTGAAAACTCTTCATATTCTGCAGTTTATTGTGCAGCATAAAAATATCAAGTATTTAATTAACACACACACTGAAGACACAACACTATAAATAATTAATACATCTAGCAATTATTATGTTAAGTGTTTTCTAAGTGGCTGAAAGTCTAAATAAATGTGGCAGTGGCAAATGTTTTGTCTAAGTGTTTGGTCACAAAACCCTGTACCCTCACAGAGTTTGCAAGGGGCAGATGTATTGACAAGGTTGCGGTGGGAAAACCAAACTTTAACTTATAATCCATTTTATCAAACCAATCATCAAACTAAGCCAGCTGGTTGTTTCTGAAGTTAAATTTCTGGCTGACAGTTTCAAGTCTGGTATTGAGCTTTTGAAAATACATTATATACATCCTGAGTGTGCATTCGCTGTCGCCATACTGAGGCAGCAGCTCAGTGAACATCAAATTCAGCTTCAAGTTGAGGATAAATGACCTCAGAGCCATAACTCCCAGTCTGCTCTTTGTTTGGTGTTCTAACACAGTCAGATGCTGTGTTCATTTATTACAAGCTCTGAGTGCATGTCTCTGAAGAATACCAGTTGATTAAATTTTTCTTCCCCACCACAGCCTCCCCTCATACCTGTGTAAATTTGCACCTGCTCTTTAGAGACAGACATTTTAGCAGAGATAGCATCATGCTTGGACTGAAATCAAGTCTGTTTTTGCACATCATTTCAGAGATACGCAACAAGGATGGACTGGTGGAAAATATCGAACTGCATCAGCACAAAAACAATCTGTTCCCACAGTCTGTCTGCACAGCTGATGTCTGCTGACAAACTAATTAATATGAGTGGAAACATAACCATGTTGGCAAATGTAAAAACAGTATTCTTTGAAAACAGGGACCACTTTCTCTGTTTGCAATGGAAATGAGCGTACAGCACAGTTGGAGATTTGCTACAACAACATTGAGTTGAGAATATAAAATTCTTCGTTGTCAATTCAGAAAATGTATTATTTTGGATATTATTAGTACAACAGCACCTACTACACATAATTTCAGCATGTGTCAAGCATTGTGTTGTTATTAATCAGCTTGTAGGTGAGGTGATGCTCAAATCTCCAAAACAACAAATTAAAGGACCAGTGTGGAGGATTTGGTGACATCTAGCGTTGAATTTGCAGATTGCTAACACTTTGTCTCACCCTCCCATCCAAGCAAGTAGGAGAAACTACGGTGGCCATGAGACTTGCAGAAAATGTGAAAGGCCGAATTTACAGCCAGTGTTTGGTATGTCTGTTCTGGGCAATGGTAGAAACAAGTAGAAATGAGGTGAACAACAAACTTCATCTATCTAATACTGTCATTTATGTAATAATTTGCAACAAATGTTTGATAAAATTCATGTGCCTTATTTAAACACAGACCCTTCAGAGATCAAAAATGAAAATGATTGTGCAGTATTTTAAACATTAATAACCTCAAATACAGTAGTATGAAGCCTTATCAGCTAGCAGGATTTTATTTTGAAAGGCTATGACACAACCTTTGACCCCACATCCTGCCAAACAATGGGACGTAACTGTTTGATCTGACAGCGATCTAGGCAAGCTGCTGGCTAAATCTGATGACATAAAGGCAAGAATATCACGGTGGAAAATACCAAACTGTGGGCAGTACATTGTCAAAGGCCAAGGTGGACGTTTGGGAGGATTATGGTGTGCTCAAAGGCTGTGAGAATAATGTCGTCAGTGACTTTTAATGCGTGTAAAAAATTTCAAAAAGTATTAGCTTTTGATAGCTGCAAGCTTGGCTCGTCATCATTATAGCAGAAAATGAGAAACACAAGTTCATGAAACACACGAATTAAATAGACACGGAACTAATGAGACCCAGGTGAAACAAATGGTAATCAAAAAGGGCGGGAAAAGGACAGAGACAGGACGTAAAGTCACAGAAACAAGAGGAAAGACAAGAACTACAAAATAAAACAGCAAATAACTAACAAAAATCCAAAAATCCCAAACCATGACACTGGAGGAATATTTGTGAGAGGTTTATGTTTATGTGTGGATGATATTTATGTACTGTGCTGTTTGATGACAGCGGATCAACATATCAGAGTGTTTGTTTTGTAGTTAAAGTGTCTGAGTGATGGGTCATATAAACGTTCAGTATATAAAAAATTAATTCATTCATTAATCTTTTTAATATATCAGTGCAACATAGCGGCCTCCATGGAAAAGAGGACCCACGTCTTCTGTGGATATAACTCATTCTAAGGTCATGAAAACACAATGGTTCTTATTTTCAGGTGATTGTAGACAAATGAAAACATACTTAGGAACTATTAAGAACTATTATATTTCTGTCATATTCTTGTAAATCTTGCACACAGGACCTTTAAACCTATTAAGTTCCCCAAAAATATCCACTGTGCTGGGTCAGTGTGCCATCGGCCAGACCCCAGAATCCAACATGACACAGAAAAGCTCAAGGCAAACACTGAAGGACAGACGACAAAGCCAGACCTATTGATGTGGTGAGATGAAGGGGCCGGGGGGATTGGACTATATTTAGCTTCATTGAGATGGTAATGGTTGGAACATGAGAGGACTGTTGTGTATGTGTGTGTGTGTGTGTGTGTGTGTGTAGTTTTGCATGTGTCTGGGTGTGTGTTAATGATGAGCTGTATGAGAGCCACTGTTTGAATCTGCGGGCTTTACATTGGGAAAATGTTTTTGATCATAGAAACAGGAATAATTACAAGTGGGTTTGGCAGAATCAATAGTCATCTCTCTGTAATAACACATCATGGAAATAGCAGCACTGTTGCTTTCCTTCCTGGCCTTGATCAGAGCCCGAAGGAAATAAGATGAAACACATTTACCCTGCGGCACGATTTCTCTGCCTGTCTTACTCCCCGTCTTACCCTCCTCTATCTCTCCAGCTGTCTTACTCTCTGTCTCCCTCTCTACCCAACCCAGATTTCTGCCTTCCACTGTTGTCTTCCTCCTACTTGTTTCCTAGCAACTGAACTGACATGCCCCCTATTCTCAGCCCCGTGAATCTGTCGCCGTAACCCTAGATTTCACGGAATAACCTATATAAATCATCACTCCCCACGGGGACCTGAGTTATGGGCGTCGTCTCCAGACAAACAACCACATCCACAAGCATGTTGTTAACCTGGTTTTTCAGACATATTGCAAGTTTGGAGTGGTCAGAGCAACAGTTGGGCAGTGAATGGTGCGCTGCAATCATCAACCAGACAACAAAACAAACATCAACACTGATTTATACAACCGTCTGAGAGGCTAAATGACTTGTATTAGAAAAATAAAAAGGAGTGTTTTAGGGTTTTGCAACATTAGTTGCAGACAGATGTGTCTTTTTCCTCTTACATCTGCAGTGGTAAACTTATTTTTTGAAAGAGGATTAGCCTTATGACCAAAATGATTTAAAGAAATTCATTCATGCAGGGTTTATGTGAATTGATACTCAAGCAAATTGAGCCACAGATAAAAACACTGCAATGCAGTCTTTGACAGCATGCTGTCCATGTTAAGATGAGCATAGTCAAACACTAATAATAACAGTGGGGTGGAAAAACCCCTGAAACAGAATTTCATGAAAGACAGATCATATAAATTACAAGTATTCACACCGTTTCTGCAAAAATCTATATTCAAACTCAACTTTTAGATGAAAAACAAGGATTTTGTGTTTCTGAACTGACCATAACAGAAAATAGAACAGCAATTAAAGATGTTTGCATTATTGATTAATCTGAAGATAATTTTCTAGATTAATTGATTAGCTATTTGGTCCATAAAAAAACAAAAAAAGATTGGTCACTGTTACCCAAAGCCAGAGACGATGTCCTTCAATATACTGTATGAAAATATACCCAAAGATATAGATTACTGTCACAGAGGACTAAAGAAACCACAAAATATTCACTTTTGATGAGATTAAATCAGCCAATTTTTATATTTTTCCCTAAAACATTGCAATTTATTGTCACTTCAGCTCCGTTTTTCGTCCCCACCAACTCCTGAAAAGAAAAAGTAGCACTTTAGTGAAGTTGAGGGGGACAGTGAATCTTTAGTTGTTAAAAGCTCACCTGTGTTCACCAGACAGTCGCTAACTGTAGGTGAGTTTCCATCCACCAGTTTTTATTTACATTTTCAATTTGTGCATTAAAGAAAACTGTGAGGAAGAAGCAAAATGCGACAAAGTGCAACAGAAACAGACTTTTCACATGTAAGAAGCTGAAATCTGAAAAATTTTGATTTTTTTTCTTAAAAAAAACATTAATCAATCATCAAAATCAATGGTGATTAATAGCTGACAACTAAAGAGCTAATCAACTAATCGTTGCAGCTGTAATTGAAAATATAGGCGCGTTTTACTAATGTGCTTACAAACGTTACTGATAAATACAAACTTGTCACAGCACCAGAAATCATTAATAACTTGACTTTAATGGTTGTCTCGTGTTCTTCTAGAAAAAAAAGGAAACACCCCGTAATTTTGGAGATATTTTAAATATCATTTAACACTTCATTTGGATCAAAGATTGTATATTTTCTTACCTTTTTCTTGAGGTGAAGTGATACATCAAACCAATACAGAAAACTCTTGGAAACATTAAGTCTTTAAATGAGTAATAAATTCATGAGAGATATAATTAAACAGTTAATGGAAGAATCAATCGTGCAAAGAAAATTGGATGTCAGGATTATCAAGCTGTTTAAATGTATCTGTCAACAAAGAGCTTCCATCACACGGAAGGTGGATGACATTTCCAGTGCATATCTAATATTTAATAAAAGGCCAGTGCCAGCATCATATATCAGTCTAACACTAATTTATATGTGTACTAACGTTACTGTCAGATTGTGCATCATAATGCTGCACAAGCCTTCCCTTACTCAAGAGTGGAGGGACATACGATTGTTGGGCAGTTATCTCCATCTACTGACAAATAAAGGTATTACACCATTTAAGGAGACAAAATTCATCAATTTCAATATTCTGTTTGTCTGGATTATTTTAATTACAGATGTTTTTGTCAGAATTCTGGTCAGTAATTTGAAAAATAGAGTTAAAGAGGCTGAAAAGGTCTAACAATCAATATTACTGTCTGACTATCTACATCCTTATTTAGTCAGTTGTTTTGACGTTATAACCAATAGTTAATGAGTTGAAATAATAATTAATATCACTAAGGAAGATGAAATAAAATTTTCTAATCAGCCATTTTTCTACAGTATTTTGTAGAAACTATTAAAGTTAGAAAGGATCTTTTTTCAAGGCTGTGAACCTTGTAAAAGTGATTTACTTTTTTCAGCCACCTTGGGCAATGTAAGCACTTTCTCTGATGGCACAATATGAAAAATATATATATAACAGAGGTAAAAGTAGCTTGTAAAATGTCATTTTCTTGCTCAATGAAAGGCAATTCAGGTAATGTTTACCTAGTATTAATGGGAAGGGATTTAGAGACTTTCTTGCTCCAAACGTTTCATAAACATGGTGCAAAACCCAAAGAAAAAAAAAAAAAAAACATTAAATCCTGATGATGGAAATCCATCATAATATACAGTGGAAGGGAAGCAGGAAGGCTAATCAAAAAAAGAAAAAGCCATGAATAAGGATTTTTCAGTGACTGCTTGGTGCTGCAGCCATTTACTTTTTAAATTAAACCATCCATTATTCCATATATCTACCTAGCTCAAAATTAGAGTGAATGAAAAGTGTGTTAATAATAAAACTGGAAGCCCAACAGATCAATATTGTCAACAGGCGGCTATAAATTTACCACAGAGGTGTACGAGGGCCTTCAGAAGGCTGGTAAGTTTGTGCATGGCAGGGAAACCAGAGGCTGCATCACAGAAACGTCCAAATTTTAGTCTTGAGTTAAGATAGGAAGACTTTAAGGGGATATTTTCCAATTTAGTCTTACACAATCAAATCCTTACATTAGGAATCCTACAGTAAAAGTATTGTGCAGTGAGCATGAGAGGAAAGGGTCAAATGATCAGACTGGGGCCTCTGGATTTACCCCAAATTCCCCTTCCTGACTTCCTCACATCTCTGATCCAACCAAAGGACTGAATGAATATCAGGTAGCTTGTTGATTATGTTTATATTTTCCTCAGACTTTCCACTGAGCTATTGGAAATAAGCCCCAAAACTCAAAAGAATAATAACATCAAATCTCCAAGACCTAATCTAAGATTATTACCAAGAGTGTCCCAGCAGTGGCAGATTGGGTATGCTTGATTCTTCACTCCACACGACAGTATTTCCCCACATCATTACCTAATGGCTTCTTAAGTGGCAGCTGCTCTGATCTGGAAAACATACTGTGCAGACAAGCTCAGCTGAAGCCTCAGTGAATCACTAAGACTGTGGATTATGAATGCCCTCTGGCGGGCTAAACGTTAATTTAACACACACAGGATCAAATCAAACTTTGGCTTGAGATGAATAAAATGGAGGAATGATTCATCAGTTCTGTCTCTTTGCAGTCTCGACCCCTGCTTCTCTTCATCAGTGTTTCAGCATGCAAAGGGGGTTCCACTGCCAAATTAAAAGAGCTTTAAAACTTTCAATGTGTGAGGTGTCACTTTCTTGTTCTCATTGTTCGTCTGCATGAATAATTCTCAAGAAATCCTATTTTAATTATCCCTCCTCTGTAAATCCCTCCAGTTGGATTTTGATGTCTCTCATTCAATATATTTATGCATTCATTTCAAGTGACAGGATATAAATTAGTGATTACTTGACAGGCTAAATACCATCCATTTGTCTCATGCATGCAAGAGCCTGTCTGTGCAGCAGGCAGTTCTCAGCAGCTCCACCAGGGGTCACAGACATGCTGCCAAAGTCAGTTTGCTGCTACGCTGGATATTGATGATGTCTCAGTCTGCTTACCCAGCATCCTGATCCACATTTGTCAGACCTATTCCCTCCTGGAGCAAAATAAGTCAAGCAGCTGCTACATTTGGGCTCCTTCTTGTTCTGGGGGGAAATGGATGTGATGAATACCTCTCTCTCTCACACACACACACACACAGACACACACACACACTCTTGAGACGTGTCTCTGGCTGGTTTCCCCGCAGGCTCAAACATCGGCTAATGTGTGGATCTTGATGCTGACCACATACTACAGACCATCAATGAGCCTAAAACAGGGGCCAAAAAAGGCACTTTAGATATAGCGAAGTCTCGCTGCTAAACCCATTTGGCTTGAAAGCATCAGTGGCTGAAAGAAATCCTGTTGCACTACAAAGGTATTATTTGCTCCAATAAGCTAACAGCATTGAACTCTCAGAGCGCAGCTCAATCATCTTTGATATTTAAATCGGAAGCTTTGAATAAACGGATGGGAATGAATTCAAGGTCTACGAGGGGGCGCACATTCATCCTCATCACGGTGTCAGGACTTGTGTCCAAACATGTATGTGCCAGCTTGTCTAGTTTGAGCATGTATGAACAGAACACATGAACATCTTCCTATGGAATGACATTTAAGCCATTAAATAAATACCTCAATAAATCAATATGCCTATAATTTTAAAATATGGCTGTGAAATAAAACATGAAATACCTCATAAATGAGGCAATAAATATATAAAAATTATAATTAAAGCTGCAGTAAGCAGCAATTTTTTGGCATCAATGAGAAATAATGATAATTCAACAATTCACCATATTTTAAATCAAGTGGTCTTAAAGAAAACTTCTGCACCACTCTTGGCTCTGTTATCAGGATTTAAGAAAACTGGCCAGTGACGGCTGACTTAAACCAATCACATGTCATCTCAGACATTGGGTGTTCCTATTGGTTGTTCTAAAAGTGCAGCTGCATGTGCATGTTCTGTCAGAAATGCAAAGCGTTCGAAAAGTCTCTAAAACCAAATTATCAGAAAGAGATTCTTCAAGAGTTCAGCTAATGAGCAACGTGCTCAGCCCAGGAGTTTGTCAGCTCACCTGGTTACTTCTGACTTTACTTTCAGATGCATTCATTCACATGGGACTTTTGCCGAGGGCCGAGAGGGCCGGGTGGAGCAGAGACACAGAGCCAACAGACAGCTGCTCAGAGCAGGAGAGCTCTGGATGAAAGGGTCAGGGGCAGACTGGAGTTTCTGAAGGAAGAATCACTGCTGTTGCTCGGACGGCGACTCCTTTGTTGGCAGGAGGGGAGCTCAGAGTGTATGCTTCTAACTTTTAGGATTAAAAAGGATATGTTAGGGAATCTTATTTCCTAATGCCACATTTATTATTATATTTCCATCTGTTATATTCAAATGAATGGGGCGTGGTTATCTCACATTTAGACCAAAGCAACAATGTCTGAGACTGATGGAAGCCAGTTTGGCGGGGGATACAATACAGAGATGGTTTTCTTACCCAGTTGAACCCCCTCTGTGAATATTCTCATAGATAGATAGATTTATTGTTGCTAAAGTACCTGCTAACTAAAAAAAACACTAAATTGGTGAAATATATGCCAACTTAATCCTGTCATAGAGGTATAATATCTTCGCCAAAGAAGCAATTACATTTTAGTGATTCTTTTTTTGTTGTTGATTTTTATGAGTTGAGTGAGTTTATGAGTTTCTGTGATATATTATTTGATTTTTTATTTATAACTTGACACTTTGCCACCTGGAACATTCAGGCCCCAAATCACTTCCCTCCTCATGTTAGCTGATAGCCTGTTCCCATTCTAAAAAGGGTGGGGTTAAAGGTGTCACTTCTCCAGCTGAACATCATTACATGAGAGCCTTTTATTTGTCTGTGTTCATGTTCGGTCGAACAGGGTGACGGGTCGCGTTGCTTCCTGTGCGAAATGGTTTCATATCGCAGGCCAGTGTGGGAGGTCAACACAAAGTGCTGCTTTCTCTGACTGAACCTGAACAGTAAACCAGCTGCTCAGAAGAAAAACTGTATCTCTCCAGCAAATAAGCGAGACAGGGAGCAAGTAAATCAAGTTAATGTAATTATCTAACATAAATCTACTGATAGAAGATGCACTGAGGTCCATAAGTGATGACTGATTTCTTAATCAAGTGTTCAAATAATTCTGAGCAGCTTAGATTGAGGACTCCTCAGGCAGTTTTCTGTTTTATTTTCCAGAAATACATTTAGGACAGCTGCACTTCCTAGAGCGGACTCACTTACTTAAAAATAGATGTAAAATTACATAAAATTCCATCCAGCACAGAGCCTGAGACATTATTTTAAGATATTGCTTGTAGTAAGCGAGTTATCAGCACATCAATGGTCTTTAATTATTAAACAGATAATAAATGTTGATCTATGTCTGTGCCTGCAAACCATATTCAACTCACAGCTGCACAGCGTGTGTGTGTGTGCGCTTGGTGCATGCCCATGTGGGTGTGAATGTGTAATAGTAAATGAGAGAGCACGCTGCCGTCATGTGGTGTTGAATGGGAGCACTAGAGGCCATATTTCACACAGAGCTCTCCAGGAGACATAACTAGTGTCTGTAAAGCAGGGCATGAGCCCAGAGATGCATGGTTGTAACATTTAATGCTGTAATACTGAAAGAATGGGGAGCAGGGAATCGGAGCGTGCAGATGATCCTCAAAATATAGGTCATGTGAGGCTGTTGAGCTCTGAACTCACAGCACTTTAGAACTGAATCACAAAACAGCAATATCAGCCTGTCGGTCCGGCACTCTAACTCAGTTTAAGCCGAAACATCTCAACAACTATTGGAAGATCGTCATGAAATTTGGTTCATGTTTCCCAGAGAATAAATCCTACTGACTTTGTTGATCCCCCGACTTTTCATCACACACCACCCACAGGCTTTCTTTTTTCCCTGTGAAATATCTCAACTAGATGACTTGCCACAATTTTTTTTTGTCCAGACATTTGTGTTTCCCAGCTGATGGATGCTAATGACTTTGGTGATCCCCTGACTCTAGTGCCACCGTGAGGTTGACATTTGTGTTTGTGAGTGACTTGTGTCTTGACAACTGTTGGATGAATGGCCATTAAATTTGTCACTCCTTCCCCCTAAGGATGAAATGTAATCGCTCCTGCAAAACTGCTGTAATTTCCTTTGTGTTTAGTGATAATTACAGTACCATATTAACATTGTAATTTCTGGCACGTTCAGGTTAGCATTAAGTTCAAAGCACAACTGAAATAAATAACTGAAATGAGTGCAGCCATAGAGAGCCACTAGTATGGCTCTAGACAGTTATACCGGGTTCACACCAGCCTTGTTTAGTGCGTCTGAACCAAACTCCTGGTGTGAACGATAACTCGTACTCTGGTCCGGCCCAAACTGGAGCTGCTGGTTGAAACATATGACATAAAAGCAAAACTATCCAGTGGAGGATAACAAATTGTGGGTGATACATCGCCAAAGGCCATGTTGGCTGTTAAGGAGGGTTATGGGGTGTTTTAAGACTGCGAGAACAATGTTGTCAGTGACTTTTCTGCTTGTAAAAAGTATTAGCTTTTGATAGTGGTGAGCGAGGCTCACCGTCACTATGGAAACACATCGACAGCTGCAGCTGCACGCTTCTCTCTGTCCTCCTATGTGTGCCTCTTCAATGGATAGAGAAGAGCAGCAGTGTTACCTGAGTTGTCAGAAACTCGTTACATTACTGTATGTGAAATCAAAGCAAGAGCAATTTATGTAATCCATGTAACTCCAAAGATGGGCATATGTCGACCCGAAACCAGTCGAGCCAAAGCTAGTCAGTCTCCCCCTCAAACAAATGTGTGTTGGACAGCTGATGATATGGCAGGACAGGAGGGGGGATGAAATGCAGAGGACACCGAGCCTCAGTACATGGGACAAACACTCTACCAACTGAGGCACCAAACCACAAGAGAGTTGTTTCTAAAGTGTATGTGTGTTCAGCTCGCATTATTTTGTATTTTCTAGCTGAATCACTGTGATTTGAAGTTTAGTTTCTCTCCTGTGTCACTTCTGTATTTTCTTTTCAGCATCTGCCTTATCTTACTGTTTCAAGTTTGCTTGGAGTCGTGTTAACCTACTACTGATAAAAACCCAACATTTCCTAAATTTGCTGCCTCGTAATAAAAGCTTTTGTATAACAAAACAATAGGATACATTTACTGTGAAGAATGTATAGGAAATGAAACCATCACCGTTTTAAAGTTACAGTTTATGGCTTTACAATTTTTGGACCATTTGAGTTTATCCTTTCTGATTAAAACCTTCCCTCACTCTTGTTTTTTTGGTGTTCTGTCAGCTCTGTTGTTCTTTTGTCTTTCTCTGTGTTTCCCTCTCGTCCCGTGTCACCTATAATCCTACCCTTTATGTCTGTCTATTTGTTGCTCTGGGCGTGGTGTCCCCTCTTCACTCTCCTGGCTCCAGCCTCTCTCGCCACACACCTGTTCATCACTGTAATCAGCACACCTGCCTGCCATCAAGCATTCACCTCCCTGCTGCAACGAACTCCGCACTGACAGCCAGTCAGCACCAAATCATAGGTCTAGAGGGCCATCAAAGAGGTAGATGCTTCTACATCTGAAGCCTGTTTATTTTGTTGGGTTTTCTCATTGTCTTCAGGATTTCCTGCCTGCCCATCTCACCATCTCTCAAGTGCATCAACCAGCTCTAATCCCTATGATTCCACCTCCTGGATCCCTTCTCCCCTCACCTCCACCACAAACTCCTGCTAGCCACCATCTCTCCACACCTGTGGGTCTGCAATAATAAAGACTTGAGTTTCTTCACCTTCTACTCCTCGTCTGTTGTCTGCATTTGGGTTCAGCCATTGATCTTGACAAGTAAGACTGACAGATTCTAGATGAGCACAGAAAGAGGGAGGAATGACATGTAACAAAGATCTCCAGCCAGAATCGAATTGGGGCTATAATGTAATAATATAATAGGCATCACAAAAGCAATTTTAAGCAATGACTAATTTAATCAATCATTGCAGTGGCTTTAATCATCACAACCAAAGAGAGCAATGACTGTGCAGTAATTGGAGCAATAAAATATTAATTTTATTAATCAGGAGCTTTATACAAACCAAAAATGAAAGAGCAACACAAGGTCACCCACACACAAAAAACAGTCAAAATGTTCATACCACTTCCCTCTCTAGCTCCCTCTTTGCTCTTTGCTGCAGTCCTGAACTTTTCCCCATCCCTCCACTGTCTTCATTTTACACCCCACAGCAACATTCACTCAAACCTGGACACCATCATCCACTGACAGATCTCACATCTCTGTAACTCATGACCTCTCTCCATCTCTGTGACGGTCATCAGCAGTGTCAGTCTGCAACCTTTTGCCATCCAAACACACCAAGACAGGCGGAGACAGAGTGCAAAGAAAGAAACTGGGGAGGGTTAGTGTGAGAGTGACTGCAGCAGTATATCATGTTATCATTTAATGACAAGCTCTCTGCCCTGAACACTGCTCAAGCAAATACACCCTTGTCACAAAACAAATATGCCAGCTTGAATTAAATGAAAACATTATTGCAAAGTGAACAAACCGTTTTGCACTTTCCCCTCGACACACATTCTGTCTGAATAATCCCCATTCTGCATAATGTTTGACAGACACATGGTTTTGTGGCATGGAAAATGGCTTTTCAGCGTGTCATCATTAATAATTCACTTATGACAAACAGCTCTGACATTTACACTGCGCTGGGTGTCTGTCTGACACTGACAGGGAGACAATAATGAAGGAGAAGCAGACCGATACAGGGACAGACAGATCCTCTCTCAGTTGTGTACTGATGAAATTAGAAAGGGTCAGGCCTAATAAAGTGTCAGACCCTCAGTAGTAAAACATTGATGGAAGAAGCAAAGCTGCCTGGGATGACCTTTTCAAAAAATCATCCACTGACCTCAAATTGAGTTTAAGTAACTGTAGCTCAAAGAACGATGAAGGATAACGCCAGAGTGCAGCCGAGGAGCCCCTTAAGCAAATTTAGTGAAATTGGTATGAATGAGCAAGCAGGTGCATGACATTTAGTTTGCATGGCTTGCTGTCCAATTATGCCTTTGTTCGAAACATCAATCACACACTCCCTCCTCAGTCTTCCAGAGACAAATGTAAATAAAAAATGTGTGAATGAGCTGCTGGTAGACCTGCAGGCTGACTAAGAGACAGACTTTATAAATCCCCGTCTTCCTTCCTGAATATCCAATCTGACTCGCAGCTCAACAGGTTGAGAATAAACGCGATGTGTGAAGTCCTTCAACGGCAGCAGAGTGCAGAAGCTCTTTCGGAGCTAACGCTTTGTGGTCTGACAGACACAGAGAGAAGCAGATAAATTGAAACCAGAGGGGGTGTGACTGTTTCTTTTGCTAGAGTCTTACTTATCTACCTTGTAAAGCAAACACTTGAATGTTATCAAAGATAGACAGACATGAAAGCAACAAATTGCAGGGATCAAATTGTGCAGAATTTTTTTCTTTGGATGTTATTTCGAAAATAATAACACCTCTGCCAGAGGAAGAGGACAAAAAGTGCAGGTGATTCTCTACAACAGTCAAGCCTACACTGTATTTTTTTTTTTTTTAATTCTTCAAAAAGAAAATACAAAAAAAATAAAGAAAAGTGTTATACACTGTGTATTCTGAGGATTATCAGCATGGCTTGAATGCAGCTTTGAGCATTTACGTCAATACCTTGAGTATCTGCCAAAACTGATCAAATATCGTCTTTGTCTTTCCTTTAAGCTGCTAACAATATCTTTGTATCGATGCACTTTGCTTAACCTAGCCATCTAAAAGACCTCATGCTCAAACTGAGAAAGACATTCTACTTTGATGAAGGAAGAAATACAAAGCTGACAACATGACTCATTCATACAATCCCGCTACTTCTTTTTAGTTTTAAAAATTGCATAAATTGCACTTGGCTAATTGCTCATCTGTGTTACTTGTGACATATCCTTCTTTACAAACTGCTGCTCAAAGTTTAGTTAAGCATTTACGTGATAGTTTAGGCTAATGGATGTAGCATCTGAGTCCAAGGCTAATTTCCCTGTGGGGACAATAAAGTATTTTGCATTGCATCATATCCAGCACTGCAGTGATTAAAAAACAATAGGGTCAGCTATACTATGACACTATAAATGCTAAATAACACTATTTGTTCTTTAAAAGATACATTAACAGCATTTACATGGTACCTCCCAATACAGACCTGACCATATCATATCGTATCATATCGTATATTGTATCATACATATCGTTTCAACACAGTACTTAAGTGTTTTCATGAAAGGATGAATGCAACATCTGTCCTGTCTGTACAACAGTCAGGTTTTGACCAATTCTCTGGGCAGTATGGATGTATAAAATTTCATATAAATCCATCCAGTAGCTGTTGAAATATTTCAGCCTGGACTGGTTGCTATTTCCAGAGTTATAGTGCTAGCATGGTTAAAAGGGAAGTCAGTCTGTCTCCATGCAGTGTTTCAAGAACCCTGAACCACAATCCAAAGATTCTACCCATTTTGTGTATCAGTGGATAAATAATGAGGCTTGTGCTTGGTGTGTAAAGAATGAAAACAGGAACACTAGTGTAAACAAGCAATTTTCCAACTGAAACTGTGAGAAATGAAGTTGGGCGGATGCTTTATGAATTGTGAGCGGGACAGCCACTGTGCTCCAATCATGTTGTGATCAGAAGAAATAAAGACCACACACAGCGTGTCCACGTCTGTAAACACTCCTGCAGAGAATAAACCAACACGGACCAACACGGCACAGAACAGCCACTGATAACTCAATGCTCACACACAGATATACACCCACGCAAACACACAAACACACAGCGGCCACAGCAGTGAAGATGTGCTGGTGTCTTCATCTTTCATCTGTAACCACTGAGGCCCGCAGCATTTAAAGAATGTATCACCTGTGAAGTATTACATGAATCATTGAGCTGACATCCCTCAATATGTCTTCAGAATACTGATTTGTGTGTGTGTGTGTGTTGCAAGTCAGCATGGCAGTCAAAGAACTACAACTACACACAGACAGTGTGTCAGACCATTAAAAAATGTGAAATGCCTGTGGTGGCTGTGGGGCTGAGCAATATATCCACATGATATCGATATCATGATGAGACTAGATATCATCTTAGATTGTTGGATCGTTATATCGTGATTTGGCATAAACGTTGTCCTTCCTGCTTTTATAAAGCCTGCGTTACAGAAAGGTCTTGGTGATTATTTATCAAAAATCTCATTGTGTTGGTCTTTTCTGAAAGCATCAATAGTCATATGACCCAGCCCTACTTCATATACTGTTGGATAGTATTACAGCAGTTCATAATATCTTATTAAATAGCATCTCTATCTGAGAATTTTGAATGTTAGAGAAAATGTGCATATGGCGATATATATCATATATCATGGCGTAGCCTAAAAATATTGTCATATACAGCCCAACAGATAGACTTATAGGTCCAATGCCAATACCAATATTAGCAGTGTTGGGCAAGCTACTTGGCTCAGCTACAAGTTATTCTACATTCAATGACGCTTAACCTCACTGAAGCTACCCACCAGAGAAATGTAGCAAGCTAAGCTACCATAAAATGACAAAAGTACGTCAACTATATCAAAGCAATTTTTTAAAGTAAAAACAAAGTATGTATCTGTCTGTCTGTGTTTAGTAGTATATTTATTAGCCCCCTTCTGTAGTAGGGGCCATCTAAACAAATATCAAATTATTTATTTAAATTGACCACAACAATTTGGTTTTGTAGAGAAGTTTGTAAAAACACACAAACAAAAAACTGCACAAGTAATATTTCTGAGTCACATAACCTAAATGTATACTTTTCAGCTTCTCCTGTCTTCTAATTTTTCTTACCTCTTCCTGCCTAAATTCCCTTCACACACATAGACACGCACGCGCCACACAGTTTTATTCTTTTGCTGCCAAAGGACATGTTGCTAACTAGCGCCATGTTAGCCGTTGGTGTTTGCTGACTGAGTTGTGATGATTAGCTTAGCTAGCGATTGTTGTGTTAACATGGGGAAATACCTGAACGTGTGTCCTTAAATTTGTGTTGGACGTCTTGGATGTTGACAGGAGCTTCCGTTTGTGGTTCCACTGTAAACACCGGAACGTGTAACTGTTCTGTGAGGACTGGATAAGTAACACGAACTTGTTAAGGTTTGGCCATGGAGATTCACGACACGTACACGTCTCTGCCCCTCATCCTGCCCCGCTGCATCAGACAATTCGCGGGCATCTTTTTATACCCAGTCAATGGTGGGCATCGGCAGGAGGGCAGGTACGTGACGTCACACGGAAGAGACGCATTTAAGGTTTAGAAATGCGTGGGGAAATGTAGCTTCTGTGGACTCTACCGCGTTATTTGATCACTAAAGTAGCTTAACTACTGAAAAGCTATTTGATGTAGAAAACAGCGACGTCGCGATCACGTTACTGAGAAACGTAGTTAAACTAGTAACGCCGTTACTTGTAACGCCGCTACTGCCCAACACTGGATATTAGTAAGTTAAAAAATCCAATTAAGATATATCAGCCGATATTCTTTATTTATATATTACAATCAAAATGACACAAGGGCAATGAAATGGTAAGCTTTCACTGGTATTTGTTAATAATTTGAAACAACTACAAAAAAACCCAACTTGAATTAAAAATAAAGATCAAATATACATAAAATGTTGCCAATAAAACTAAAACTGGTAGGAATCAGATGTTTTTACCCTGCAATGATAATGATCTTTTTGAAAAAGTTCCACACTGAAAATGTTTTAATGATGGCCCTGTAGCTGGTTCCAGCTCACATCAAGATTTTGGTCTATTGCCAAGTAAGCAAAGTTAAACAAACAACACAATTTGCATACATGTAATCACACGTTAACCTTTGTGTTTGTGAAAAGGGAAAGAAAAAACTCTTGACATCTGTTTTAATAACACCATTTAGTAATCACCGTCCAATTGAATCGTCCAGAGACTGTGGAGCGGCATTATTGTGTCATCACTGCTCGCTGTGTGGTCACTTCAGTCTCATCGATGCTGCATGAATCCCTTTACTGTACACGTGTCCCCCGGAGCTGAGGAGTGTGAAAGAGCCCTCAGAGAGACACGTTATTCACAGAGGACGATGACAAACTCACAGTCCTCGTATGGTGTAATGATTTCAGCCAGAACCTTCTCTGGGGGTTCTATCTAGAACCTTTCCACCTTCCAAGGGAACTAAAAAGAACAGACCATGGGGGTTCTACCAATAACCCAGCACTGTATTTAGAACACATTCAAGGGGTTCTACTGATAACCTTATTATTATTCCAAGGTTTGTATCTGGAACACACCCAGGTGACTCTACTGAGAACCTTTTTTTTATTCCAAGGTTTGAATCGAGAACCCACTCAGGTGATTCTACCAAGAACCTTTATACATTCCAGGGATTTTATCTAGAACACACTGAGGGAGTTCTACTGATAACCTTTTTTTATTATGGTACAAAAACCCTTGATGAACTCTTGTCAAAAGAATTCTTCAAGGAATCCAACAATCTTTGAAGAACTCTTCCTCTTTTTTGCCAAAGGGTTCTTTGGTATGAAAAGTGTTCTTTGTAGAACTCTTTGTCTTACCCTTAGTCATACAAAGAACCACTGGCAAGCCCTTTCTTCAAAAAAGGGTTCTTCAGAAGCAGATGGCTCTGGGTGGAACCTCAACCCTTTTGGAACCCCCATGTCTACGAGTGTGCATTAAAAATCATCCTGGGGTAGAGCCTCATTTAAAGTGCAGTCACTTGGAAACCGGCCTTGTGCTCATGCTGGATCTTGCCACTGTCTCAGAAGTCTGGCTCAACTTTTAAGTTCAGCTTAATGACTCATGGGTTTAGCATATGCTGCCATTAGTTTAACAGCTCTGACTGCCTTGAATCTCTCACTTTGCCACATCTAAATTAACAACTACTCCCACACAGCCACCAGCTCATCTTTTACTGCTCCTCTCTTCACTTCAGTGAGGATATTCTGGAAAATGGGGCTTCCAGTGCTGAGGGTATGTCTTGGGGTCTGAATAATTATGTGACAACAATGGGAGCTGAACACACGGTGGACAGATTTGTGTTGTACAAAAAAAAATCCTTTAAAATGTAAATCTGCAGAACATTATGTTAAGTTCTTGATGGTACATTTTGTTAGTCACGTTAAAGTTTTGTGAATCATATATACAATTGTGGGTCCCAAATTACAATAAGACTACCCTTATTAATCACTTACAAAAGGTTTATTATTGTTGTTAATTCGTTGTAAATACTTTATAAATCTTCAATAAACATTCAGAATAAATTCTAACACTTTTCACACATCGATGTGGGCTCACTATTTTGTGAGATCCAGGTACTGTTAACCACTAATTAATCCTATTAATGAGTTACAAACATTTTAAATGCTCATTGTAAAGTGCAAAATAGTCCATGGTTCACATCAAGGTAAACAATATTGCCAGGGTAGTTTTATCGTAAAGTGGTACTGCAGTGGTGCAACCAAAAACTCATGGCATTTTAGCCTTTTATTCTCTCTTTTTGTCTGTGCTGCCTTGTCCTTCAGAACTGAAAACACACACACACGCACACACACACGCACACACCTTCAACACAAAAATGGCACCAAGGTCAAATAGAAACCACAACATGTTTGGAGCGCTGCTCTATTTATGACCCACGTCGAGCCCTGATGCCACTGAAACACCTGATTGATTCAGTCTGATTACTGTCATTAAGGCCACGCTATCGCCAACTCTAAGTACTGTTATTTCATCAAGCACTTCCGATTAGGATGTCTTTATCCAGATCGCCATGTGTGAAATGCTAACAGTGTACACACATACATGCAGATTCACCCACACACACACACACACACACACACACAGAGTACACACACATCTACACAGACTACTAAAAGCAAAACAAGACCAGAACTGGAGGCTTTAATTGCTTCATTTACAAAGCAGCAGTTGCTGTTTCAACATGTCTTTCAGCTCTGTGTGACTGTGACATGTGACTTTCACAAGATTCTCACTGAGAGCACAATAAAAACAAGACTACAGACTTAAGTCAGTGGCTCATAGAAGTTGTGTTGTTATTGCCATCCACAACACAGTGTTCAGAAACACACTGTGATGGTTTTGTTATTCTTAGAGCAAACCAACAAGGGAGGCTGTGCGATTTTGGGCTGTCTCAAAGATGACTAACGTGAAAGAAATCTCTTAGAAATATCTTTGGTCGCGGCCATCTTTCTTATATATCTATTTGCACTATAGCTTGCGATTCAGTAGATGTGATCAAAGTGTACATCAGTAGCTTTCAAACTTTTGCACCCATGGCACACAGAAGGGCACAACTGTACACAGATCCATGCAAATATATATAGCCTCTATGACCAACCTAACCAACGGAGGCAACAAGCACTAGACAATCTGAGACAGAGCTCGTGGAGTATGGGTGGGGAAAAAAATAAGGCATCAATCAATCAGGCCTTTTCATTCTTCAGTAAACGGAGAAAACTGCAAGGTTTTTAAAGGATGCTTGTAGGGTATAGAGTTTGCCTCAGTGTTAAGAAATGAATGACAGTAAATTAAAAATATTAATTCATAACTTTTTGTATAGCTGTATATTGCAATGCAATGTATGGTTGCCACAAAAACCCAAGACAGACCTGGACTTGTCATGAATAAAATTATGGATAGATGGAAAACTTTAGAGTGATAGCGGCGCTATATGACAGGTCAGGGGGTTACTAAAATTTTAAAAATAGTTCACTGGGGACTCCATGCATCCATTCGATATATCAAGGCAATCTGGCTAGCAGTTTTTGAGATATTTTGCTACAGATTGAAGTGAACCAAGGGACAACCTGGGTGATGGACTTAATGATGTAACTATGCTTGAGCTCTGCTGATCGCTAGGCAAAAACTCACATATCCTTTCTTTTTCGCTCGGTCTAAAATCAGACTGATTTCTTTGAAAAACAAAAGCAGGTGCACACTTTGGCTCAGGTGCAACATCTCATTTTCCATCCTCCTGTCAGGTGGCTGTGGGTTTGCTGCTAAGTGACCCTGAGAGGTGGATGTTCATGGTTGTAACGCATCCTGACTCACTGGTCATTGTTCTCTCAGCAGCACGAGTGGAGATCTGTCATGGACTGTTGCAATAATTATACTAGGCAAGGCAGAGAGTGGTTATCTGGTCCATGACCGAGGATCTCCACAGGTGATCCAGTATTCAAACACATCAATACTACTGTCACATGGACTTAAATATCAAATGCAAATTATAGCAGGAGAAGTTCTCATAGCTCAAATTAGTCCTCGTATTTTAATTTGTCTCATCCCCCTGCATTTATTTTCGCCATCCATCTCCTCTCCACCTCCCATCTACCCCCCTACTTTCTCTCTGCCATCATGCTCCCCTCTCTCTCTCTTTAGCCACAGACATAGCTTAGCATGGGATGTGGCATCCTGTACCTGTGGTGAGGAAGGAGGGTGGGGGGCACAGAGGGTGCCAACGCCACTACAGGTGAAGCCCTCGCTTCAGCAGGGAAACAGAGGGGGGCATCACTGCTATAATCAGCTAGAAATTCCACAGCGCTGTGGGGCAGGAAACCAGTAAATACACACATACACACACATACACACCACACAGGCACTTTAACATTCACATGCACACATGCACGTGGTATGAACATGTGAATGAGTTTACAGTGAAGACACACACAAAGCTACAGTATGCTGATAATGACTGAATGAGCATTAGACAACGGAGTTGAAATGAGACTGTTATATACTATTACTATTTTCTCAATCCCACATAACATTACGCACCCCTAAAACAAAGGTTTGGGCCCCATTTAAATGAACAGTTTCAACATTTTAGCAAATACTCTTAATTGCTTTCGGGCGGACAGTTAGGACCCTTTTTGAGATAAACAGCCCTAAAGAAAATATTGGTGCTTCAGACTACATTTACAATAAAGTTCAGGATAATTTAGCAGGTAGGGAGAAAGAAAGAGCAGGGTTTTGTATTTATATCAGCATCATACTCACTCCCACTCCTTGCGTCGTGCCTGTGGTGTGCTTTGAATCTTATGAGCCTGGTGGGCTTTGACAATGTCCCTCTGCTCGATCAGGCCGCCTCGACGTCTCTTGATCACATTGGGACTGACCGCCAAATCTCCGTCCACCCCCAGCATCCCCCCTCCAACTTCAAAAGTCGAGGTCACATCCAGAGACAGGCCGAGACGGTTTGGATGTAGAGGGGGAGCGTGGCTGGACATGTGTGGGAGGTAGAGGGTGTCATAGCTGGTGGAGAGACTTTGGGGCTCCAGGAGGGAGTGGGACTCAGAAAACAGATTCGACCCTCCGGCCAGTCCTGCGCGATGCTTCTGCCAGTTCTCACAGTCCGCCGGGGACGAGGGGAGGATGTGGTGCCGGGGGGTACTGCTACCACACAACGTCCCCATGCCCAGACCGACCACCGGACACTCCGACCCCGCCGGGGCCCTAGGCGGCCCCAGAGCATTGTGGTCCCCTGTCAGAGACTGAGAGCTGACCGAACAGGAGCCAAGTTCCAGCATGGTGGTAAGGCTGCGTGGGATCTCAGCATAGTGCTGCAGGAAGGACAGGAAGTAGAGAGGAAATGGAACACAAAAGACACAAAATATTAACATACAAACATTAATTGACATCAAAGATTCAAAAAACATCAGTTTTTAAGGCTGCATTAATCTGCAGATTATTTTGATGATTAACTTAAAAATTTAAATTTAAAATAATTTAAATTGCTTCTTTTGTCCAACCAACAGTCCACAACCAACAGACACTTCATTTACAACCATAAATGACAAAAAAAAGAGGTGCAGCACAGTGAAACTTTGACACAATGTTAGTTGGTTGAAACTGTTGAAACCAAGTTGCAGTCAAGTTTCGTGGTGTAAAGTGCTCTACAAGGCACTTGAAACTTGTCTGAAACTTTTTGTGAAAGAAATTAACAAAATAATAAAACAGAAGATGGTCTCTTGGATGCTTGAGAAGGAGATTATCATCATAGACCTCATGCAGGGTGGATAATGCTGTCAACTACTGTCAGCTGCTGACATTATGAAACAAGCCAGCCAGCGCCAAAAGAAAAAAACGCACTTCCAAATTGATACTATGAGAAACGAGAAAACACTAAGAAATAAGAGTTGCATGTTGTAGTTGTAGTTATGACACTTCCCACTTGATATAATCTAGTGAGAAAAAAAATACAACAGATCAAAAAATAACAGCTATTATTCTTTTGATCGTTGCAGCTCTACAAGTTTGGACCAGCTTCACATTCACCTGGCCCTCGTCCAGCAAACTCTAATTAAAGAAAGAAGAATCATGCAAAATGACACTTCTGACCTGCATTTCCTCACTGTTAAAACCTCCTGTTCTATTAATTTCCACTCAAACCGTAAACTGCACAGTGTTTATTTTGACTCAGCTTAGAGCAGCATAACCTCCATAGACCGTTGTTTAAATTACACAAATGCCCCACTGTTTATATGTTGTGAACTTATAAATAGTATCTGTAATGACTGATCAGCGTCTCCGGTGTTGCTGTGAGATCTTTGGTTTCATTATGGGATATACATTTAAATAAAGGCAGTTTTTTTCCTGTGGAGCCTACAGGAGCTGCTGTTGACAGGACAGCTGGTTCTTAGGATAGAAACGGTCCAGTGGAGGTTATAACTGGTGTGATTTTTACAGACCAAACACTTAGATGCCGCTTATGTCTAGCTTTTAATGTGGATTCCCAGTGAGAGGTGTAAATGGCAGTAGAAAACAAGTGAACACCAAAAATGAGATAGTGGGTGAGATTTTGAAAGTTTTGTGAAATCAGGAGATACAGATAGCAGTTTCGTGTTACGCTCCTAGTGCAGACTGGATGGAGCAGCATCATTCACGCTTACAGGTGCAGACACTCAGCCAATTTGTGCTTAGGTGTTGGATTACAGCCATTAAAGCCAAGTCAGTCAAAAGCCTGAAAAGATCCAGCTTCTGTGTCAGTATGAATCTGTTCAGCTAACCCTCCGCGGCAATTTGCCAATGGCCCAATAGCTCTCACCAACCTCAGTCAGTTTAAAATATTACCTCTGAGCATCAAAACCAATTAGATAAGCTGTAATGCAGCCCTCAAAACAAATAATCATATAATACTGCCAGTGCTGAGCATAATGGTGCAATTAGGAAGAGGGAAGAAAAAGAGGGAGGGTAATTTTATCAACCCATCTCCTCTTTTATCTGAAGAAAATTGAGGACTAGTCTGGTTTGTGGTGTGTGCTAAGCGAGACTTGCACACAATACATCTTATTGCCTGGTGTGCAGCAAAGGCACGTCTGCACTACTGCTCCAGCTCCAGCTTTATGGAGCCCTCACCATTTTAGTTAGCCGAATGATAGATTTCTGTTTTTTACAGTCCCTCTGAGAGAACTGGTTCTACAGCAAATAACTTAAGATACCGAGCAGTACAAAAGAGGATGTAGTGTATTTGTATAAGGCAGATAAGATGAACGGACGGAACCTATTCAGCTGTCTTGAGCACCAGATTAAAATCCATCAGACTCCTTTAAGCAGCCTGAGAGTCATTAATTAGACTGCTGTCAATAAGTGGACACGCTGCTATGAATGAACTGCTAATGACCAGAGATCCTCTCGAGCTGGTGACGCTGATGGTATCACTTGTGCAAGAAAGCTGCATCTCGATTTCAAGAGGTCTCCGCCAACACCTCCACACATCAGCGTTTCTGCACGAACTGAACTGAATGATCCTGCTTGATTTGCTAATATCTTGTGAGCACTGAGGAGGATAAAGCCTGCAAGCCTCAGGGTGAGAAGCTGCAGAACAAAAGTCGATATGAGAGATTTTTTTTTTTTACTTGGACTGTTTACCAAAACACGAATAAACTATCACAATTTGATTTGTTAAAATTATTAGGCACAAAGCGAAATTGTCAGGATAAAACAAACGAACAAATGTGGCAGAAATACTGCAATTTAATCATCAAACTTTTCCTGAGGCGAGGATGACTGGCTCGGCTCATTAGAGCTAATAGAAATAAACCAACTGACACTACCGCTGGTTTAAATGCTGTTTAGCTGAACTTTGCTTTACCAAGTCCAACATTATCATCTCTCTTTTAGTAGTTTTCCAGGGACAGGCCACCAAAACGGGCGCTGTCCCCAGAAATGTCCCCATTTTTAACTGTGTGTTGAAGAAGACTGGATAGGAAGAAGGGTGAAAAAGAAAGAGGAGGGAAGCTACAGAGCCTGACAATTTATTTTTCCAAATAATGTTTTTGAGATAAAAAACAAACATGAGGCAAGCAATGAAAATCTGTTAACCAAAGTATTTTATCTAATAATCTACTGCAAAACTAGAAATGTCCCAGGTTTTCTAAACAGAATCTGGTCACCTTATCTTTTAGCATCTTTTAACTCATTGTTTTGTTTTTCAGACCACTCTTGACTTATGATCTTCTCATTTTACATGAAAGACAACGCGTCTCCACCTCCTCCCGCTGTACAAAAATGAAGCCAAAATATCCCTGATATGAGTGCTGCCATCTTGCGCCTCATGTTTGGGTTCACACCCGGCTGTCTCAAATCATGAGCAGCGCTCAGTCGACCATGACATGCCTGCTTTATATAGAAACAGATAACTAATTAAAACCAAAGTTATCAGAAAAATGAACACCTGAACCTACATCAGCTTTAAAAGAACAACCTAAAATGACACACACCTTCTATGGGAAAAATTTATTTGGTGAGTACTTTGATGTTTTAGTTTGACTCAATGTCCAATCTGCTAACAAGGAGGGTGGTGGGATTTATTGATTAATGCATGTTTAACTGCGCAAATATTAAACAAAAAACATTATTTATTCATTTTAGCGGCAAAAATATGATCCATTTCGGTTCATTTGCAAATCTGTGATTGCCTCAGCAGAATGCATTAAATCATTATAATTAAAATGTTGGAAAAGTTACCAACATTTTCAGAGATTCAATTACATTCCTTAACAGGGAATTCTCATAGTTCAGTGCTTTTTCCAACTATTGTCTGAGCTAATCTCATTTATGATAGGCATAATAATTAGAGACAAAAAATGAATCAGTCAGTGCTGATTATAACTACAACACACAGCAGGTGCAATGCTTAGATTAGGCAAATTCAAAGTTGTTTTGAATTGATTTATTTTTATATTACTGCATTTAGGGTCCTGATTGAAATTATCTACACTGCAAGAAATCAATTAATTATAAATAAATTCTTTGAGCACAATTTAATAGCTTTTTGAAGACAAACAATCAGTAAAGTGTCTATAGTTTCTGATTGACTGTGCCCATTACCTCTGACACGTTAAACTTCTTGCTCTCTTGGGGGTTAATGGTATATAATGACAAAGCTGCTCTGGAGACCAGACAGCAATGGGACCATAAAGTGGCTTTAATTGTAGCTGCTTAATGAATATCCAACAGAGACAAAAAAAAAAAAAAAAAAAAAAAAACACCCAGAAAACACCAGACATGCCCTCATCCTTCCCGCCATAGCTTTACTGAGTGCTCCAGAATGATGTCCATAGAGTGAGACTCATTCAGAGACAGCCAGCAAAATATATAGATATGAATATTGTCCATACTATTGTCTGTCCTCTGTGTGGTTCCTGGCAGGGGAACCTCCATTGATCCAGTGCTTACTGAGGCCATTTTGCAAATTATGTTTTCAGACTGGCTGGACAGGAATGCCAACACGATTAGCTGATATATTAGGGACGTTCATCTGAGTATGATGCCAGAAAAGCAGCAGTAACATGAACAGGAAAATACAACAAAAACAAAATAAACTGGCTCAGAAAGGTGTACGGGCTGGTAATATCCATGAATATTTAAACACCAACACATATTCGCCAGACTTGAAAGGTAGAGGAAATAAATTTTTGTAGACAAATATGGTTAGCGAATGACAAACAGGCCTCTTCCAGTCAATGAAAGCCACTAAAATGAATACAGGCATTAATGTCAGCAAGAAAGTATATATGACAATAAACACTGGCTGTATGTTGCCAAAGGCACAAGGCCGCTTTTTAAGTCGCTCCAGTTCTTATCAGCGAATGAGCGCACTTCTCATCTCATCAGTTCATCTATATGGTGTGTTTATGTAAAGGCCATTTAGACTGTGTTTACACTGAATGTTCATATCATACGTAGCCTTCAGTATATTCAACACTGAAGTGATTTGTTTATGGTCGTCTACCATCTGCCAGTGAGACTGATAAAGTGAGATTAAATAAAGAAAGATACAAATACTCTAATCCTTACATGATGTATGTATTCTCAAATGCTGACAGTAAACTGAACCGGCGAGGCCCTTCAGGTCCTCAGGCTCCAGTGTTTCAGTTGTTCCAAAGTGCAGGTGTGACATTTTAACAGTCGGCCTGAAGATCTGAGGTCAACTGGAAGTGATAACATCTTAAAACCTACTTCCTTGTTCCTTATCATTGTTTTATTCATTTTAATATTTTATTTGTTTTTAATTTTTGTTCTGCCTTTTTTAGTCTATTTTATCAAGTTCTTAGTCTAGATTTTATTTAACTCTATATTATTAATATTGCATTTAAATCCGTTTGATTGTTGTTTATATATTTCTACACATTCTTGTGAACATAATAGTGTCCTTGTTATTAACTGTTATGTCTACTCCTGTGTACGTACACCGAGAGTCAAATTCACAGACTTGCACACATACTTGGCCGGTAAAGGTGATTCTGATTCCACATTTAGGAAAATAGACTTTTCTTTCTTGTGATGATAAGATTGCAAAATTGATTATCAGTCCTTGATACCTTCAAGGCAGTGTTCCCCAACCCTGGTCCTCAGGGCCCACTGCCCTACGTGTTTTAGGTGTTTCCCTGCTCCAACACACCTGATTCACATGATCAGCTCGTCATCAAGCCTCTGCAGAAGCCTGACAACAACCTGATCATTTGAATCAGGTGTGTTGGAGCAGGGAAACATCTAAAACATGCAGGGCAGTGGTCCCTGAGGACCAGGGTTGGGGAACACTGCTTTAAGGTATCGAGCAAAATAATCCAGTACCAAATCGTATCCGAACTTCTCCGGTCAAACAATACCTGCATTCAATCCTTTTTGTACCCAGATGTAGAAACAATGACTATTTGTATTGTTTTATTTGCAGCCAGTCACTTCAAACATTCTTCAGTTTGACAGAGCTGGCAGTGCAGTGTGCCAAGATGACACCAAAAAAAAGGTGTCAAATGAAATGTTCTCTGCTCTTGGTATCAGTATCACTTTGCAGGTACTGGTATTGTTACTGGTGTTGTATTTTTTTTAAACGATACCCAGCTCTAGAAGGTCCATACCACTCTCATGTCTGTCCGTTAAATATGAAGCTACACCCAGCAACTGGTTATCTTAGCTATGGCAGAAAATCTGGAAACAGCTAACCTGTCTGTCCAAAAGTAACAAAATCCACCAGCACTTTTCAAACTCAAACACTAAATAAAAATATTAACAACAAAATTCTAAATGGTAGGACGATATATATTTTTTAAAGATTTTGTGCCTGTAAGAAAGTTAAGTGCGGCAGTGTCTGCATCCCGGTCAGGATGCTTTGCCAACCCAAAACGTTGGTATTTGATGTCCTGGGAATGAGACTCAGCAATCAAATATCTTTCTGTGCATTTACAAACAGCAACCAACAAAGTATAAAACAGGTGATATCCAACCCATATAATAAACATAAAAGAATAAAAACTTAACAGCATACAATATAAAACAATGGGTGAAATAAAAGGCAAAACATAGGAGTGCCAAAAAATAAAACACATACACCTGTTGGGAAATTATCAGCAAGAATTTCCCCAAATATCAAACCTTTCCTTCAATATTTTCATGAACAATAAGGTAAAAAAAAGAGTGTGTTGAAGAAGAAGTATTGTATTGCGCCATCAGACAAAGTTAAATTTTATAAAAGAAATCTTTGTTTTATTCCACTCCCTCATGCTACCATTATCGTAACCATTAGCACAACCAGACCAGCACCACCAGTCAGAAGACAGACCTTCACCACAGAGCTCTAACAAACAGCCACAGCACAGTGTACAGACTGAAACATCAGGGCTCAGCTGCTTCCTCTGCACTCAACTGTGGTTTCTCCACACAATTACCTACACCATACTGCCAAGAAAGTTGACTGTGGTTTGATGTAATTATCCTGATTAGTTTTTAAGAGGCTGCTTGTTGATTGGCCTTAGCCACTGAGCTTTCATACATCCATTATCACAAACATCTCATGTGTTACTCACAACTGTGTGGTGACGTTCCAGTTACTCGGGTCAGACAAGAGCCGTCTTTGACGAAATCTGAATCACAGTCTTATGGAGGCCAAGTCGTATTTACGCTCTTCGTTGGACAGCCAGGTGTCTGCAGGCTCACTAATGAGGAATGAAGGAGAGGCTCAGGCAGGCGAGCAACCTTCTCACACCTGCTGCCCTCAGCAGCCCACTCAACTGCCTGATTACACATCATATTTCACCACATCCGCCCCTCAATGGCCAAACATGTGTCAGGAAGTGTTATATCACCTGAAACTGCTCTAATGGGCGACGTGTTTGAAAGTAGTCAGGCGTAAAATTTGAGCCAGCTGAAAATAACCATCGTGTTTGTAGGAAGGTGCAGGAGATTCACACGCTGCGTTAAGAAATCATCCCGACAGCATAAAGAGTCCAAAAGGGGAATCAAGGAAACACATTTCATGCTAGAAATCAGATCATTTCAGTCACATTCTAGTTACCAAAAATACTTTCTATGATTTTTTTAAATGTCATACAGTCAGAGTGCAAGAATATGATAACAATATGTCAGGTTAAACAGATATTACAAAGAAAGGGTTTCATTAGCTGCACACTCCTAAGGTACTAACTAGAACCATACAGCGTTCTTTGGCTTATCCCCATAGGAAATCACTTTTTGGCTCCTGGTGAAACCTTGTATAAAGGTTCCATATAGAACCCTTTCAGACAGTTCTACCTAGAGTCCAACATAAATGATTATACCAAAAACCATCTATGAAAGGTTTCACCCAGAAACCCCAGTGAGTCGTTCTACAGAGTACCCGTCAACGATGTAATGGTTCCGCCCAGCATCCTATCTAGGGATTCTATCCAGAACCTCAAAAAGTGATAAAAAGAGCCCACCCAGAGAACACTATATATACTCCAAGGGTTGTATCAAGAAGCCACGAAGGGGCTTCTACCGAGAACCCTTTTTATATTACAAGGGTTTCATCTAGAACCCACTCAGTGGTTCTATTGACGACCCTTTTATATTGTGGTACAAAGAACCTTTGATAAAAGAGATCTCCAAGGATCTCAACAATCTTTGAAGTGTTATTCAAATGAGCAAATGAGCAGAATGAGTAGAACCTTAGGCCTTCAGGAAGAACTCTTTAAGAACCCTTCTGGTGTACAAAGTCTTTCCATGCCAGTGCAATGCATCTGGTTTGAGTTTGAACGTACAGTAAGACAAACACCTGGGAACAGAGGGCAGAGAACAATATTCTGTACACACATGACTCAGACGAGTCAGAGTTATATTATTCAGTAATTACTGGTCGCGCTGTGTGCTTTGGGTTATCTTGCAGCTTTGTTTGCCTTGTACACACTGCAGAACAAAGACCAGTTGAACTGAACGGCTGACAATTCATCCAGGAGTAAGGAACACTGACTGCTATAAATACTGTAGTAGCATTGAGACGTGCAGTATATGAATGTCTAAGTATTCTCTCAGTGAGAAGTCTAATTTTCTCCTGCTCAGCAAGCGTCTGCATTTGAGCAGTGACTCTCTCAGAGCCGCTCCATATTACTGCTCTCTATTATATAGAGTGCATTAGGCGGTGCCAACATCTACATATTAAATTTACAACTTTCTATTACACACTGTGGTGAATTACAGTGACCAAACGGGAGCAACAAAAATGCAAATGTATAGCTTGTGACAGGCAAATGTATATAAAACATTTCTGGATGTGGCTTCAGGAAACAAAAGGACAAAAAACACTGAGAACATTTCTACACACCAGAACAAGACTGTATCGTAAAAGAGTGCATACAAGCACAGTGGTACTTAGAGCTAAATGCTAATATCAGCGTTTATTTACTGACCTTGTTGGTTTTATAAAATTGATCCTTTGGATATTCTCTCACAGTAACTGAGGTCACCCTTCAGTTCATTAATGTTTTACCTTGTATCTCTGTGCATATGACAAATTAAGAACCCTGCACCATGCTAACATGCTAACACAGCGACAAAGCTAACATGCTGATGTTTTGCAGGTTTGCTATGTGTTACATGTGTCCAGACTGCAAAGCAAAGCCAGATCAAATGTCTTTAACAAAGAAATCAAAGGAAAGGAAATCAAAGAAACAAAAGAATCCACAAAAGGGCAAAGTACAAAAAACAGCCCAGGGAAAAGAGTACAAGGCCGAACACAAGAAGGCAAACCAGGAGGTTAACACACAAAGGGCAACAACAACCTGACAAATAAACAGAGAAACACAGGAACTAAATAGACAAAGAACTAATAAGACACAGGTGGACAGACAGGTGAAACCAACGGGAATCAAAAAGAGCGGGAAAAGGATAAAGACAGGAAGTAAAGACAAGACACATGAGGGAGTACCAGGACTACGAAATAAAACAGGAAATAACCAACAAAAAAACCAAACCATGTCACCATGACCATTATCATAGTTAGCACTGTAATGAATGTGTCTCGGGTATTAGATCATAAATCAAAGTGTTGGACAACATGAAAATTTGACCCGATGAGCTGCTCTGTCTCACTCAGTGATCTGTTTCTTAAGTATGAAGCATGAGTCCCACTGTCCTCCACAAAGGACCTGGGTTAAAATATGTCTTCTGAAAGACTTAAAATCAACATAAATTTATAATTTTTTAATATGATACAGTTGAGGCTCTAATAATAAATAAAAACAGCATCCTTTATGAAGACGAGAACAATATGTATTTATAAATTTGATAATTTAACTCCCTTACTGCAAAACAAAAATGTCTGTGCTGAAAATCCTGTTATTTTCAAATGTGCTCTGTTGGCCACACCCCCACAATATGTTTTCACATGCTTGAAATGACATGATAAATAATAAAACCTGAAGAGTTTCACAAGACATGGCCCATGGTGGACTATCTGACCTGAAGAGACTTACAGCAGAGGACTACGTCTGAGCAGTGAGACAGAGGGTGCAGAAGACGTTGATTGAATTGATGGATAAAATCACAAACTGGTGCATAACAATTCACTAGAATGCAGGAAATAAAGCCTCTGATACCTAAAATTTCATGGATGAGAACCTCCCCAACAGGCTTTATTTGTGTCTCTGGGCACAGTGTCCCTTATTTTCTACACCGATGGTAGCAAAACTTGTTAGGTCTGTGAAACTGCAGACAGACACCGAACAGTTGGTGGTTACATTGTGGGTAATACAGGTTGTGACAAAAGAATGAAAGAAATTAAAAAAAAGAAAATATCTCAGCTTCTGCTGCATGAGTTTTGATCGTTTTTGTTTGGGGCTCACAATGTGACAGGAGAACAATGTTGAAGTACTTTTTTAAGGCACCACTAAAGTTATTTCGATCTATCCTGTGGGGACATAAACGTCCGTACCAAACTTAATGGCAATCCATCAAATTTTACCCCAAGCCACAACTGTAAAAGTCTTCATGGTGGAAGAGGTCAAATTAAGAGAAAGTAAATATGATGCATTGTTTGTGAACCGTGAATGAATGACGTCTATCTGTATAAAATGTCAAGGCAATCCATCCAATAATTAAGATATTTCAGTTTGTACCAAAGCAGACAGATCAACATGCAGACATTGCCATCTCTAAAAAACAAACCAAAAAAAACCAACAAGTATATAGATTGACAAATTGATAATTCACCCTGACTATGAAACACAATCTCATTTAACTACTCCTCATCCAAAATTGATGCACGTATTTTTTCCAGTTTAGTATTTGCAGGAGGGCATCCCCAACGATACAATAATAGCTGCTGAAGGATACAAGAACAATAACTACACCAGTACAACTTTTCCACTGCACCTTGCCAGCACAATTTACTCCACCCACCCCTGCACCACTCTCTGCTTCTATTGCTGTCTCTATATTATTACATCATCTCCTCTGTATTTGGAAAAAGAAAATTAATATATTCAATAACACAGACAACCTACATGTTTTCTATGTGGATGTAACACCTTCTGTAGACGTGTTAATGGAAATACTAAACACATTCTGCTCATCCTCTATACAGGTTGTAAATTCCCTTCTGTTCCTTTCTTCTTCTCATTTTTCTCAGTTTGTTTTATCTATAATGCATAAATACATTCAGGTTATGTCATATACCCTTTTTCATAGCTTCCATTTCACATTCTTTACATTAATTCTGCATTATGTGTTTTGTTTTTTTATGTGTTATGCACGTTCTGCATACATGCTACAAAGTTTTCCTAAGTTTTCCTTCATATATCTCCACTTTCTATTACTCCCGTGGAGCCGTGTGGTGCTGTACTTGCCGTTCTTTTAATGCATCCATTTGCTTTAATGTTGTATTTATTTTATTCCATGATTCTTTACTGTATCCTTCCATTATGACATGTTATTCTGCAACAGCAATCTCCCTGCAGGGTTTATTAAAGTTTCATGTCATCATTATGTAAGTATTATGCCATAAACACTGAATCACCGCAGACTGAATAGATCAATTAATTTAATCAAGCCTGAGTAACAGAAATCTGACACACAGGGTAACTCAACTTGTGGATTAGTAAACGGTATTATCTCTCACATTTTGTGGACATGTATTGGACACTTGAGTGCTCAGCTGGACCAATAAGGAACGTTATCAAACGACATAGTGTAGTTTTGAATTCATGGCATTTCTGAGTTTGAAAAGTTGTCAGCAGCTGAGTCACACCTCTCACACTTTCGCAGAAAAAACTAACACTGACTCTTAATTTTTCTGCTTTGTGCTCGTTTTCTTGAATAATTTATTTAGGCATTTATCAGGCGTTTTGTCTTGCATCTGCAGCCGGATATGACATGTAGCCTTCAGACGATGAAAAAACACTTCTCAAAGGGATGCTACCGCTGTGATGACCTTCCAGGAAAACCCATTACTCAACACCACTGACACATTAGATCCGTAATGATCAACACTACTAATAAGCTCATCACGCTGTTATGTAATCCAGTCACTGGAGGGTAAAGCAGCCTCATGGGGAACATGCTGGAGGGTAAGGAACTGCTGTATGATGTAATGATCATTTTAGGCTTTATAACACCATACCTAAACTTATTTCATAATGTGCAGCAATCATACAACAAACTAATACAGTCAGGCTACCTTTATTCTAAATGGTTTAATTAGGTTATTAATTAGGTTGTAAACACTTTATAAAGTATTAATAAGGTGTTACAACTCATTACATAAAAAGGGTAATGGTGACATGTTGGTTGGCAACATTGTTCAGTTAAGCCTCAGATCTCATTTCTTACTTTGCTTACTTTGTCTTCTCCATCAGCCAACCTTTATACCCGTCACTTCATCAGATATTTAAGTTACTAGTAACTCACTGGTAAGAATAATAAGCAATAAGCGGATCTTTTCAGATATGAAAACTGTGGTAGTTTATACTTGCTTATTAATGAAGTGGTAACAACCTAATTAATAACTTAATTATTAACAATTTGTATACTTATTGTAAAGCGGTACTAATTACTCAAGTTAAAATATCTAGCAAAAATACAGAGCAGGGCCAAGCCACTGTTTTTCATTTGTCTGTTTGTGGGTCTTGAATTCTAAACAAGAAATTCTTCACTGCTTCGAGGGAACAAGAAGGTGAAAATGCACTGTGCACTCTGGTGTGCCATGTGAATCTCTCATAAAAGTTTCATTGTTGAGGTGTTTGGTGAAGGAGGCCAAGAAAGTTTTTTTTTTACTTCAACCTTGTCCATGAAATGTTTTTGAAATTGTTTGGCAAAGTATGTCTTCATCTTTGTCAGTGGGGCCACTAAGTTGAAAACCCTATTTTGGTTCTGTATTTTTTTTTAAGACAAAACAGAAAGAAAACTGGGACTCAGAGAAAAAGTCATAATTACAAATCCGTCTGCTATTTCAGCACCACAGACAGCAGCATGGATTTATCAATACAGGGCACAGATGGACTGCTGATATTTCGGAGCCAAGGTCAGGGCCACAGAAACAACCCCTCGACCCCTGCACTCTCTCTGCTGAGTGAACAGGGGGGATGGCATCGGCCCCCATACTGTCTACTGACTATGTAAACAATAGCAAAATGTCTCTGTTGAAGCTAAGCAGACATAAAGTCGATCGTCAAATTCAAGAACAAATGGACTGACAAGTACTTATTTACTTTGCCAGCTGTAGTAATCCTGGGTGTTTATTGTGCAGTGGATGCATTGCTGTGATTTAAGAAAAGAACATGAAAAAGGCACTACAAGTGAAATCATGGCTCATTTTCTGCTAGTTTTCATGAGGACCTGGAGGAATGGAGAAGGAAAGTAAAGGACTGCCAGCATCTTTTCAACTGAGTTAAGTGATTCTTGGTCATAATGATACCATTAAAGTGAAAGAAAAGGGATGCATGTGACTAGTTTATTCCATGTAGTAGAGCTGACAAAGTATTCGCTGTGGCTGAATGGCCCTATATTAGACTTAAACCATACTTTACTGCTTGGAGTAGATATTATGATTTAGGTAGTTTGTTATCATAGAACATAAAGTACCTAGTGCTGTTCTGAGTTACCTCGGAAATGTGTCAGGGTTTGCATCTCAGGCGGGTTCTGATGTTGCACTCAGCAGCTGCTATATAAACATGCTTCACTGCACATTTTGATTATTATTTTTTATTTTTTTATTTTTTGCATTCATGCTTTTCAGTTCAGACAGTCTCACTTCTGTGCAGGGTAAATTGAATAACATATTGATATAAATATCAAATGATTAAATTTAATGGGATCATGCCACAGAGGCAATTGAATTTTGTGAAAAGAAATTGTCTGAGCATGAAATCATAAAAAAAAAGAAAAGCTTTTAGTACATAATGTCTGAACAATTACATTACAGCATTCCAGCCATATATATGTAATATTAGGAAGATTGTCTGGCACATACACATTATTGCTGTGCACTCTGTTCTTTCCACAGGGAACACAAAACAAAAAAGGCTGTGCTGACTTTTAAATATTTGCCAAATTTATCCACGAAGCTGAGGTTAAACCTCCAGTCTATACAGAACATAAAAAAGATTTTAGCTGTTCTGAGATAAAATAAATATATTAGTATTATCTTGCTTGTTATACACCTAACTGTGCAACAACCAAGATAATACAGCTGTGAAAAAAAGTGTCTGTTGCATTCATTACTCAGATCCAACATCAGGCTCAACAGGAGGCCAATACACTAATGTGCACAGTGTAATGAAATTAAATTATCGTCATTAAATCTTTAACCGTAAACTACTTCATTTTCTGAAACAGTATGTACTAACACAAACACATCAGTGCAGCACATAGTGAAGCTGAAGCAAAGTGTACGCGAGGTTGGAGGAACGACCACAAAATTGGAAAGTTTGATCCCAGCTGCAGCCGTGTATTCTGCCACAGTAACACTGAGTGAGACCTTAGGGCAAGGCCTGCTCACTTGTTCCAGAGAGCAGCAGCAGCAATTGAATGGGGGAAAAACATCCAGTACAGAACGATGAAAAAGACATGCACACCCAAAGTGTCCACTAGGCTGAGTGCTCGATCTGACAAAGTTGAAAAGGACAAATCTTCACACTGAGAAGCTCCTCTTACAAGGAGCTTAGTGACATTTCAGTTATTTTTTTGTTAAACGACAAAGAAAAGCAGCAGAACCTTACATTTAAGGTTCAGGCCAGCAAATATTTGAAATTTTTGCTTATAAAATCACTGAAATGACTAATCTATGATCAAAATTGTCAGCCACTAATTTTCTTTGGCTTGACAAATCAATCGACTAATTGTTGCAATTGTTGCCCCAAAAATAAGACTGAAAAACGAATCAATTAATAGAGAAAATAACAGATTAATCAACAGTGAACATAATCACTGACTGCGGCCCTAAAAATGAGTATGTGTCTCTTTTCTGGCAGCTCTTTTATGCCTCTAATTGACTGTCTTTGATGAATTGTGATCAGTTTGTATCTAGTGTTTCACTTTAACCAGACGGCCCCCACCTCTGGTGTCATTTATTCAATAAAGCATTTGTTTGTTTTTCATGCATAAAACTGTAGACATTCTTCATGTACATATTTCTTTTCCAAGAGTTTAACAGAAAGACAGACTGAATTCATTGCGCATCTTGAAGCTATCAAAGATATGATTAATCATTTTTGCAAGTGGTGAATCACAATTATTCAATATTTTAAACATGTATTGTAGGTGGTCCAAGGAACATGCAGCGTTGTTTCAGTTCAAGAGGTACAGGCAGGTTCAGTTTTATGATGAATAGAGGCACTAATTTATACACCATGAAAACCAATTTACACCCCGTCCAAGGAGAGTGGTGTTATTCAATCAGGACAATGAGAGCACTTGACAGGAAAAGATTAACAAAAGACAATAACAGCAAAATATAGCCAAACTAGATTGGGGGTGGTAAGTGACAAATGTTAATGTGATGAAATAATTAACAAGACGCTCCAGAGAAGCAGGATTGATCCACGCAATGGTCCATTTGCCCTCATTCTAAAGAAGATCATTTGATCAGCTCTGCCTATTGAACCACTGAACGGTAACTGGGTATTGCAGGAGATTGCATGTCTGCACTTTTAAGACTCAACTTTGGGGAAAAACAGAGATGTGAAGTGATGAAGTCGACTGTCATCACAGTGTTTTGCCTCCAGCAGCCTGTCATCTATAACACAAACACTGATTATTCAAACTGCCTGTTCCTTTATTGTCAAACTCCAGGACTTGAGAAAACAGGCTGTTATGCTGCTTCTGATGGATTAGTTTATCTTAATATGTCGGGCCTTAAAAGGCTAGTTCAGTTTGTTTGAAGTGGAGTTGTACTCCATCCAGAGTCCAGCGTATTACTCACAGTAGATGGCAGTCGACATGCCCCAGTTTGGAGAAGCAGCAGGAGCACCAGCATGGAAGCTGTGCAATCGTACTTATTAAATAAGTTGGTTAGTAAGTTATCATCATGCCAAACATCTGGCCGTCACAAATGAGATTCACAAAATCAACACGTTTTATATTACTGAACAAAAATAGCGCACAGCAAAAACACCAAACGCCATTGTCAAAATCAGCATTTTACCTCGCCAATAGAGGTTTAGTTGAGCAAGAGAGAGCGATATTTAGCTCATGTAATGTTAGTTTCCCATCAGAAAAGGCTGTCGGACAGCAAGGTAAAGCAATGGAAATATTCTAAATATGGCATACACTTAAACTGATATAGACTTTCTTTCTGGGGGCCTTTCATTTGTGGCTAAAATACAATTGCTGCTGTCCCTGTCCATAGGTGCACATTATTTATAGACACGAGTTCTCCTTTCTGCTTCTCCAAACTGGGGACATGTCGATGCCATCTATTGTAGGTAACACAGTGACTATGGATGAGTACGTCACACAGCCTCACTTCAAAAACTCCAAACTATCCCTTTAACAAGGGCTAGTTTTTCTGATGATAATAAAAATAACATAACATTTGATGAAGTCCTCGGTAATAGAAATACAAGGACAAACAGACAAATGATGGTATTTTAGCATCTGAAACCCCATCAACAACCTGTCAGACACACACACCTCTGTGTTTTTATTCACTGCAGCAGCAGCAGCAGTCTCGATTTTCTCATCTTTAATTAATTCCTCCCTCCTTGAGGTAATGATCGCTGCTACTGAGATTGAACTGGGGAGATTTCTTTTCCTGCACTTGAAATTTTTATCATTATCTGGTCTGGGCCCACTTGATAATTAGCATAACCTAATTCAAGTCTGCCTCCATGTGGCCCTAACACTGACACCTGCTCTGTCACTCCGAGTGAGCGGCAACACTGCACATGAAGATTTCAATCTCCTTGTATCAGTATGAGTTTAATGTCTCCTGTCTCATCTTGTTGCACAAAGTGAGGAGAGATTAGTGCTTTGTCACAGTCTCAGCACACAGCTAATTTGGTCATGTTTTGTAGGCTAATTAAGTGAACAATGAGCTAAGATGAGCAGACCAAACGTTTAGAAAACAACATGCATCTGCCCTCCACAGTCTCCTAGACACAGAGGAGTCTTATCTTAAAGGCAAATATTCATACAAGAACACAACTGTAAAACAGGAACTATGGTAGACTGGGGACAGTTACAACAGGGGATGGTTGCAACAAATCTTATTTCTCCAATTAGCAACAAGCTGCTGGATTTGTTGAAAAAAAAAAACTTGTTTTGGAGAAATTAAAGTATTTTTTTCATGAGCTGTATTTTTTGTCATTCTGTCCTGACCTTTTGTATGAATTAAATCAAAACTTACTGAGTTTGAATCATTGTTTTGTTGACTCGTTTAGTGTGTGTCTAAGTCAGTGTGTCTGGCAAACACAGGATATTCTGTCATGGCTGATTGAGTGGAGACGTTCCAACAACAGCAGTCAAAACCAAAACAGACCAAACAACTGCATTTTTCAACATGAACAACATTGTGAGGTAATTAAAATTGTATAAGAATAGTTCACACACTGGAGTGTGACAAAATCAGTTGTTAAAACAGATGCAGATGTTTGTACAATAACTACATGTTTATTAAAAGTTACTTGCAATGCAAATTGTTCCCATTTTCCTGTCTCACACTGAATTATATAGATTGTAACATCTGTAACATCTGCACATTGACTCACTAACCTGTCTGCCCAGACAGCACAGACTGTGTCACTGTGCAGTATTGGCTGCCAAATATAGCACTTTCTGCCACAAGAAAAACAGTGGGATATGAATATATAGAAATTTAGAAATATAAATTGTACTGTATTCAACCTACCCACCACGATCTCCATCTGTTTACTTGTGTCTTGTTGTTATTATATTACTAGTTGTCTTGTCCCTGCAGGGCTACGTTGCTGCCCTGTAAAAACCACTTATCTCCAAATTTGGTGAGTTTGAATTTTTCATGAAAACTGATGCAGAGATTGTTCCTTTGTGACTTGAGAAACTTCTTCTATTTCTTAAGCCAAACAAACCATTTGCAAAGCCACAAAATAATCTGAAAAATTCACGGCCACCAAGCTGAAAACATGACTCTGTTTCTTAGCTGCTGAAAATTTACATTTTGAGAGATATGTGTTTGTCATGGGACAGTGACAAAATAGTACAATATATAGTATGTAGTTGTACTTGACTGTTGTTCTTGATTTAATTAAATAATAACTTGACTACACATTTTACTGATATTACTTATATACTTGTATTTGCATTTCTCTATTTCATTATCTTCTTTTTTATGAATCATTGTTATTTTCATTAGTATTGTTAAACGTCTTTAATACTGTGATTGGGCTTTGGCAACACATGTGAAATGTCATGCCAGTAAAGCCTATTAAACTCACCTGAACTGAACTGAATTGAACTGAACTGTTTCAAGGTAAGCCTACGTTATCTGCTTAAACAAGCAAAACTGAATAACTGTTTCTTGATAAGCATTGCTAAATAATACTATAATGATACTGTATTAATAAATAATAGTATAACATTCCTGGAAAACAGTTATTTTTTTCAGTATAAAAAAGATCAAAAGTTAATTAGTGAAATTTAATGTATTTTTAACATGGTGCAACTCTCCCACCACTGGGATCATCTAACTTCTTCCTTTCACATAACTATTATGAACGATATCTCATATGTAATCATCTGTAAATAGCAGTGGTGGAAAGAGTACTGTTACATTGCTAAAATATTACTCAATTACAAGTAAAAGTACTGCTGTTAGAAATATACTTCAGAAAAAGTACGAAGTATTCATCTCAAAAACTACTCAGAGTATTAGTTACTTCTAACCGCTGATGTCACCGCAAATTTTGTGTGTTTTCCTGAACCAATAATCATTAATAATTTATTTGATAAAAAGCATGTGTTTTTCTTCATTTCAATATTTTTCTGGGGTTTTTTTTGTTTTTGTTTTGTTTTTTTGTTGCTGTTGTTTTTGTCATTTTTTCTCATTTTAAGTCAAAGTTCAATTGTCTTTATTCAACAAACAGCTCGGTGCAAATTGCTGCCGCATCTATTGATTAAATATCCATGAATACATTTTAATTGGTTAAATTCTTAACAGCAATTAATTGATTGATGATTAATTACTAAATTCCTTACTCAAAATGCATGCTGCCGCTTTGTTTTCATTGGCCAATTTGTGATCAGATCACCTGACTGTCTACCAAAATGAAGATGAAAGGCATCGATATGAATTCAAATTGTAGTCAGTACTCAACTTTGATTTTAAAAGTAACTAAGGAGATTACATCTTGGAATGCATACTTAAGTACGAGTAAAAGTGTAGACCTGAAAATCTACTCATGAAGTACAACTACCCAAGAAAACTACTAACTAGGATTTGAGTATTTGTAATTAGTCACTTCCACCCCTGGCAAATAGCATGAGTAATTAGCAAACATCGGTTTAATATATAAATGTTTCGCTGGTCTAGTCTCTGAGAAACTGAGAGAAATGCAAAAAGTGTTGCAGCCATCCCCAGTCTCCCCTACTGTTGAATTATAGTGTCAAGAAACATGTTTTTGTACCAGCAGAACTGCAGGCTGTCTGTCGAAGGTTCATATTCCAGCCCTTCTATTTCATTGATAAGCATTATCATTAATGAAGACTGAAGGAGGACTGACTCCTCATTATAGATCTCTGGGTGGCACACTAACATAACCTGAACCAAAGAGATGTTTAGTTGTCGGATAAGATCAATGCATGCGTGTTTTAAATAACACCAGTCAAAAAATAAAAATAAAATAAAATAAAATATTCAGGATTTCTTACCTAAAAAGAGAGAACTCCTTTCCATTTCGTTCACCTCTCCACAGAAAATGAAAATGTGGCAGCAGATACGACCACGTCCGCCGTACACTATCCCCCTGCTGCCAGTACAGAGAGAGGGAGAGGGCAGACACACACACACACACACACACACACACACACACACACATACACACACAGGGGAGAGAGAGAGAGAGAGAGAGAGGGAGAGAGACAGAGAGAGAGAGGAGAATGTACTGGGAGGGGGAATTGGAGCAGTTTCCAAAACACCTTTTATTGACAAGACTCACAAAAAAATACAATTAAAGCCACTATTATACGACACAGGCTATTCGAAATCTTAATGAAATTTCATGTAACCATGTGTTCAGTCCCACATGCGCACGGAGCCACAGAGTGAGTGCTCATAAACAGGTAACCTACTTGTTGCCTTCTGTATAGTCAAACAAGCAGCCATAATAACCTGGAAACCTGGATGCTTGGCTCCAGGCTGCTCCACACTTTATGTATTTATGACTCACCAGTTAACAGTGAGCACACATCCTATCATCAAACTATTTCGCCCATTTTTTTTTTTTTTTTACAACGTACACTACATTTGTTGCCATAGGGACCGATAAACGAGAATCCAGACTCGAAACACAATAAAACCCCGTGCAGTGGAAAAAAAAATGAAGCAATATTTTGAGATGAAAAATGATTAAAATTAATTTGATTCAGAGTAAGTGGAGAAGGTTTTATTTCTTTTGAGTCAGTGGACTGTTCCAGGTGATGCGATGCACCGGTGTATCCATGAGTGAGTCTGTGTGTGTGATACACACTCAGGCCGCTGGGTGGCAGTAAAGGCATATAAATTGACAGTAATAAAGCAATCTCTGCTTTGTCTTCTCTACATCAGTAAATATTTAGTTAATTTATAACAGGTAAAAGTTTAAGAAGACACATTCAATTCATCAATCAAAAGACAAAAGTTTATAGTGTATTAGCAATAAAAGCCCCAGGTAAAGCCCAACAGTTTTGCGAGGTGTAACATTATATTAATACAAAAATCACAACATCAAACCAAAGACATTTTTTAAAAGTGCAAATTAAGTTTTGTATTAACTGTCCAGTGTGTTCCAGGGAGGATGTTGCCAGCCACAATTCTTATATGTAAAACATTTATATTTTATTTTAGATATTTATTTGTTTTATTCTTTTGTGATTATTACACTTTATTATTTTGAATTGTTACAATTTCTTTAATCATTGATTAATTGTATAATTATTTGACTATCACCCCTGATGTCTCTATGTCGTCTCTGAGTATGTAAGTTTGCTAAATAATTCAAGTTACTGAGAAGATTAATTTACATCAACCCTGTGGAATAATAGTGCAAAAACAAATATGCCAATAAGTGATGTAGGGTGGGTTCAGTAAAGCCGAACACGTCACTTCTTGCCAAATGCACTATATGAAATATTCTAAAGTGGTACATGAGTACTTTTGACAGCAAAGATAATATAAGATAATATAATCCTTTCAGACAATGCAGTACGTCTCATGTTTTATAAATTGGATACGGTTGATATATTATTGTTGTTGTTGTTGTTTATTTATAGCGATTGTATGATTTGTTTGTATGCGCCTGTGCTCATGTGTAGAAGGGAACCCTGGGTTTACAAAACTCTCGCGAGATATTTGCACGCATTGGTTCTTCATTGTGCACGTTCTACAAACCAATTAAGTTTTATAACCTGACAATGCTGTGGATAAGATTTGAGTAAATTGAGGGAAAAATTACGCTTGGTTAAGGTATCGTGCTTTGGATTAAAATGTTCACTCTCGTGAGATCTCTCGATATTTCACATGTCTGAGGTTCTCTTCAAGACACAACCCGGGGGTGGGGCTTTCCTAGCGTTTGACGTGGTCCAACACTCGCGATATTTCGGTGTCTCAGTTACCTACCCGTCTTGGATACCCTAGTTTCACCGTTGAGAAACATCAACATAGTAACCCGGGAAAGCTAACCCTAGAGGCGGGTAGTTTCTTCTTTCTGGGAATCTCACAGCTGATCTGGATATTTTGTTACCTGGACAAACGCTGAGACAAGAACAATGGCTGCATGCCGCTAGAAAAAGTTGCTAGCTTAGTTGGCACAACTGTTAGCTAGCATTGGTCTGCTAACGTTAGCTGGCTAACGTTAGCAAACAGACAGCTGACCGAAACTGAAGAAGTCCGGAGAAGTTTGGATTTTCTGATCAAGAGGACATCGGCATGAATGTGGACATCTAGACACCTAAAGGTATATGTTCTCCCTCTCCGAAAAGGTGTTTAGCTTAGTTAATTCGTGACTTTCCTGTTCGCTAGCGTTAACATTAACTCTCTCGAGTTGGCGGCGGCTCCGACTATTCTCTGGACCGCAGACTTTTTGATATAAGTCATCTTGAAGTCAGGCGATAAAATGAGATATAGACATTATTTTGTCTGTAGAACGACTGTACTAGAAAAACAAACATGTTTGCTTAAAAGCTGTGGCTTTTTAACACTAGTTAGTTTTTTATACAAAAAAAATGGTAATACTGTGGCAATTCTCGCTCGAGAGTAGAAGATTAACGATGATTGTGTTGTCCGATTGTAAGAGTGAGCAATTCCCGGACAGGGTGTTTCAGTCGCAGCCTTTGACAACGGTCATTTCTCGACTGTGACGTGGGGAGTTAGATGGCTATCACTTTTTGTTTTATTTCGTATTATTATCGCGTATTATATTGTAAGAACAGCACTGTCGTTCACACGCCAACGACAGATTGGCTGTTGAAATGCCCCTTTACAGGTCTATAAGTCTTATCAGTGTGAAACCACCTATTTCAGGCTGTCAGTGTTTTACAAACTAATGGTCAAAATATTAAATCACTGAACAGAAGGCGAACTTTCCGGGGACCTGTCAGGAGACAAAAAGGCGATGTTAGGCGGATGTAAAGTACATAAAACATGGCTTACTACAGTGGAGTGAGAGTCATTAAAGTTAAAGCCAATACAACCCATGTAAAGTCAAAGATGGCATATTATGTCTTCTTCTCTCAACGTCCTGCTAAGCAGCCTTTTGCACAGTAGTGACACGTGTGGTCAGAAACTATATTGCAACAGTCGTTGTCTTACATGAGTGTTTTTGTCATGTATCGTCCACCTACAGATGGCAGCACCGAACGGCTATTGCTAAGCAACGCTTCGGTGGGTGAGCGAAGAAGAAATTATGCGCCATCTTGGATTTTTCAGGGCTGCATTTGTTTTCATGGAAATCATCCGCACTACTTCGGGAAAACTATGTTTTTGTCACTTAACACTCGCCCTACATCATATTTATTTGCCCTGAAAGGTCGCCGATGAGTTAACCTTTCTTCCGACAAGTGTTTCACTTCGTTACACGTTTGTTCATGAACTTTATAAGCACTAAATTCCTGAGTTGGTTGGGCTCGGTATGACAGCAATACAGGACCGATGTACGGTGCTGTAATCTCGGGTCAAGCCTGACGTTTGTAGACTCTTTGGTTCTTAATTCGAATTAATCAGCTGGTTACGGGGGCTAAAATTGCCTCTAGGTTAGTCGTAAACGTTAAGATCACTACTAACGCTTAGTTAACTTGTAACAGAGATATGTTTCATGTTATGCTGGCGTGCGCACTTTTCAGTTCAAGTTACAACTCTTGACAAAAGTAGCTAACGTCAGCTAAAAACATTAGTTCCTTTTATGAAGTTACGCAGTTTGTCGGTTACTCATTTTAACCTCTTCTGGTTCTCCTATCATAAATCTTGGATTCAGTCTCATCTGGAAACACATTATCAGGAAAGACACAGACCATTGTATCTAGTCTGATTAGTAAACATAATTTAAGTCATACTGTCTTCACTGTTCATTTGAGCTCATAATCACTCATCAGTGTATGGCCATGTGTTAGTCAAGAGGGCTGCTATTACTAAAAAAATCTGTTGATATAGAAGCAGGGGTGAATCTAGTTTCCTTCCTGGTAGCGACTTGAGTCTGAAGTGTTAGTCTAGGGTGGTGTCACGTGATTGTAAAGGCATGACTCCTGAACTACTCCTTATGACTCAAGGAGTATTAAATACCAGTACAAAACAACCAATAAAGAGCTAACTAACTTGGCTAGACTAGAGCTGAACATTACATTTAAATATTGCTTAAATCACAACATGGCCAATTGCAATGTCCAAACAGCAGGAGTTACAATTTATAATGCTAAAATATGTAGCAGTATACCATTATAAATTTAGCAATGTGGCACTACAGAGATGCCCTGGCCTACAAATAATTTCCCCCATACGTAGAACACACACACACACACACACACCAAACAATGATATATATATATCATCGACTTATCAAAGTGGCTACCTTTATGGGAGTAGTGCCTGTGTTTGACCAGACTCTACACTTATGATTACAGGCGTGTTAAGTAAACATCACATTGCTGACATGTGACAACTTTTGCTTACCTTCCCTAATGGAAATCCTTTGAGGAATGTTGTGTTGTCCAACCTGTTTTAAATGGCAGGCTGACATTATTCTGCTGTTGACAAGCTGTTATAATAGTTATATATGGTATACTAGGTAGATTAATTAGCCATATACACTGTATTAATCTACATAGTATACCATATATAACCATTTATATATGGTATACTAGGTAGATTAATTAGCTATATACACTGTATTAATTATGAATTTTATTGTTTTATTGTTCACATGTCAGACATGGATTGCAGCTTGCCATCTTGACTTTGGTCTCTAAGGCATGCTTCTGCCCAAGTCATTTTCTTGTTTGACAATGCTTGATGCATTATGTCTCTGAATGTTATTCCTTGTTCTGGATTTAGTTCACATTTTTGGTGTTAGTTCCCAATTTGCTGGTATGTTACAGCATTTGTGTCCAGATTGTGTATACTGTGTTTTCAGTAAACTAGAGCAGAAACTTTTTTGTCATGCTGTTTTGATCTCTTTTATGTCACTTTTGCTTTCACTCACTATTGGTTTTCTTTTATTACCTGTGTCTGATCTTGGCTGCAGGTGATTGGGAGATATGAGGAGCAGCAGGAGGACTGAGGCGTCTGTTAAAACCTCTGCTCAGCAGCTCACAGATCTCAACATTGGCACAGGTGTGTTTACGTGTTTGTTTTTACAATTATATTAAATTTAGTGTTGCCAGTCAATTAAAAGATTTAATCACGATTAATCACATGACTGTTTGTAGTTAATCGTGATTAATTGCCAAATTAATTGCACATTTTTTATTTATTGAAAATATACCTTAAAGGGATATTTCAATTCAAGTGTTTAAAGTGTAATTCAAATGTAACTATTAAATCAAATGCGTTAACCAAAAACAATAAGAAATATTGTCCAGAAACCTTCACAGGCACTGCATTTGGGAAAAAAATGCTCCAATAATAACATGACAAACCCAAGTCCATCAGGCACAGATAAGCATATTGACCTGCTCAATTTAACACTAAGGCCAAAACGCACTAAAAACCTGAATAGAAAAGTCAGTTGAAGATTTAAAATTCCGACACCACAGAACCAATGGTATTTTAGGAAAAAATTGCTATTTATATGTATCTGTTTATTTATTTAGTATTATTGTTGTTAATAATACTTTATTTCTTTACTAAAATACTGAGAAAAAATCCTCATCCTTATTCAGCTCAGTCTATATAATGATGAAACGGTGCGTGATACTCATGTTTTTGTATTAATGCAGCAGGATCATTTACATCAGTGTGACAGTTTGCATCAGTGAGGATGTTTTAGACCACAGCAAACTGCACACTAACACACACTGAGGAGATGAAGAGTGAGAGACAGAGTCTGGATTCTTCATCATGACTTACAATAATACAGCAAAGTGACAAATGTTTTGTGGAGGAGACGAGCATCTGTCTGTTTGGCCTTTGCAGCAACAGATATTTTTATCTGTGGTTTTTAAACCATAGAACTGTACAGTAACTTCAGGATTCACCATCAGTAAAGTTTTTATACTGGTCGGCCCTTCACACACTCGCTCCTCTCCCTCCCTCCTCTCTGCAGTGCATCTCTCCTCCCTCATAGTTATGATCAATCAGCATGAAGTAATTAAGTATTTAAAAGTACACAAATTGGACTTGGAGTAAAAAAAAATCACACACCACAGAGCTGTACAGTAACATTATGATTCATGATCATAAAATGTTTTTATATCAATTTGACACATCTGTCCATATTCATATGTTTTCTTCCTCTGTCTCTGCTGTGAGTCAGCCTTATTTTCACTTTTACCTGGTTTCATGTGGAGCTGCAGCTCGACCAGCACTCACTCATCTCCCTCCTCCCATACTTCTGTTTCTTTGCATTGAGCCAGTTGTCTAAAAAGACAAGCCTCTTTACATTATCAGGTGACAGGGAAGCTCGCTTCTGATTCAAACTGTGGGTCAGGCCAGTATAACAGAACCTGCGTTAATTGTGCGTCCAAAAAATTAGTGGCATTAAAAGGAATTTGCATTAATGCATTATTAACACGTTAACTTTGACAGCCCTAATTAAATTATTTGAATTGTCAAAGTCATAATTTGAATGTGTCTAGGGATTGTTTACATAGCAAAATGTTCTTGATATTGCCTCTTATCGTGAATTTTATTGTCTTTCTCAGAGCTGACAACTGCATGGAAAAGTTTGGCTCAGTCCAAAGCTGCTGTAAGTACACCAACAGTTTCCTAATTATTGACTTTGTTTGATTATTTAAAGTGGTCAAAACCCAAGCAAAACGTTTGTTTTATATACTCTAGTACAAGTGGTTTTGGAGTTTTGACTTCTTTAGCCCTTTTCCCTTCTCTGTGCAACTTGGAAGTAGGTTCCAGAAACCCCTTCTCTGTTCCTTTGTTTGTCTGTCAGCTTCTCAGACAGAATTAATCTTTTCATAAAAGTAATGAAATAAAGTCTGCAACATGTAACAATGATGACAATGAGACTGATGTGTGCATTCTTCCTCTGTAGTTGCGGCATATAGAAAACCGTTTAGAGGCAGTTCCAGGGACAGGGGTTCTCCTGGATTCTGTCATGGACCCTCCCAAGAAGAAATCCTCCAGGACAGTACGCTGCAGGGGTGAGTTATTGCAAAGTGTAAAGCTACATTTTACAAATATCGTGACGACTAGTTAAACTATGAACTGCATAACATTACTCTCCCTATTTCAGATGGTCAACAAGCTGATGACAATGCAGGCTCATCAAAGCGCAGGGGGCGTAGTCATCAGAGTCCAGAAAAGAGCAGCTCTCGCAGCCCACTGAGAAATACCACCCAGGACAGCAATGTCCGCAGGAACAACACTGTGGAGTTCAGGGAGCCGCCGGCCTCCTACAGGTACAAATTCTGCACTGAAATGCATTCATGAACCATCTTTAGCCACCTCTCTCTAGGTACATTGTTATATTTGGATAGAAGGATATGCTGTCACACCTAAGACTGGATATCTGTGGTTGGTGCTTTCGAATACTGACAAAATCGCCTTTTTCCAAATTGTATACAAAAGATGAAACTAAAATTATACCCAAAAGCACACTGCTTTTTATTGAACCTGCATGCCAAAACAATCTTATAAATATTTTAAATGACATAAAAATGGTAGTAATCTAGTCATACAATGTAGAGTGACAGGGGAAAAGAAAGTGTTTATCCCCCAACTGAGCGGTGATATTTTCATTGTATTTACTGAGTCAGTTCATTGTTTTGACTTGATACACCAGGAGAGCTCTTTCACCTAAATAACAGTCAGTCCTCAATGCTCTTTACTCCGCACGACTCATTCAGCGACCATATGTTCTTGACATCCCTCTGAATACCTCGTACCTGAATAGCTCACATGCTTAAATAGCTCAAGGCTCCAGTGTTTGCAATGATAGTAAAAAAGAGCACATTTACAGTAAATTATATAAGTATTTGAATTTTAACAATTAAAGGTTGTATTGTTTCCTGATATTTTTTTAATAACAATACATAAAATGACAAATTACAGTAATGGGGGTGGGGCATTGAAGGGGTGTGTGGATTACCAAGGGAGTGAAACAAAGCTGATTGACTATGATCTATGTCAGAAATAAACAAAAAAGACTTTGCTCATGCTATTATGCTAAACACTAAAATTTAACTTTTGAATCCTTTTTTATCTGTTGCCATCAGAGCTATTACATGTTTAAGCAAGAAATATCTTGGCATTTTAATTTCTGAAGTATTTTTGTTTGTGTTATCACCAGCCACTGTATACAATAGTGCTTGATATTCAGATCACTTTTTTATGCTATTATACAAAGAGAACCACTAACAATCTTGGTCAGTCAGTGAGGACAAGATTTGAATGACCAAGATTTTACAAAATTCCACATTTAATTTTAATCAGTGTTGTACATTTGTTATAGTTCTTATTGTTAAACTCTGTCTTGAGTGACTCCGTCTATACTCTTTGACCACCAATAAATGCGCTCTTCTGTACACTCAGTGAGTGGTAAATTAAGAGTAAATCATCTGAAATCCCCCTCCTGATCCCATGTAATCTGGTTTGTCTCCAGAGAGGCCACCCCTCCACCACAACCCTCCTCTCAGCTGGAGGCCTGCAGTCTGCAGTCAGTGCCAGGGTCTTCGCACCCGTCCTCTCCGCCACCATCAGATCCTCTGCTCAGCCAGCTGGTCTACCAGAGAGACACCAGGGACAAACAGACGGACAGGGACCTGGACAGCACACACTCCTCGGCTCTGGAGAGCACAGAGGTCCGCTACCTCAATGACCAGCCAGCATTGGTCACACTGAGGGCTACTGGACAGCAGTCACATCTCACAGGTGTTGGAGTCCCTGCAAGGGAGGGGGCTGAGGAGGACAGCACTCCCAAAGCACAACCTGGCATGGATGGCCAAGAGTCAGGCGGATTTCTAGCTCCAGCCCCAGGCTCCATACGTCGAGGGGAGAGCAGTCCCTCCACCAGCCCTGGCTCAGCTTCCCAGCGGTTGGAGAACCTAAGGCGACATCAGCCCGATGATAAGCTGGAGAAGCTCAAAGAGCGCATTCGCAGGCAGCGACAACATCTGGAGGAGGCTGCAGAGAAAGAGAAGCTGCTGGGTTTTCTGGAACAGCCTGTTATAGCAGCTGTAGGGAGTAATAATGCTGGTACAAGCAACATGCCCACAGCCAAAATACGTAAAGTAGCAGCTGCACCGCCTGCACCTATATACAAAGGTACCATCAGTGTAGGATCTATCCCCAAATGAAGTTTTCTTATTTGTTTGACCTGTCATGCGAGCTTCAATCTTCAATCCTTTTACTTTCAGGTTTCAACACTACTGAGACAAAGATCCGGACTCCTGATGGTAAAGTTTGGAAGGAGGAGGAGTTTCATAACCTCAGCAGAGAAATATACAGAGACCTGTCACGACAATTTGCTGGTAAGCGAAGGACACAAATATTTTTTTCTTGTTTCTGTCATTCTGTAATTGTAACATTTTCTGTCATGGTCAGGATGTCAGATGTTTTTTTCATGTATATTTTGAGATCAGCTTGTATATACAATTCTGATCAGTTTTGTGTGGTAAATGGCAGTGATTGATGATCTCTGACATGTTGCATATATGATCTCTGTAGTGTAAAAAAATAATGATTCATTGATACATATTGATTCTTAGCATTTCAGATGGTTTCAATAGTCATTTTCTGCAGTATTGATACATTGGTACCAGCTGCACTTTGTTGCGTTCTCTTCTTTCCAGTTTGACTTATTAGAAACTTTATTTCATTTCTAAGATTAATTAATTAGATGATTTACTCATTTTAAAAGTGTGATTTAACAAGAAAAAACAACTAATGTTTCTAAAAGGTTAATTTTTTTTATCATTGTAAAGCCTCATTATATTTATCTTGTTCTAATGATTTTAATCCTCTCTTAATGTTGTGTTAAGTTTTTCCTGTGGTATTGAAAATAGTATTGAATATAGATATTTTTCAAGTATTGTATTGAAGTTTGTTCCACGGTCTAAGACCCTATAGCAGTGCTACATAGCCTGTGGCCCACTGACCAAATCTGGCCCCCAATAGGGTACTGGGTAGGGCTGGACGATATGTTAAAATGTTCCAGCTGACCATCAGCAATTGGCGATATTTTTGATGCCCCGTTTTGATCACAATAAATCCTTATTATATATCCGTCCAAATGCCCAACCTTAGTGCTGGGTGCCCCTCCAACCATGTTCTAATTTACAATGAAAATAAATTGATTCACATGTTTTTTCTCCAGGAAGGAGGGACAAATATGGCAGTTTTGTATGATAGGATAAATTATGCTTTGTCCTTCATGCTGTATGTGTAGAAGGAATCAGAAATAGCACTATGTCAGACAAAACAGGTATTAGCTGAAGAGGAACAAAAGTTGCACAGAAATTGGAATAATTCTGATGCCATACATGTGTATTTCATACTGAAAGAGCTTAAATATGCTGTTAATTCTGGTAGGAGCAGTTTGTTTGAATCATTCCAACATTTGAGTGATTGCATGATGTAAGATTTTCCAGCTATGTTTAGTGTGGTATAAACTCCTTCAAATTTTACAAAAGCATTCACAACTAAAATGCAGTTACAGTTATTAAACACATTCATGTATCTTTTGCTTGTTTATTAACTGGCCCTTAATGTCCTGTCATTTTGCAAAAGTGGCCCCCAGGCAAAGCAAGTTGGATATCCCCACCCTGTGGCATCGAGTATAGAGAGCTGTCTGAAACTGCATTAGCAAGCTAATGATTGCACATGAATGCATGGCAGCATCTGCAAGGAAAACAGTTTACTGTTAGATTAGAGAATCTAAATCTATTTGGATGCGCTGCTCAGAAATTCTCTATGGCAAACAGAGAATTGTATTGATCAGCCAGAAGCACAAACCAATTTTGTAGCCGCTGTTTTCCACAGAGGAGTTACATATGTCAACTGTTGCACAAAAAAACATGATTCAAACGTCATTGATTTTTGACACAGCCTACTGACATCTTTTGATCTGATTTAAAGAAATGTGTGTCAGCTTGTGTTCCTTTGTGGTTTATTCTCTCACTGTGTCTCCTGTGCACAGAGAGCACCAGATCCAGGCAGCAGCAGCAGCAGCAGCATCAGCGGGAACAGAGAGCAGACAGGTCCAAGGAGAGAAGGCCTCCCAAACCAGTCAGGAAGGTTCATAGAGCTGCCCCTTCCTCTGACCTAGATGCAAAACCAGGTATAATAATCCTCTTTTATGTGAGAGGGCCAACCCACCCTCTGATCTATTTTTAATTAGTGACAGTGGGAAAGCTAAGCATGTGGAACAGTCTGGCAGGATTTTATCAGGGGTCAGTGCACACGGTCCAAAACCACGAGCCTCAAATGTTGGACAATCAGTGTGCTTAGAAGGTTTTTCTCAACTGGCTTCGCTACTCTTGTGTCTGGCCTTCTTAAGTCAGCTGTATTTCTTATCCATGTTTATGACTTTGTTTATTTCTGTGAACATTTAATGCACGTCTTTACATGCAAGCTAATCATAATCAAAACAAAACAAAATAATCCAAATATGAATTCTTTCATTTGAATCCAAATGATTTAATGTCATAAATGCCTCAAACAGATGGCACCGCCAGCGTTTGGTGTGTTCTTTCCATCTGCTCAGTTTTCCCATGGTCGACCTGTGTGTGTTCCAGAACATGAACCAGATACATTGCAGCCTTCTGAGGCTGCGTTAAGATTTTAATCCCTAAAGAAATGTCCAGTATGTGTGACATGCACTTTGTAGTGACAAGTAGCATACAGACACCAACATATAGGATTTATTGCTACATACTGCTGTAACCTGGGTATATCAGACTTCTGACAGCTGAGAAAACTCCGCCCTCCACAATGAGGCCTCCAAAGGCATATGTGAACTTGATTGCTGGCTATCTGTATATCTCTGTGTAGATCTGGGCACAAGTAAAGGCATTTATTAGATACATAACAATGTTGCTTTGACATGATCATCTTGATAGATCATTCAGTCTCATTGCAAAAACAATTAAATATGCAGAACAAGATTGAAAGCTAACTGTAAAATATACCTCTCCGGTGTTCTAGCTCTTGTTCACTCTGTGCCTCATGTCTAATAGTGTTTCTTCAAACTTTTGTGCTGTTTCTCAAGCCTGGCTGGTCTCTGTTTCGTGCTGGTACAGCACTATAAATAGCCCTCTGAAATCTGCGGCCAGGTTCAGTTGGCTCATCCGCCGAGTACAAACAGCTGCTTGGTTAGTGGATGTACAGCTTCATTACCAGGAACTGCTCTTCAGTAGAATACGGTTATAGTGAAAAGTGCTTTCGACATTATTCAAAGTAAAGAGACACTTGTGTTGAAAATGGAATTTCTTAATGCTCTGAGCACCACAAATGTAATTCTACTCGCACTCATTCTTGTGCGCTGGTGGCAGATAACTGAGGAGAAGAGATGGACAGGGAAAACTGTGAAATAAAAAGAAATGTATCTGCCTGATAGTTACTAAGCCATTCTTGTTTATAACAGCTGACCAGCGCTCCATGAACTACTTAATGTCTCTGTGGGTGATGGTATAAAGTATTCACCCTCATCTCGCAAATTATTTAGACACTAAATGAGAACATGAGAGCAACCACTGCCTTTTGAGAAGATGAACTGCATCACCCCGTTACCTGCTGATAACTCTAACGTTTACGCACTGTAGATTGTCTGGGTGCTGCACTGCCCTCACAGCTCAGTTCCACTCTTTTCGTGCTGTCAACTTCATGTTAATTGACATTTAGACAATCAATTTTTGACATTTATCAATCGATTCAGAATATTCCAGGTCTGCATTGCATTGCATCTAAGAATCACATGTTCCCCCCACCACTGTCTAAAATACAGTAATCTGATTTTGAGGCCTTCAATGCCTTAAATACAATTTTGACAGATCTTAAAAATTGATTTAATATGAAATTAATGTTACTTTTATAAAGTTGCAGTAACTTCTATTTGCTTTCAAATGTCTTTGGGGGAAAAATGTATTGATCCTCTTGACTACTGCAAAATGAAACCAGTAATGACCTAATAACCACTAATGCAGACTGTCTACTTTTTTGCTAGCATGAATGTGAAATAGGTCTTACATTGCATTCATAATGGTCTTTAAAATATCTTAAAAAGTCTTAAATTTAACATGTTGAAACTTGCAGAAACCCTGATAAAAGTAAATGTGGTCAGGCTATAGAGTGGAGGTGGTGGTCTATCAAATGTTTTCCTCATATTTCCTCTCTCTAAGCTGCATGTGTATTTATGTTAAAGTGAGTGAGTCTGTTCTGGTTGTGGCATGTCTGCCTTTAAGTGCTGCTTACAAATGCAATCATGTCCCATGAACTATGTTGAATTGCAATGCTCTTTTCACTGGCAGCATCTAAGGTGTTAATGTTCTGTTTCTCTGCAGTAATCAGTCCAGCATCGTGGCGTGAGGGCCAAAAGCTGGTCAAGATGGTACTGGGTCCAGCTCCCAAGCTGCCCAGGGAGGACAGGCCCCAGCCAGCTGATGGACTGAGCAGAACAGGTGGGACCTAGAGACCTGCTGTTAACCCTCATTACCCTCCTATACATTCCACCACTCCCCTGCCTTATATTACTATGTCAGTCCTTTTCATGATGCCGACTTAGCTGCCTAAAATTCAGTGGTCTCCCACTAGTGATTTCCCCAATGGTTCTCTTGCACCTTTGTCATAGTGTAATTAACCAGTGTGTCAGGAGGTAGAAACAGAAACAGAAACAGAAATGGTGATTAGCTCTCTACTAGACTTTAAAGAACCACTCGAGAATGTGTCAGCTTGATGTCAAATATTTCTTCTCTGCTGAATCAGAAGTGTAAATTAGGTTTTACTCTTGACTTTCTACCCAACTCCTCCATCTCCTTTCTGACCTTGTGTGTGTCCTCATTTTACTTTTGTCTGTTTTCTCATGTTGCCAGCGACCTTTCACCTCTAAACTTTATAAATACACTGCACTGGGTGCACCAGTGTGACAGAGTTTATCCATGTAGCTTCATAGTGTTATAAAATAAATTATCTCTAGTCTGTTACAGATGTTTTGCATGTTTGCTACCCACAGTTGGCCAGCAAGACTGACAACAGAGGCAGCCAAAGAATATGAATAAATAAAGACTCTTTGACTACTGCTGTTCATACGCAGCCATGGACTCACACACTGTCTTCATCCACCTCTGTGTTAGCTGCATCTGTACTGGGTACCACTGACCGTAAAGAATAGAGATTGACTGGCTGTTCTGGTTGGGTGCACAATCAGACATGGCCTGATTTCCAGAGGTTGCTCCCAGTGCAGACGGCATATACCCTGGGGAATGGCAGAGTGGGGCAGAGAGATGCAATGAGTCTCACTGTAGTCATGTTCTGAAGGAAAAAAAACACTGTCTGGATTAGATACTGTAAAATCTAGATGGGAATTTTCAATTTGGCCCAGATTAAAGTTGCCATGGCAAGCCTGACCCCCCCAAGCCTCATTTAGTATGTGTTTTCTTTCTGTCTGGATCTTGTGCTTTAGCTTTGGAGTTTTTAAAATCTGCTGCTGTCGCTTGTTGGCGCAGACAGTGTTTTTTCGAGCTTTGATGAACCTGTTTATTACAGATACTAATAATACAAAGATAGGAAAACAGTGTTTAGGATTTTATAGCCTACTAATAATTGAACATTTAAAGCTACTACAAGGAGCTTTCATATATATAGAAGCCCCTGTGGACAAAAGCCATAGTGTTTCCACTGCCACAATTACAAAATACAATATCAAAAATAAAATGATCAAAATAGAATTTTCCTCCTTCTTCTTTTTAACTGGTTTAGTGGTACAAAATAGAACCACAGTATGCCTTGATGATACTCAAATCATTTTACAAAAAGGACAGGGGCAACAAAAAAAACAAATGGCAGAAATTCTCATTAAACAAATGATAGTCATGAAGGTGTAATGTATATAATCCAACTTTCCCATCTTTTGAAAAACTTTCCCTGTTGCAGTCTTTCCTCTTCCATCCTATATTCATCATAAATAAAGTCAATCCAGTTGTTAGAATTGGATAGATATTTAGTGGCATGCACAATGTTTGTGTGTGTGTTAATATGTTGATTACAGTTTACCAACTGTAACATTTTCCCTCTCTGTCTTTCTGTCCACCAGCGTCCCGTCACCGCTCCAGTTCAGACCCACGCTCACAATCAAAACCACAGTCTCGCCCAAACAGCACAGAAAGGCCGCGTAGTGGATTTCAGGGGCAATCCAAAAGCCACTCAACAACCGTGTCTATCCCTTCATCTGCAGATCGGGACAGAGCCCAAGTGGGTGTAAGCACAGACCTGTTGTCAGCAGACATCCAGGGAATACTTGATGACCTTCAGCTGGAGTGCAAAGCAGTTGAAAGGGAGGAGAGGGCCCGTCAAAGGTCCCGGGGTGGGAGCAGTGGTAGGAGAGGGGGATCAGGGTCACGAACAAGGACTCCAGTCTCTGCTTGGGGAACTACTGTGGGTGACTCCTCAAGAGGCTGCCGCAGTGCCAGCCCCTCTACACGCCGACCAGAGACTGCCAACACGGCTGACACAGGACACAAAAAACGACACTATGATGCAGATACTGTTCGCCAATACATTTCCAGGCAACAAGAGGAGAGAAAGAGGCGTCAAGCAGAAGAGAAGAGGGCAATGAGGGAGGAGGCAGAGAGGAGAAACCAGAGGCTGCAGGAGCTCTACAGGAAGCAAAGAGAGGTGGTTAAAACAGTGGGCCTTCCCAATGAGGCATCTGTGGTCCCTGTTCAAAGGCGACTGCAGGAGACCTACACCAAACTGCTGCTGGAGGAGGCCCAGCTGGGCGAGGAGGCCACACAGACACAACCTGCTGCTCCTTCTAGTCAAATGGTATTGCACATACGCATAAAACATGATCATCTTAGTTATATAGGAAAGCTGTATTATGTAGAATGAGTAACTAAATTAAATAAATTTGTGAAATGATGACATATGTAAGAAAAAAAATTGACATGTGTTTCACATGGTTTCTGACACAGAGGCCAATGTACCAGCCCTCAGGAGAGTCGGACAAAGAAAACAAAAGACTAGAGGCACCACAGAGCCCCTCAAGCAGTGATCGGTCTTTGAATGATCAGCCACCACCTCCGTTATCCAGGTACACACATAAACACCCAGAAACCCCCTATGTTTGTTGACACAGATAAACAACAAACAGCTCTCAGAACAGCACACATAATCTGGTGTCTACTGGAAATAATGTTCTAGGGAATCACCTGACTGTACAAAACAGAGAAACTGTTTGTTCCCAGATGGTTAGTTTTTATGATCCCCCCCTTGCAAATGCCCCTGAGGCTTTACTGCTCTGCATTACTCCTTCAGTACAGGATTAAAGAAAAATACTATTTTACAGTTACTGATCCTGTTTTAGATAAATGAAAGAACATCTTAGATAACTGACATTAAATAAAGAAATAAAGATTGAGGGTATGCAATGATTGTTTTTAAAACAGAGAATAATAATAATAATAATAATAATAATAATAATAATAATAATAATAATAATAATCACCTTTCTCTGTATACATTTACAGATAATAGTTATTTTGATTTATAGTTTCCTGTCCAGTTACAGCATATGCTCTGTCTTGTTCACTATGTTTTGTACCATTAACAGTTAGGTATCACGCTGGTGAATACATTTTTTCAAAAGACATTGCTATGAAAATAAACCTCCAGTGTGGGACTTCTGCATATAAATAAATGTGCATTACAGTCAGGCCCCTGCCAAACAAGTTCCCACAATGCTGATGAAGCCTATCAACGCTACGTAAATCTCTCTATATTTCAATTTAATAATTGATTTGCCACAGCTGAACAGAGGAGCAACCATAGTGACAGAGAAGACTACAACTAAGAATACCCTCCTTTTTCTATTTTTAAAAATAGAGATTTTTAAAACATACTTCACCGCTATTGTAAACTTAAAATGCAAAATTTATAGATTAGATTATTTAGACATTTCAAATTTACTCCAATTGTTTGTTTTTTGTTATTCTTCTTTCCTCTGTGTTATTTGTTGGACATTTTAATTTGTTTTTGTACTATTTTCTATTATATAAGTATAATATACCATATAGTTGAACATGAACAATATGCTCCATATAATGAATGTACTTTATAAAAAATTAATAGAAGAAGAAGAAAGAAGAAGTTTTTGGTGTAGAGATCAGAAATCTTAGCTGTGTCAAGTCAGACATGATAGGAACAAATTAATGTAACTTCTTGTCATTACTTTTGAATTAAAGTGACCAAACTAAAGTTTGAGAGAGATGACAATAAATCTGATATTCAAATAAATACATTCTTTAAAAAAAGAATAAGCTACTAGATGGTGGAGCCTATGTGGAAAAACTGTAGACATAAGCCTTAAGCACAAAGTGACAGTGTTTGTGTAATTACTCTCTCTGCCAGAGGGAGGAGTCAGAGTTCTGCAGGTTGTAAGGTGTTTTGTCTGTCAAAATGTCAAAGAAATGTTTCTTCTCTGAAAACCAAAAGCCTGCAAATATATTGGCTGTGAATATTCTGGGAATTTGTGATTAATGATCTGTTGTTTGATAATCGTACATATATATGTTTAATTTTGATGATCGTTTTAAAACAAGCTGGGTACATCTCTTTTTCTCTTACCTTTTAACTTCTCAATTCTTTGTTGCTTTCTTTACAACAGGAATGATTTGGATGTTGGAGTTGCCTCTTTGCTTCAGCCCGACCGCCTAAGCCCAGCTGTTCGACCTGTGACTGGTCCCAGCAGCAGTGCACTACCCCCTTATGGTGACCATCTCCTCTCTCAACTCCTCAGGATTGAGACTGCAGTGGCAGCTAGTGACGCCCAGCACACCCAGCGGCCAGCCACAGCACCTTCCCACAGGTCGCACTCTAAGATGTCCCGCATTGAGGCTCTGAAGGCCACAGCTGCATCCCTCTCCAACCGTATAGAGAGCGAGGCACGGAAGCTTGCTGGGGAGGGGATCAACTACGGCACAGCAACTTCAATGGACGTGGATACTATATTGGCTCCAAGGCCCTCTCATGCCAGTTTTGATGCTGGACGCTGGGCAGAAACTGCTGCCACAGAAAATAATGACGTGGCTCTGAGGATCCAGAGGATTTTGACGAGCACAGGTCATAGTTCATACAATGGCACAGCTCTTCCAGGAGCAGGCAATCTGCACGCCTTCAGAGGACAGAAAGAAACAAAGGGTACACACACAAATTTAACAAAAGATGGAGCAGAGCCCATTCTCAGCAGTTATACACATGAAAGGAGGAAACTGGTCAATGGCTTTGAAAATGTAGAGAGAATGGAAAAAATGTCACAAGGAAGAGGATATGGACTGACAGAGGATAAGAATCAGACAGATCTGCATGACTCAAGTGCCGGTTCCATCAGTGAGGGTCCTCTTCTGAGTGAAGGGAGTTTTTCTGAGGATGAGGTGAGCCCTCCTCGTGCCTCCAGCAATCATGTGCCCAGATCAGCAGACTTTCTGGAGGCAGTGGACTACAGTGTGGGTCAAAGAAGGGATCACCAGCGGTTATCAGAGTTCCAGAGGGAGGCAGCGAGATGCCCGGCCCTCAGCTCACCCTTCGCGCAGCATGATGGCAGCAAAGCAGCCTGGGAGGAGCTGAACAAAGGAAGCCCTCTAAGTGTGATCAATATTTTCACAAAGAACCTTCATGGCCATGTTAGAGGTTAGTTCAAATATGAATACCTTTTCACTAAGGAAAATATGTCAGTCAATTTTTCTAGATTAGATATTGATGATACTGACAACGAAATCAGTGTGAGTAGATTTATGAGCAGTTTTTCTTTCTGCAGGTACTTAAAGAGTCTGCAATCCAATAATCTTGATTTTAGGCCTTAAATAGTCTTACAACAATTTTGAAAAGTCTTGAACGGTGTTACTTTTATGAAGTTACATTAATCTCTTTATTATAATTAGTCTTGCTTTTTCTATATGTTTTTGGGGGGAAAATTCAGTTGATCTCCCTGTAACAACTAAAAAAACGAAACCAGCAACCACTCTTAGAAACTGTATAGCCTGGTCAGAATTTATAAGAGCATTTATGCTTCACTTTACATGGCAGGAAAAGGCTAAATACATGGAAAAAAACTGGAAAAAATTGTGGGTCTTAAAAAGTCTTAACTTTAACTTGCTGAAAGCTGCAGAAATCTTGTTGTAGTGTTTGTGGCCAACAGCAAAAAAAAAAAAAAGAAAAAGAAAAAAACCAAAACAAATTGTGATAATATTACTTAGTATCTATGGTCATTCAAAGATACCATACATAGGGAGAATGTTTGTTACATTATTCTCATACTGACAACACACAACATAGTGACAGTCAGTCTAAATGTTTCTCTTCATCTTGTCCTGTAGTAAGTGAGAGGAGCTCTCCCCCTGCCCATTCTTTGCACTCTGGAAACAGCCCTGAAGATGCAGCAGTCTATGAAGATGACTTTGTGTCATCACATAGCAGCGGAGCCAGTGGACAGTTGAAGAGAGGCTCCAGATCACACAGGTAAGAGGAATGAAATGGTCAAAGTGACCACTAGATGGCGATCATGACACACAAATAGAAAGCCCATGCAGCCCTTTAAGACAGTGCCCCCCCCCCCCCCCTCCGTTATTGAATTCATAGATTTTTTCCTTCCAGGCTCCATAGAATGAGGAGTAACCACCACAAACCCTCTCAGACAGATGAATCATCCTGTTTATCTCATGTTCAGTAGGCCTAATGGTGCATTTTTTGTGTTGTCTCACAGATTCTGAATTTTATTCAAAAGTGATTTGATTATACATCTTTCTCCCGTCTCTGTTAGCGTGAACAGTCATTTTGAGGAGCTGATGAGGAGGTCTCCCTATGAGAAAAGTATAGGAGGCATCAATTCCCACCATTCATCCTTGCACTCATCTGTTCACTCACCTCATCAATCCTCTGGTTCACCATCTGGCTCCTCACCCTTCTCCAAGCACTCCGCCAGAAAAAGAGGTGAGAATTGATATTTTTGCATAATTTCCTGTTAATTTCCTGTTATTTCTGTATTTCCAATATATACATTTTTAATAGGCCTGTGGTTTTGCATTTACAAATTCTTTTGGTGCACATTATAACTACACCACTCCCCTGCAGGCACAGCATCAGACCAGAGTGATGCCACCCTGGTAGAAGAGCAGAGGAGCTCCTGCTCACCTCCCTCAGAGGCATTATCTTCTGACTCCAGGAAGCGGGGCTCAGACAAGAGCTCTGCCCACAGCCAGGCCAAGAGTGTACACTCTAATGACACTTTTGGGGAAACTTCTCACCAAAGGTAATGATCTGTGGTAGATTAGAGGGGACGTTTATTATTTCTGGCTTAATTGAGTGCGTTAAAAATGTAAAAATGTGCCACCTGCAAGGTTTTTCAGAGAGCGTCTCAAATGGAAGAGACTGTGCAATGATATCAGAGAGGTGAATGAACAGGAATTGTGTTCCCACAAGTTTAAATTACCCATACATTCAGTTGTCTCTGGTATTTCCTTCCTTCCTGGTTTCATTAAGCTGGAGTGCAACTCTACTTTGTGGGAAGAGTGGTGGGGCTATTGGCTTACAGTGAGATATAGGGTCCAGGGATACAGGGTTCATATGGGCACTGGAAATCCTTGAAAACATTTGAATTTTAATGTTTCAAGGTTTGAAAAGTGTGTAGATTTTTGATCAGATGTTTGAAAATGCTCCGAAGTGCAACTTACTAAACGATTCACTTTTTAAATAAAGGAATAAAATAAATTGGATATTGACTCGGTCAGGTTATATAAGATGCCAAGTCTACTTACAGATAGGTGCCACATTTTGAAAAATGAACCTGTCATGTTTGCCTTTAATATTTTCACCCTTGTGTTGATGGCTATCATGACACATAATTTTGGTTTATGCAGTCCTGGATATGGATGTTTATGGATGCTTCTTTTAGGGTCACAGCGTGATAGCTTTAAGATTTCCTTATTTTGCATTGTTAATTTGATTTCTAGATTGAAACTGAATACTGAATCACTGAATACTGTTTAAAGTAATATTGAAATTAGTTGGTGAAGCCACACTGTTTTCCTTCCTAAGAATTTCCAAACTAAACTAAATGGAATTTAGAAATCTGTGTGCACTGAGGGGTGAATGGGATCCTTTCAGTATTGGATCATCTCAGTTGCTGCTGTTCCAACCACTCAGAAATCTCCACTTGGTATATACTGTAATTACCTAAAGGTTAATTTATCTGGACACGATACTTACTAAACTACGTTTAGAGAGCCCTAGTTGAGGCTGCCAGGCTAAACAGTCTTGTGGGTTGCCGTTATTTTGAAGGCCTGAGGGTTTAAGCAGCTGTGTAGTGCCCAGCAACAGGAGGAGGCTGCAGTTCAACCCAAGACAGAAAACACTGGTTGTTTTGTTTTGGGGGCCTGCAGGGTGGTTGGTTGGGTCAGCCAGCTTCACCACAGTTCAGGCCTGCTGCCAAAAGAAAGGAGAGATTTTCTTTTTCTTTTTATCTCACTGCCCAGTAGTGACATTTGAGCCCTCTAATGGTGCACTAAAACCCAGCTAGCAGATTCCTGCCACTCTGTGGAGCCTGTGTATCTTAGAAGATACAGGCAAAACATTCAGACAGGATAGCACAATTTACAAAGAAGGTTGTTGTTTCACTTCAGTGGTGATTTAGTGCTCATCATTATGACAGAAACCATCTCAAAAGTACTTCTTTACAAACAGCACATGTTGGTCTCAATGAGATCTGTAGGCTTTTGACAGACTGCATTCTTATTGGTTTCTGTTCAATGACAGCTAACTGATTTAGCATTGAGATCATGATAATATTTTTGTATTATGATGCATCAATTGAGTCTGATTGTTATCCTTGTAAAAAAAAAAGTGCCACTGTCTACTATCCTTAATGAGAGAGCAGAGTGTATCCTGATCTCTTTTAGACACTGCCCTTGGCCTCTGATCATCTCTGAGCAGCACAATATGGCCATTCATAGTCTGGGCCTCTCACAGCAGGGTTATGCTGCCTCAGTCAGTTCAGCATTTGCAGGACCAGGGCCCCTCTGTCTTTATCATTTGGTCAACCTGGTTCTCTGTTCAAAGTGGTTAACACACTCTGCAAAGCCTGTAACATCCTACGTTCCTGTCTATGACTTAAAGAACTATTTAGAATTGCTTTTAGAAAACAATTAAACAATGTGTTGCACTTAATCATACCTTTAATGCATGTTTTTAAAACATGTAAAAAAAAAAAAAAAAGAAAAAAAAGTGATGGATTTAGCTTTGATGCACCAAAGCCAATCAGTCTGAATACTACAAACGTATCTATTTTTATTTTAGATTTTTTCTGGTTTCATGATAGTATTTGGTTTTTCATTAACTTCTCACCTGAGCTTTTTTTTTTTTTTCTTCTTTTCTTTTTATAAATATATTTCTAGTTCGGGACATGACAGTAAGAAGTCTTCATCAGCCAGGCCCACACAGGGTTCTCCTTCAGGCTCCTCAGACCCCGGTTCTCCTCCTAGTGCAGATTCTTCAAGTGAGCCCGTGAGAAGTGGCTCTTTAGGGGCAAACCCCAACACAGGCACCACAGCTCGCAGTGGTAGAGCACAGACCAGGACCACAGGTAAATTAAACAGCACCACATTTTATCATTTGTCCATTTGTCATCACCTCTTGCTTGTGTGACTGAAGTTACACCTGCAAAGATGAACACAGAAAACATCTGACAATGTTACAGAGATGTAAACATAACTATTTGGTTTTTTGGTTTTGACCAGGGACATTGGAACTATTTTGTGAAAGGGCGGTGCTGTAAATATGAGCAAAATTCTAACCCCCTTCCTGGGGCTTGCAGCCAGCAGCACAATAACTAAATTCACATGCACTTCAACAGGATTTACAGTACAGGAACACTCAAAGCCAACAGCGCAATAAATTCACCTGTATCGCAACAAAAACAGTATTTACAATATGGGTACACTGAATTAAGGCAAACAGCTCATTGGCAAAATACACTGCTCTCAACCAGAAATAAGAAAAATTTTTAAATCATATCTAACATTAACAAAACCAAAGCCAATCAGACAACTGATGGCAAGCTATGGTGCCATATAATGCAAACATAGGAAGACTTAATAAACCTTAATTAGTCTTAAAATAGTTTTAACTTATGCAGTACATTTTTCCTGGCTCTGCTTCATGTTCATGATACCACTTCCTGAACCTGCCTAACAGTGTAGCCTAGTGACAATTTTGGAACCATGTAACCTTGAGCTGTCACACACCGCTACTTCCAACATCTATGCTCCTTACCAGTTTGTGAATCATTTGTGAAACACTCCACCAACATCTCTCTCACCTATCTGCCCTTTTTTTCCTCCCAGGTGAACTACAGTATTCACCTGCTGTCTTGCAGCAGCGCATGGCAGCAGAGCTCCAGTACCTGGAGTCCATCGAGGAGTCAGTGCGACAGCTGGGGGACGTGGAGAGGCTGATGGGTGTGTCCATGGCTCAGCAGGAGAGCACAACATTGGCTCAGATGCTCAAGGTAAAGAAGAGGTTTGTTTTTGTGAATAACAAAAATGTGCAGATAGCCCCTATCCATACAAAGAAGCTCTGCTGTTGATTTAGCCATGTCTTAAGTGTTTACATATCTGTATAATTGTTTTAGTGTTCAACAGTTGAAATTAAATTATTTTGCTTGATTTGACATTTTGTATATAGTTGAATGTTTTGATGATTGTAAGACAGAACATGCTCTAAGGTGTGCTTTTATGTATACATGTGGTAATAATTATAATGTACCATACAAACGTGACCTATACATTGCTAAGTATTTCCCAATAATTGCATTTATCCAGGACTTAAATTAATTATTGAGTCTGCATAACATCTGCATGATAAATACTTTAAGAGCTTTTTTGGCCTCCATAAATTTCACTGACTTACTACCTCACTAATACCTGTATTGATACACTGTATTGACCAGCTCTCTGAACTTTGACCCTGCAGGCCAAGCAGCAGCGCCATGAGCGTGACCTTTATGAGCTGAAGATCAAGGCTGAAAGGGAAGCCCTGGAGGCACAGCTGCAGATGGAGCAAAACAGGCAGAGAGTGGCCAGGGTACAACAACACACACACACACACACACACACACACACACAGTTCATCAGTTAGTTTACTCTCACCAACAATATATACACGCATTTGTAGATGATAAATTTTAAATTTTATCTGCTCCCTCACCTTTTGAATTCTGAGGTATGGGTGCTTTTATTTTTCTGTGTGTGTGATGTCAATGCTTGATTTTGTCCAGGCTCATATAGAGCTGCAGGAAAGCTTGGCAGGAGCTCAAAAAGAGACTTTGGAGGGCCTCCAGGAGGCAACTACGAAGATGATGAGTCAACAGACTGAGGCAGCGCGGTACACAGCCGATGCTGCCCGACACATCAAGGAGGTTAGTAATCACTGCCTTTCTTTGTGCTTGGAAAGCAGCCCGTGTCTTCATTTTGTAACAAAAGCTGATCGACTGTTGAGTTTCCGTAAAGACAGAACAATAAATGCAGAGCAGGAAAGTGTAATATCCAGTGTGGGACTCGCTAAATCAAACATTTGATCTGTATGTTGTATTCTTGCCCATCAGATGACAGAATTGGCACGGTCGCAGATAGCAGGGGCTTTGGTTGTACCCCCTGTTGCTGCTGATTCCTCCTTATTGGACGAGTGGGAAGAACAGCAGAGCTCCTATTCAAAGCAGCGACAGGAAAAAGTTGACTCTGACAGGTAAACTTAATACACCTGCATTGTATTTCATTGTGAAGTAAATTTAACATCTCTAAACCCCATATGTGTTGCAAGTTAATTTAATGACTTTAAATGTGGAATAGACTAATTCACATTATTAGTTCATGATTTGACTGATGACAGAATGCATATTTTGTAGGAGACAATGTATCAGCATTCACTACTGTCATCAAGATTTGTTTTTTTATTTAGTTGACATTTAACTAAATAAAATACACAACAAAACAACATTATTGATAAAAATAGCAATAAAAATATTAACATGTCACTTTTTCCATGGAGTACTTTTCCTCTACAATGTCCAGCCACTGCTCTGAAGTTGTAGGGTCACATTTCAGTCAGTTCCCTGTGATGGCCTTTTAAAATGCAAGTGTCAAGATTTTGAATAGATAGATGTCCTTCTTTTGAATTATGTCACCTGGTATCAATCTGAAATGGGGATCCTTGGTAATCTTGTAACAATAAAACATCCTCAAGAACCTGAATAACCATGTCACAGAATGGTTATATTTTTATATATGACCAGAAAATAGAGCTAGTGGAAGGTTGTTGCATTTTACACACAGAATGCCAATCACTCTTCAACCGTTAAATGTTCAATTCAGTTCCTATTTCACTTTAACATGTATTGAATTTATTCCCTTTTGTTTTTGTACACTACTATACAGTTTAGAAATAATTATTAAGGGGTTTGTTTGTATGTATCTGTCAACACTTTAAACACTGCATTACCTTATTGTTGGAATTTTTGGCATGTTCTGTTACAGCTTCCCGAGTGAGACGTCGAGCAGAAGGATCAGGTCAGAGGAACCTCTGTCTTCACTGAACAGCCTTAGTCACTCTGACTCTCTGTCCTTCAGAAGACCCAATCTTAGGTACCAGTCATACCTCACATGTAGCACTAGTGTCACTGTTTTGCATTCAGTATGGGGAAGAGAAATCTAAACAGGCACTGTATCTTTTCCTTTGCTTATTTCCTCAGTGGAGCAGACTCAAGCAGCCACCATAGCCCATCACATGTCTCCTCTGACCACAGAGAACAGACAAAGAAAGACGCAGCAGAGGGGAAATGGAGGAAGGGGGCAGCTGAAGAGCGGACGGAAAAGGAAGCAGGCAGTAGCTCTATAGAGGAGGAAGTTCTCACAGCAGCAAATGACTCCCTCTGCAGTGACAGCATCCCCTCTGTACTGGATGAGAAAGGTATTGGATGGCAATCACAACTCTCAGTTTACAAGTTAACATGCTTTTTTCATGTACACACATTCCACCACTTTTTAAGAAAACCTGAAGATTTTATTGCCATAATCTATTCTGTACTAGAACAAAAACACACAGTGCCACACATACGGCACCCAAAAATTGACAAGAAAGTGCATACAGTTGAAAGCTTACCTTTTTTTGGGCCCTCCAGGAGATAGTACGTCAATGGCAACGGAGTACTCTCTCAAGTTTGATGAGTCCATGACAGAGGATGAAATAGAAGAGCGTTCCTTCCGCTCTCTGTTGCCGTCTGAAGCTCACCGCCGTGGAACTAAAGAGAAGAAGTCCCGCCACCATGAGGAATCTGAAGATGACGGAGCCAATCACAACACAACATCAGTTTCAGGGGCACACAGTATCTTAAAGGTGAGAGGCCCATGTAGTGATACAAATGCGGGGTGACCACAGATCCTTAAAAAGTCTTACATTCACATTTATTAATAAAAGGTCTTAAATTCTGTTTGGGACTGTCTTAAATATTTATTTACTGATCCTGTAACCAACTCTACCAATATCTGGCCAAAAGATAAGCTGTAAAAAGTGAGGGAATCTTTACAAGGAAAGTCCGTAGAGTAGTAATTAGTAGGCTAAATGAGACATGATGACATTTACCTATTGATTTAAAATCCATGTATTAACTATACAACAGAAAACTACAATAATGATACTCTGATATAAATGACTTCTAACATAGAAACTGGAAATTACATTGATATAGCCTAATTTCAGACTGGCGGCACAATTGTTGTGATTGACTGATTATCATTAAGAATAAATATGATTTTTTTCCCACACTAATATATGTATTTGGACAAATGTTCTTGAACTCAACTAGGTATTATCATTTTGCCTTACTTATAAAGTTTCACATACAGTATATATATTTATATAGAACAGTACACCTGCATTTTTGCATTTGATATTTAGTTTTATTCCAAAATTGGCCTTAAATTTAATTAAAAGGTGCATTAAAATGTCTTTTATTTCACTTGGTGATGAATATAAGCACCCTGAAACATTTACCAACGCATCTCTTTACGAGTCAGGGGTTGACAATGAAAGGTGGGTGTGACCACTGACGGTGGTCCTAAAAAATGTGACTGTTTGATTGAGCAGGAGGTTTGCAGCCTCCATTTGCTTACTAATACATAATTATTTCTCCTAAACTCACTTTACCTCTTGTTGTCCTTTGATCCTCCTTTAATCTCCTGTCTTCACCTTTGCTGTCCTGCAGTCTCAGGATGCAAACATGGCCTTCTCTGGTGGACAGGACAGCTTTTCACAGTTCACCATGGACATGGTGCGTCAGTACATGAAGGACGAGGAGGTGAGACTGCAGCACCAGAGCTCTTTACTGCGTCTTCGTCAGAAGGCTCTCAAAGAGAAGGCCAGAACTGAGTTGGCTTGGCTAGAACACCAGAAAAAGAGGCTGAGGGACAAGGGAGAGGACGACAAAATGCCACCTATCAGGAAGAAGCAGAGGGGCCTCCTGATAAGACTACAACAGGAGCAGGTACCTCTTGGCAGAAACATAATGGCAATAAATGACAACTGAGATATTGTGATCTTAACTCGTACTAACTAACCAACTTTCTCTCATGTTCCCAGGCTGAGATCAAGCGACTTCAGGAGGCCAACAAAGCAGCCAGGAAGGAAAGGCAGCTGTTGCTGAAGCAGCAGGAGGAGATTGAGCGGATGAGAAACTCAACACTCAGACTGAAAGAGCGTCTCAAGTGTGCTGGGGGTGAAGCTCCACCTGTAAGTAGAGCAACTGTCACTAATCACCTTCACAGCCTATATGGCAGAACAGATACACCTAAGAGATTTCATTTTAGCATTATTTGTTCTACAGAAGTAGAATCTTAAGGGAGACAGGACATAAAACATAGTTATGTGTAGAAAAGGTTGCCATATTTATTTTAAGCTTTTTTAATTGGCTTTACAAATTCATGGCCTGTCTGCATGTCCTCCAGGAGACTCCTGTGTCTGAAACCCCTGTGTCTGAGGCAGCTTCCCCCAACATGAGACATGCTGAGGATGTCCGCAGCCCATCTCCCTCGCTGTCCATCTCTGGAAGTGAGACTAGCAGCATCATGCAGAAGCTCAAGAAGATGCGCTCTCACATGGATGAGAAGTAATGACTTTCATTTTTCAAATAATAATTTTGTTTTCTCTGCTTACCAACAATTTGACAAGTGAATTATTAGAAGTCATGCTCTCATTTCAGTGTTTTTGACAGTGCTTTGTGAACATGTGTCCTGCCTTTTTCCTTGAGGTTTGTGTCTTTTGCGCTTCTGACGTTGTTTTCTGAAAACAGCAGGAATGCTAATATTTTTTCCTTTACTTATTTTTGTTTTTGCTTTTTGTTGTGTTCCCTAATCACAATTTGAGTCCTTTAACACTCAGTATGTGATACAGACTTCAAATGGTTATTACTATTTTCTTTCTTTTTATTTCTCTCAGCTTCACAGTTTACACCTAGGGCTTATATTAAAATTGGTAAAGCTGTTTAGATGTTGTACAGTTAAATAACTCTGCACTAGGTGGTGCGCTGTGCTTTTTTTTTGCAGCAGGGACTTTTTCTAAAAAAATCATTCTACCATGACAAGTCATAAAAGTCAGAGAAGTTCTACCTACTTCTATACATTGAGTCTTTACTTTAACTAGCAACTACCCTAATTAACTAGTGCTTGCCATCAGAGTGCAAAAATGTTTTTGTCCACCAGCCAAATGACTAGCGAATATTAAAACTTTACCAACCACTCACAATAAATTACCTTTGTTATTTGGCTGGTGAGTGAAACAAATCTAACTGCTACTTGCGTATTTTACCAGCATTTGGCTGGTGGTTGGTGCTAATCTTCTGCTTTTCTTGTCATCTGTCTGCTGCAGTCTAAAATGCTGTGGATGTGGGAATGTGTGGATGTGAAGATAAGCATGATCCATGTTGCTGTCCCTTTAAACTAGACAAGAATCCGTTCTCTGCTGCAGTACCCCCCTTTAACTTGAGGTCAAAACAACACTTTACTTTGTATTTTGTTAGAGGAGCTGTACTAAGAGAACATCAGACAATGCTAAACAGTTTCAAATTATTTTAACACTATGTTATCTTAAAATTTCAACTTTCAAATACAGAGTCCCATCATTTTTATTTTGCCCATTTCCTCTGTTGTTAACAAGCAACTCCATGTGTTTGGAGTTCCTGTAGGTCCTCCAAGGTTTCATACTTGGCATGCAGCTCTGGTCAGGTGATTGCAGAGCCTCTCATGACCGGGTTGCTCCAACAAGTGGGTTAATTGTTCTGGGTTTTAGGATTTATAACTTGGCTATAAATCACAGGCTAATTTTCCACAGTGGTACTTCAACAATTTTAAGGTCTAGATTTGTTTCAGTTTATACTGGCAACACAATCTTCAATTGCATGTGATCCTATCAGTTTCAATAAGTGGAGTTCAGAATCCTCACAATTAGTTTTGGATCATTGCAAAATCTAATCTAACAAAAACATCCAACATCTTTTTTTTTTTTTTATTACATATTTGTGTCTAACCATGCATTTATTAGCTTGCTTGCTTGCCATAATCCTTTTTAATAAACCATCAATGGTCTCTTCCATTTCCTCTGTCTGTCTCTTTTAACACTGTCCTGCTGTTGATTATAGCCAAAGCAAAATATATACTATAAATTCAGCCGCATATAACCTACTAACAAAGTTGCTTTCACTTCATCTAAGGCTGTGACTGTTACATAGCACTGTTATTTGTTTAAGAATCATTGTTTCTAAAGAATCTATCATTTAACCCCATTCATGAGCAGGTTTGGCAGCGATCATACCCCCAATTACCCCCCACCCCCGGCCCCCACACAGCAGCGTAAATGACCATAAGCAGCCATTTTCTAATAGAAACCTGACAGACTGACATTTTGGGTGCAATAAAACCACATTTGCTCATATCGCTCTTCTCTCTCCCTTTCTCTCTACTTGTCGTTTCCCTCTGTGCGTTTTTAATGTGTTCCCCCCTCCTTACATTGTGTGTGTGTGTTGTTTCCACACCCATGTTTGTGTGACTCTTCTGACTTTGTCTGTTGCGTGCTTGTGTGTTGTAGACACTGTTCTCCTGTCCACTACTTCTTCTCTGTGTTCACGGCCCACCACTGGGCCTCCCTCAGTGTCTGTCTCCCCAACCTCCACCCTAAATTCCAGCTCTTTATCTACAACCAGTTGGTCAGGTACTGTACAGTGCTCTATATGTACCTCTTCCCCTCAGCACCTCCACCTATAGCCCTGCCCTACCTCACCCCACCCCATGGAACATGCTTGTGTTCATCCACTGGCACTGGGACCTTGCAGGGGTGGGATGGTGACTGATGACTGATTGGATGTTTTGGTTTGTTTGTTTGGGGTTTTTTTTCTTCTCATATCTATTTCCAAGATAGAATTTATTTGGGGAGAAGTTTGAGTGAAAGCTTGAAGAGTCCCCAAGGAAAGCTGCCATGCTGAAATAAGCTAACCTTTTAACAACTTCACTTTGAATATAATTTAAAGGGATAGTTTGGGTTATTTGGGAGTTCGCATGAGGTGCTTATCGATAGACCATGTCTTATCTACAGTAGATGGTGGTCACCAAGCCCCCAGTTTATAGAGGCAGCAGGAGAACCAACATGGAAGATAAGCAATGGATTTCTGTTGAGTGTCAGCAGCAAAATATATTTTAGCCACTTAAAAAATGTCCACCTAAAAAAAACCCTGCGTTCTGTTAAGTAAAATGACTAAATTCACCAATGGATTCTGGTTGCTTTGGGGAGAGAGCAATATTTGTCTAAAATAATGGTGAACTCCTGACCTTTACCCTTTTTTAGTGACTAAAATACCTTTTTCTGCTGACCTTGTCAATGCTTGGCTTCCTATATCTGTACTCCTGCTTTTTCTACAGAAGAGTGGCATGCCACCTGCCATCTTCAAAGTCTTAAATATTTGTGTCATCAGTCAGGCACTGAACTTATGGCCATTAGTGTTCACATTAAAGAACACTGGTTGTGGAGCAATTTCATACAATTGAGAATGTTACAGATGTGATCAGTTTTGGTTTTGTGAAGGTTAAAGGTTATGTTTATTTCAATAGGAGCCTTCCTTGTTTAATGGGAATCTCAGACTCAATGCTGGGATTTCTATGGTGTTTAACTTACGACTCTTCCTCTCTTTCTTTCTTACCTTTTGGAATGAATGATGCAGTGCATCTCTCTTCAGTGCCATTCATATTGTGGCTGCTGGCTGGTCATTGATGCAAAATGTTTGAGATTATACCACCCACTGACATCTAAGTGGAGGACTTTTGCAGAGACTGGGCCAGAGATAGAGTGGTCTATGTATTTAATGACCTCAGTAAATCTTAACTAGCCCTCTTTATTAGGTAACTGTTGCATAGGATGGGATAATAAGTACAGATGGCCATTGGCTATAATAGAGTTTGGGAAGGCACTAAAAGAATCCCCCCGTCTGCTTCTTCAGTATCTGGCCTGTCATCAGTATACATTAGGTCAAGCAAAAGGCCTCTAAATTAGATCAAGGCTAAATAATACTGCACTATAATGGCACCCATAGCTGTGGGAGACCACATTACACAACAGCTGTACTTGACATCTGCAGAGATATGTATGTATAAGAGATACCATGAAAGTTGGATTTGAGAATTCTGCTGGTTTTGCAAGACAACTTGTGTTTATGTCTCCTTGTCCTAATTGGTCAGGGGAGTGTAGGTGTTTTAGGTGCTTGAGGTGTGTGTGTCTGCTCCCAGTCAGCGTTCAACCCCTGGGTTTCAGTCTGATGCATGAATCTGACATTTTCACTGTTATTTTCCTGCTCCTCTCTTCTCCTGACTGACATGTCATCACTCTATGCTTGTTTATTCGATGGGTGCTTCCACACTTTTTGATTTGGATGATTATTCCAGGGAAAGAAATAAGAGAAGCATGTATTGGGTGTGTGTGTATGTGTGTGTTTTCTTCTCTGAGTGTTGTACAGAGGTTTGAGGTGAGTTTGCAGTGATAATAACTAAATGTCCAGGTGATTTGGGTCTGCTTGCTTCTGCAATGTCATGTTTAACATTCCTGATGCTAAATGTCTTTGTCCTGCTTCTCCTCTCGTCTTCTTTCCTCATCTTTCTTCTCATCAACATCTCCCTTTTCAAACCCTTCTTCCACTCCGTCCTCATTTCTCCATTCTCTTCCCCTCTCCTTCTTACTGCCTCCTTCCTCAGGTTCCTGACAAAGCGGGAGCAGCAGCTGATGCAGAGGCGTCACCATGCCGAGGAGCTGCTGCAGTGGAAACAGCGGTTGGACCAGGAAGAGGCAGAAGTCCGTAGGATGGAAAAGGAGGCCCTTGCAGTGTGGGACAGTGAAACACCTCGAGACAAGGAAACGACAGAGAATCAGAAAAAGGATATATCGGACATCAGCCCCAGTCAGCATCAAAGCTCAGAACCCAGAACAGACAGTGAGAGAGGTGAAGCAACATGATCCTAACTTTTATCAGGCTTAAAGTCAAAAGTTAATTTATATAGCATGTTTAAAAACAGTTGGTTTGACCAAAGTGATGTTCAAATTAAAATGGATGGCATAACAGTAAAAAGTAAAACTACATCAGTAGCAAAAAGCACCAACAGTAGAAAAGAGGTTCAACAACAAAAACAAGAAATGGCCATGATAAAATACAAGGCAATATCAAAATATGTGCACAAATGTAAAACTGAAGCAGAATAAAATTGATGATTTGGGAAGTAGGTCAAAAATAATGTGACTTCCTGTTTTCAGATTATGTGAGTGAAGGCGACTCCTCAGCAACACCTGAGTCCAGTATACACACAGAAGCACTGGGGTCCCAGCAATCAGGAAGCCCAGCTTCAATACAACCTGCATCGATCCCTGAAACACCTTTGGCGTCCGTCCAGAGCAGCCCTGCCAATTACACCCAGGACTTCACTTCAGCTTCACAGTCACCAAGCAGACAGGTATGCATAAATGTGTCTTCTCGTTCCTCTTTGAGGAATTTTTTGGCTTAAATATAACTACTCCAAAACTGATTCTAGGGTTGTTCATTTTTTATGCTAAAACTACTTTTGAAATGGTACTGATGCCTAAACCGTGCCTGAGCTGATACTTTTTAAAAGAAGAATTACAAAATGATGATCACTGACATTAAGGAACCCCTTTGGAAATTTGGACTTGCAGTTGAACAATATAAATGTTAAGTGTTTAAATAAACTTTAAGGTTCCGTATGTAAGATTTAGGGGGTTTTACTGGCAGAATATAGCAGAAATTGAACATAAGAATCGTTGCGTTTTCATTACCTTAGAATGAACCTTTTCTATTTTCTCTTCCATGGAGGTCACCGTGTTGCACCACCATGTTTCTACAGTAGCCCAGTATGGATAAACCAAACACTTGCTCTTTCGCATTTTCACAGCCATCGTGGGTTCTCCTACACATTGCACCCAAACTGGCGGCTGATGCTCATGGTGTGTGGTCACACAAGCAGTCGAGCACAGTTCATCCCTCTGCTTTCAAGTGTGTCCTTGGCATTTTAATTGTGTTCAAGGTAGCTTTGAGCAAATGGCAGGCTAATGGTTCCTGCTGCTTGAGCCATGTAGAGAGAGTGCTGCCATAACATTAACTAGCAATAGCATGTGCGGTGGTGCTTCTGTTGTCTTAAATGTCCACACCAGAGAGCAACTGTTTCAATAGACAGCTCAGGGCACCAAAATCTGAAAGTTGGTCTGGTAGGTACTGGATGTATATTAGCATTAGGTTTTGTTACTGAACACTAAACCTCACTACTTCACTTGTCTAAGAGAGTGAACTTTACTATTTTGCACAATTTTCATTCAACTTCATTCATTCATTCAAAGAATTCTATTTTGAAGCCGTTGAGGTTGTCTGTAGTCTTGTACACAAAGCTTTATATTGGCTGTGGGACATGCAACAGGGTAACTACTCATCGGTAGATTACTGTACATGTAAAATATTAATCAAGGCATACCGCTATTAGTCCATCTGACTGTGTTGTTAATGTTATATCTTGAAGTAATATTCCCTCCTCTTCCCCTCCTCCTCCTCCCCCTGTTTAGTCTACATTCAAAGACAGCCACAGCCCCGCTGCCTCTCCTTCAGATGGTAGCAGCAAAACCAAGATGCAGCTTCGTTCCTCCTCCCGGACCGCCAACCAGGCCCGCACTCAGCCAACTGACTCCCCTATGGCCACGCAGACTGGTGAGTTGTCCAATGACTCAACACACATACACTTAATATTTAACATTTTTTGGAGTGTATAATAGTTTCTTATAGTTCTCGGAGGAGATAGAAGGGGGAAATGGAGAGAGTGGACATAATGCAGCTATACTGCTGGCACTGTGTAGCCAGGCATAATGTGATGCTGCCAGGAATACATTATGCAAGCACTTCCCTGATACCTAACCTGCTTAGCTGTGTGGTACGAGGAGAGAACACTTTGCATTGCACTTACTTATTGCACAAGCACTACTGGCGTAGTATGGTAGCTGAATGTGTTTGTTCATTTTCAGGCTACTGTTTAAACCGTTAATCTTTGTAATACTGTTTTTCCTCTCATTCAAGCTGAAGCAGTATGCACAAAAATGAACTGAACACATTCTTGGTAAAGAAAATGTACACTAATCTCCAAAGAATTGGGTTTGAGTTTGTGTGGGCACCAAGTTGGATTACTCTATGCTAATCAGATGTCTGGCACTGGTTTCACATTCTAACTGTGATTTATCATCTACATTTTTCTTCAGAACCCATTTCAGACCAGAGTGACATAGAGAGCCGTATCAAGGCCCTGAAGGAAGAACTCAGAAAACGAAAGTTTATGGCCTACCAGCTGAAGAAAGAGCAGAAGAAGAGGCACAAGGAGCGCCTGAAGGCACAGGAGGCCAGCCTACTGAAGCAGCTGGAGGTAAATGTATATGACTGTGTTTACATTATTATGGCCTAAAAATTCTATCACGGTATAATTTGAAGCATGGATGGTAATAGTAGATATCACAATATATTCATTTTTCTTAAAATTTCAATATAAATACTTCTGAACGGGTAAAACACTGGTGTGGTCACTGCATGGGAACTATTACTGTACTCATAACTGTAATACAAGGACATATTTCCCTAGGATATATTTCCCATCCCAGTAGAAGTATTTTAAGAGCATTTAATTTGCGAACTGGAGTAATAAATAAAAAATACAGATATATCAAGTATTGCCACTCCTTGTAACCATTGTCGTCTGACATGATTTGTGGATTATAGTATTCTACTCATTGTCAAACCGTGTCCATATAATGACGATTGCACTGTTTTTGTTTTTGTTTTTTTTAACCTCATAATGTGCACTGTAGCAAATTGTAACAAACAAGCTAAAATGAAAGCTGTATGTTGTCTGTTTAGCTTAGTTGGCTACACATCCAAAATATGGTAAATCTCTGATGTTATCAGGGCTTTTAAGGTTTTGGTATCAAGCGAATCAAGTGAAGATAACTCAAAGAAAACAAAACCATAAGAAGTATTTTATCTTCTCTGTCAGCAGTCTCTTATCCACTTCTGTTTTACACAAGCACAGTGAAGGGTGCCAGGCTTTCAGCTGTTTCAAAACAAAGCAGCATGGGCACTCAGGTTTTCCAGATTATTAGCTGACGCAGGCTGATGACAATGAATCCTGGGATGAATCTTGGGACTTGTTTTGGTTAAGCAAAGTGAGGGCTCTACTGGTCAACAGGGTATAGTCAGAATTTATATAACAGGGCAAATTCGTACCGGTCTTTGTTTATACCGTCCACCCTGGTTTGTGTATTTTTCCATGTGCTGTAGAGGCAGATTTCTTTAAATTTTAAATGTTATTCACATGTTTTCCTTTTAGAGCTATGATAATTTCATCGAGAAAACTAAGGCAGAACTCAACAAGGAACCAGACTCAACACCTGATACCAAGTCCCAGGTCAAAGATTCCACCTCAGTCGCAGAGCAGTCCAGTATTCAAACACCTGCTCAGAGGTACTAAAAAGAACTGTAAACATGACACTCTGGTGTCAACATACTATAAATTGTAATATGGCTTAGAAAAGATGGGTGTTTAATTAACAAAAAAATCCCTCTTTCTCAGGTCTGAAACCAGCAAGATCTCTGAAAGGACGCACAATGATGCTTCATTAGATCACTGTGAGTCTCATCGTAACTAATGTAAACATTCTGTACAGTACTTTGTTTTGACATAGATGTTCCAATAACCATGTGACCCTTTCCTATCATGACAGATGCCCGTACTCAAACCGATTGTAGTCGAACCAGCTCAGTACCTGAATCATTGTCTGATGGAGACCCACCAACAGTCACTCTAACCCCAGTGCACGGCAGCCCAGAGTGTCTGACCTCAGGACTGAAGAACCACCTGTCCACAGACGGTCCCCTAAGACCTTCTTCTGGAGAAGCCCAGGCACAGAAGATTGAGTCTGGGGATGAGAACATCGAGTCTCATCAAAGATCAGACATTGAGGAAGAGCTGGAGGTGGAAGTAAGCTCCAAGTCTGAGGATCAACAATCAGAACATCTACTTAAACTAGATGAGGAAGACAGACTTGACTCCCAGGAGAAGCTGTCCACATCTAAACATGTTAGTGAAGAACATCGTTATTCGCCATCTGTTATCCCAGAACAAGATAAACAAATAAAGACAAGGGAAACATCTGAAGCTGAGGAAGCTGTAAGATCTAATATAATCTCTTCACCACGCCCAAGCTTCAGCTCCTCAACAAGTGACCATTCCTGCTCCCCGGACTTCTCTTCAAAGAAGGAGGCACCCATAAAGGATGTGGAGGCCTCTTCTCCCATAGCGGATGGCTATCATGATGACTTTGAGTCATCAGTATATTCTTCACCAAGGGAAGAGCATCATAGCTCCAGGCCTGCCTCTCACATCTCCGTTTCCCCCACTGAGATCAAGGACTCGAGAAAGGACTCCCCTAGCAGAGTCACACCATCAGACAGTGAGGTAGAGGAGGAAATAGCTGAAGAACTGAGTCACCATTCAGGGATTAGTGGAGCTAGCCACCAATCTGGACGGCTGCTAGATCTTCAAATCCAAACAGAAGTCTCTAAACATGACAGTAAAGATGTTGTTAACTCTAGCCATTCACCTCCCATCTCTCCTTTGCAGACTCGTCTTTCTCCTGTCGTAGACGAAATGTCAGGTTTTAACATCGGCGATCGGGTTCTTGTCGGCGGTGTTCAGCCTGGCACCTTGAGATTCAAAGGTCCAACCAGCTTTGCTAATGGCTTCTGGGCTGGCGTGGAGTTGGATAAGTCTGAGGGGAGCAACAATGGCACTTACGATGGGGTGGTGTACTTTGAGTGTGATGAGAGCCATGGTATCTTTGCTCCTCCAGACAAGATCACTCACCTGCCAGAAAAGTTTGAGATCTACACAGACACAACAGAGGATGAAGACTCATTCTTTGATGATCTGTCAGATAAAGGTGGAGATAAACGTAAATCAGATGAGGACAAATACCAAAAAGAAGGAAATCAGAAGGGTAAAAATGAACAAACGTCTCATAAGGTCTATGAGTCTGGAGATAAAAAGGTTACAGATGAGTCTGTTCACAAGGCTGGATCCCATCTCAATTCACAGCATCACAAAGAATCAAAGCATCCCATCCCTAATGGCAACACTAGAGACATACTGTTGGATTTTGAAGATGCACCAACTACCCTCCTCATCTCTGACATGGACAAGATTGGCCTGAAGAAGCGGAGTCAGAAGGAGATTACTACCCTTGATGAGAGAGAGGATGCAGACTCACAACAGCAGTTTATTCCTGTGGATATTTCCACAGAGATCAGGGATGTTAAGGGAGAAAATAAGGATTCACTGAACACATTTGCAGACAAGCTCATCAACAACTTTGTGAAAGACGCTGTGAAGCAGTTTGCCGAAATCAAAAAAGCTAAAGAGCAGAAGATAGAAGCTGCCAACCAGATGAATGGAGACCTGTTTCGGGAAAATGTTGAAGAAGAGCAATGGTTCTCTTCAGTGGAGCAAAAAGATGGTCTGCCCTTCTTCTTACCTGCAGAAAAAGAGGAGCTGTCTTCTCCAGAGCTGTGTAACCGACCGGTGAGTGTATATTTCTGATTCCTTTGTAACCTTGAAAACTGAAATTACTTTACTGTGACCTTAATAGGAGTGAACTCCTGTCTGTCTGTAGCTCCTTCAGGTTTGCTTAGCAAAATGAGTGCTCACAGGTGTGACTTTGAAACAGAAACACCTTGGGGAAAATAGGAAGACTGTAATTAGCCATGTGACCCATATGTATACATATATATGTTTGTGTGTGCATATATATCTATGTATCTATCTCTCTCTCTATGTATATATATAGTGTACATATACATATGTACATTATATGTACATAATTTCCGCTAACCCCTTTTTATGACATAGGAGTAGGATATGCTTGAAATCTTTAGAAAAATAGACTAGAGGCCCTGCAGCTGAGGGATTTTACATAATTTAAACTAACTCCCTCAGCTGTAGGACCTATAGTCTATTTTTAAAAGATTTTTAGCCTATCCTATTTATTTGATTTTAATTGACTGTTAAATCATTTGCCAATTATTTCAATATTTTGAGTCATTTATCTAGAAAAACAAATTCTCTGATTTCAGTATCTCAGATGTGAATTATTTCTGGTTCCTTTAGTCCTCTGTGACCATAAAGTGAATGTCTTTTGGTTGTGAATAAAACTAAGACATTGGAGGAAGGCACCATAGGCTTTGGGAAACAGTCATTTTTCACCATTCACCATTTTTGTCATCTTATGGACCAAACAACTAATTGATTAATCAAGAAAATTATCAGCGGATTAAAAATCATGACAATAACAATTCCCTATCCTATTCAGTACGTTTTTATAAGGGTTTTCTTTTTATTAATAAATTGTATTGTCATGATTGTCATTTTTGATAAATGTTCACCTTTGAATAAACACTGTGACGATGATAATAAGTCACATGACCCACATGTATTTATTACACCTGTGAGGGCTCATGTTTTGCTGAGCAAACCTGAAGAAGCAACAGGCAAAACACGTTTCCTCCTGATAAAGTTACACTAAAGTCTCTTCTGTGTTCTGTGGATTAGTATGATCTCCACATAAAACTTAAAGTATTTTGTTTTTTTCATATCAAAGACATGAATAAAAATGTCACTGTTACTAAACAGAAACCTTCAAAATGTGATTGTGCAGTTTGTGATTGAACTGGAATTTTCATTGTGGGGAAACACCAGCAACGATGAAGTTACTGACAAACAGTAGTTGTTGATTTGACCTGAGGAGACCTTGTTTTTGGTATGTGCTCAGCCAAAGTCCAACTTTATGTTGACAGACTTTATTGAATTTGCTGCTCTTCAGAGAAAACCTTTTGTGTCTGAATCATCAGAAGAAAGAAAACTCTTTAAGACAAGATCAAAAGTGTAAAACTATGATCTATAATTGGACTTGTTCTGTCATGGTGCTGTTAGAGATTCATATTTATAGAAGATTCTAATCTGAAAGTGGAAGTCAGCATGAATTTCATTTTTTTCCTGCATTTCTTTCACAACAGGAGAGTCCAGTGTTGGGAGCCAGCGGTCAGGAGGAGCTTGCCAAGCGACTGGCAGAGCTGGAACTGAGCCGTGAGCTGCTGGACGAGCTAGGTGACGATCAAGACTGGTTTGATGAGGACTTTGGCCTCAGCTCCCGCAGAGAACAACAGAGACTCAAACAGAAACAGAGAGAGGAAGAAGAGGAGGCGAGGCTGGGAGGAGGAGGAGGAGGAGGAGGAGGAGGACTGGGGAGGTCTGGCTCATCAGCTGGAGCAGCCCTTGGGAGCCTGGTTTCATCACCTGGTGGGGAACAACAGGTAAAGACTCCACCCAGACCTGAGCTTCCTCTCCCCCTGCCCCCCAAACTCCCTGAGCAGCCTGCCATGGTGGTGCCCCACTCCGCCACAGAGGTAGAGAAGATGGTCCACGCTGCCACTCAGGAGATCTGGGAGAGCTGTGGTCTGGGCAAAGAAGGAGCACTGAGCCTCACACAGCTGCCAAACCCCAAACCTTCACAAGAGTATCTGGGTAAAGAGGCCAGCACCCAGGACCAGGAGGCCCTCTGCATCCGCAGTTACAGAAAGGTGAAAAAGCGAACTTCCCCAAAACATCCTTACATTAAGTCTTTGTAACAAAGAAAACCATACAGAAAACCCAGGGAACAGTTGAATGCATGTGTTTTGTAAAAGTACAATCTGTTAAATTGAAGAGGAGGAGGACAGTGCATCCTTTCCCCCTGCTGGTAATGCGGCACATAGCTTGTTCTTAAGTTGTTGAACAGTAGAAGTTGCTGACAATTTAACGCGTAATCTCACTCATTTATGTTCACCCGATCTTAGAACCCATTGGCTATCGCCTGATGACGATTTAACCTCTGGGGCAAAAGCCAGTATTTAGGAGCTTCCAGTGTAGCTAGCAGATATCTAGATAGCAGATACCCAGGCCAAGACTTCTTCTGCTACGTGCCAGCCATTGTTTGCAATTCGATTATCAGCTTGAGTTGCGAGAATGGAGTTGGAAGCTAATCTTTATCTCTCTGGTTAACAGATGTCTACATATGAATCCAGATAATTTAAAAAAAAGCTTACTCAAAAAAAAAAGCTCATTAAAAGCTAAATTGTCAGCAAAAGATAGCTGATGGGTTGCTCTTTGCACAAACCGTTTACCTGAATGCAACCAAAGTCTGCTCAAACATGATTGGCCAATACTACTAGGATTACAAATGGAAACCAGAATGCTTCTGATACCAGAGCCGTGTCCCTTGCCTACAGATTCTGCATTGACATGCAGATATCTGGTCGAAGAGATTAATGTTCACCTAACATTGGATTACTCACCCTGAAAGATCTAGCCACTGTTTTAATCTCAGTTTTATTTAATATTACATGTTTCAGCACTTATATATCATTATTCTGTGTTGTTCCCTAGGCTGTGTATGACCTAACATGGGAGATGCTTCAGGAGATCTACGCTGAGGACCCCAACGCTGATCAGCCTCAGTGGGTCAAACCACGTCGAGTGAAGTCCTCCTTCTTCCACAGAGTAAAGACACCAGGAGACATAACCAAAATCCAGGTACAGTACTCCAGAACAATCACCATCAACAGGAAGAGACAGTACATTTATGTGTCTGAAAAGTGCCTCGTGTCCATATAGTGATGATTTCTGGCAGGGTGCTGGTGAGCGCAGGGTGAAGTGTGTATGTGGTGAGAGAAAAAAATGCTGTGTGTGGTTTTTACACTTGACATCAGCTAGGTAGCCAACTTAACACTACATTAACGGAAGTTCAGAAAGGCCACACGAAGTCACAGCCCTCTGAAAAAGATGTAAAGCACATTGCCTTTTCTTTAGGCAGCTGCATGCTGCATGCTGCGACAGACACTCTCCTCATTGTGAGCAATTGAAAAAAATGCTATATGTACACAATCCTTGCTGTTCACTCGTTCCGACTATATTTCGGAATTCTAATTCTTACTTTAAAGACGACTAGGTTCCTAGAATATAGTGGATCTTCAGCAGTTGGTGTCTTATCTTCCAAAGTGACTGCACGTGTAAACTTGAAGTATAATTTAACAATGTAGCTTTGTTAAGTCACTTTGGTTATCAGCAGGTTTTATGTGGTGCAGTTATAAAGTACAGTTACACAAATCCAAATGCAGTGCCAAACCTTTTACACGTGTGATGACATGGTATATTTTTTTATGTTGTGTCCCAGGAATTCATCACATCAGAAGTACTGAAACTGTACGGTCTGTCAAAAGATCAGAGCCAGAAGAGTGACTGGCAGAAGATGCTCAAATTTGGCAGAAAGAAGCGAGACAGAGTTGATCACATACTGGTAGGTCCTGATATTAAATGTTTGGGGAGGTTTTTACATGATTTTAAAGATCAGTCATTATATATTTTTTGTTTTTTCCTAATATACAGTAGGTGTTTAAGTATTGCTTTTATAATCTTTACAAGTTAAATATCAATAAATTGCATTAGTGCATTTCTTAAATTTGAAATTAAAAAATCCTGTGTTACATAATTTGAGTTTTTCTTTCAGGAAATGCCAGAAGCAATTGGTTTATTTCCTCTTGATGGCAACAGCAGATTTATAAAATGTTCATATTTTGAAGTTTGAGGGTTGACAGATTTAAATTTAGGATTACAGCCTTTAATTCTTTATTAGTTTATATGAAGCAGAACATAATCTGGCTGAAACGAGTCCTTCCAACTATACCTCATGTATTTCACACATGTACAGAAGTGTGTTGTTGACATTTAACTTTTATGCTTCAAATATACACCGAGTCTATTTTTGATAGATGCTGCATCAATCTACGCAGAGCAGACTGAGTGAGGAGGAAGTCAGGGAGAGAAAAAGATGAGAGAATCTGGTCAACAGGCTGAAAAGAAAATATTAAAGTACATAACATACATGGTAGAAGCACAAAAGCAAGGAAAGAGGACCAAATCAACTGAATCTGAGCAAGTAACCCCAATCAGGTAAAATGCTTTGTCGCTGAAATATCTCTGAAATGCTGCTGGTGGGACCTGCAGCCGTGTGACAGACGGATCAAAGCCGAGGCACAGACATGCCGTGCCTAGTAATATTCTGTTTACGGAACGTTATTGTACATCAGTGTGGATCAAGGTTATTATAGTTAACTAAAACTAAACTAAAACCTAAACTAGGTGTGGGGAAAAAACATTATAGCTTAGGGAAATAAAAGAAAAATAGATTTCAGAAAATATTGAAAACTAACTGAAATTACATTTTGAATGTACATAATTAACAAAACTAAAATAAAAATATACAGAAAATGTCTTTAGTTATTATCATTTAGGTCAAGTTTTCAGCACAACAAGCATGAAGATGCATTAGTTTATATGTTTGATAGTCTACATGATTGTGAATCAGTTGACTTCACAAAGTGTTTTGTTTGTATTGCAATACCTGTTCTGAACTTACGGTCTTGCCCCTGACAAATACCACCATATTATAATAAATTAAGAAAAACTAACACTGAAACATTTTTAAACAATAACAACTAAACTGAAACGAGCAGTCTGGAAACCAACAGAAACCAAACTGAACTGAAAACAAAAGTAATAAACAAAATAAAAACAAATTCAAACATACAAAACTTTAGTATTCTGTTGTGGATGCTCACATCATTATTGTTACAGTTACTGTCCTTGTTGTTGTTCTTGGTGTGGACAGCTCTTTAGTCATGACATTTTTCCACTTTGATCCCAGCAATATGAACAACTGACATCAGTCACTGTGCTGTAATAGTTCACCCTGTTTGTCTGTCAGGTTCAGGAACTCCATGAGGAGGAGGCCCAGTGGGTCAACTATGACGAGGACGAGCTGTTTGTCAAGATGCAGCTGGCAGACAGCATCTTTGACGCTTTGCTAAAGGACACTGCAAACACGCTGACGCTAATCTATGACAAGAGGGCCAAAAGAGACACCCTCTCCTGACAGCTTTCCTGCTACAACCTCTAGCTCAACCCCAGCCTCTCCTCACCCCGGTGAACTCCAGCCAACCTACCGCCGCTCGGTCTTCCACCAGCTGATGTGCCAACAGCAACCCTCAGATGCCTTCAGTCCCAGCATTACCTCTCAGATAAACAACTCCTACTTATTTCTGTGACATTAATTTGCTGAATTTGCGTCAGCTAACTGTAGTGGTTCTGAAATTTGTTCTACACACAAAAGACCTCTTGAGCAATCCAGCCTCTTCTTAAACCTGAACACCGCCGAGTCTCAGTTCTCACCTCCACGACTGGTCCTTTTTCTAAATGCCAGTTGGAGAATGAGTAGATGTTTTGATAGGATGGACTGTGCCATTTGTTAGCAAGTAAAGTCCATTAACGCTGCTAATTGATTGTTCCACATGGGACTGTAATATAAGTTCCATCTGGAACAAAAGTAGGTTGTTATATTTTGTATAGAATCTTAAAATAAATATAATATATACAGTGTCGTCCATAGGTAATTTGACAGTGACATGTTATTGTGTTGGTTTTCTAATCTAGCACACTGAAATTAAACGATGAGAATGGTTAATGTGTAGGTGTCTGTAAGCTTCTCTCAAATTAAAAAACCTGACTTAAGTCTGTGACCCACAGACACTGCAGCCATCTTAACTTTTTACTTGTTTATAGGACTTCAGTCTGGTTTGCAGCAAGTACAACACATGCTCAGTTGGACTGAGTTCAGGTGACTGAGTCAATCACTGTTTGGCGCTAAAAACTCCTTGTTTGCTCTGGCTGCCTCATTGGCCTGCTGCATCGTCTTAAAAGACAGGGGCTATGTTTAGAAATTAATCCAACGATGTTCACCCAATATAGATATGAACACCATGAAACACCCTCAAAACTGGGAAAAGCACTTTCACTTAATAATCATTGTTGAATTTCAAATTCAGTGTGCCGGAGAAGAGCTGCAACACAAGAAATTTGTCACCATCAAATCTTGTCAGACTGCACCGTATCGAAACGTCACTGAGATCAGATATTGTATGAAACATTTTGCCTCCATAATTATATTATTTATTGTGTGAAATGTTTGATTAGAGGAGTAAGGAACATTTTGAATTGTAAATGATCTTGTCATCATATAGAGAGCAGATTTTTAACATCTAATTAAATTGTAAAAAGCACAAACAGAAATGTGAATGTGAACATGGCAATATATTATGTAGGAGGTTTAAAGAATTGAAACAAGAAAAAAGAACATGGGGAGAGGGGAAAAAAAATTAATATTTAAACATTATAGTGTTAATAATTAACTGAAACTGTTCTGTATGACTTTTATTGTGGCCACAACTGTCCAGTTGGTCAGTGCAATCACTGTGTCCCACTTTCGTACAATAAATTAATATTTTGAAGCATAGAGTCTGTACTAACAGTAACAATTTGAAAACATCTCATACATTGAGCAACAGAAATACAGTTTGTTACCCTTTGCACCGCATTCAACATTTTTTTGTAGTTTGTTTGGTTTTTTTTTTTCACATTTTGTGTTTGCATTGCAGGACAAACATGTCCATTAACGCTAAAAATGTTGAGAAAAGTCAAAATTTCAAGGCTGCTTGCTTCAAAGGCTTTTTGAGTTTTACCACCTAGTAGTGTTTTGTAATGTGATGTTGAGGTAATTTACTTAACTTCTATTTTCAATTGCAGCCATTTAATTTTCAAATACCCAAATAATGAGAAGATGCGGTTTATTACTTCCACGGCTTACAGTGAAATAAATTTTTGATTCAAGTTTATCTAGAGAAGAAAAGTAAATCGGCTCAACAAAAAATAGTTCGACAAAACTTTTAGTTTATTTCAAAAGTTAAGAGTTTGATTCAGAACTCAAAAATCTATTGAAGACCGCTGCTTTCAAACTGACTTTTCTCATCTTTTTTTTTTTTTTTTTTAAGTGCACCACATTCAAAAATCTGTTCATTTTAGTATCCATGCTGGTATTTTTCATTACCCATAACACAGACTGTGTGTATAATATGCAAGTGGGACACAAAGGACTGGCACTAGTGACTTGATACTTGTAGAATCACATCATAGGACAGTACTGAAATGCTGGATTTGAGCCTTACTTATCCTACCGTCTGTTTACTTTCTATGACCTGAAAAAAAAAAATACCCGTAGTTGTCTAGTCTCTTTGTCATTCGCTCCTGGTAAAGGTTGCTCACTGAACATTTGCCCAAAAAAAAGAACACCCTAGTCATGTAGCAGCATGGTTTCATGCTCCATTTGGCTGAAGAGCAATCAGCAAGTTCAAACCAGCCATCAGAATGTAGCCTGGCGATGTAGTAGACAACAAGAGGTCTTTCTCAACGTTCAGTTCAAGTGCCTCTTTAAGTTGAGTTGTAGATTTCTAATAACTTTGTTGATGTCTCAACATCCTTTGGACCTATTTTTCTTTGAATGTCTCTTTCAACTGCTGTATACTACCATTTTGTAAATGATCCTTAAATGGCCGCTCTTCCCTCTAACCGCTTTGCCAATACTTCAGTTTCTGCCTTATCAATCTTTCTGTATCGAAGCAAGTTTTTTAAACCTTCTCATTTTTCCTGTGCCTCAACCTGAGGAAATGTTTGTAATGCTAACAAAATGACTGAGTCACTCTGCTTCCTGTCCACGTCACCCCTGCGTCTGTGCATATAGACACAGTTGAGTCATTTTATTGATAAACTATATCAGGAACGAGTTTGTGGACACTCCACACACACACACACACACACACACACTCACACACAGGCTGCTCAATGTGAGTCATAGAGCTGATGAGGCCAAGCACGTAGGACTGTATCCAAGGGCTTATTGTGGTCCTCACTGTCAGCGCTGCTTTGATCCAACAAACTGTACAAACTCATTGTGGCGTGCGTGACAGAGCTTGCTAATCTTCACCGACTGTTTGGAGCTAAAGTGACCTTAAACTTTTTTTTTTTTTTTCTACTGTCAATGTTTTAAGAGTTGCTAAGGTGTATGTTCAAACTGTAAATTATATAATGTAGAAAAAGACCAAAAACATTTGACATTGACCTCTCCATGCTGTATGACTTGTATGTCTGGTCTGTAGGCAAATGTAACTGTAATAGTGACTTGATTAGAAACACTTTCTGCAAGGCTTTATTGCAAACCCTCTAGGATTGTCCTCTTGAATTGATTGTATATGTGGGAGGAAGTTAAGTTCCCCTCTGTAACTATGCAGTACTTTGGTCTTATGCATCGCTTTATATGTATGGACCAAACAGCTCAGACTTCTGCTGTAGTCTGTAGATTAAATAAACCTTCAAGAAGCTCGAAGCTGTTTGGTGAAGGGTGAACTTGATCTGAACAACTGAATTTAAAAAGTTTGGCACAAAAGACTTGATTATCAAATTAACCCAGTCAGACTAGATTTGCCCTGTTCATCTTTTGAAATGTTTATGAATATTTATAATAATGTGCTGTGAGCGCACACCGAGTGCACTCGAGGACTTGTACAATTCTTTTATGGGTGTAAATATACTGTCTATCCAATCTGACCCACTGTTACTGTAACCTGATTGTTGTAAAATAAACACTGTTTACTTTGCAAATATGTGCATAGTATATATTTGTTAACTAAATGACCTTTGAATTGTAAATAAAGCTTTCATTGTTTCTAAAGGAATGTTGACTTGAAATGTGTTGTTTGGATTGTGTAGTAGATGCCTCAGCGTGTTGTTGCTACACTGACAGCAGGTTTCTTCCATATGTTTAAGTGTGTCACTGAAGACAGATGTAGGATTTCAGAACTGCAAATTATGTGTTTCAAAGTAGTTTTGAGAGAATTTAACAACATGTAAGGTCACATTAAACACATCGTATTTAAAGTATCCAAATATTTGTCAAAGAAAACTGTAGGAAATTATTTAAAAATTCAGCAGGATTGAAGCTCCTATACTATCTTATCAAGTGGAATAATTTCTTAAATTCAATGATTAGACACATATTTAACATGTTTGGATTTTTATTACTAATATTAGTCTAAACAAGTTTTAAAATCAGACTTCTAAACAAACTGCAAGAAATAATGTGAGGATACTACAAAGTTAAATTAAGTTTTTAATACACAGTATGTTTGGTTGCTAGTCATAACTTGTTTTTAAAAAAACTTATTTTGACATGCATACAAAAAGGAAAAAAGGAAAACTTTTTTAAACTCATGGGCACTTAACTTTTCCCTGAGATTTCAACCTCATCTCATGGCCTTCCTCAGTGGATGGAGTTTTCTCAGTTGTCATGGAGATATTAACCCTGTACTGAGGAAGCCAGAGGAAAGAGCAAGTGACCCACGAATAAATATTTATTTAATCATTTTAGTGCTGCACCTAACTGTTGTTTTGATTCTTGATTAATCTGTTGATTATATTCCCAATTATTCAATTAGTCGTTTGGTATAAAATATCATGTCTTTGTCCACAACCCAAAGTTATTCAGTTTACTGTGGTGCAGCGATAACGAAATCTAAAATTATTATTTGTAATACTTTTTTTTTTTTTCCAAGACTGATTTCAAACATGCAACTTAGCTGCTTCAAAATGTAATAGTCCTAAGAACTACAGGAAACAGCACACACTTTTGTCCATTCAATATATTAAAATTTATACATCTATACATTTGTTATACATGGTCACATATACATGCCTGGGCGTACACTCATTACAGGGAATGGTCAGTTACAGTCATTTAGATAATGTAGTCGTTTCCCATCTAAAATCCTTAAAAAAAACTACTCAAACTGATTAATTCATTGTCAAAATAGCTGGTTATTACTTTAACAGACGACAATTTATCCATTAACTCCAACTGATTAATCGTCACAGCTCTTATTTTATTTATTTATGTTTGTTTGTTTGTCAGTCAAACCCATGGCCAAGGTCAATATTGAACTTCTACGCCCAGTGAACAGTTTTTGTGTTTAATAATTGAAGCGTACATGATATTAATATTAACTGACGGTTATTTCCTGTAAGAGAGCCGTGCAGGGGCAAAAATGTCTCTGTACTTCTGGTCCTCGCGCGTCACTTTGAACGGCCTCATATCGTCACTTATCTTCACATCGGAGTGAAATGAGGGTGTGTTAGTTTGTTATGAGTGGTGTGTTTGTGGGGCTCTAGGAGCCGGACAGGGGGGAGGACCCGTGAAGCCTGCTGGTCAGGAGGAGAGGGAGGGAGGAAAAGTTTGGAGAAGTTGGTGAAAAACTCGGGAGGTTCACACCGACGGTTAGCGGCAGCAGCTCGGACGGGACCGTACGGGAGAAGATGGCGCGGTGCTGTGGCCGCGCTGCCACGTCTCGGTTTACTGGAGAAATTCAAACATATCCCGCAAAGGTAGCGGCATCTGCGGTTTGGTTGTGCTTTTGTCTTCTTTTTCCTCCTGCTGCGGAGGCTGGACTGTACTCGTCCTCTGACCAAGTCATCCTGTTAGCTCCGGAAAATGTGGAGTCGGTTTTGGTGAACTCCACAGCTGCTATATTGGCGGAGTTTTACGCTTCGTGGTGCGGACACTGTGTCGCCTTTTCTCCGGTGTACAAAAGTCTGGCCAGAGACATTAAAGGTGTGTACGGACCTGCTGCAAGTCACGTAGCTCCATATGTTTACAATGTAGTCCTGTGTCATCGTTTATAATTTACTCTGCATTGTCTGCACACAGTTTTCAATTTCGCACCGCTGAACTTGTATTAATCCGCGGTCTCTACCTTTAATGTTGCCAAGGTTACATCTCCTTCTATCTTTTATCATCTGAAGCAGCACCGAGCTGTGGTTTCTATCTGTTAATTAGAGCATGTGATCTAATGAATGTCTTTTTTTTTATTCTGCTCAGCACTGTCCAAGTGTTCCTGTAGCTCCTGGGCCAAGAGAAATATCACACAGCCTTGAGAATAAATATAATTAGAATAGGACAGGGCAAAGTTTGTGATGATGGCAGGAGGCCTGACACAGTCCTGGGGTATTTCAGTCCTGTGTTTCAGTCTCATGCAGTCAACAGTGGCAACTGCACTGGGGTCACCCATCTGATATTCAAGGGAAATTAAAGAAATTAGGATTACATGCTGATCATATCCTAGCAAATCTAAATTTTAATAACTGTCAGTGACTATAAACCGACACACCTGTAGATGACATGTAAAATGACAGTAGCAGAAGCTGAGTTTGTGCTTGACATGGTGGTTTTATTTGTTTGTTTTGTATTGTAAATTTGTCAAGCGTGTCGATGTATCTAACCTCTTGAGAATAACAGAGCAATCAGCTTCTGAAAATGCAATAACTTTGCTAAACTCCTAAACAAAAGTCAGACTGGTGTCATGCCTGTTATTGTTGTCTGCAGTTTGCATGTTCTGTTATTATTGTGTCTTGTAATTTAATGTGATGTGATTTTTAAACCTGTCTTTGAAGCTGAAGGCAAATTTCAACATTTATGGACAAAAGTGATGATGATGATGATGATTATTATTATTATTATTATTATCATCTGTTGTTGTAGAGCTCCACTGTTAAGTCAATTAATCAGCTAGTTGTCAACTATTAAATTATTCACCAACTCTTTTGATAAGAAATAATACTCTAAGTAAAAATATCCAAATTGTCTGGTTTCATTTTCTCAAATGTGGATATTTTCTTGTATCTTTACTCTTGTATGACAGTAGTTAACTGTAAATATCCTTGGGCATTTGAGTATGTCATTTTGGCATTTTTCACAATTTTTTACATTTTATGGACTTAACAACTAATCGATTAATTGAGAAAATGATCAACCGATTAATAGATAATGAAAATCATTGTCAGTTGCAGCCCCAGTTTGTTTTCCCTTTTGTGTAAACAAATAAATAGCAAAGCAAATAGTGGAAAGTACGGTTGTCTGTTCATTATAAATACAAAAATAAGTGCTGCTCCTGGTCAAAAAAGTTATTTTGGTAGTATAAAAACAACAAAACAGCTTTGTCTTCATTAGCCAGTTGTGTGCATGGCACCAGTAGTTTGATAAAAAATAAAACAATCACTATCCAACTTACTAGTGATGGAATGGTTCAATGCGAATATTCGCATCGACTTTTCGCTTCTTTTTTTCCCCAAATGGACTATCAAGCAATGTTTTATTGAACTGCCAGGTTTTCGTACGTGGTTTGGCCATAAGGGCAGGATGAGAGCGACGACTAATTGAAAATGTGCAACAACATTTTTTGTTGACACCAGTCATACAAAGTCCAGAGACTACATTGTATTAAGATGCTGTGAGACACAGATTCACCACTTCTAAGCAGAAGGTAGACGGTAACGTTATCTCCGAGCCTCACCAGGCAAGGCCTCACTTCTCTACACTCTCACCCGCAGTAGAAAAAGCAAGGAGTGCTCACTTCGCAGCCACTTCTGCGAACTGAAATGTTTTGTGAAGTACACTACAGAGAGCACACTGACCGACAAACAAACAAAACGTAACGCAACGTAAATTTGAATCTTCTGCTTTGAAGGGGCACTGATTGTGAATATAAACTATTAACTCGTGGATTTTGTAAATTTAATGAACCAATCAAGATTTTCCATCACAAGTAAGCTGGACAGTCATTGGTTTTGGATTTTTTTCTTGACAATATTGGCACACAGGCTTCTTCTGAATTGATAAACTGAAGTGCACATTGGCACACATGGCTGGCAGAATGACAGCTCAGGACCACATCCAGTGTCGGTAAACTGTACAGGGTGCAGTAGACAGTACACTAAATATTTACTGTTGCGCTCTCTATTTGATGTCTGTTCTTCAGAGTGGAAGCCAGCTGTGGACCTGGCAGTTATAGACTGCAGTGTCGCAGAGAACAGGAAGATCTGCACTGAGAACGGCATCACAGGATACCCCACTATAAAGGTAGTATACAGTTGTACAGTGTTTACACACAGAGCTACATACATCTTCCTTCTTTCATAAGGATTTCTGATGATCAGGGACAGGTGTGATTACACACTGGTTCTTTAAATCCCCTGAGCACCAAACTCAGCAGTGGCCGAGTGGTGTATTCATTCAAAGTATTTACATGTAATAATCAAAATATAGTCTAATGCATGTGTTTCATGTCATGTTCAGAGGCTGAGGGCTACCACTGGCCCACAGGCTGCACTTTTAGAAACTATGATAGAGAAGTTATGCACCTTTCGTCACTCCCACTGTCACACCTCTGTTTGCCACTTGTTACGAACAGTTAATCAGCTGCCCTTTGGCTGAAGACCAACCTTTCCTCTAAATCTCTTATAAGTCTGTGAATCCATTTGGAAGCTGTGCACCTTTTTGTGATATACTCCTCCTTTTAGCCAACACAATGAATGAGCACAAATGCACACATAGGGCAAAAGCCGAGGCCAGCAAGGAGTGGGAAGATTTTTGTGGAGCCGCTTTTTTCTTTAATTTTCTGTATCCTTTATTTCATGATTTGAATGACCAGACTGCATGAAGAAACGTCACATTTCTAGTCCCTTCAGTTCCATAAAATCAGGAATGTTCACAGTTTTCCTTGAACACTTTTCAACACTGATACTGCAGGTTTGATTTTAATTAGCATGTTGTGTTGAATGTGCGTAAGCATGTGTGGGAACAAAACACTTATTTACAGAAGGTCCGATTAACCAGAGTCAGTTCAAGAATTTAACTCATCATCTGTAAAGGACCAGGCTCTGTCTGTCTTCAATTAGTGTGTTTCAGTTGTTAACTAGTAACCGAAAAAGCTATTGATTTTAATTTTCTAATATTCTAAAATTTTGAATTCGCATTTGTAATATTAATTAGTTTAATAAGTTATGGTACCTGTGTACTGATACAATATTTTCACACAACACTATGTTATATTGTTTTTTGTTTTTCCCCTAGCACTACAGTTGAATAATTGCTTTATAATTTAAAATGTAATATGTCAGTTATATAAACAAAAATAACATTTTTTGAGCATTTGTCATTACGCAGCTTCAAAATCTATTGGATCCACTTTGGAAAGTTATTATTCAGCCAACACAGGACTGTTTTTTCTTTGTCTCAATAGTATTAGTAGAATTCAGAGTAAGTTTGTGTGTAAGAGCAGCTGTCTTTCAAATGCAGCCAAATATATCATTCTCGAAACTCTGGATGAAAACATGACACATCATGTTAGATACTGTAGAAACAACAGTCTTTTCCCAGTAGAGTTAACTTTTGCCCGATCAGCAGCCACACTGCAAAAACACTCCAGCTCCAAACATCTGTATTTGTATTTGTAGCATATCTGATTAGTCAGCAGCAGCAGCAGTAGTAGTGTGTGTTCGAGACTCGGCCCTCAGTCCATCTCTCTCTGCTCTGCCACCCAACGAAGACAAGAGCTCCTTCTGTTTAAACATACAATAGAGCTTCAACATCTGCGACTCATTTTAACCAGGAAGGATTTAAGGGTCAAGGCGGGCAGAGGGGAAAGCTGCCCCCCCCTCCAACACCACCACCAAACATTACACAACATCGCTTTACTTCTCTCACAGTCGTGTGAGGGCCGTTTCATCTGATCTCACTTCTCTCTTTTTCTCCACTTCCTTCGTAACACAAACCGTCTCTCTCTTTCACTTTACAGTTCTTCCATGCTTATTCCAAGCCGGGTTCTGAAGGACAGGCTTTTAAAGGTACTGCTGCGCACACAGAAGCAATTCAGGCCAATAAAAACAAATTATCTTTCATATAGAACATGTTTGTCAGAGGAATATACATACTGATTGTAGCTTAATCAGCATTTTGTCTGATACTTTATTTTTAGTTGAGGTGACTTTGTGCAAACACACTTAGTGTGTGTACTAGTGAATAATAATCCTGCATGACAACTAACAGCAGTGTATAATTTTTTCTTGATGTTTTTTGACCGTCCAGGTTTCCCTCGCGATGTTCGAGGGCTCCGTCATAAGATTATAGACAGACTGGAAACACATGAGGAGCCCTGGCCCCCTGCCTGCCCCCCGCTGGAGCCCACCAGGTAAACACACACACACACACACACACACACACACACACACACACACACACACACACACACACATATCCCACATCCATCCCAGATCATATTGTGCAACTATTTAACAACACATAAAGTCTAAGTCAGAGTCAGAGTTTATGCACAGTTAAAAAAAAGTTTTCCTGTACAATGAAATTACAAATTCCTGTTATGTCCTGCCCACCTATCCTGTTTCACAGGGAATATGGAAGTTCAATATGTTGCCGTTTCATCTGGACTTTAAGTGACAAATTATACTTTTAATGTTAATTTTGCAGTTGTGTAGTCTAGTAGGATGGCGTCATAATTAGCGTTGTCATAATTTTTTTAAACTTTCAGTTATACACTCAACAAAAATAGAAGTACAGAACTTTTGTTTTTGCTCGTTTGTCATGAGTTGAAGTAAAAACCTTATGTGCACACATTTCTATCTCTCAGAATTTGTTCGCAAATTTGTTCAACTCCATCCTCTTGACTGGCTCATTCTGGTTGCTTTTGTTGGTTGGGTTGGTTAGGTTTAGGCATGAGGAGGTATTGGTTAAGGTCAGTGTGAGAATATCAGGGTAAGCCAGTCAGAGGCAGAGTAGGGAGCATCATGAGTTTGTTCTCCTTGGGGAAAAAAATTATATCTGTAGCCATATGTGAAATAGCCATTGTTCAGTGCTTAAAAAATGACACTCTTCACTGGGTGTCCCTTTCATTGTGACCAGTCCAAGACACACCTGTATCATAATCCTGCTCCTGCTTTGCATCTCTGTATGCCACACCTGTCAGGTGGACGGACTGTCTTGTCAAAGGAGAAGTGTTCACTAACACAGATTTTAACAAATTTGTAAACATAATTTGAGAGAAATAAACCTTTAGTGAGCACAGAGGAAGTCTTAGATGTTTTCCTTCAACTCATGAAAAATGCCTGTTTTCTTATATTAATTTAATCCCACAGTTTTGTAAATTATAGTTCCATGTTCAGCTCCTGTATTTTGTCTGTCCCTTGTTGCAGTCTTGTACTTTTGTTGCTGCAGACACACAGATTCCCAGCATGTTGCATCATTTCAACTGATCTCATCTGCAGTGTTATTTATTAGAAACAGTATCATTTGACTGACTACCAGGCAATGGAAATAAAGCAGTGATTGTTCTGTTTGTTCTGCTTTGCATGTATTCACATGCAGGCACTGCATACACCCAGTTTATTCAGTGACAGTGAAGGTCAAGGAAGCAAGAAGTCAAGTTTATTTCTGTTTTTATCTTGGAACATACCATTGCTTCTTTCAGACTGTCATGTCATTTTCTTCTTCTTGTCATTTTTCCTCTTTCATAAAGAAAATAAGTGAATTTTAACCACCATGCTTTCTTGACTAACAACACAGTTAAATTAAACTGTTCTTTGCTAAATCAGAAGAACATTTCAAGTGGAAATAATATACTTGAAATAAAATCACACTAGGGCAGAGTAGTTTCAGTGTTTATGATTGTGTGGTGTGGGTGCTCTTTAGATAAAAATAGCTTTGTACAAGGAAAAAGGAGATCAGAGGCTGAAAAATCAGTCAAAGGTCCAAATGAAACACAGCCTTCTCAGTTTAATTTTAGGATGTCCTGTTCTTTTAAGAAGGAACATGTCCGTAAAAATCTGCACTTGTTTAATTCTTCTTTTTGATCCCTTTAAGATTTATTGGTTATGTTTGGAGTTGCTTCAAGGTTTAGCCTAAATTGTATGTAGAAATCTAGTCCTGTGTCTTACGTGTCTGCTCTTCTCTCTCCAGTCAAGCGGAGGTTGACAGCTTCTTTGAGACCAACAATGTTCAACACCTGGCTCTTATCTTTGAGGAAGCTCAATCCTACGTTGGCAGAGAGGTAACGTATTTCCATCAACCTGAGCTGTGTATTTCTCTCCTCTCTTGAGTATTATTTCTATTTGGGAAGCAGAGGAGACATTCTTTTGAAAATGCTCAGTATAGTGTCTTTCCATCTGTACCGCCTCATAATGAACTCTATGGCTTTACATCTTGGACCAGAAATGTAAAATAAGCTGGTGCAGTGTTAAGTTGTACAGAAATCCTTTATCCATATGGTCTTTGGTTGAAAATGACTGCACATCACAAATATAAATGGCATATACTAAGCTAATATGTTGAAATATAACATGACTGAAATCTTTTTTTAAACTGCGTGTGTGTACTGTGTTCTTCAGGTAACTCTGGACCTGTTACAGTTTGAGAACGTTGCAGTGCGCAGAGTCCTGAGCACTGAGGAAGGTCTGGTAACCAAACTGGGAGTGACAGAGTTTCCATCCTGCTACCTTTACTATCCTGGGGGCAACTTTACGCGACTCACAGTGTGAGTATCTGTGCATACTTTTACTTCCACTGCATAACAACATATCATAAGAGTGCTGTACCATTTGTTATTGCAGTATCAGCATCCTGACAGTCTAAGAAAATATGTGCAAAAATATGCAAAAGAGATATAACCCCTGTACCTAGTCCTTGGTCTGCCCCGTGGCCTCCACCCAGCTGGACATGCCTGGAACACCTCCCTAGGGAGGCAACCAGGTGGCATCCTTACAAGATGCTCAAACCACCTGAACAGGGGCCTTTCTACGAGAAGGAGCAGCGGCTCCACTCCGAGTCTGTTTCGGATGACTGAGCTTCTCACCCTATCCTTAAAGGAAATGCCAGCCACCCTCCTGAGAAAGCCCATTTTGGTCACTTGTATCCACCATCATGTTCTTTCGGTCATGGCCCACCCTTCATGACCGTAGCTGAGAGTAGGAACAAAGACTGACCAGTAGATTGAGGTCTCTTTAGTCATAGCGGGATGGTAAAACGAGTGCAGTACCGCTCCTGCTGCACCAATTCTCTGGTCTCCTCACTCACATCACCTAAGATTTTCAATTCTTTTTAATTAGAGATAATGTATAGTATAGCACTTTTGAATGATTGTGATGATAATTACCTTTTTCTACATTTGTCCTATACATGTATATTATATCCCTAATGGTAATATAACAAAATAGGTATTTGTTTTATCAGTTCATGAAAGCCTCTACATTTGCTTCTACAAACGCACCAGTGCCAAAGGATGTGGTGTGTTTGCATTTCAGGGATGAGCTGTTACAACAGTTGACACAAGTAATGGTGGATCAGTAATTTTTAGAAAACTTATAAGACTGGACAGTTTGCTTTAAGGTTGATTCTCAAACACATCCCCATTCACACAGGTTTTGCAATCTGTCTGCATAAAGGGGGAGTAAATAAAGTAGTAAGTAAACTGCGGGACACATTCACTTCTCTCCACCATAACCTGTAATACCCACCATAATATTTCACCATGGATATGCCTTAGTTCTTCAGCTTTTTAGTTATTTTGCATTTTTTTTAAAACAGATTGTGTGCTGCTATTTTATTAATTAATTGCTTAAAAATAGTTTAGGCTTTTTGTCCTAAAGGCCCTACACACTCAGGATCTACCTACAGAGGTGTTTTCACTTGTTTGCCTCACGATACTTCGTCTGAGGACTGCATGTATTAATGTCTAACAAAGGCAGACTGTTTGAGTGACATCTGTCTGTCTAATGGACGAATGTCTCGTATTACTTTTGTCAGACGGAAATTTTGCTCGCCTGTTATTTGTATAAAGAGCTCTGTACGACCTGAGCAGAGGTCTAGTCAGCCAGAATAAATGAAGACACCTGTGTGAGTGTGCAGGACTTTACTTCTGTTAGACAGTTTAAGGACAACGTAGCAAATGGTTAGGCTACATGCATGTCCAAAATATTATTTGCAAGATAGAACAGTGTTGCTATTGTTTTTGGCATTGTGCTTCTAATAAGTGTGCAAGCTCCCTGTCACAGCGTTTTAGTGTCCACTTCCTTTCCACACAAGCTGGTTTAAAATGACAAACTTACTATGTAAACATTTAAATGGAGGAGGCCAGCTTGCTGTTGCACCAAAATATAATAGTAACCTGATTAAACAGTAAAAAGTGCCACTTCCTACAGGATGTAACAATGAGCTTAGCATGAGAATTGCTGATTATCTGTGTGCACAGGCCAGTACACTGGCACAGAGTGGAAAAACAATGTTGTTACTGTTCTGTGTGTTTTTCCATCTGGCTTGTTCTGCAAACACCAGTCAGCATACAATTGTTTATTGTCTGAAGTCATCCAAAGTGCAACAGGCTGCACTTTAGAATTCTACAAAACTATTACTGGATTAGCTACTAGATTTATTATTACTATTATTACTTTAATACACTTTATTTGGATTTTTCCATTCAAAAGGATAGGTTCCCATCCCCAGCCCCCATCTCATCCAATGTCAATGTGCATACATACACACACATATTCATGTATACATAAATACATACGTGTAAATTTAACAAACATAGATCCAAACAATAATAGTTGGATATACTCTGCAAATACAGAAGAAACACACAGAGAAAATGCTTTTTTTAATTAAGAGAATTTCAGAGAGGCCTTTGTCTCTGTGAACAACTGTATGAATGAAGTCATGTTATTGTTACAACTATGAATATCGAGAGACAAAAATGTAATACCATTTTGCTGGAGAACTGCTTTTATTTCAGTGACTTAACCACATTGAAAATGGCAAGATTTTTACCACACAAATGCAAGAGGGATTCAAAGATGGGCTTCTAGAAATTGATCAGTGCTGAACTTGCCAAAAATATATGTCCCAAAGTGGCAGGGTTTTGATAGAATATGGGACATTTCAGGTCAGACTGTTGGGTACATTTTAGCTAATCTTGCATTTGCAAAATGCATTCAGTGACAAACTTTGAATTGCATTAGTCCAAGTCTTATACAGAGGGATGAAGTATGGATATTTGCTTTACTGTACTTAGTGTCTATAGGAATAGGCCTTTATTTGATAAGACAGCCGAGGTGAGGCGTTCTTCCAACTGAGCTACCAGGCCACCTGTTGTCCTTTACTAAGGTTAAAAATAATAATAACAACACCTGCTTTAGTTTTGGGAAATATATTTCTCCTTCCTAATTAGAAACAATAAGAACAGAGGCAGACCTGCAGGATGCACCAGTGATGCTGAACAGTGTTAATTGATATTCAGCTGGTGGATGTGATTAGAAGGTGTGAGGTGAGCTTGAGCTGTTTTTGTATAAATCTTGATAACATCACAAAGTTTTTTACAGTAATTTCCATTTGGCTTGATCTAAAATACACAAACACCAAGTTTACTTCCCTTCAGTTCCTATTGTTCCACACGTGACAACTTTGCTTGGTGCCGGAAACCTTCATCGCGTGCTCATTATCTGAACCCTATTCATGAGAATACTTTTAAACATCTGGCCTCTTAATGGGATCAGAGCATCAAAATCGCTCCCATTATTCACTATCATAAAGCGGCGCTGATCATTCCTCACCCTGCAAATTCATCTGCTGTTTCTGCCTCTTTGTTTGGCTGTTTCAATAACTTGGCATGCAAAGAGGACTCTTTTTAGTTGACAAATGCAAAAAGGAAATGATTTATTGCTGATTTATTTATTCACCCTCCATCTCTCCCCTTCCAACCCCCCTCATCTCCATCACTGTACAGAGGGGAGGTTTTTTAATTTCTTGCATGAAAACAATGCCATTGCTTTTCTGGCTTCACCTGCCAAACAAGCCCCAGCCGCACACGGCGACAGATGGCCTCCCATCATCACTGAATGTCTGATTGATCCTGGGAGAGCCGAGTGTGCCTGTGTGTGCGTGTGTGTGTGTGTGTGTGTATGTGTATGAGAGCGTGTGGGGGCGTCTCACATCCGTCATGCATGTAATGTGTGCTGGTCCCAGGTGAATGCATCCCCCCCCACACACACACAGCCCACCCTGATGCTTGCCTGCCCGCCCGTCGGCCCTGGGGATCGCTGGATGAATGGCTCTCCCTCCACATCTGTACACTCCCACCAGACACGCAGGTGTAATTGAGTCCCGCGCTGGTGTGAGTGAGCGTGGGCTCAGAGTATCCATCCTCCTTATTACCATCCTGTTCCAGTTTTACGATGCTCTCTCTGTCCCTGACAAGGAGAGAAAGCAAATGAGAGGAGGTGGAGGCAGAGAGACGGAGCACGTTAATGGTGGTGGTTCCAGTTGCAGGGTTATCACATGGCTTAATGATCAGCGATCTCTCTCTCAGTTCCACGCTGCCCTGGCACCATCTGCTCAGTATTTGAAATGCGTTCCCGTAAGTGTGTAAAATATATGGCCACAAAAAATACAGGTCATAAAACATTTTTTATGGCGGTGGACTGCTGAAACAAAAGGTTGGAAAAAAACTGTATTAGTTTGAGGTTCCTTGCAGGATTAGAGCCATGCCCTCAATTCAGTGTTACATGTAGCCTGCATGCAGAAAAGCATGTGGTCAGCCAAACATGTGATTGTTGTACATCTCTTTCTCTTTAATATTCTTCTATAACAGCCTCCAATCTTCTATGAAAGCCTTATACACAATGGTGGAACCTGGCTGCAAGGATTTGCTCCTCATTCAGCCACAATAACATCAGTGTGGTCGGATCGGAGGTAACAGCCACAATCTTACCTGCATGCCTCATGGTCCTGGAGGCGTGTCGGTCCTGGAGGGAGGGCAGCTTGGATGTAGCCGAGGTTGAATTCCTTTCACGACAGACTCTGAAAAAATCTTTATGGACCTGTCTTTGTGCATGGGATCATTGTTATGTTGAAACAACAAAGGGCTTTCATCAAGCTGTTTGAAAGCACCCTGTTGTCTAAAATATCATTGTATGCTACATTGTTAAGATATCTCTGGTTGAGCTCTTTTGAAAAATGTCAGATTTTTTTGGTCTATGTCCAGAGTGCTTGCTCGCTTCCATTGCTGCAGCATGCTGTGTTTTCCTGTCAATTTATTACAAATCTGGTCACTGCAGGTGTCAAAATGACCAGTGACCGGAGGCACACAGGCCAAAACAAAACAGATGTTCTGCACCAGAATGGAAATTTCAAAGAACATACTGGCTGTAATATTGGTGTCAGAGTAGCCAGTATTTAAACTTAACATGTTTCCTTCATCTCTGATCACATATCATTGTCATGATATGATTAATACACTCACCGGACACTTCATTAGGTACACCTTGCTAATACTGGGTCGGATCCCCTTTTACCTTTATAATTTCCTTAATTCTTTGTGGCATAGATTCAACAAGGTCCTGGAAACATTCCTCAGAGATTTTGGTCCATCTTGACATGATAGCATCACACAGTTGCTGCAGATATGTCGGCTGCACATCCATTATCCAGGCCACTGGAGTACACTGAACTCATTGTCATGTTCAAGAAACCAGTTAGAGATGATCTGAGTCTTGTGGTGTGGTGCTTTTTCCCGCTGGAAGTAGCCATCAGAAGATGTGTACACTGTGGTCATAAAGGGATGAACATTTTCAGCAACAATACTCAGGTATGCTGTGGCATTTCAGCGATGCTCAGTTGGCACTACGGGGCCCAAAGTGTGCCAAGAAAATATCCCCCACGTCATTACACCACCAGCAGCAACCTGAACTGTTGATATAAGGCAGGATGGATCCATGCTTTCATGTTGTTTACGCCAAATTCTGACCCTGCCGTCTGAATGTCGCAGTTGTTCTCTTTTGGCGAGCCTGTGCCAATTGTAGCCTCAGTTTCCTGACAGGAGTGGCACCCGGGGTGGCCTTCTGCTGCTGTAGCCCATTTGCTTCAAGGTTCGACGTATTGTGCGTGAGATGGTCTTCTGCATACCTTGGCTGTAAGAAGTGGTTATTTGAGTTACTCTTGCCTTTCTATTATCTCAAACCAGTCTGGCCATTCTCCTCTGACGTTCTGGCATCAACAAAGCATTTTCACCCAAAGAACTGCCGCTCACTGGATATTTTGTCTTTATCAGACCATTCTCTGTAAACTCTAGAGATGGTTCTGTGTGAAAATCCCAGTAGATCAGCAGTTTCTGAAATACTCAGACCAGCCTTGTCTGGCACCAGCAACCATGCCATGTTCAAAGTCACTTAAATCACCTTTCTTCTCCATTATGATGCTCAGTTTAAACTTTGTCTTGACCATATCTGCATGGTTAAATGGCTGAACAGGTATATCTAATGAAGTAGCTGGTGAGTGTATATTACATATTTATTTCTCCTTTAATTAGAACAAGGGGTTCAGTCTAAACCATTTAAAACAACCCCAAGATTTCAAAGTATATGGAGAGGGGTGTTCTAATGTTCTAAAGTTTTTAATGAGTGACCGTAGGGTCTGTCTCACCTGTCCTTCTCTCCCTCAGCAACATTGAGGCTCGTAGTTTCTACTCTTACGCCCTCCAGAGGCTGCCCGGGGTGGTGCGGTCAGGGAAGCCTCCACCGGTCCCCATTGACGTCCACAACAACAACACAGAGGAGCCATGGAGACCATTCAACAAGTATGAACGACACACACTGCACAAGACTGCCTTTCTTTGCTTATTCTTTCTGTTTGTTGACACAATGTCTGCGTGTGATTGTGTGTCCAGATCCAGGGTGTACATGGCAGACCTGGAGTCAACGCTGCACTACTCTCTGCGTGTGGAGCTGGCTGCTCACACTGTCATCAAAGGACAGGTCCTGGTGTCTCTCAAGAAGTACATCTCTGTCCTGGCAAAGGTAAAGTTACCAGAGACGACACACACAGAGACAGTGTGCAAACTGAATGATACACATGGATGAGGTTTATTATTTTCTGTTTTGATTTTTGATTCGTAACATTTAGATTTTCAGTGTTTATTTGATCCAATAGAAATCTTTAAAACAGGTGGAAATTGGATAACACACACACAAACTAGCAGGGTTTCAGCAGGTCTTTGAAAAGTCTAAATGCAATAATATGAATTTTAAGCCTTGAAAAGATGTAAAGACAATTTGAAGGATCTTTAAAACTGAATGATGCAGTTCATGTTAAAGATCGTGCTGTAAGAACTATAAAACAAAAACCATTGACCACTTCTGCAAACTGTGCCTGTACTCTTGCCAATATAGACATGAAAGATGTCTTAAATTCTTAATAATAATGAATAATATAATAATTATAATAATTCATAATTTTCTTAAAAAAGTCTGAAATATAACTCGTTGAAACCTGCAGAATCCCTGATGAAAACATGCTCTTTTTTTTATTAACTCATTGTTTTGTCCTTTAGAAGGATTTTGTTGCATAATAAGAAGCCCATTCACTATTTCCTCATTTTACTCTTCACTTCCTATTATCAGAAACATTTTCCTAGCGGTCCATGTCGCCGAGGTTAAGGTTGTTAATTATAAACTGTTTTGATCTGATCAGGAAAGACAACATGTTTTAAATGCATAGGGGCATAGTTTAAATCTGTTTAAACGGTTTTGTTTCTGCAAAAAGACACTAGTCAAAAGATAAAAACAATGAATCTTGAAGTGTATCCCTCTATTATTTTTTTTTTATTTTACCAGGAAGTCACACTGAGATCAAAAATCTCTTTTGCAAGAGAGACCTGGCCAAAGTAGCCACCATGCAAATCACAACATATTAAAATGCAACAAATACACCATGATACAAAAATCCACAATAAAATAAAAACAGCTATTTTAACACAGTGGCCTCTCAATAAAAACAAGAATGTCTCCAATACCACATTCTTTATGATGTCCTTAAATTCATCAGTGGACACAAGCGTATCTAGTTTTAGATCTTTTTGTAGTTTTTGCAGTTTTTTCCAGATCTATAAAAACCCAGGTCACATTAAAAAGCAACGACTTGGAGGAGCATAGCTGGAAACTACCAGCCCTTACATATTTTAAGCTCCATGAGAATAATGAGCATCCAGTCAACAGATACATGTAGTTCCAGCAGGTCACCACTAGATGGAGAGGGAGACAGCAAAATGTTTGTATACACTGTACATTTTGGCTGTTGTTTTGCAGCATTTAGCTTAATATCTTCATAGCATGTCCTTTTATTACTCACATCATCAGCGTATTTTGCAAATTTAACTAAGTCATTGTTTTGTTAAATGCACTTTTGTCCACCACACACACTTAGACACTATTGAAAGCAGAAGTGGACAGAAGCACAAACACTCTCTTGGGAAGTGTTTGTGAACCCTCTTGATTTTGAGTCCCAGGGGGATTGAAGCGTGGCTGCTGCCAACTCCTGGCCGCCCACTGAGTTTTTACACAGACGCTGCCTGATCACTGTCAAGCCTTGCTGGGATACCCTAACCATACTACCTTTGTACTACTACCTTTTCCTCTTCCTCTTCCTCCTCCACCTCATGCAGCATTCCTGCTTTTGGTTTCACACAAGCCTCTCTGTAAATACTTGTGACCATGCCAGTGCGACCCCCCCCTCCTCCGGTATTTTCTTTCCATCCTCTTTCACTTCTTCCTTTTCAGTTCCTTTCCTGCTCTCTTCTATCTTCCATTTTAAGGGAATACATTTCTTTTGAATATTTTTTCCATGTTTGTTTGGTTAATCAGCTCTAATTTATGTCTAATACAAAATTTTCCCACTTTCAGTTGCTTTCCTCCAGCTTTTTCCTTTCCTCCCTCGTTCCCTCATTCCCTCCTTCCTCGCTGAAGTGTGCCAGCCAGGCGAACATGTTGTGATGATGAGGCCTGACCTGCTAGCCCTGTCCCTATTGGCTACGCACCAGGCTGTCTCACTGCCCCAGTCTGCTACCAATCTCTCTGATTATATCTCACTCTCTAGGGAGGCGTTGTAGCAACCCTGTGTGTATCGCTGTATGTGTGCGTATGAGGGACGCGTGTGTGTGGTGTGTTGTTGGGGGGGGAGCAGAGCACTGTGGCCTCCCATTAGCTCCAGTTTGTTTAGTCAATAGCAGCAGGTCCCAGTGGTATTTTTAGCCTGTCCCCCCTACCAGAATGGACCAGCCGCTCAGCAGGGCTTTGTGTTGCTGAGGAGGCCGTCATTGTTGCAGCTGACCGCGACTTGTGACAGTCCTTATTGTCGTTTGACTGAGCGATCTCGCCACAAAGAGGCCGAATCCTTTCAGTCAGTCAGCTTGTTAGGAAGAGTTAATGTACGACAAGCGAGCAGATTGTGAAACTAGAACCGAAGGAGATCTGGGATGTGAGTGGATGATACTTTTATTTATTTTATTTATTGGTTTGTTTAACAGGACCAGTGCACATTAATAAACAGTGCTGTAAATGTGCCAGAGTTAGTCAAAAGGCTATTTTTCATCTGTAGTCCCTGGATAGATGTTAAAAGTCACCCTTAAAAAAAGAAAAAAGATTTAAATTACAAAATTATTTGTCATTTACCATTTTAGAAGCATCCAGGACAATTAAAAAAATGTTAATAGAAATAGAATAGTTAATAGAAACATAATTCATCAGGTATTTAGGTATTTTTGGGTGCTCAGGTATTAAAAAACATGCAACACAGAAACTTATAATGCAACACATGCAACAAATAAAAAGAGGGATATTAATGTTATTAGAAACATCAACTAAAGACAACAGTGTGTTGCGTTGTTAAACACTAAAACATGCAAAGCAGAAGCACAGGCGTGAAATGCATGAACATTATATAAAATACATAAATCAGTCTGACACAACAAAACAACAAAAACAAATATGGTAGGAATTTGTTTACTTTGAAAACCGTACACACATTTAATTAGTGCATTTATATATTAAGTTTCATATTATTTATTGTGTATGCCAAATTTCAGACATGTATTTTTTTTTCCATTAGAATCTTTGACTTCTCTTCCTCAGCTGTCACTTATCATCTATATTCAAATGACAAAGAAACAGCCTCACTGTTAAACCCCTCTGTCCTTCTGATTACTGATGCAATATGTAAATATGTGTCACCTGAACTCAATGTGTGAGTCATGTGATTAGATTAGAGTGGAAGTGACTCACGATGTCTTGACCACAGTCTGAGTGTCATCACTTCACACTGGTGACACATTCCTGCTATCATGACGCACTTTTACATTTTTATAAAAAGAAATTATTAGTGGGAAGTGTATTTGCATACATGAATTAGTGTGTTTTTCGTTGCCATTATGGATGTGTGTAGGGGCTGCAACTAATTACTATTTTCACTAAAGCGATTGATCTTTTCGCCCATAAAATGTCAGAAATTTGTGAAAAATGCCCATCACAATTTGCTAATGTCTGATGCCTAATAGGACGTCTTTAGATTGTTCTTTTGGACAATTAATAGTCTGAAACCCAAAGACATTCAGATCAAAATGATGAAAGACAAGAAAAAAGCTCATTTTTCAGAAGCTGGAACCATCAGATGTTTAGCATTTCAAGTCTTAATGTAATGCTGATGCCTTCATGTGACCTACATAAGGAAATGAGTCCATCAGCGAGACATTTGGCTTGTTCTCTATAGTTATTCTTATAATAATGCCTGCCGCTGGGGCGGATTCTCCTTGAAATCAGGTGGAATGTTTTACAGTATGCAGTAGGGATTAAGACTGAAACTAACAATTATTTGCATTATCGATTAATCTGCCAGTCATTGCCTCGATTTATCAGCTAGTTGTTTTGTCTTTAAAATGTCAGAAAACTGTGAAAAATGTTGATCACTGTCTCCCAAAGCATGCAACCTTACCAAAATCTAACAATCTCATGCTGCGATAATACCACAATAAAAATCCATGACATTATATTTATATATAATAATAAAAAACAAAGAAAAATGTCAACCTGTTGAAAATGAATTCATCTCCTTCATGTATTAATTTCATGTAAATCTCTGTTCTGTCCAAGAATTGTAATTCCATGAAATGTTTGTTTCTTTTCTATCCACAATCATCTCGTCGTTGCATCTCCTTATCCCAACATGTGAATATGTCGCCTGTTTTTATTTTTTATTGTTTTCATGCTCCCGGTCATAATATTACTAGATTTACTGTCTTGTCAGGCTGAAGCCGGATTTATGAATTCTCTACATGTATATGAGGATTAAAATAGTGGATCTTGGGAAGCATGAGAGCATTACAGCGAGGTTTTTAAGGATTACACCTCTATCCTGCTTTTCTTGAAAGAAGCCCTTCAGCCCAGAGGGGACAGCGGGGCAGGGGAATAAAACAAAGAATTAAGAGGGGGGCTTTTGGCCTAAGAGGACACAGACTTCACCCTTCTCACGCCAGAGCTCAGAACATAATGTTCACATACACCTGTATTACTAAAGATGCTCTCTGCTTCTCTTAAAACCAGCTGTTTATGTAATTCTGGATCTTGGTAATGTTTCCAAAAGCAATTATAAAAGAGTTTGTTTACTTATTTAACTGTTTTCAGTTGAGGTTTCCCCTCATAGACAGTAGAAAACAAGTAAATGTGTGTGTGTAAAGATGAGGCTGCCGTTTGCCTTGTTTCTTCTCTGTGGCACGTGTCTGCAGCTCCCCCCCCTCACACTTCTGCGCGTGGATTATTACCAAGGGGCTTCACCCCTGTCTTCTGCCTCGGGCCTGGCCTGGTCCTCCCTGTCGCAGCCAACAGATGCCTCCCTCTCGGGACCCTCACCACAAGGGGCTTGCAGTTTCTCAAGTGCTGCTGATACTAATCGGATCAGGGATGACATATTGCCAGGGTGAAGGGGATTGTCATGGTCCAACAGGGATGGGGGCAGGAGGGATACAGGGTTAGAGGAGGGGAAGTGTGTGTATGTGTGTGTGTGTGTTTTTCTCAAGATGTAGAGAACAAATATAGAAGGAGATATCTAGTATGTAGAGATGATAAAATGTAGACTTGTAGTTGATCATCAATTGGATTGGATTTATCTTTTGTTCATTATCACATTTCAACATTAATTTGTTTTTTCTGTTTGCCCAGTCAGGCAAGTGTTTTATCGGGGTTATTAAATAACAAAAGTCCAGCTAATTTTCATGTTTAATCTCGGGCTGCAGTGTCTAAAATGTTAGAAAATACTAACAAATGGTCATCCCAGTTCTCTCAAATTTCAAGGTGGCGTCTTAAATGTCTCATCTTGTCAGCTCAAAATATTCAATTAATCTGATAGTAAACAAAGAAAAGCAGTAAATCTCCATATATGAGAGGCTAAAAAAAAGCATTTTCTTACATGAAAAATTACTTTAACAATTAAGTGATTATCACAGTAGTTTAATAGTTTGATATTTTTGTGAGTTGAGATTTAGTTGCCCAACATGGCATTTTACTTGCCCCAGGCAAGCAGGTAATCCTTTTTGTTGAGCCCTGCCAATATTCCCAATACTGAATTTTATTTTATAATGGATTAAATATTGACAGCTGTCACTTCATTGGATGTTACAAGTGCATATTTTTCATTTGGGTTGTCTTTGTTGTTCTTTTCTTTGTGTTGTATGTGTTGTATAACTTGCAGATGCATCATCTAAAATGCGTCATGACTAACTGCTAAACACTTCCACTGTTTCCATGAGTGAGTATTCATAAAGGAGATAAGTGTGCCAAGTGTATCTGAAATGTCGAAAAGTGGAAACATTGCTTTTGGTATAACATTTTTAAACTTCTTTGCTGTCACTTGGAAAAATCAGCCCATTGTGGGCCACGACTTGGCCTGTCTTTCCTTCAATACCTGTCATTGTTTTTGGCACGTTATCCATCAACACGTCTGAGATATATTTGGCATATTGATCGACATCGTGCACCATTAGTGATCAAGGCCAAGGAGTCTGACAGGAAGGTTATGAGTCCTGATGTATGGTTTGTACAGAAGTTGAACATTTGAGTCGTGAGGTGATCACTAGACCCAGAGAGCTCATGAATAGTGTTGCTTTGGTGATGCTGAGTTAAGCCCATTAGTGGAAAACACCTGCGTTTTCTCTTCTGGTTAAATTCATATGGCTGTTTAATGAGCTTTTCTGACCGGTTGGCATTCAGACCCCGGATCCAGACCTAAACCTATTATATCACTTTCCCAGCAGTGAGCAGCGCACATCAGAGGCCTTTGTCGGCTCTTTACATCCCACATTTGGTGATGTGAATGTAGAGCTACATTTATCATTAAAGAAATCCAGTTCTGGTGAAATAAAAAATGTTTACCGTTCCAACAATATTGACAACAGATCATTAATGATCAATAAGGATTTCTAAAATATTTTTCCTTTGCTTATTTCCAATAACTTATAATTTAACTGGCCATGTTGCTGTCACCATTGTCGTGTGTGTTTGGTGGTGGAATGGTACATATCTCTTTTCTCATTCACTTTTTAATGACCAGTATGTCTGTACACACTGTAGATGATTAGCTGAGTAATTGATTACTTATCAACTATTACATTAAACTTCAGCTATTTTTATTATTGATGAATAATTTTGAGTCCTTTTTCATTTTATGGATGAAACAATTAATTAAATAATCAACAAAATTAGTGATTAATCATTTTGACAGATTAATCGAAAATGAAAATAATTGTTAGTTGCAGCCCTAATTGACTGTGATTCTTACATTAGGGTGCTGTTTTAGTGTTGCTAACTAATAGATTGAAATTCAGCTGTTTACACACAACAAGACAGTTTTCTGTAGCCCAAGTTGATGACAGGTGCTCTGGTGCAGAGGGAAGGACACAGGAAACAGCAGGACTCTGCTAGCCTTGGACAAGGAGGCTTAAGGAAAATCACCGGGGGTCTGGTTAAGTGGTCAGGGTGTAACGAACAGATCCTGTTAGTGGGCGATGAATAGATGGCTGAGCCATGGACTGAAAGGCGCGTGTGTTCAAGATTGTCAGTGTGTGCAGGTGTATTTAGTTGAACAAATGGTGGAGGCCAACTTAAAAAGACGCAGCGATGCAAATCATAAGAGTTCCAGATGTTGGATGACGATGGCTCTCTCTGCCCTCTGCTCTCTATTTTTCTTGTTTGTTCTTTCTCAGATTCAACAAAACTGTGCAGAAATGTGTTATTCTCATGTACTTTGACAATAATTATGACTCAAAAGTTGAGTGATGTTTTCATCCCATTTTGTTGTTAGTGATAATTTTAATTATTTGTAATGGGGTTGTATATCGTACTTATCCATAGTCAGTGTATTACGTACAGCAAATGGAGCTTGGCAAGACTCCTGTGTGGAGAAGTAGCAGGAATACCAGGGTAGGAAGTTAAGCAATATACTTCTGTGAACAGGTTTCAGCAGCACCTAAAAAAAATAATAATATCAGTTTAAGTGTATACTGTATTTAGAATATTTTCACCGCTGTACCTTATCATAAAACAGCCTTTTCCAACAAGAATCCAACATTATGTAAATATCACTCTCTCCAAACCAACCAAAGTAGAGCTGCAACAGTTAGTCAGTTAGGCAGCTATTTTTTATAATAAATATAAAATCATTTATCAATTTTTCAAAGTAATAATACTCAAATCAATCAATAATGTGAGTAATTGTTTCTGTAGTTGCAGGCCTAAACTAAAGTTACCATGGAAAGAGTCTATTTGCCTGTTGTTTAAGTCTTGGAAAAAGCTTGATCCCTTATCTGTGTCCATTTCTGGGAAATAGGACCATTATAATAATCTGTTCCACAGAGAGGCTTACAGTAAGAATAGGCAGCACATTTAGCTGAAATATATTAAAGCACTCTTCTCCCTTTTACAGTCTGAACACTCAAGACATCAGCTGTTTCTATTGTCAGTATCGTGTGTCTGTCTTCAGTCTGTCATCACTGGTCTCAAAGAGCCATCAGCCGGATTTCCTCTTTGTCTTCACGTACCTACCTCTGCTAGTTACAGTATCATGTTTCCTCCCAGGTGTGGTTGTTACCATGGTAGTTTGAAAAGATGTAAATACACAGCAGGAGAAAGCACTGAGTTGACAGTGACTAAGTGGTTGTTTGTGGCTTAGGAAATGGATCTTAATGAAGGAAGAGGCTTAAACTCGGCTGTTGTCTCATTTTGTGGGTTTCTTTAAAGGTGCTGAGAAGGAAAAACACTTAAGCCACAACTTTTGTGCGGCACGTATTCTTTGTGTATATTGTTGAGAATGAGTTGCCAACTGATAATTCTGGCATTACATTTCTTCTTGGTGCATTGGGTGTATTAGTGGGTCAAGAATAACGCTAATCTAAGGTGAAGATGTTGATTTGAACACTGGAGAGTGCATGTTAAGGGGCATGTTTGCACATAGAACACAATGTGTCACAAACCTTTTAGTAATCAAATATAAGTAAAAACATAAGTCCATATTTTAAATAAATAGTTTCCACCACATCGCTTTAAATTTACATGTGCTGACTAAAACATTCAATTTAGGCCAGAGCTATGAGACCAACTTTTTGTTAGATTTTATAAACTTTACTGTAGCAGAGAAGAATCATTAATGAATTAATTTAATCTGATCGTAATCCACCGACAGAAATATGGTTATGAATGAAGGGATTACAAGTAACTGACTTGGTGTATGAGAGTTTTTTGTTCTTTCAAAGTATACTAACTACAGATAATAATTCCTCTATAATATGATCACATGCATTTTTTTTCTAGTCCTCTATCTAGTAAATTAAATTCCATAATAGTAAATTAAATGGTCAGACAAAACAAGCAGACATCACTTTGGTTCCTAGAAAAATGTGATTGTAATTTTTCTCTATTTCTGAGACATTTGATAGACTAAATGATTAATGGTTTGATTAAAAAAAATAATTGTCAGATTAGTTGCAGCCCTTCTTGAATCTCATTTTGCTCTTAAATCAACACTTTTGTATCTGTTGCATAGACTGTATATTAAACAGTTGACAGACTTCTGGGTCTGAAAAGTGAAGCCAGTGTGGAAGTGCCTTAAACCTTAAACAGGAGATGACTCCGCTGGTTGCAAAAAGAAGTCAGATTGTATGTACTCTCATAGTAAACTGACCCAACCGACCTCAGTAAACAGTTCCCTAATGAGTTTATGGTCTCAATCACTAGTTTCAAGTCTTCTTCAATACAGCATGATGTTCATTTTGTAAATTATGGCCCTATTTAGAGTAACGTGGATCATAAAGTAGGGCACGCTTTAGGGTGTGGTTACCATGCGATTGGCAAATCATTCTCAGTGAGTCTGTTCAGTGCAACACATGAGGTTCATGAAACTCAGATCAAACTGTAGAACGAGGTACTTTTGATCAAATATGGATCAGTATTGTGTTTCCACATTGCCTGTTGGTTTGCGACCAAGCAGACCGCCATTATTTCCTGAGGAGTGGACTGAGCCAAAAGTAAGCATCACCCAAGTTGTAGTACACCACCCATCAGCTCCATGCTCTCGTTGGTACCACACACGTTCTGGTTGCAAAATACAAAAAAAAGTCCACAAACCAGTGGGTGACCTCACAGTGCCTCTGTCCACTAATTATTCTCCTGTTTTTGGGAGAATTAGGTTGGAAATTTCTCGCTATTTGTATGATATGTGATAGACTGAACGACCAATGGTTTAAAAAAAAAGTTGCAGCCCTTTTTGCATCTCATCTGCTCCAAAATCAACAGTTTTGTGTCTTTCTTAAAGTTAACACCTGTTTCCTTTGTGCACTCTTGTTTCATGTCTGCAGTACTTTCCAGGACGCACAATTGTGATGAACCTTTTAAGGTCTGCAGACTTGTGGCTACAGCACGAGACTGCTGATGAGATTTCCTATGAGGCATTCAAAGAGATACTGGATAACTCTACACAGGTGAGTTGAGACAGCACCATAGAGGCAAATATACAATAAGATTTGACCTCATACATCAATATTGCAATTGACTTAATGAATTTGGGGGCTTCTTGTTTGTTCTTGACCGTCAATCCAACATTCAAATTATTCTTTGTTAACTTTTTGTGTGTCTTACATCTTTGGTATTCATTGGATTCAGAGGTGAGCTGCCCATTACATACTGCACTGAGGAAGTTCATGAATGCAAATTGATAAAAAGAACGGACTTTTGTGAGCGTAAACAGGCAGCCATCTATAAAGGGAAAGGAGGGGAGACCAGACAGATAAGCAGCTGCAGAGAGAACAGAGGGCAGGGCATCACAAAATGCTCCCAGACTGACGTGAGGACGTCTGTCTGGGAGTAGCCTTGTCGTTCCGCTGAGATACCAAGGTCACTTGTCAGTCTGGCCACTTAATCAGTTCAAAACCACCTCAGAGGCGTCAAAGTGATGCCTGTTCTGTCAAAGAAATATCAAAATTTGATCTTGAACATTTATATAAAAACATACAGTGTGAGTACATGAAAAGATATTTTAGAAATATCAAGACATTTCAATATGTACTCTGTCCTTGTCTCAGTGCCAGCACATGCAGCTGAGGATCTATGTGCTGTTGTCTTTGGAATGAAGCCTGCATGCCTCCGGTATACCGCCCCTCGCAAATTGAAAGAGTCACTTACTTACATCATTAGCTTTTAGCAGGCAAATCAATGGATCAATGAATCAATGGGAAGGTATGAATAGACTTCGCCTCAGAGGAAATGGACTTTGTACACACACATGCATACACTCACACCAAATCTTTACTATTGACATGTGAGTAACCCTGTCAATCACGCCAGCGATGGCAATGCAGTACGGCGAGCGAAACGACTTTATGTCAGAGAAAATATGTTATTGGATTCAACTGTGGCTCGTGGTTAGAGATCTGGATAGCTTCTGTTCATTAGCGGAGGGCCGAGCCATTAACCTGAGATTGACTTCTTATTGATCGAGAAAACTACGTGGAACAGCTTTCATTAAGTTGAACAGGTTGGGAGACGCTGTAGTGGCTCTACTTTTTTAAGAGTCGTTGGAATTTAGTCTTGTTTAGGATAAGGCTAATGTTTTTCTGCATTTTTCTTATCATCAACAAGTCCATGAAAAGTCCAAAACCATCAAGGTGTTAGTCTGTCTATCATTGCTTTCTAACTTCCTTATACTGTCTGTGGCACTGAAATCTAAGCACATTCAATACTGTTAAAGATTAATTAAGGAATCATATAATTTTTTTTTTTAAGTGAAAACCCCTCCTCAAACAACTGGGTGTTGTGTTTTTTCAGCAAAAGGTTTCACAGTGATTTCCACTCATGGATGTGGCGTGGATATGGATGTGGATAGTTCAGTGAATGAAATGGAAATGATTTGATTAAAAAACACACAAAAATTGAGCCAGCCATAACAGCACATGTTGAAATTTAGTTGGCAGAGAATTATAAAGAGTTAACTAAAAATAATAGATAAATGGTCAAAATAGATAGTTAATAAGGTTAGATAGTTAAAATGGTTGACTACATTGTGAAAATAATGAATTGCCTAATATTAATATAGAAAAAAGTTAACTAACAGATAAATAACATTAGTTGAAACAGATAGCTTAAAGCAACAGTAGTTTTAGTTCAAATACTTAACTAGCTAACAGATAGTAGTTGAAATAGATTGCTAAAAGAGCAGAAACTGTTTAAATAGGTAGGTAAAAGTCATGAATATATATCTTCAGTAGTTACCTAAAAGTAACAGGTGAACAGTTTAAATAGTGAGATAAAACTAACAGATAAACTGCTCAAATAGTTAGCAAAAACTAATGGATAAACTGTTGAAATAGTTACCTTAAAGTAATGAATGAACCGTTTCAGTGCTCAGCTAGAAGTAATAAGTAATGCTTGAAACCTCCAGCTTCTTCCCCTCGTAGTATGAATACAAACTTGACCAATTTAATCCAATTAGAAATTTAATTGCAGTTTTTCACGTTTGTCACATTAAAAGAACATGTCAGCACAACAGTGTGTTTTAATAGTTTTTGGTCAGCAGAGGAGACCTGTGACACAGGAATAATCTGTATCAGGCTTTAGTTGCACAGTTAAAACTTGGTAGTCGGATCAGTCCATTGTTGGTTTTGGTCTTTTCCTGGGATTTGTTGACAATGAGAAAAATATAGAATATCACCAGGTTAATCCTTTAAGCTTTTAATTTGTTTTTTTCTACCCATTTGTCTGTAATTGGTGTCTGTTTGTTTTTCTTCATCTCTCTCAGTCTCCAGACACAGCTTTGCCTGAAGGAGAGAGGTGGGTGGGCTGTCAGGGTTCACAACCCCACCTGAGACGTTACCCTTGTGGGGTGTGGACTCTCTTCCATGTTCTCACTGTCCAGGCTAAGAGCACTGGAGGCACAGGTACACACACACACACACACACACACACACACACACACACACACACACACACACACACACACTTCAATTGCTGTGAATGAGATGGGCCATTGAAAGTTCACAACGACAGGGGTGGACTGAGGATGAGGGCTTTTGTGAGGCTTTGTAAACAAATTAGCCCAGGAATGTTTGGCGGACTGCTTTTTTTTTCACACTGACCTGATTTAACATCACACAGAGAAAAGACTGGACACACACAGAAACACAAACATATATATATATATATATCATGATGACGTTTTGACCAGAATTCTTTGAGGGTTTTGTCCTGTGTTTTGTCATTTTGTCACAGCTAAAATTCAGCCTAATTGTGACTGTGTGAAAAGGGATTATGTTAGATTAGTGGAATGTGAGTGGTTAATAAAACAGGCAGATGACCGGAGGCTCCACTCCTGGCAGGGACGTTAATCTCCCCTCAACTCATATGCACACACGCACACACACACACGCACGCACGCACGCACGCACGCATGCACACAAACACAACCACACACAGAGGTTAATCCCGAGGTTTACGGACCATCATGTGACCTGCAGATGGACTGGCCAAAAGGGGTGTCCATCTGGCCCCCACAGACCACCAGCTTAATGTGTGGATACACACATGTACTGTACAGTGCTGACCATAACATAAACCTGCATTCAAGTACACACACTGTATGGATTATTTAAGGTGTGAACATTTTAGTAAAGGTGTGAGCACACATCTAATAAGAGCCCATCATTACTTTCATAAAGAGCTCATACACACACACACACACACACACACACACACACACTCGTAGACACACTCGTGCTGTCATTCCGGTTCATCTGAAGGTCCCGCTAAGCCGAGAACAAAAGCAAAAAGCTCCAGGAAAATATGTTTGTGGACTGTTGAAGTCCTGAGACAACAGCCCGGACACCATTCACACAGAGGGTTAACTACATTTAATCTCCAGATTGGGTTATCCCATTCACATAGATTATTCATCTCAATATGGGGTTAACCCAGCTCTCTGTGACTCCTGGCCCACATAACCGTGGGAATCCAGGAAGCTGTGGACCCACACTTCCATTAGCAAGCTTTCATTATAAACTATACATTACAATATATAGAGACAAACAGCTTTACAAGGGCAGGCAATTGTGCTTTACATAATGACTGATTTCTACAAGTTGAGAGGAGGTAATCTATGAGGTTTTGCATTTACTTGTCTAAACATCCTATTTAAAGCCACACAATTCAGAGAACAAAGTTGGTGTTTGAAGTGACCCGAGGAAGGAATTTTTGATGTTGTTTGAATTGTGACATACATACACAGCATTAATCGGCCTCTTGTCATTCCCCTCCAGATCCCCAGGAGGTGCTGAGCGCGATGAGAAGCTATGTCCGCAGCTTCTTCGGCTGCAGGCCGTGTGCCGAGCACTTTGAGAACATGGCGAGGGAGAGCATGATGGAGGTGAACACGATGTCGTCAGCCATCCTGTGGCTTTGGTCCAGACACAATCGAGTCAACAACAGACTGGCAGGTAGGAGTCTGTGTGATCATCTGTAGTGAGTTTACAGAATGTCTTTGATGCAAACTAGAGGTGATTCTCTTTTCTCTCATTTTTTTTGTTATTTGCTTGGGGTAAATCAGATCCTTCAGGTGTGATTGAATCATTCCAAAGTGGGTGTGGCTCAGTGAATGTGGGGCAATACAGGCTGTAGTGAGGAGCTGTTGGCCTCCATCCACGTCTCTCACCCACATTGTTATGCAGTGTTTCATTAAAAGTCAGAGGTCAGAATTTCCCAGTTGATATTTCCCACTTCTGACCTCCAAGTGTTCCAAAAGCAAGATGCCAAAAGTAAACAAAAAACATGGCTGACAGTGACAAATTTCTTTGGCAAGTGAACACACAGATGAACTCAGCAGCACAGCCTCCTTCCATAAATAAACGAAACAGGAAGAAATCTTAACCAGCTACCTAATAACACAGGTATTATTTCAGTATTATTTTTATTGAACACAGGAAAATTTAAACATAATGAACTTTATTTGTATAGCAACTCGTAATGCAAGAAATCCTGCCCAAAGTGATTTACAATAAAGGACTTACATGCACCAAGTGCTTTACATAAAAAGACATTGAATTAATAAAAATGGGGACAGAAAATAAGATGAAAAATTAAACCCACTAGTAAACACACAGATGAGAATAGATGTTGATGGTTTACTATTTAGAGGTGCATTTAGAGAGAACATTTAAGGGCCAAAGCAAGTATAAGACATAATAAAAGACATTAATAACAACAAACAGGCATTCAAGTGATCTCAACTAATATGAAGTTGTAACATTGTAAGTCCATGTTACACACCTTAGCGTGTTAAGCCATCCTTGTCCCTCCCGCTTTTTCCATCACATCCTTTCCACACTCTTTTCCGTGCGGATGCCTTGGGATCTTATGCAATACCTTCCTCAGTTTGGGAGGAAGGTTTTCAGTTCCGATTTCCTCTAATGGTCAGTTAGTCTTAATACGACTAAGAGGGTGAGGAGGGGAGGAGGAAGGATGGATCCTCAGATCAGACACCAGCTGTCACCCCGTCTTAGTCCTCCAAGTATCATCTGCTTCTGCCTCACCCATTTTCTCCTGACCCCCGTCTGCCACCTTCCATCATCCTAACACCCTTACTTTGAGTCTCTCCTGCACCCCACTGTCGCCTCACTATCACCTCATCAGTTATGAGCCATTTCTTATTCAGAACTCCTCTAGATGTATTTCCCCAAATCCTGTCCTTGCACCTTGTCCTCATAGGTCTGTGCCCCAAAATAAGTCATCCATTTAAACTCTATTATTAACTTGTACTAGTACTTTCCCTACATGTTTAGTGTCTCCTCTGGTCCTCAGTTCAAACTTCCCTGTCTTTCCTTGCTTTGTATATTAATGTGCAAAGTTTTCTCTCTTTTTTGACCATGCTGCATCAGCATATGACACTTCTGCACTCAGTCTCGAGAGCATTAAACAGCCTCTGAGCGTCCCTCCTCCCTTATCTGCGTTCATATGATTTTATTAGGCACAGGGCTGTCATTAACAGCCCACTTTGTTAAATCACTGTCTTTTGTTTGTGTTGACTGCCCCCTCTTCTATCTTGGGGACAGCTTGTGTCCTGAACAGCAGGGGCCAGAAGGACACCCGTCCCTGTGTGTGTCTGCTCCCCAGACACTTAAACACTATTCAACCCTCCACCTTCACCCATCCGTCTTTCCTCTCTTCCTCCATTCCTGTGGCAGTCTTTCTCTCTTTCCACTCACCGTCCCCTGGGACTCATATCCTCCGCTTGACAAGTAATAGCACAGCATCCTCGCAGGATGGGTCCCCCAGGAGCCAGCCCTCTTTGCCCACACACACACACAATTCCCAAGGTATTGTGTGACAGCAGGTGGCAAACACCATGACACAAGCCACACACACACTCCCCCCTTCCTAACACACACACACACACACAGAGCCTCTCCAAGCGTGGGTCAAGTTGTGGCGTGTGGCAGGGGGAGTTAGTCATGGTGGAGGGTGAGTCGGGGTCCACAGGGGATAAGTCGGGTGAATCAGAAGGAGAGAGAGGGGAGGAGTGGAGGGTTTGGCTGGTGTTTGTAGCAATGAGTGGCGGCGTCTCCCTGAGGAGAGCACACTCCATCCCTCCATCCACTCAGCCCCTCCTCTCCCCTTTGCCTAAAGTGGAGCTCTTTAGCAGGCCTCCCCGCCCCTCCTTTCAGGAGCAGCCATGCATGAAAGAGCAGCTATTTGTAAAGCGGCCGAACAATTAATTTAGCTGGCAACAAAGAGGCCCCAGGGCCCTCCTCGGCCTCCTCGCAGCAGCAGAATTAAGACCGGTGGCAGCTCAGTCCTGTTGCTGCTTGTCAACAGGCTGAGACTGATTCACATTTCTGCAGACAAAACAGCTGCTGCAGCAGCCTGGCTGCCTGCAGGGCAGTGTGTTCACATGCAGAGCTGCTCACAGGGTTTGTGTTTAACAGTACCTTAGTTTTCAGTAGAGATGTTCTGATACCCTTCTTTCCTTCCCTGTACCAAGTTCAGATACCTGAACTTCATGTTACAGCTAGTGTCAAGTGCTGATCCAATACCAGTGTGTGAAAAACTATATTTTGTACAGCTGAAATAACCCTGTATGATGTGATATGATTTCTATCATTGTTGTAATTCCTCCCTCAGCTTTCACCCTCCTAGTTTTCAGTACTGATAAACCTAAAACGTATTTTTGTGCAAGATATTCTTGAAGATGAAACAACTGACCAATTAATTAAAACTATAATATTTAATTTGTGGAATTAAAATGTTGAAAATTGTTATATATTTTGCTGAGTTGTATACTTGCACTATCCCACTATCCCAAATACTTAATTTATTCAGGGAACAGTGTGTTTCCTACTAGCCACTAGTTGCTATAACTTCCAGGAAAGCGCTGGACATGTCAAAGTGAAAAAGGAAATTGGCAAATGTAAATAACCGTAAAGTGACTAAAACTTCAATATTACCTCGTCCATAAACATGATTTGTACCTGAGTCAATGCAGATAGATGTTGGTGGTGGTTGTTTAACAATGAAGCAGCTGTTTAATTACTCTTGCCAAACTCCTTAGACTCCTTTTGCATCATTGTTCGCTTCATTCAAACTTTACAGAAACTAAATAAAACTCACCAAAAATGTCTCAGTTTGTCTTTCCGCTGTCCCAGCAATCACCAACTCTGATTTGAGTTTGAGTTGATTGATTTGGTCAAAATGGATCCTTAATCCACAGCATAAAGTAGTGTGGAGCATGCAGCGCAGGTTATGCTGGACAGTGGCTGCAGGCTGGCTGCAACAGAGGGCAACTATTTCAATCAAGAGCCCGGGCATGCGGATAAGAAATGAGGCACCATAATCTACATTGTGATTTGGTCCGTTAGGTGCCAGTCGTATGGGAACTGACGCCATATTGGCACCACATTTCAGTTCCCAACACTAGCTAGGACTTGGAATAAGTTACCTTTGCAAATGAAAGGAGTGTTTGTTTGTTTGTTTGTTTTGAGAGTTGTCATGATACCACAATTATGAAACTTTGATAGAATACTAGTATAGGAAAAATATACTCAATACGTCTTTCGCTACCACAGCAAAAACAGAAAACAGTCCCAGACACATAAAATAGTATAACCTGCACACAGTACTGGTACAGAGGGTGTGTTCCAGACACATTTGAGTCAGCATCAATAAAAAAAATTGAATTTCAATACCCAACCCAAGTGTTAGATCTGTCATACAATAAACAGAATTCCTGGTTTAGGTGTTTTCATGATTATTTAAATGAGCATCTGATGTCTGACATCAGCCACGCTACCCGGCAGCCATGATGGCTCAGTTTGCAGTGCTGAGGAAGCTAGTTTGATGTGCTGAACAATACATATTTATACCTGATGAATATGTATGCACGGCAGTGATGACATCTCTGTGACAGGCCATTGTGGCAATCTCAATATGGCTGGTATGGCTAAAGTCACCCTGGCCGCAAATGTGGCAAGCTGATTAGAATAAGGAAAGAGATCTGAGGCATCTGGGGGGGGGGGTGTGCATATGTGTGTGCTCTCTCTCACCTGCTGAAATGTGTAAAAGCCCCCACACACACCCGCAGGCTGCAGCCCATCCAGGACATTGTAAAATTGATGTATCCTTTATGTAAAGTACTGTATGCAGAGTACATACACACGTGCATATGACTGAGATTAATCTTGAGCAGCGGAGAGGCAGAGGAGGAGGGAGCCGGGACGGAGGTGGTGGAGGATGTAAATTGACAGTGCTGTAAAGTGACAGACCTGCTGCTGCTCTGCTTTTTTTACTCTTTTCTCACACACACACACACACACACACACACACACACACACACACACACACACACACACACACACAGAGACACACACACAATGGCCTGTTGGTGACAACAAGCAATTTATTACTAGATGCTGCCCTGTGTGTGTACATGCAAAGTGTGTCTATTGTGTACAAGCCTGTGTGTGTGTGTGTGTGTGTGTGTGTGTGTGTGTGTGTGTGTGTGTGTGTGTGTGTGTGTGTGTATATGCCCATTCCTCAGCAGCTGTACGTTTTTAGGAATATTAAGGATTAAGTTTGTAACGTTTAGGAGGATCTATTAGCAGAAATTGAATATAATATTCATAAGTTTGTTTTTTTGTTAGTGTATAATCACCTGAAAATAAGAATTGTATTTTCGTTACCTGAGAATGAGCCCTTTATATCCTGATAGACCACCACGGAGTCCGTCATGTCTCTGCAGGAGCCCAGAACAGACAAACTAATCACTGGCTTTAGATCCGGCCTTTTGCATGTTGCAGGAATTTCACGGTCACTGTAGTGTCTCTTACATACTTGACAGGCGAGTTGGTTGCTATCTGCTATTTTAACGCTAGATGCCACTAATTCATACACTGGTCCTTTAATGATTAATCATTAAAAGATGATTCGCCATTACGAATTTAGCCATTTAAAAATATACTAACTGATAATGTATGTTTTGTATAGGGCCCAACAGTTACTGGATTTTATGGTATAATGCCGATATTAGGGAGCAAAAGGACTTCCAATGCCGATATAATGGTTGATTTTTCAACAGAATATATTATATATACGTAAAAACACATTTTTTGGTCTGATCTCTCAAAAGTGGTTAACACTTGTAACAGAGTTACAACAAGAAAATGAATAAGATTTGTCTGTTTGTATAGATGTAGCATTTTATGAGAAACCACAATAAAATTCCAGACGATTAGTTATTATAGTTATTATTATTATTTCAAATTTTAATTATTATTAAAACTACTATACCGTGTTTTGAAAAATTCATAGTAAATATTGTCCAGCATCAACCAAAGTTAGCAGGCAGCATGGATATGTTTTGCATCAATGAAACCACTGACATCACAAATGACAGGATGCCTTTTGAAACTGTTGAGAGATTTTCAATATAAAACATAGTGAAATTGTTTCAGTGTGTGTATCAGTGCTTTTTGAACGTTTTAAGCACAGTTTAACAAAAGTGCTGTAATACTGATAACCATGATATATTCTACTATAATCATGCTATATTTTCAGACAGTTTCATCTCTAATGCAGTGTTGTGAGTGTGTGAGTGACGAGGGGCGTCGGTGGGCCGCGGCTACATGAAAGAAAACATGTTAAAGGAGAAACTTTCTAATTCATTAGAGGAGCAGCAGCGTCCCTCTGAGGTTTCTGTTGCTCTCGTGTTCAATTTGGAAATTGGACTCTGCTTTCAAAGGGGTGTGAAGGGACAAGACAGGTGCTGAGGTCTGCTCCCTGAAAACAGGGAGTGTGTGTGTGCGTGTGTGTACGTGTGTATGTATGTGTGGGGAAGCTGTCCACTTTGGCCACATCTATTATCTCACCACCCCTCCCACTGGGACATCCCTGAAGCCCATTGATCATTGTTAGACCCTGTCATAGACTCACACACACACACACACACACACACACACACATACACGCACAAATATCAATCCCTAGATTACATGCACACAAACACAGACAGATGATTTACATATACACACTTAAAACACATACATACATATATGCATATAGGCACTTAGTTTTTACGAGCACTGTGACAAGATCAAATGGGTTCAACACAGATTGCATCCAGTCCTCAAAGCACTTTATATCCTCAAGTCGATGCACCAACAGGGAGAATAAAAGAAACAACAATGGATGAAGCAGCTGACTGGGCGCTTTATGACGTATGATTCCTGTTTGTGGCAATGAATCTGGATCCATGCAACATTTCCTGACCTTGTATATCATCTCATTTAAGTTAGCTGAGAGAAAGGTGTACAAGTGAAATAAATAGCTCTATTTAGTAAAGGAATTACTTTTAAAAAAGTATTAACAGCCAGTATACTGAAGTGTTGCAAGTAAAAGTGCAGAACAGCCTCTCTAGGACTATTATAAACTGTTTACAGGTAAAATCATAATTATCTGTAAGTAGCATTTTAATGTCATTGCAAGTAGTGGACCTGCTACAGTATACAGTGCATGAAGCAATGTAATGTTAAGTAATGTATCATATTATCTAAGTTATTCATATGATTGAAGTTATGACACAGTTTATGTAATTGCAATTTAGTAAGTAGTACACCTTTTTAAAGCAAAAAGCAGATTGACAGAAAAAAGGGATGACCCAGTAATACACACGAGTATGTTTAATGTTTAATTCTGTGGCTCTCACAATTCAGGATTTTTAATTTTCAACCACCAGCTTATGGTCACAATGCATCCTTCTTTCTCCCCTGTATTGCTGTGAGCTTGATCTTCTTGCAGTGATTAAGTAATCTCTGTTGTGCAATACAGTAACCTTACTCCTGTGTTTATCTCTGCAGGTGCTTTGAGTGAAGACCCCAACTTCCCAAAGATCCAGTGGCCCTCACCAGAAATGTGTCCCGTCTGCCATACTGTGAAGGAAAACGGGGATCACAGGTGGAACAATGAGCAGGTTCTCCTTTTCCTCATGTCCTACTTCTCATCCAGCCGCATCCTGACAGGTATATATACTTTTGTTTATTTTTCTGAAGTGCTTGTATCTCCAACTCCACCAGTGTCTTTCCTGTTTCACTGAGCAACTTTCTTCACATGCAGATAATGATTCAGTTCAAAACTTCTTCATTGTGTCCTGTAGTTGTGTCTCTCAGTATGTGTAAGCTTTCAGAAAATGTGCAGAAGTACGGATGAAACTGACATCGAAGGCTCTGTCCGTATCCATCCAGGTTTAGCATAAAGGAGCCTTTCTTTTGTGTTTGTTGTGTGTTTTAAAAGGTCGAATTAACCAAAATCACGCAACAAAACTAAATAACTGATCAAGGCAGCAGTAAACCAGCGACTCCTGTATTCTGCGAGGTAAAATGAGTCTGGTTGAGCGAGCAGTATTTGGTTTATGTAACCGTGGTTTCCCATAAGAAAAGACTTTCTGACAGCAAGGTGATTGATGGATTTTTTTTTTAAGGTCCCTAAAATAAGTTTTGCTGCTAACCCTGTGCAGCTTCCATGGGACTCCTCTCTGCTGCTTCCAACTGTGGAACGTGTCAGCCATAATATGCTGACTATCAATAAATTTGTCATCCAACCGCACCTCAAATAATCCAAACTATCCCTTTAATTCCATGCTGCAATGTTCTTAATTTGGGTTTGCCATATTCTAGAAAACAAAGGAAGAGTTTCTGAGCTGGATTTAAGTTTACATATAAACTAAGGGTGATAAGTTGATTCAATATAATGGACCTGTGTCTTTCTTTTCCTCGCCCTCTCAGACTACCTGGAAGATGAAAGCCAGGTCCTGGAAAAACAGCAAGAAAAACGTGTGCAACAACAGCAAGCTTTAGAGGCTCAGAAACGTGTGGAGAGGAAAGCCAGGGAAGCCTTGGACTCCATGACACATCCTCTACCATCACAACCCACTGCACAAGAAGAGGAGGAAGAGGAGGAGGAGGAAGAGGGAGCACAGGATGAAGCCATGGCAGAAGAAGGGGAGGAAGGTGGGGAAGCAGCAGCAGCAGCTGCAGCAGCAGAACCCAAACCAGACATGGAGGTGAGTCGAGGCAGGCGGCAGGCCCATGGGAGACCGAGCATCGTGGGGATGAGGATGCGAGACATGCAGGAGGACATCGTGGATCTTGACTCGTTTGTCAACCAGCACTACAAGGCCAAGGCGCTGCGGTTGGCGGCCTCCAGCCGGGTCAAACAACGCACCCTGCAGAGGAAAGAGGAGCAGGAGCCCGGGCCTGTGTTCGGGCTCGGCATGGAGCTGGACACGGGGCTCGGGATGGTGGGCTTGCAGCCGATAGATGCAGACTTTGAGCTGGATGCTGCGCAGCAGAGGAAGCGGCTGAAGCGAGAACTGACAGGCCAGTACTTTTCTGAGGAGGCTGAGTTGAGCCACAGGGGACGCTGGATGTCCGTGCTGAGCATCGGATTCTCCAAAGTGGACATCAGCCTGTGTGTCATTCTGTATTTCCTGTCCTCCATGTGTCTCCTGGCCATGTACCTTTTCTTCAAAAACCGCCTCCGGCTACGGCGAGTTAAAGTAGCGCTGCCATGAACCAAAGTGCATCTAATTTTCACCTGAATCAGTAATGATTAATGCCCATTAGGTCCATGTAGGCTGAGGCTGGGTTAGTGTAAGGGGATGTGTCCAGATTAGTGTGGTCCACTTAACTGTTACCTACAGCCGCTGTAGGCGACAGCGTGTTTCACCCTGGATGGTTGTGGATGAGTTGTGTCTAACTGCAGAGGAGGAGAAGGGAAAATATGTAATTACCTTCAAAATTTTGAAAATCGAGTCAGTTATTGACTTTACACTTAATCCAGTCTCCAGAGCTTTTCAGGCAGCACCTCGACTGTGGAAAATCAGTGCATATAGATGTTTATTTCCATAAGAGAGTTTCTGTTTGGGGTTTGTGCGTTTAAATTAAAGATAATAAATCATGCCTTTGATTCTGTTTGACCACTTATGAAGGATGAAATTAACCCCCTTTTTTTGTATGAAGTACCTGCGACAATTTTTTTTCAGAGCGATTTTTGTTGCTTTACTGACATTTGTAAGTCATTTGTGATTTTTTTCGCAATGTCGCAAAGGGGTGAAGAGCTCCTACACTATATCCCTGTGTATTCTGACCAAATAAATTTAATTTTGTAATAATTTTTTATATATTTACACAGAGAAAATATTTAAATCATTTGAACTAAATACTCAAATAGGTGATTCTTGATTTTTTTTTCAGCGAGAGGTTTGTGTTTATCATTTATAATCAGATGGTAAAGAAACGCCCAAGTCCCTGAATGCTGAGTGGGTTTTCCCAGTTTGAGGGTCTGATGACAGCTGCGTCATATTATTGAATACTGTGAGCGGACCAGCAGGTCCACACTAACTTTCACCAGAGAAGAGCTGATCAGCCTTTTGTTCTTCAGCTCCTCTGAGGTGGCTTACTGTACGTTACGCTGAGCGTTATGTCACATCTTTTGAATATTACATCACACTGCTGAGTCCACATAACAGCTCCTCTGGTTGTTTGTGAAGTGTTGTGGAGCAACGCATATGTTCACACTGGACGAGGTTTTAGAATAAGCAGGATTTTGTTTTTGGCTCGAGTCCACGATGTAAAGCTTTGGCTGGTCATCTCAAAAACACTGTGTTTTTCTGTTTGCTTCTTTTGCTTCTGTCCGAATCAATAAAATTATTTTTGATAAGGACTTGCCGCTTTTTCATTTCTCTGATCCGTGAGTGAAGCCTTTAATTTGTTGAGGTATAGGTCCAGTTTAACACCTATCAGTCACACTTTTTATCATATATGCACAAAAAATGCTTTAGTTTTCTGCTCCCATTTTTCATGAGTTTAAGTAAAAGATCAAAGACTCTTTTTTTAGACAGACATTTATTAGACAGTGAACTGTTTCTATTTCACATGTACATGTAGACGCCATATTGGTCTTTGGCTCGTACGTCAGTGTTCCCTGTAAATGTGTTTTTTTTAAGATAAAACTGCACATTTTAGAGTGTCCTTTCAGTCCAGTCCAAGACACACCTGTGCAATAATCCTGCTGTTTAATCAGCATCTCTATATGTCACACCAGTCAGGTGGGTGGATTATCTTGGCAAAGGAGAAGTGCTCACTGAGACGGATTTGAACAAATTTGTGAACAAACTTTTTGAGAAATTAACCTTTCATAGATTTTTACTTCAAATCCTGAAAAAATGGGAGCAAGGACAAAAGTGTTGTGTTCATATTTTAGTTCTATATTAAAGAGAAGGGGTGAACCGTGATGCTATCTGTTTTGTCTGAGATGTCAAAATATATTTACTGAACCTCCCAGATGTTTTTCATTGCAGTTTTGTCAAAAACAACTTCCTGTGTTTGTTTTTTGTTTTGATCAAGACTACCAGGACATGAGGCAAGGAGGACTGGGGGTGTTGCATGTTAGAAATGGGGGGGTTAAAGCATCCAAGGTTGAAGGAAAAAGCCTGTTGCCATCTGCTGTGCAGCGCAAGCTAAATCCTAACAATTTCATTGGGATTATAGCAAGTGAGTAATCCAGCTTTCCTTTAGGACTCGAGGGGAGAGATTACCCTTGAGGATTAGCTCCCTGCAGATAATAAACTTTATTAAAACGCAATCGGCTTTTGTGGGGCTTCTTCCCTCACACACTTGGAGGTGTGCTCTGTGGGGGGGCAGCAGCAGCAGCAGACCCTCTGGGAGGGTGAGATGGTCGGGTGAGGTGGACGAGGGATAAATGGACGGATGGAAGACGAGGGTTTGATGTCGTCCGGATTACAACAAGCCCATCTGAAGGACAGACGATGCTTGATCTTGAGCTTTGTGTTTCCTGGAACTCCCTTGACTCCTGCCCCCTTACCTTCAACCCCAACCTGACACACACATGCACACACACACACACACACACACACACACACACACACACACACACACACACACACACACACACACACTCTCTCTCTCTCTCTCTGATCTAAAACCCCACACCCATCTCTTTATCCAAACCACGTTTTCAGCATCAGCAGTATGACAGGTTTTGATGGTGAATTGGTTGAGTTAAGGCAGTCGATTTCTCTAAACAGGCACACACACACACACACACACACACACACAATGGGCTGATTAATAGCCCTACATTAAAGCAGAGGAGCATCAAGGCTGAGCAGCTGTGGTTGCGTGACTTAATCAAACTCTCAGATACTTTGAATTAGACCCTAAATGACACATTATGATGGTCAGAACAGATTGAGAAAAGCACAGTTTGTCACAGGGAAGCTTCTGCATGTTATTTATTCCTTTTTCAAACATTATCCAATATATTATGTGACAATTTTAATATCAGGTTCAGCTGAATGTTTTTTTTAACTTTGGAAACTGTCAAACTAAAGGAGAAATTATGTGTCCTTCTCAAACTTTTTGTGTGTTTAGTAACTATTTGTTTCATCATATTCGGCATGTAATCTTCTTGCATTTATTTATTATTTTATTCAATTAAATCCTGACTTGTCTTTTAGTTTAAGTACCTTTCTCCCACACATCTGATCTGTTAATCTGTTTAAATGTTTACCTGTGTTTGTTACAGGATTGGAGTAACTCTACAGAAGCCTTTTATCAGGTGCTTTGAGCCTCAGTGAGCTGTGAGTGTTCAGACTGCTGGTTCAGACTAATGATGGTTAATGAGGAAGTTGGCAGCAATGTAATAATATCTGTCTGCAGCTTTGCCAAGACCGAGGTGAGCGAGCAGTTCACACTGAGGACAAACGCTTCACATCTAAATCTGTTTGTGCTCTTTAACTGAATTCAGAATTGAGTTTATATGCAGGGATTTAATTTGAGGGTCGTTCCTACACAAAAGAAACAGAACAACAGAAAAGTATTTAAAAAGTTATTCATGAAACTTAACAGGTGTAGACAGACTACTGACAAATGACAGGAACAGCTCACCCCAAAATACACATATTTCCTCTTACTTTTAATGCTAGTTTTTCCATCTAGATCGTTTCAGCCCTGTCTCTTTCTAGAAGATAATCCACAGACCTTGTTGTTAGTACTTTCAAGTAGCAACTACTTTCTTTCTGCTGAACTGCACTGGCCAACCGTGTCACCATCTACTCACGGATGAGAGCTCAGGTGAGTAGAGGTGCACAGAGACATCATTATTTGTATCTGCACGTTTTCAACCAACAACATGGTCTGTTTGTGTATTCGTATTCGGAGAGAAGACCAGAAATGGACGTGGTTTATACCTGAAGTCACATTAAATCAGGCCAATGGTTCTAGCCTAATATTCATTGGAAATGCTTTTTTTGTGCCTCAAAATAATTGGAATTTATAGCAAAACTAAGTTTCATGAACTGTCCGAAGCCCGTCACTTTGTCTTTAACTGGCTGATATTGAAAAATCCAAGACTGAAAAAACTGTTGCATAAATCGAAAAATTCTGTTTTGCATTAGAAATAGAAACTCTACAGCAAAGATGTGCAACTTTTAACTTTTAACTATTATAATTATTACAGTTAATTTGTGGTAGTGTCTGCTCCAACATGCCTCAAACAGTTTCTCCTCCTCTCTCTTTTCCTCACTTATTAGAGGGTCTACAGGACAGAGGCTGCTGCACACTGTGCAGATTATAAAGCCCCCTGAGGCAAATGTTGATCTGTTGTTTTGGGTAATTGTAGCTGACTTTTTCCAAGTAATAATGAGCCACTTCTGATAGGAAAAAAAAATATTTCAGTTACATTATTTGTGCTTTCCTGAACGTTCAGATTCAGGTGCATCCTTACACCCGAGGAGGACACTATCAATGTTTACATCCACGCACAAGCCTCTCGTCCATGAGTAGATGCACAGTTCCTTCTGAGGGGTGATGGCAGGTGTAGTGGAAGTATCTGTAGATGAAAACAGTGGTGATAAGGACTGTTACTCATACAAAGATGAGATGCCATGATCAAGACTTAGACTAAAGCTATTATAAAAATGAATGATTAGTGTAGCAGTAGTTAACTGTAGCGGCTACGCTTTTATTGCTTTTACACAGTGGATGGGAGATGGTGGCAGAGACTGTCTGCTATCTTGGCACACTCTTTTATCTCTTGAGTTGGCGCTGTTGGAAATTTCCCCCCAGAAATCCATCTTTTGGATTTCTCTACAAATGTTACTAAAACCTCATCTGTCTGACGCCTGTCTTTGTTTCTGCTTCTTTCTCTTTTTTTTGTATGTTTTAAGTTTCCAAAACCAACAGTTACAAAGCTCTGTCGCAGCTTATCATAAAAGTTGATAAGTGATGTAGGATTGAGTATTTAGGATTGCCAAACCTGAGATAACGTAAAGATAAATACCAAAATGTGAATATAGGAATAGTGAAGATAGGAAGTTTCTGTAATGCGGCCCCAGATTACTTTCTTCAAAACTTTTTCTGGTGTTTATTCACTGCAAAACAAATGTTGCACACTGAGACGTTGCTGTGTTATGAAAGCAGAGACTGAAGGGTAAAAACCTCACCTTGCTGCCCTGTTGTTGTCTTCCATAAATTAGACAATGTAGGGTTTTATAGTCGCTCCTCTCCTGTATGCTCTCTGCCTCGATGTTTATTACCCCTCCAGTATTGATATTAAAATGCAGGAGGGGCTTGATGCATTTTTCTGTCATCTCTCTTTCTGACTTTAATAATACTATAAAGCTTCCTGCTGTGGACAGAGTGAGGAGGAGGAGGAGGAGAAGGGGGTGAATAAATTATGAAAAAGAGGTTAATATATGGTATTGGTATATATCACATCCAAACTAAGCCAGATCCCCTTTCTGGTTTTAAACATGCAGCCTTTTAAAGGAGGGAGTCAAGTAGGGTCAGATCCATCTCATTTTACTGCTGTGGTCCCTCCCCCTCTCATGTGGACGCTCATCTCGTGATCTCCCAAACATCTGATCTCACCATCAGTGTGCTGGGATGATGTTTGTGCAAAGAGGAGATGGTCACTTTACTGCACTGACACTCGACGCAGCGATCAACCAAATCTGTTATTTTTCTGTCTGGTTGTGTAACCTCTCACTCCTCTTGTTCCACTGCTGGTTTGTGGTTGATCAGTGTGTTTTATTGACACCTTATTTAAAGAGATTTTTCCATTTATAAGGCGAGACATTAACATCATGTCAAACAAGCAAACATGTGCATATGTGTATTCAAGCATAGATATAACAGACCACCTGTAGAAGTTTTGTTCTCATTTGCAAATCAGGGACTTTACACATAGAATATCCCCAATTATCTGCTTGGATTTTTTGTTAGGGGTCAGTATGCTAAATAAGAACGGGGTGTCGATGATTTATGCTCAGATCATGTGTAGATATAATCCTCCTATATGTCATATTTAAGAACAATGGGAAAACGATCTAGTGGTCCCACTGTCAGATGAGGAATGGGACATGGCTCTTTGTAGGGTTCAGTCCTCTACATGCTCACGGCATGCCTTAAAGGGACAGTGCACCCCAAAATCAAAAATACACATTTTCCCACTGTACTTTTTTATCTGTCTAGATTGTTTTGGTGTGAGGTGCAGAGTTTTGGAGATATCAGCCGCAGAGATGTCTACCTTCTCTCAAATACAACGGAACTGGATGGCTTGTGAAAAAGCTCTACGGCAATGTCTCTTTCCAGAAGTCGTGGCCAGTTACTCAAGATAATCCAGAGCAGTTTCATGTAGAAACTATTTTGTTTCTTCCAAACTACTCCTGCCAACCGTATCACTGTGCAGAAGGAAGTGTGCATCCACTTATAGACAAGAGGATATGGCTCAGTCGAGGAAGACGCCATTAACGTTTACATCCTGCACTGTCACAAGCTCGAGCCTCTCGTCTCAGCAACTCACACCGAGACAATCTAGAAGGATAAATAGTAAAAATATGGGATTTTGATTTTGGATTGACCTTCTCCTTTAACACTGCTCAAAATGCTACACTTTTCTGAAGCTCAACTTAGAAGAATATTCGCAAACCTAAGCTCTATATGTGAGAGGTGTAGACAGAACATACGTCATGGTTTCACCCAAAACTTGCCCCTTTCTGAGGCTTATGGCTGTAATACTATACCTTCTCATGGTGTTTTTGGTGTATGATCTGTTCCAGATTGTTTCAGTCTCTTCGATTAAATGGATGGATGTGATGCAGAACATCAAGCTGGGAAAAAAAGCAATCTATCCTCAACGGCTTCAGCAAGAGTTTTCACAAAACTCAGCACCAGTAGTAAATAGTTTACCCAACTTGAACTCAAATCAATTTTTTTTTTTTTTAAAAGATTCACACCAAATATTATTTGTGACATAAACTTGATATTAAGATATTAATTATTTTGTACTCGAGAAAATGTTCAGTAAATTTAAGATATTAAGTTGAACCAACAACTCTTAACTCATATAGACAAACATCACAAACAAATTTGATTTCCTTTTACATTTTCTCAGTTTGAAAAGTCACAAAAAAAGAGCTTTGAAAAACTGCTCCTGGTGAGTTTATAACATTTTAAGTATGAAGGGTTAGTGACTGTATTCAATACTAACCTTCATCATTGTTCACAGTGTTTTCAACAAACAACCATAACTGATCTTAAAGTTGTATCAGAGACACAGAAAGTTTTTATCATGTTTTCTTATGTTTCCTTCTTGCTAACATACTGATCACATTTCTTCCAAAGCTTAATTTAATAAGTTGATTGAACTTGATTGAAACGTTCATTCAACTCATCATTTCAAGTCAAAAGACGTCAAGTTGGAAGAACTCGTGTTTGTAAGTTCTGAAGTGTTCTGAAAATAAATGCTAGAAACTGACTGAATAAAGTAATAGAATAAATAAAAGTTGCATTAAGTTTGAGAAAAGATTAGTTGATTCCACTAAATTTCTGCATGATGTTTTACATTGTTGTCAGTCTGTAGTCAGTTTGTCGCTGATCCAACATGTACCTTTTTCATATCAAATTTGGAAGCCTTTGTCTAATACAGATGTTTGAAAAAGGTGATTGTTTACTGTAGGTCTGTTTGTTATGAATGACTGACGGGGAAGGATATTTGATTTCATCAAACTGGAAGTCCTTGCAGTTCATCTGTGCACAGCAGAGAGTGCAAGAAGAAGCAGTGTGGACAGGAGGGAGGGGAAGCCCCGAGAATCAATAACCTCCTACTATCAACTGCATTTAGGCCTTGATAATATGCTCGACTGCACTATTTTAATTTCAACACAAACCTGACCTTTACTTCTTCTGCTCTGTTCTGCCTCTGATCTTTAATGTTCTGCTCTAACCCCTCCTCCTCCTCCTCCTCCTCCTCCTCCTCCTCCTCCTCCTGCAGAGTTAGCATATACAGCTTACAGGAAGTGTAGTTAATGAAGCTGGAGAAGATCCAACACTTGTCAGTCACATTGTTTTAATTCACTCAGCTGACACTGCTGCTGTCACTGAGGTGAGGAGATTCACTCCTCGCTTTCAACAGAAAATCTTGAGCTTACGAAAAGGGCTTTTGCTTAATGTCATTCGTTAGTAATAAAGGGGGCTTCAGGATACCTGAATTTAATCATTATCTTAAAGGGAGAGTTCACCCAAAACTCAAAAAATCCCCTGACCCTTAGTGAAATCTACTCATCTAAATTGTTTCAGTGTGAACTGCAGAGTTTTGGAGATGTCCGCTGTAGAGATGTTGGCCTTCTCTTTAATATAATGGAAGTGGATGGTACTCTAGATGGCTGGTTGTGCTCAAAGCACCAAAAAGAATGCAAGTTTATAGTTCAACAGCAATATCTCTTTCCAGAAATAAACCTTGTTGTGAGCATTTTCATGTGGGAACTATTTTCTTTCTGCAGTAGAAACCTGTGGCAGGTATCTCCAAAACTCCGCAACTCAAGCCAAAACAATAGTACAGGCCAGGGAAAAAATGTGTTCAATGTCTTGATTTTGGGGTGAAATATCTCTTTAAATATAAACAGCAAAATATAGCACTTAAGTATAAAATGTTTTAGCAACCATTAATTTATATATTTCATTTAATTTTATAGCAATAAATGTAGGCAAAAGTTAGACGTCAGGCATGTTTTAATTGAGATGTACTGTATGTTGAACCTCAGTCCTCTGAGAATTGATCTGTTAACTGAATTAGCAGCACACTCTGAAAAACGAAGGCTTGCTTTGGGAGATGATCGATCCAGACGCTCCCTCCTGCCAGTCACCATAAGCATATGATTGTAAGTTGTTACTGTAAGTTTTATGTGTTTTTAATATTTGTCTTGGTCAGGGATCCCTCAAAAAAGAGATCACTTGTTATTTCAATGGGTCATATAAAGGTTTAAAAAGAGGGCCCACAAGGAAATTCTCAACAGATCAAAGTCTGACAGAAAAACACACCAACAGCTGCTGATTAGGAGATTTTCTTGCAAAAACTTAGATATGGAAAAAGAGATATGATTGGTTGCTCTGTGTACTCGAACACAGATGAACAATGTGTCGGATGCCCTTGGAAAATGGGAGGAGCAGAGATGAACAGGATAAACAGGAAGGCAATAAAGGCTTTTAAATATTTCCTCCAATTATGTTACCAGTTATTTTTAGGAGTGTCTGGATTGCCTTCCTGTTTACCCTAAAAAAATTTAATATTTTTGCCTAATTAAAAACTGAGTGACATCTTTATCTGGTGTAGTTTATGGTGCACAACAAACATCAGTCACATTCAGACATTATTGTTTACAGGGTTTCAGATCAATACCGTGACATTTGAACTGACGGCTCCTCGTGCAAAGTTTTTACCCAGGATATGATTCATTCATTTTCTTCCCAGGCTTATTTAATGAAGGTCATGAGGGTCTGGAGTGTATCCCAGCATGCAGTGGGGCAGAGCAGGCAGGGCAACACACTGGGCAGGTGCCAAATCATCAGGATCTCAAATTAAACTAGATAAAATACCTGAATTATGTCTTTGCTGCCCAGGGAGATTCCTTAATACCACCTCCACCTCCTCAGGACACTGATTTGAGGATAAAGGGTCATCTGCTGCCTGATGCCCCTCATGTGTGAATACAGACTGGTGCAATATATTGATATCATTTAAATATCATGATATAAGACTATATATCATCTGTCTTATATCATCATATATAAGTGTTGTCTTTCTGGTTTTACAGGCTGCATTACAGTAAAAGTATATAAATTACCAGACTTAAATTATTTGCCTTTACCCACTTAGTCATTATATCCACATTACTGATCATTATTTATCAAAAAATATTATTATGTTAATATTTCATGAAAGCACCAAAAGTCAACCCTTCGATACTGTCACAATGTTGAGGTATTTGGTAAAGAAAATAAAAATAAAAAAGTCTGATATTTGTTCTAAATTCTGATTTTTTTTTTTTCTCCTTTTCTTTCTTTTTCGTGCTTATATCTGATTTAATAATCATAATAAGGTATAATAATAGGAAACAATTTTCTTCACCATGATGTTTGTGAGAAGTTCAGCCTTTCTTCTCTTTCCACCAGGGTGTTCTGAACAGAATAAAACACCTCTCAGGTTATTTTTTTAAAATCTCAATCAAGTCTTTCAGCAGGCAGGCTTGGCTGGACATGTTGTACCAGTTATTTGAGTCAAATGAGCCTATTACCGCCTCGTCTTATAGCACGACAGGGTCGGGTTCAATCAGGGGAATTGGAAAATATCATTTCTGACGGGAATAGATTTCGTTTGTTCAACCAATCTCTTCCTACTAATTACCCAAATGGACAGGAGCTGTCAGGAGACAATAACTATTCCCTAATAGAATTTGCCCCCCAAGTGCAATTTAATTTTCTCCTCGGTACTCTCTCCTAAGGTTTCCTGCCTCTCTCCCTCTCTCTGCTGCTCCTCTCCTGCTCTCGGACTAAAATGCTCAGGGACGCGGTGCCATCGCTACCTAATGTTGTTTTGTCAGAGGACGCCGGGGAAAGTGTGGACTGACTGCTGCTCCTCTGCGAGAGAAAAACCCCTCAGCGGCTGCATGGAGGCGGAGAAGAGGAGGAGGAAGAGGAGGCAGTCGAGCTGCGGTGTTTAGGTAGGTCTGCACTGTGCTGGTGTATGTGCATCTTGCAGGCGAAGAGGAGATTTACATTTATCTTAAGCATGCTTCCTCCATTAAATTAGGTCACCGAGATATAATGCATTTTTTTCAATTGTAAGTGCTGTTTTGCAGCCATTTGCACACAACGTGGCATATTAACGTCTTTCTATTGTTGTGCATTTGTTCTTGTGTTCATCTAATATTTAATTGCATTATTTAATTGGAAGTGATTTTTAAAAATGACAGCATAAATCATGTATTTACACACAAAAAATTATGAATTCAATCCATGTGATGTTTTGGCTCATTATGAAGCAGGCCTGCTGCACTCAGTTATATATGTCAGTACAGGGTGACACACGTGTTGTGCTCATCCTGCGTGGACGGATGTGTTTCTGTACTTCTGACTGCCTGCTGCTCTGTGAGCTGCGGTGCTTATAGGTGCATCTTGAAAGCACAGAGTAGATTTACAGTTGTCTCAGATATGTATCGTCCATGAAGTGAAGTCACTGAGATATAAAGCATTTTGTTTTTATTGATCACACTGGATTGAGATTTCTGTTTTGCAGTCATTTGCATGGTGCTGTGGTGCATTTGTTATTGATATTTAATTTTGTTATGTGACTGGAAATAATGTTTCACAGATGAATGCATAAATCTTGTATTTGCACACATAAAAATAATAAATTCAACTCATTAACTGTGATGTTTTGGCTCATGATAAAGCAGGCCTGCTGCACTCAGTTATATATGACAGTACAGGGTGACACACACCTGTATTATGCTCATCCTGCATGGATGGATGTGTTTCCGTATTTCTGACTGCCTGCTGCTCTGTGAGAAGATGGATCTGTGAATCGCAGATGTCAATGAAGTGGTCTACTGAAATATTAGATCTAATTAGAGGTGGCTGGGTCAACGGCGGTGGCAAAGGAGTCGCCCTCTGCTTGAATTATTGCCCGAGAGCTGCTTCCTCCACAGATTCATTTTTTTTCCTTAACACCTTCATATATACAAAGATCAGTCTCTTCACCTCCGTCAGAAGATGCATTATTGTAATCATTTGATATTTTCCCTTCTTATTCCCTTGCTTTCATTTCGTGTGTGTTTGCGCGAATTTGTTCGTATTAGTCATATTTTATTTATGCATAAGGGACAAGCAGTCCACATTAAAATAAGCATTTTCTCACATTTAAAATCTGTATTTTTAAAGAATAATTTTTCATCTGTTGAAGGTAGAATATGCAGGATTTCTCAGTTTGTCAGACAGTTGATTGTTGTGTATCATTTCCAGGACGTCAAATACAAACGTTTCTGGTTGGTAAAGCGTCCTGAACACAGTAAAATAATGAGAAAATAAGGACATACAGGCAATATTTTCTGTCATCTTGCACAGCATAAATACTTGTTGAAAACGGATTGAGGTCCAAACATGGATTGTTTCACAATTAACTTGGTCATTCCCACGTTTTCTTTTTTCCAGCTAAAAACACAACACATCATTTTTAAGTGTCCACTAAACCAGATGTGTGCGCTCACGTCTTTTTTCTTTCTGCATTTTTGCATCCATCAATTATTCTAATTGTGTTGCCCTTTCGCTGACAGGTTAAGAGCATTTTTATCTGCATTGTTTTCCAGAGAGGGCAGCTAAAGGGGGTCTCGATACCAACAATCAGGGTAATTGAATAGTTGAATAAATTCAATGATCTTGAGGGGAAAAGTGTATAATGAAAATAAAGTAAGACCAGATGATTCCCTTGTTGCCACACGTGCATGCACGCCATGGATGGATGGATGGATGGATGGATGGATGGACGGATGGATGGAGGGGGACACCTGGCCTGCATGCAGCTTTGAATCGGTTGGATAAAATTCCTGTAATATCCCAGCAGCCTCCTTTTTTAATCAGCTTGATGTGCGTTTTCATTTTACTAAATTACATTTGAAACATTAGGCACAGAGGCGAGCGGCTTATGGGATTGTGGCTCCTACAGTATATAAACAGTGTGCGACAATAGAATAAACAGTTGGAAAGAGGCTATAGTACGGGAAGAGAAAAAAAAACGTGGATAAATAAGCATAATGAAGCAGAGAAAACGTTTGGCTGTGCTGCGTTACTTATGTGAATTGGACACACGTACAGTCTCATTTATTTTTCCAAAGCAGAAAATCAGAATTTCCAACACAAAGCAATTTTGTAATTTTAATACACACGCAGAATCTTGTTGCTAGTTAAATTACTCTTTTCACCCCCAATATTTTTATTGGAAATATTTTTCCACGACGAACAAGATTTTATTAGGCTAACAGAAAATGTAGAGCTATTATTATTATTATTATTATTATTATTATCGTTGTTGATGTTGTTATTTATATTAGTATTGTTATTATTACAGAATTTAATTATTGTTCATGTTTAATGCTTATTGGGTTCCTTTTTTTCTAAAGATTGGGGGGGGAAACGCCAGGGAGGTTTGTTCGTTTAGTATTGTTTGTAATTGATGTTGCTACACTGGTTTCTGATCTGTTTTTCTAAATAACGGTGCCTTGTAAGCCTCTTTGGGCTCAAATCAAATCAAAGATTATTTTATTATTAATAATAATAATATGCTACATAATTGCATCAGATTATATGCAGTGATAATCATGACATTAAGGTGCTAAAATAACTGTGATTAAATTATATCATGGTTAATTTGAATAAAATCAGCCAAATGAAACCTGATTTTTTGCTCAGAATAAAATGAGTGGTTAACCGTGACGTGTCCGGGCAGATGTGGCAGCTGCAGACGGACTCATTGTTGATGGAAACAACCTGCGCCGGTTTGGAGGAGGCGGACCGGCGGCAAAGCAAAGCGCCATCACTGTGTGCTTTTCTTTTCCACGCTTGAAGTAAATTGGAAGCGAAGATTGAGTTCATCTAGCTTGAACTAGCAGCCCTCCGGGGGGAATATCTTATCCGGGAGAGCAGTCTCAGACGATGGGCTTTGAAATGAGCAGTGTCAGGAGGACTGCGCCCAGACTCCTAATCCTACCTGTCACTGCATGAGAGGGATCCAGCTGCTGCATGCAGAGGTCGGAGGAGAGCGCAGCTCACGCAGGTGAAGGTGCCGTGGATCTGATTCAGACGTGTCCAATAATATCACCTCTTCTTCTGTGGTAGTGTGGCTGCACTTTTGCCCCCATAGCTGTTAGTGACAACTCGGTTTGACACATTTTCCCCTTAAAAAGATATTTAAACAGATTTAAAATGGCTGCTTCGAGTGAGACACTTATAAATAACACGTTTTTGGGAAATGTTATTGGTTTTTACTTTATGTTGACAGTTTTCCTATACCTGCACCTTTTATATTCACACACACACATGCCTACCACTGCCTGGATATCAATGAAAAAAAAGGGGAAAAAAATATATTCTGTGAATTAGTTCAGTTTATCACCATCTCACCTGCTAAATATCTATAAAACTTTATTTTTTAGTTGCATTTTGTCCAAATAATCTACAGAATGTTCAAGAGAAATACTGTAAAAATAGACTGCTTCTTTTAACTTCAAAAAGTTAGTGTCTAGGCTGCCTTAAAATTTTAAGTTGACTGAATTTGAAAAGACACGTTGAGGTAATTTTGAAATGAATCAAAACAAATATACCTTTCTGATCAAATAAACATGATGTTAATGCAACACACATTACAAACAAATTTGTTCTGGGTTGCCATAAAACTGAATGCTAACTAAAAAAAACAAAAAAAACAACTTGAGATAATTTTGCAATGATGCAAAACAAACAAACATGATACTAATTCAGTTGTACTTGAGAGAACATACTGAAGGAGCTTAAGATATTAAGTTGAACCAACACATCTTCAGCCACACTGACGAACATTATAAACAAATTTGAACTGCCTTCAAATCTTAAGTTGACTGAATCTGAAAAGACAAGTTAAGATAATTTTGTAATGATTCAGAACAAATACACTTTTCTAGTCAAATGTGCTTGATATTAATTGAAGAAAGTTGAGAAAACATGTTCTGTAAGCTTAAGATATTAAGTTGACCCCACGATTCTTAATTCACGCAGATGAACAAATAAATTTCATTTTCTTTTACATTTTCTCAGTTTGAAAAGTCAGTTCTTGCTTTCACACAAATCTAGAAGAGCTCATGTTTACGAGTTCTGAAAATACTAGAAATGTATAAGTTTAATTAATCTGAATAAATAAAACTTGTATACTTACGTTAAGCTAATGAGAAAAGATTTTTTACAGTACATTTTGTTTGAAGATAATAAGCACACACACTCTACATGAACAACTCTCATCCTTTCTTTATAAACTGTTGATTGCTAAAATAAAAGTGAAACTGTTCCTCATCTCCCTGGCTGCATGGTGGGACCCCCTCCTCCTCATCCTCCTCCTCCTCTCCAGCAGGAGCCCTGCCTGCTGGCCCGGGGCCCCTCCGGGAGCCACTGCAGTGAGCTATTTATGGTCTCCACAGGAACAAGGTCCCGCCTCTCCGGAGACATTTTCATATACCATGTTGGCCGCCGCCTCTCCTCCTCTGCTGGTACACCTATGGAGGATGCTTTCCGCCCTCGGGGGGCCTCCTCTTCCTGCGCTCCTATTGGCCCCCGGTGAGACTCTGGCGCGCTGACGTCAGGCCCCGCCGCCCCTGCAGCGCTGAATGGACCGAGCAGAGCAGCCTGTCTGATTCACTCCAAAACAGCTCGGCACGGCGCGGCACGGACATCCTCCCCGGGAATAGAGACGTTAACAGGGACAGAGAGGGACCTCAGCATCCTGCAGAGAGGAGAGAGGCCTCCGCATCTGCACCATCATACTTTTTTTTTATCCACAAGACAGGACGGGGGAGTGCGCCCACCGTGTTGCGGGTGTATGTGCGTGCGTTTGTCTCCCGGTTTGGATCACGATGATGCAAAGTGCGGCGGTCCTACCGACAGAGAGTCCTGTAAAGAGTTTACCGGAGATTCTCGGAGTGCCACTGCAACGTAAGACATTTTTCATACCCTCTCTTTTTTTTTCCTGTCGATTATCAATCTGGAAGCCGGTTGGGGAGTGTGCTGCTGCAGGGGTTTATAGGTACAGTAACTGGACTGAGGATGAGGAGAGGAGGCTGAAGCTCTCAGTCTTAGATTGTCACGTACAGGCCAGTGATGTGTCATGCTGCTTATATTTCAACCAGCGTAAAGACGCCTCAAATAATTCTGATTATTGGCCCTGAAAACCAAGCAACGGCCAACCCTCATGTCCAATTAATCTTCTCGCAGGGCTCTGCTGTGTTCTGCAGTGCAAATGATGGCACCTTGGTTTGAAGGGAAAAAAAAGAGGATAATTTCTGTTATTTAAAGCAACACTAAGCTTATTTAATTTTCCAGTTTTTGGTCTCAAACTTTCAAACTACCCTCCGTCAGGTTGTTGGTCTTACAGTGAGTCCTCCCAGGCAGCTGTTAATGTGTAAACGAGGCTGCATGGTCAAGAGATCAGACGCAGTTGTCATCACCCATCAGACAAATACACTCTGACTTTGACTGACACTCATTACAGGGTCAAATAAATGCCTGATATACGTTATTTCCTCATTTTTGTGTCTGAAGCAAGGCCTAGATATACATTTTTATTTTTATATTTTACCATTTTAAAGCACATAGTTCATTTAGAGGCGAAATGATCAAATGTTTCTGACAGTTTGGCCTATTTTTTACAGCATCTTTACAATATTTTCTACCTTGCAGCATCAAAGGCGAGAATTACCTTACATCTGTTCGTCCCGGCGTGCTAATCTGTGCCAGCCAGGCCCCTTTATAATCTGACCGTGCAATCAAGACAGAAGTGCAATGGGATACATCTCTGCTCTGACCTAATTATTTATAGGCGAGTTAGTAAAACGTACAGATGGACCACCCCCCAAAAAACAAAATAATCCACAACAAAAGGGATAATTCAGTTAGATAATTACAGGACTGCTTCTTGGTGTCAAAACACTGAGACCAAACGTACTGTTCCTTTCTGTGGGTCTAAATATTTAAAATCTAACATAGTTAAAATGATATAATGGTTTTGTTTCACTGAAAAAAAGAGAATTGTTGAACCAACTTAAAAAAAAAAAAAAACACTTAAACTGATAACATAAAAATGAATTTAGTTTTTACAGATCATTTTCAAAGCAGTTGTGTTCTAACACATCTCTTTATCTATTCTTGTTAACTTAATTCGTTTGTGTGTTACCAACTGTAGTATTTGTTTTAATTTGGTTATATTAGATAAATAGAAATATCTGTTAGATTAATACAATTATTTGAAATTAACCTGAAAAACGTAAATCAAACGAGGTGATTTTTTTTTACGTTGGTCCAAGAATTCTCTCTTTTTTCCCAGTGCACATTGCTGTCGTCTGTTTAGTCTAAACCAGCTGCAAACAGGTGAAAAAGGATAACTATACGAGTCCCTCTCAGCCTGTTGCAGCACAGTATTTAAACCAAAAGAGACTATATGTGGTCGGCTTATGCTCTTTAATTTTATAAATCGAGGCAGATTAAAAGATTGGATAAAGATCCTGCCACTCAGCCCCCCCTGCAGCACCAGCATTCATCCTGTGGATTTAAACCTGGATTATTCCAGGAATAAAAAGCAGAGACGGAGAATTTATTTAAACAATCGTGGACAGACAGAGAGTGCTCTGCTGACTCAGGGCGATTACACCCAAACCTTAACCTGCTGCCTGCAGGCTATTAGTCTGGGATATAAAGTGTTTACTTCACGTTTAATTACCACAAATCATTTGACAATTGAAAGTTGGAAGAGGCTGCCAGACTGCACTTCTTCTGCTTATATTAATAAATAAATTAAAAAAAAAAACAGTTAAAGCAAAATGTGTTTCAATGAGGGAGGTGATAAGACTGAATGTAGTGAAGAGTGAAGAGTGGAGGCAACAGATACCAAGATATGAAGCCCTCCTCAATACACGAGGTTTAGTCTCTCTCTCTCTCTCTCTATCATGCGCGCGCACGCACACACGCACACACACACACACACACACACCCACACACACACACACAAACACACACACACACACACACACACACTGAAGCTGGACGCTGGACACTCTGTCGTTGCCAAGATCGTGCTGCTTTCCTTTCAGCACCACTTCTCTCTCAGTTTCATCCACCCACCACTTAGCTCCACATATTTAAAATGCAGCTACTTTCTCCACATTAAAATAAAAAAAAACACCAAGGCGCAGATTCAGACCTTCCTAAATAATGTCTTCTATCGTTACCGCACGTATTCACTCACATATGGAGGTGAAACACTACCAGTCCAGCCTATAAACCTGTCTGTGTCTGTGCAGGAATGTTGCTCTGTATTGTGCATTGCTTTCCTTTGGTGGTTTATAACTGTCGATTATTTTGTCAATGTATCAATAATTTGTTTGGTATATTAAAATGGTGAAAAATGTCGACCAGTGTTTCCCAAAGACATGGTGACGTTCCCATTTGTTTTGTTTTTCAGTCCACTGCCATAGAGTAAAGAAACCACAAGAATAGTCACATCCAAGAAGCTGCAATCAGAGACTTTTGACTTTTTTTTCTTTAAAAAAAATACTGAAACTGAACAATCAATAATCAAAATAGTTGGCAAGTAATTTAATAGCTAACAGAAATTGATAAATTGTTGCAACTCTAGTTATTAGCAATGATAATAATAATAATAATCATAATGATAAAAAATGTTATTTTCACTGACATAATCCATAAGAAAAAAGAAGAAAAAGCACAGCATTAAAACACATCGCTTACATTTTTTAGGATTTGAACTGGCATTAAAAAATAAAAACAAAAACGAAATGTGTGTGTGTCCACGTCGTGTTCAGGCTGCCTTGACCTCCACGTTGCATAAGAACCGGGGAGTTTTTGTTTTTTTTTGCAGACTGTGATGAGATTAAGCGTAAAGGATCTTTAGCTTTAGACGGTTATTTGTTAGATGATTTCACGGCCGACATGTTTTTGTGTGGACGGTGAACAGCCCCGCTGCCGCAGCTCCTCTGTATGTGTGTGTGTTTATATATACTGGTGTTTGCTCTGTCCACTTATGCTCGATATTGATTTTTCATTATCGGATATCATGTGGGTGTTTGACTAGGAGAACACGCCGAAAAAATATATCGTAAAATTGCACCGCTATTTACAGAAGTAATCATCAGTGTTGTTCGTTTTCAGATGACAACATCAATTAAGCTTTAGCTCTATGTTATTTGATGGAAAGAATAAATGAATGATGATATAAGATTATAAAATAAACCTGTTATGTGCATGGGTAAAATATCTCGTTATATCAGGTTATATAAATAGACCAAATTGTAATATTTGGTTGCTTATTAAAGGTCCATCTTTGAGAGGAAATATGTGTCTTGGTGTGGATGAATATTTGCCCAATCTTTGAAATCTGCAGTTTATTGCTGTAGATCATCGATGCTGCTGCAGAATGTGCTAATATCAATGAATCGGGAGGTTATAGGCGACTGTGTGATGCCTGTTTCTGCATGTGCACGTGTTCTGCTGCTGCTGCACCCCACAAAAATGAATTCTGATCTAGTCTCTGACTCCGATTTACATCCAGAAAACGTCAGACATCTTAGAAAAGCATCTTAAGGAATGATCAAGCTTCAGAGGAATTAAGAAAAATCAATATGGCTGTCAAAAGGTACATGTAGGCTGCTGCCTCTGCACTGCTGGGAAACAGATCCGAGTTCAGCACCTTGGACAGTGACGGACAGATGTTTTTTGCACATGCTATGCTATGTTTTTATTGTCCAACAAGACATTTAAAAACGTAATTTTGAAGGATGTAAAAATGTGAAAACTTCGAGACATAAGTGGGTCAAAAATAAAAATGACCCAAAAACAAAGATAAAAAGTAGGGCTGCACCATACGGTTAAAAAAAATCATATCGCGATTATTTTTTTAACAGATAATGCCATTGCAATATGATTCACTAAGTGGGAATAATCATTTTTTTTTTTTCAAGATTGGTAAGACAGAGCATCTCTTGCAGCACTACAGTATTTGATTATGATGCTGTTTTGTGACACATTTTTCCTTTACCAAAAGAAAACATCTTCTGTGATTTGGATGTTACTTGGCCATATTGCGATTTTCATTATATTTCGATTACTTGTGCAGCCCTGGTTAAAATATACACCCCAGGTTTGGTCCAACAATTGAAAAACTAGACGAAAATCTTGGATCTTTAAATACCATAATGAATATAATATACCACTTGAGAAAACCTGTGCAGCCAAGCTGTCTGATATGAGATATTGTAATTGTGAAAGCTGGGACACAATGGAGGGAAAACCACCTGTTTATATACGCTATCACTTAACAAAAATGAACGCATGTTTGACATATCTGTGGATATGTCAAGGGTTTCTGTACCTCTCTGTGTGCTGACTCGTGTGTGTGACCTTCCTCCCGCAGAGATCCCTCAGTGTGCCGGCTGTAGTCAGCACATCCTGGACAAGTTCATCCTGAAGGTGCTGGACAGACACTGGCACTCCAAGTGCCTCAAGTGCGCCGACTGTCAGACTCCGCTGGCGGACAAATGTTTCTCCCGGGCAGGAAGCGTCTACTGCAAGGAGGACTTCTTCAAGTAAGTGGATTTTTCTGCTTCGCTTTCTAATTGCTTTTTATAGTTAGACATATATATATTTTTTTTTCACAATTGCCCAGGCTCTTTGAGTTGGTTTCCTCGCTTTACCGGTGCTGGACAAAATCCAAACAAGCGAATCTCATCCAGAAAGAGAAACACTTTGTTCAGTTTTATATCTAACTGGGTTGGTGTGAGAGGAAAGGTGGCTGACTCTGACGAAAATATAACTTTGAATAATTCGTCTATATTCTATATTTACAAAGTACCCTAAATACTGGTTTGGTACTAGCAATTAGCCAATTGTTGCTATTGACGTATTTGTTAGCATAGTCGTTTTCAAAGTGGCGTTGAAGGAAAGCCTTGATGTGCGACACTCTCGCGAGATTTGCACAAAACGTTTCTTTATTTTGCGGCTTGTATAAACTATTTATCTTTTAAAACGCCGTGATTACGATTAATCTGGGTACGTTTAGGGACAGAAAACATTTCGTTAGGGTTAGGGAAAAATTACAGTTTGGGATAAAGTGATCAATCTCGCGAGATCTATCGCGGGTCCGGGTTTTCCTTCTAGACACGACCATTTTTGAGTTGTTCACTAGCCAAACAAGCGAATTGCACCCAGAAAAAGTAAGAGTTTGCTCAGTTTCGCCTATAATCTGGGTTGGTGTGAGAGGAAGAATGACTGTAGCTGCCAGAAACGTGGTTTTGGATTATTCGTCTATATCTGATATTTCGAAAACAAGCTTAATATCGAAATATTTATGTCTAGTTTGCTATTCTTGCTAGGCTTTTAGTGCTAGTAATTAGCAGCTTTGTTAGCTTAAGTTACATTGTTTCGAGGTTCCTTTGTGTACTAGCATAAAACCATAATTTTTCCTTTACATCTTATTGTTTCAGTTTTTTTTTTTTTACAGCTGCTTGTTATTTTTCGAAAAGTCATGGTGGTTTATAATAAAAGAAAATATAAACTTAGTCGATGTTAATTATTTTTAAAGTACGGTTTTATCAAATTCTTTTCATTTCTGAACAAAAACATTAATACATTTGGTCACTAATTATTAATTGTCTGTTTTAAATTGAGTATTCTTTAAGGCCTGTCATAAATATATATCATTATAAAGACTTTTTTTTTATGGAAAACATTTAAATATAAAAACAAGATAAGCACAGGTGTTACCAGTTATGCTAATTAAGGCCCCGTTCCATTTAGTGTAGCAGAGCCTTTCCAGTGGCCCAGTATGCACAATACCAGCACCCTGACTCTGTTTGACCTAAGTCAACCTTAATTAGTATCGTTGGTAACATCTGTGTTTACACTATTATTTCAAAACTCCTTTAAAAAACTTTATATCTCTTTTTGCTATTTCTTTCTTTCTTTCTTTCTTTCTTTCTTTCTTTCTTCTTACAAGTGGATTTCTGAGGCATGAGCCTAAAGAAGAAAATTGGGTTTGACTTTTATCCAAAACAGGATCAGCAGATCTGGGCTTTTTACTAAATCATGTTTGAAAGGTTTTAATGCTCAAAGCTTGAAAGAGACCTAAAAAGCCCTGGAGTCTCACTGAAAGCTAACTGTGTTAGGTGACCCAGGGGATGGGGGGGGGGGGTTGCATGTTCAAACCGTGGTGGAGGGACATCATGTGTGACGGGAGAACACAGGAACACACACACATGTGTAGACACACAGATTCAGTGGTTTGTGTTTCCCAGTAGTGATTTGGAGGCTTCACCTTGCTCTTTTTATTTCTGTGGGTTGGTTGTGTGATTTAAAGCCTCTCCTGAGTCAGTGTTTTATTGGTTCCCCTAAGGGTGTGTTTACTGTGAGCACCCCTCCTCCTCCTCCTCTTCTCCCTCGTCTTCCTCTTTCTTCATCTCCTCCTCCTTAGCTCTCAGTACTTCATCTGCAAACACATAAACATGCAAAGACACACACACTGGCACACATATACACACACACACACCATACAGTGCATTGATCCTCTCCATCCATCAGCCTGTGGACAGGTCTATCGTTAACAGAAATGCATTCCAGTGCTGATTTTTCCCTCTACAACAGCTGGAGCTTCTATTAACACAGACACTGTGCCATCACTCTTGGCTGTAGTTGAAGAAATGGCTGTCTAGCATGTGAAATTTTAATCTTGGTTGGTTGGTCTCACTATCAGCCATCAGCCTGTAAAGTGGCTATAAATAGGAGAAAGATGTCAGTCTACCCTGCTGGTGTTTTGCATCAAATTTTCTAATGGCGGCTTTCCTCTTCATGTTTTTCCTGCAGGCGTTTTGGAACAAAATGTGCATCATGCCAACAGGGGATCCCTCCGACGCAGGTTGTGCGGAAAGCGCAAGACTTTGTGTATCACCTGCACTGCTTCGCCTGCATCATGTGCAGCCGACAACTGGCCACCGGGGACGAGTTTTACCTCATGGAAGACGGGAGGCTGGTGTGCAAGGTGGACTATGAGACTGCAAAACAAAATGGTAGGTCTGAAAAATCTAGTCAATTTTAAAGAGATATACTGGTTAAAACTTTACTTAGTTTTTTCAATTGGTAACGTGCATCTGTCAAAACTGAAGTCACATTGTCAAATTTTTCACACAACAAAACAGAAGTCTATGTAAATCAGTTTTCATTGCTTTCGCACAAAATGCACACATTTTCCAAAATCCAAACTCTTCTCATTCATATTCCACCTTCTGCAAAACGCAATATATGAGCAGAAAATCCATTTTCATTGTTAAAAACAAACTGAAAACAGAATGATTGCAAATTTTGAGCATTTCTGCAGCAACCATACTGAAAACTATAGAAGATCTTAGCAAAACATTTACAATATAATGAAATTATTTCAAACAGAGCTAATTGCAGTTTGAGCTGAAAGCCTACACAGGTGTCCTGTTTTTAGTGTAGTTACCAAACAGACAAAAGTGTGACAGTTCACAGTTCTGTACAGTATGAATGATTATATGTTTTTAATGTTTTTTGGTAATTATTACTGCAATCCTGGAATTTCAGTTTGTTTCAACTTTTTATTCTTCATGAGTAAATTGCTACAAGCAAATATCTAGAAAAATGCAGTTTAAATATATCGAAGCAGATTGCTGTTTTTCTGATTCATTATTGTTACAAATACTTTATTACAGTTAATGCAATTAAAATGGGTTATTATTCTCTAATGAAATACTGATTTATGTGAAAAATAATTCCAATTTCAAAGATAAAACTTTGTAATTTATGTAATGCTCCTTGTTATCAGTGTTTTCTAGATTCATGTGTTATGAGTGACAGTGTTTGCTTTCTGAGTGAGAATTTTTGTCATTGTCCACTGAGCTTATTTTGAGACATGTATGAAGTGTTTTGGTAGTTTGAGTAAGTTTTGGAGGTGAGATTACCTGTTTGGACATCGTGCATGTTGGTAGTGCAGACATTATGAAGAGTTTTGGAATAGTAGTTTAAGTATTGACAGATGCATGTTATCAATTGAAGAAAACTGTAAAAAAAAGATTTGCTTCAACAATCGTTGTCCATACAGTCAGACATAGTCTCTGTGGTTTGCTGTTGAACTGCTCTGGCTTGACTTCACTTCATCAGGGTCACAGCAGAGGATGTGATCCAGCTGTGTCCACTGTGTAATACAGTCAAATGACTCCTGACTGTGGATCTATGTTGTTTGTCGTCTGGGTGTGGATGCTGTCTCTCTCACTCCCTCTCTTCTGAGATTTCCATGCATCTCTGATTGATTATGTAAAGTGAAGCAATGCTCTTATATGGTGCGGCCCCAATAACTCCGTTCCTCTGGCACTCTGGCTGGCTAGATTTATGTCCTCTTCTGTGGGAGTGGGACAGATGCACAAGGACAATAATAATACACTTCCATACATGACCATTCACTTCATTTAACACACATGTACTCCATGCAGAGGCCGTGGGGGCACTGCCTGTTAAGGCAACGTGACTAATGTAAGAAGAAGTCACTCACACTTGTAATGATGTTTTCAGATGATTCAGAGGCGGGGACCAAGCGACCGAGGACCACCATCACGGCCAAGCAGCTAGAGACCCTCAAAAGTGCCTACAAAAACTCGCCGAAACCGGCACGCCACGTCAGAGAGCAGCTGTCCTCAGAGACGGGGCTGGATATGAGAGTAGTGCAGGTAGACGCTTTTGTCTTTTCTACTACTGCAGGTGACCATATTCCCGCAAAGGGATCTTTGTGACATCCAACCTGTACAAAATGCAGCAGCTCGGTTTCTCACCACAACCAATAGACAACACAGGTTCATCCTGATTTGAGCATCTTAAGCCAGCTCATCATTTTCAATAATTAAGCCTTATCATAAATCTAAAACAGGCACTTTGCTTTGGAGCACTCTTTCTAAAAAGGTAAAAAGATTCTATTTTATTTTGAAGATGATCAGGGCTGTATCAATTAATCTTTCAATCATTGTTTCAATTAATCGATTAGTTGTTTGGTGTGAAAAATGTTGATCATTGTGCCCCAGAGTATTCAGTTTACTGTCAAAAGAAACCAGAAAATATTAAATAAGCTGAAATCAGAGATTTAGAATATTTTATTTTCTTAAAAACAAATTACTCAAAACGATTTATCAATCAAATTAATTTAATAGTGGACAATTAATCATCTAATTGTTGCAGCTCGGAAGATGATACAAAAATACAATACACTTATTTATGTGTTAATATAAATACTTTAATTGTTTATTTTTTATTTAAAATTGTCTTGTAATTATTTTGTAAAGATGCATATTATTTGACTGAAACAAGGTGGTTTAAAGCATTTAAGATCTGAAATAGGAAAACATTGAAAAGCCTGATTAAACTTTTCTGTTTATTATTATTAGTTGGCAAAGTACTTGGTTGTTTTGAATAATTAAATATAATCTTTTTTTTCCCTTTTTTTGTTTGAAATTCTTTATTTTAGGACAGTAGTTTATATTATAAGACATACATCAGAATAAGGGCAGTTTCATTTCCTCTCCTGTCCACAGATTTTTACAAAAATGTAAGAACTCTGTATATTTTTGGAGGAGTGAAGTGTGCACACAAGAGCAATTAAAAGTATGTTAGGGGGCGATTGGAAAGGAAGTAAAATAAAAATCAATGACGGAGGCCAGGGTGAAACAGCATCACAGGGTCATTCATTCAATACCTCCACAAAATCTGGCTGTAAAGGCTTTACATATTAGACCCACTTGGTCCAGAATAAATTCCTATTTTCAGTTAATAATTATTGTCATTATTATCTCTGTCAGGTGTGGTTCCAAAACCGGCGAGCAAAAGAAAAGCGTCTGAAGAAAGACGCAGGTCGACATCGCTGGACTCAGTTTTATAAAAGTGTCAAACGCAGCCGAGGGGGAACCAAAGTGGAGAAGGAAAGCTCGGCCGACGACGCAGGACTCAGCGACAGCGAGCTGAGCTTCAGAGGTATGTGTTGTGTGGTAAACTTCCACCGAGCGCATATTTATTATTGCTTAAGAGCGAGATTCCTGAAAGGGAATTGTCAGTCATGCTGTCGTGCTAATGGGATTAAGGGACCCTACAAGCTGCTAAATGACACGGTTCTGAGTGCAGCTGCAATTGAATGTGTCTTTCTGGCATTTTCATTTGTTTTCTTGTGTTGTTCTGTGCACGGTATCTCAGGCAAATCCAAAATGGCATTCTCATTTCACATTCCCCTCACACCTCCCCGCAGCCGCTGACGCATCCTCCTGCCTCCGTTCATCGCCATGATGGAGCTTATTGAAAAAGAGAGAGGGTCCTTAGTGGGACGCAAACAACATTTTAGACATCCCCATGTTATTTAATGTTCGCAAACCCCGTTTTGGGGAGTCATAAAAGTCTTCAAGCCACTTTTAAAAAGAAGGCCATTTTTATGAGAAATGAAAACATGGTGACAGAAACTCTATAAAGCATGTGAGGCTTTTAGTCAATTAGAGAGAAAGCGCTCTGGGGCTTTGTTGTTATTGAAGCCACCCGGGGGAGGGATTGAGATGGAAACAAATATTTTGTGCTGCAGTAATTGCACACATACAGACCTCCTTTGTTAGAGACCAACGTAAAGCGCATCATTTCTCACCAACAAATGCTTATTAAATACTTCAGAGGCTCAGTGGTCCACTTACTGTACCTTCGTCAAGTCCACATAACGCTGCCACAATAAATCTCACTCATAAAAGCACTTAACTGTATTGAAATATAACAACTATATAATGCTCTTGCAGCTGACAGCGCTGTTGATGTGTCAAAGTTTTTACACCCCTCATGCTAAGTGGTGGTATCTCCTCCACTGAGGGTGTCACGATTTGACTTTTGATTTTAAGGCCACAGTTTGATTTGATTTTCAGTTTAAACTTTTTTTTCCAGCACTGACGGTTGTTCCATTCTTAGACTTCCAAGTTCTCACCTGCAAAAAGCCACAAGTCGCCTTTTAGGGAAGGTGGTCTTGTGGGAGACCTGAACCCTAATATGTGATGTAGACTAGAGGGTTTGTTGTGGGAAGTGAGTCTCTCCCAGTGCCAGCATGTTGCTGCAGTCACAGAACAGTGCATGCTATAAGGGGTAGTTAAACGTACTACGTGGAGATTTTAAGGGGGCTGAGACCCCCTCGAGGACCACCAGGAGTCACCGGCGGGCTTCAGCAGGTAGAGGATAGGGACAGGAGAGAAGATAAGGGAAAATATTAAAAATAAAATAAAATGCAAAAGTCATTCTTTTATTATATTATTAAGTATAATCTATAATGTATATATGATTTAAAGGTAATTAACATTGCATTAATAAAAGTAAAGAAATATATTAAGAAGTTTGTATATTTGTATTGTACATTTGCCATAGTTTGCCAGTGGGTTTTTGTCTCATAAAGATGGGCCTCGGCCACAAGGTAATATTTTTAGGGGTCCTTGGCATGGAAAGGTTTAAGAACCTTTGTTCTATATGACCTACATAAGCAAACAAGACTACTGTTTGGAAATTTTAGCTATGTCTTTTTAGTTATTCTTAATGCTTGTCACTGGGTTGGCATTCGTAAAAGTCTTGGGAAAATTGACAATCCCCCTTTTGATTTTGATTAGAGATGCACTGGTCCGTATTTTTTTCAGTTCCTATGCAGTACCTGACTTTGAGTATCTGTTGATACCAATACTATACCAATACAGCACTCTTTTTTTCTTGATTAGAAGCAGTAGATTACATAAGGCTGAAACTGAACTTCAGTTTTGTGGTGAAAAGTTTTGTGTCAGTTGATACAGATGCACATCCAGACAGAGTTTCATCTGGAAAGCCTGTGTAGTATGTGTAATGTAACTTGAGTAATGGCATCCTCCAGCCATTGTGGGACACTGGTGCAGAATAGACATGAAAAGCACTATTCATCTCTGAATTTGTGCTGCTTAGCAGAGTATTAATAAATAGGTAACACATAGTGTTGTGGAATTTAGATTGAAACGTGGATCTGTGACATCTGACGTCTGATATTTGATGAGTGATTTTCATCAATATCAGGCCCTGATACTGATATTGGATTGGATCGGTTTCATCTCTAATTTCAATTATTGCATGTTAAGATTGATTTTGAACTGTAATTGTGATCCCTTCCATCCCTCTCCTCCACAGATGACCAGGTTCTCTCAGATCTTGGCCACACCAACGGGCTTTACGGGAGCGTCGGTGATGTGACCAACAGCGGGGTGTTGAATGGCGGCTTCTCTGTTGACGCCACGGGACAACCCTACCATGACATCCGAGCGGGAAGCCCCTACGGTCTCCCTCAGTCGCCCTCCTCCATCACCTCTCTGCCTGGCCACACCCCTCTCCTCAACAACCTGGGCTTCAACATGGACAGTCTGGTGGTGCAGGGCGGGCCGGGCGGTGTGGGACAGGCCCTGAGGGCCATGGCAGGGGGCCCGACCTCAGACCTCTCCACGGGCAGCAGTACAGGATACCCCGACTTCCCCACAAGCCCTGCCTCATGGCTGGATGAGATGGACCATTCCCAGTTCTAGAAGATCGCTGCGGGAATAAACAGACTCAAAAGGCTTTTTACATTTCTTTCTATCGCCCTCCGAGACTTTGTGATTTTGGGTGAAGAGGAGAAGGAAGAGAAGAACCGGGGTCGAGATGTGCAGTCCGGATAAAAGCAGTGAAGAACACCTCAATCAAAACACTGTATCATACACTTTTTGTTATCACCTGACTTTATTTTGTTCTTTCACTCTGAAAATGAGACTGGATTTCCAATAAGTCGGTGGATTTTGCTCAGAGGGGAGGTGATCCCAAAATAAACCACCCCTGTCTGTCTAACAGCTACAACAATAGGGCTGCAATCTAGATCAGAGTCCCTATATGAGACCCGGGAGGCACCTGCATGCTTCTTGATTGATATTGAGTAGGACTGCTGTCTGTCTGGCCATATCAAAGCCTTTACATTGGCGATGCACTTTACTCTCCTCTTCTTTTTCTACACATGTATGGACAGGAATGCAGAGGGAGGAAGAGAGAAAGAGAGGAGAGACATATGCACAAGGCAAAAACACAGTGTTTCATTGGGAGAGAAATTTACAAGAACAGTGGCACAAGTGTGAATTTTGAAACCATGCTGACGTTTTTTAATGTATTGCTGAAGCTTACAAGTTATTAGGAAGTAGATGGTCTGTCCGTCCGTCAAGTCCGTCCGTCTGTCTGTAGAAAACCGATGTCTCCTCTGTTTGAGTGAGGGCGAACACTGTTTGCTACACAGCAGGTCTCTCTTCTATATTTATAGGTGCTTGACTTGTTCTTGTCTGTGTAAAAGCTGTCTGAGAGCGGACATCCCGTCAGTATTAAATTATCTGTTTCCAGGCGTCAAAGCTTAATGTGTTGGAGGACAGTCAAGAAGTTTGGAGAAACTCTAATCATTCTAGTAATATATCACACATCTAAATTATTAATTTATTATTTTTCTGAATGCACAGATGTTAAGACAAGGAGATATCCAGTTTATAAGACATGCAGATTCCTTTGCAGAGAAAATTTAATGGTTACACACACACAAAACATTTACGTAACATTGAAAAACACCAACAAGTATTAGCAAGAACACTGACAAAAAATGTGCTTTGTGTTGGCTCTTCTGTTTCTGATCCAGGCTTCTCTTGGTAATCTACTCAGTCCAGCAGAGCTCTGGCTTTGCCTGCTATCAACCTACTTACTGACCCCCAGATGTGTTGTCAGTCTGTCCTCCCCCTGCCAGGCCTCCGTGTCAGAGGGATTACCACAGAGCCCCCCACTATCAGGGAAGATACTCTGCTGCAGCCTCAGTGCTGCTGGGTTGATACGTTTCTTACAGTTACAGTTACATCAGCTACATCTTAAAGCCACGACAACTGATTCACTAAAAGTAAAACACCTGTGACTGTCCTATTTCTGTTTTGTCAGTTGAAGAAATTAAATCCAATCTCATCTATGTGGTCACTTTTTCGTAAAAAAAAAAAATAAAAAAGAAATCGCCAAGTCCTTTTTATAACAGAGCATCCTGTTTAAGAGCCAGAGAGCAAATCAACGAACAGAAAGTGAAATCATTAAGAAAATCTGGCAACACTTAAGATTTCAGCCCGCAAATTGCAGCGTAATTATCTAGTAAATACACAATATCAATGAAATGCTTACTGTTTAACTGTACTGGGATAAATATGTAAACACAGGGTAGGAAGTATCTTTGTGTTTAAGAGGGAATATGTTACTTAAATTGCTACCAAAATAAATTAAATTAACTACCAAAACCAATTTTAAATTTTGGAAAATAACAAAAGAGTTTAAAATACAAAGAACAGTGCACATTACTGTTGTTGGTTGGGAAGAAAACAGTTATTTTTTATATATGTACCATGTAATTTAAAAAGTACGTACAGTTAGGGCTGCAACAATTAATCGATTAGTTGAAAATATTAAATTAATCACCAGATATTCTGATAATTGATTAATCATTTTGAGTCATGTTTTAAGGAAAAAATATCCAAATTCTTTCACCTTCTCAAATGTGAATATTTTCTTGTTTCTTCAGTCCTCTGACAGCAAACTGAATATCTTTCAGTTGTGGACAAAACAATTATTATTTTTGGACATTTCATGGACCAAACAACTTATCCATTAATCTAGAAAATTATTGAAAGGTTAATCGATAATGAAAATAATTGTTACTTGCAGCCCTTCTTACAGTGTGATAAATATCTGTCTCCCTAAATGCAAATCTTTTATCCCTGTATTCTTCCCTTGTACATACAGTAGATGCCCAGTAAGTGTTTCATTGGTTCCTAAAACTGCAACAGTAAGTCAATTAAGCAATTAGTTGATCAAAAGAAAATTAGTTGCCAACCATTTTGATAATTAATTAATAGTTTCAGTCATTTTATCAAGAAAAAATGTCAAACATTTGCTGGTTCTAGCTGCTTTAATGTAAGGATTTGCTGTTTTCCTTTGTAATTTAAATGGTAGTGTTTTGGACTGTTAGTTGGGCAAAAGAAGAAATTTGAAGACATTACGCTTTTTTTGGACATGTTAAAGACTAAATAATTAATCAATTAGTCGTGAAAATTATCGGCAGATTAATCGATAATAAAAATAATTGTTAACTGTACCTTATTCTGTGTGCACATAATATTTACAGTGTAATTTGCGGGCTATAATCTAAAGTGTTGAATAAAAATCATACACAAACACTTTACCACTACAGTTTTGTTAAGTCTGTGTTGCCTCAGAAGTTTGCATCTTAATTGTTGTAAATTTTGTACAGTTTGAAAACGTGTTGATCGTCTTGTTTCATGAGCGCTATTTATTATTGCCATGTGTCTTTGAAAAAGATGTAAAAGAGAGCACTGAATTTATTCATTTATGCCTTCTGTGTAATGGTATGAACCGTGTACAGTCAAATCTATATGAGGAAAATAAAGCTGAATTGTCTTTGGGTTACCCTCGAGTGCATTCCTCTTTAATGGGCCGGGCCTGCAGTGATGAATGTGAGAGTTAAGATTTTCAGCTGAACTTTGTTTTCAATATATCAAAAGAAAAATATCTGCTGTAGGTGTTTTTATTATTTTGCCTTATCTAAACGCTCTTAGAGCGAGTTAACCCGCAAATTCATTTACCCATTGAGAGCATTTACCACACACTTAGGCCTCTATTCAATTGTGGAGATCCATTTAGTACCACCAACAGACAGTGGTCAGTCAGTTAACAGTGATTGATGCTGCTTTCCTCTCTCGCTCTCGGGGTGGGGGTGACAAGAAAGATGCATGAAGAGAGAAGAAAGAGAGAAAAAAAATAAAACAAGTGGAGAAACAGATGCCTGGCTGGTTGTATTCACTGATCCTCTCAGTGCTAAAGAGACGCAGCAGCAGATTGCAGCGCTGCACTGTCAAATCTATCCTTAATCCCTCTGCTGTTAACTAATTGTAGAGTGCTTTGTGAAATATGGGCAAATATGCTTTGTGGTCAGGCAAAGAGGGAATATGGTCCATATGCAGGCAGTTAGCTTATATGTCAATATGTCAAGCTGGTTAAGTAGACTATACGCAGGGCTGTAGCCACAAGTTTTAACCACTGAAGTCATGAGTCCCACATCCTCAACCCAGCCACACACCCCTGAGAAAATGTTTTGACCAGCAACCAAAGATGTTTTCTATAATGCGCAATTATTTTTATATTCGTACTTTCTCATAGAGGAATACTACATACTTAAAATTTTATTCTAATATTTGCTTTTAACTTAAAAACAGTCAAATTTAGATCATATTGAGTCTAAGCAGGACTAAGAGCCAACAACCATGTTAGCAGTGCTGCCAGCCATGTTAACGCACAGTGTTGCTCTGAGGTAAATGCTAACATCATCATGCAAGCTTACAATGACGTTAATTTAAGCCTTAGCGTAGTTAAGATGGGTGAGTCATAAAAATTCACCCCTGTACAGTTGTCATAAATGGGGATATTAGCTATAGGGATCTATTAGGGGATCCCCAAAATGAACATTTGTACCAGATCACATGGAAGATTAATCAAGTTGTTGTTGCGATGTTTCAGTCTGAATCAAAGCGGTGGACCAACTGAGCAACTGGCCAACATTGCCATCCGTAAAGTCACAAAGTATGTGGCAAACCATGAACCACAACGTTACTGATTCACATCCAGCGTTTATTTGCATTAATTCCTGCCATCTTTCTACCGCTGACTTCCTAACTAAGATATACCCAAATAATAATAATGATGAAAAAACAACTGTGTGTATTTAGAAATTAGGCCCCAAATTCTCACAGACAACATGGAGGACATGTCCTCAGCTATTTCCCTGATCGTGTGTATATGTGTGTGTTTCTGATATTCTTAGTTGCAGTTTCTGCATTGCTAAAACCTCTCAGGTTGCAGTGGATTTATTGCCTGTAACTATGGTGTTGGCTAACTATGCATAGAATTATAATGAAATTACACCACAGTGTACATCTGTATGAAACTCATTTGTATGCAGCAACGTGCAGCACTTGTCTGAGAGCAGGCCAACCTAACCCAAACTTAAGTGTTATCGATTCCTTTGTGTTTTAGCTATTCCTGTTACATTATAAAAACAAAAAGCAAAGCGTCAGCCTGGTTGGAGTTTGCACGTTTGCATAAAACGCCACAAATTGAGCTGATTTTTATTTAAGCATTGATTGGCTGGGCTATGGGCTATAATGGATAGGCTCTAATAGTACTGCCTTACAAAGATAAAAAGCCACACAGACAGTTAGGATAATTTACACGCCACTTACAGCACTAGTATACAAATAAATCTGTGGAAACTCCACCACTGTTGCTTTTGCGAAGATGACAAACACAAGCACAAATGCCATTATCATTGATCGCAGGGCTTTTATTACAAACTTCCTGAAGGAAACAGTTTTTTTTTTCGTCTGAAGCGAAAGGGAATAAATTAACATGCAAAATAGATAGGATTTGTTTTGGCCCGAAAGTCAATCTTGCAGCATCAAGACAGGACATTTTTCTCCACAAACGACTCCATCCAGCCTGCAGTGAACAATGATCCGCAGGATGACTGAGTGAGTCTTAAAGAGGGGCTGGAGTCAAACAGAGGCCTCTCAATGACACCCTCAAGGTTGTGAGCTCAATGCTGTTTTAATGTGAAACTGGGCCTTTTCCACTCAATAATTATCCCGCTGCACATATCGCACAGATGACAGGTAACCAAAGGAGGAGGGTTCATGACCCCCAAGGAAACCAAGACAAATACTGTAGTGATGATAATGTGTTTGCTGTATCGAAGGCCGTGGTCTCTAGCGGTTTACATGTGTGTATGAGGGCAAAACGGACTCTTTGCTGTTTGATGGCTTATCTGAAGTCTTCGGTGTTGGAGGATAAAAGAAACGCTTGTTCATCACCATAAACTACACATAGAGCTTTGGAGCTGAGCCTTGGAGTCCTGGATGCTAGTGAATGAGCCTCTGATATTAGTGTTTCAGCAACAGAAGGATTTCTGCTTACTGTTCGGTTCCCAGCCACGCTGATCAGGGTGGGTGTGGGGGTGCTGCAGCGTAAAGAGAAGACGGGAGAAAGGGTGTGCGTGTGTGTGGGTGCATGGGGGGGGGGTAAAGGGTTGCATTAAGAGCTGGCCCAAGCAGCGACATGGTATTGCTTTTACAGGAGAGAGAAAGGAGTGGAGAGGTAAGAGAAGAGAGAGCCAGTGTGCAGAGGGATGGTGAGAGAAAGGGAGAGTGATGAGAGAGATGGAGGAGTCCTCTGGAGGAACTGTTTAAGCAGCACACACACACACACACACACACACACACACACACACACACATACACACATGTACAAATACATGAACAAAATAATCTGCTGACTGAGGAAATATGTTAACATGCTCACTGGTATCCCCATTTTTAGCTTTATACTGATTTTTATGATATTAGGGATTTCGCTTTTTACCTTCAGATTGGTCAAAGAGGACTTTCTCAGTTAATGTTCATAATTATGTACTGAAGCTCTGTTCTGTGGTGTTCCCCAAGGTTTTGTGCTGGGTCCAATACTCTTGTGCCTCAACTGGACAAAAGTTTGGATGTCTGAGTTTTCTCTACTGCTCGACACTGACAAAACAGAAGTCCTTATATCTATCCCAGATTGCATCATGCCGAAGGTGATGGAGAGCCTTGGCTAATTATTGTTTTCTGTAGAACCTGCTCTCCACAACCTAAGTGTTGATGGCCAGGGTGTAAATTGTTTGGTTCACTCCTGTTTCTACCAGCTTAGAAAGACTGCTAACCTCAGGCCCAATGGATTGATAGTTGTGATAGAGATGATTATACATGCATTTATTTCATTCTGTCTTGATCACCTGTCTTAGAAAGACTTCCATCAACTGCTTACAAGTTGTTCCAAATAGCTGCTCACAAGCTTCTTCTTAAAGATTTCATGCATGACGTTTTTGCACTGGCTTTAACATTTGAAGTTGCACAAAGAACAGTAAAGCAAAGCTCTGTTGTTGCAATGGCATTAAATTTACTGAAGACCACATTATGACTTGCTAAAGACTTGAAACGCAACATTCAGGACTAAGCTTGGGATTCACCTGGGATTTGAGACTTAACTTGTGGCTTGCAAAACACCGGTTTGATCCCACATCTTGACTAAGTGATCTGACAGGTATTTTCCTCTTAAAATGTTGCTGTGTTTTGCACCTTGGGAACTATAAAGAATTGTTGGGAAATAAAAAAAACTCCACTCAATTGCCTTCTGAAATATAGTGCAGTAAAAGTATGAAGCTGTACAAAATGGAAGCACTCAAACAAAGTACCAGTATCCCAAAACTGTTTACTGCTTGAGTAAATGTAGTTTATTACTTTTCACCTTTAAAAAATGCATAAATATTCAGAATGGCTTAACAATATTGGGCCTGGGGGGGGGGGCTGTGTGAGTCTGCGGTTTGGAGAAGGAGGGAGCAGCAGTGTCAAAAGTGAAAAGCTCAGAGGAAAATTGAAGCCCCATAATGGAAGCATAATGGGCTTAGTGTCAGAGTCTCGCAGACGAGCCGGGGGGGAAGCACGACTGCCGTCACCCTCTCTTACCTCAAGCCAGCATAACGGGGTTTAGGAAGCAACGAGGAGACAACAGCGGGCCCCAAACAGGCTTTAGAGATACACCAACAGCCTAATGGCTGCATGTGGATGGAATTCATAACAATAGGATGGTCACTGGTTGTCTCTTTGTGGGATTGTAACGCATCATGTCTCAGACTCAGGTTGAATACTCAAAAGGTTTCCTCACTACTCATGTAGCGATTTCTCCTCAAAATTCATAAGGAAAGACACAGAAAATGTCATTGAGGAAGGAAGGCTCTATGGCTGGAGTCTACAAAAGTGAAAGATTATACTTTTTTGGGGGGAAAAAAATTACTCTGGGCCCTCTTCTCCCATATGATTTGTGCAGGAGGGGCAGACAGGACATGAAAGCAGATATAGACATTATGTGGAGAGATTTTAATGCACCTCATGTGTAGCACAGCTCACTTGCATCTCAATTCACTCCAGGAACTGTACAACAGCTGTCAAGACAAAAATTGAATTTGAAGCAGTGTCCCTGGTGATGACTACCAATACCGAGCAGACCATCTACTGCTGTCATAGATCTGTGAGTGAGTGACAGGCTGCAGCCAGACATGTTGAGACGGTTATCTAACGCCTTGTGTCAAGGCAGATTTAAGTAAAACACTGAGCCATGAGGGCAGGCGTGGAGCAAGGGAGCGTGTTAGAGAGTAAAGGATTAAGCTTTGTCCCCACTGTTGTGTACAAAATGTGCATTTGCGTCTTCATGAAGCTGTAGTTAAGATCTAGATTTAGTGTATTCTCATCTGGTGGAGTGTGTGTGTGTGTGTGTGTGTGTGTGTGTGTGTGTGTGTGTGTGTGTGTGTGTGTGTGTGAGTGAGCTGATGCAAAGAGAATGTGCTGATCAGAGGGGCTTGAGGACGAGTAAAGCAGATTTGGACTCAGACCATGTGTTGGTTATTTTTGGAGAACATCCAGATCTCTCCCATATGACATAATACTACACAGGCAGGTTGTAGAGTTGTGTGTTGTATGTGCAGTATGGTGTGTGGACAGTGAACATGGGCCAGTTGAGTGGAGTGTGGATTAATGCTATGGATTAAAACAACTGGATGTATTGCGAGTGTCAAGATTGCTGAAACCTTTTTTTCATTTATAAACAAAAATATTCCAAAGTTTTACTGTAAATAAATGTGAGTACTTATGTATGCATGGATCTACATATACTACACAGCATAAACTGTATCTACTGCATGCATGTACTGCATATACAAAACAAACACATATGCTATGTATGTTCAGCACACTTTTTAGGCAGGTCTTAGCATGTTTTAATGTCTTGCAGTTAACTGGTATTGTAGCCATACATTTTCAGTAGTTTGACATAAACACAGTGGGTTATTAAAGAACATCACTGATATGCTTTGATAAATAAATAAATATGCTGTCATGTCTGAGTGAACTTGAGTAATAGTTTCATTACAGCTTGGTTATAACATGGTAATAGCAGTGGGGTAATAGTTTGTTAATGAAGAGGTAATAATTACATAAATTGCATGAAATTCCCGAAGTAATAAGCAGGTAAAGCTTGGTATTAATAGGTATATCTGAGAAATACTGGACTGAAATTTATGTTGCATGGTAATAAGGAGCCAAAAGCAAAGAGTAATAATGTGAAAACATATTTAAAGATATGAATGAGGCAAATACTTTAGTAATATCTTGGTAATGATATGGTGACCTGAAAACAATAAAACTGTTATGTCAGAATAATTCTGGATTAAAAACTATATTATGGCAGCACAGGGTGATAACTTGCTAATAATTAGGTAATATAGGTTGATGTTTTCACAATATTAAAGGTTTTTATCAGTGTAGAACAACAACATCTCATCTTTTGAAGTTATCTAATGAACAGAGAACAAGTCGGAGGGAACTGATTTGTTTAAGACTTTAATGCAATAAATGACAAATGACTAAAGCATTCCTTGAATGTAACACAACTGAATCATGAACAAATGGTCAGAGAAGGCTGACCCAGACTAAAAGGCCTGGCTGGTTGTCAGACCTGGGCAGTAGGAGTGGGTGATATGTATAAAAATCTTCTATCACATTGTGTAACGTTTTTTATCACGAGAACCGTATATATTGTGATATGACCTTTCAGAAATTGTATACCGTTTATAGATAAAGTAAGCGGACGGGAATGTCTGTGTTTGGTTCCTTCAGTGACATAAATACCTGACAAATCCAGATACTTCATCACACTGATGCACTGATATCGTCATACCAATATTGTCAACAAGTGGCCCTGCTCAGAGGTACAGCTACGTCATCACATCTCACAGTAATCGTCATATCACCCAGCCCTACTGGGCATATAAAGTCAATATACAGCATTTAGATCAATGAAAATACATGCGGTGTGCTTCATTTCATATGTCTTATCACATGGAAGTGTTAATAGTTCCAAAGAGCTAAGCCAACAAAATCAAACTCACCTCAAGTATTTGGAAATAAAGTCAAATAAAACCTTTGCAATCCTGTTGAAGATGAACAGTGTGAGTGAGACAAGGACAGGGGTGGGGACCAGGTGGCAGGCGGATGATCTAGCCTTTCGGAGCAGTGTACTGACGCAGGAGAGAGGAGATGGCGCTGGATTCAGTGACCTCCTCAGGAAGAGAGCCCTCCATGTCTTTGATGGACGGGTCAGCTCCAGCGCTCAGCAGGAGCTCCACAATGTCGGCAAACTCGCATGCCGATGCTACGAAAAATGGAGAGGAAGAAGAATAAAGATTAGATGAAAAAGCAATTTAGGAAAACTTTCTGCAAGGCATTTCGCTTTTTAGTCATATAAGAGCAACCAGCAGGTCAAAGTTTTCAGGTCTCAACATCTACTGGATGGATTGGCAACACGTTTGGTGCTGATGTGCCTGACTCCCAGGTGATGCATTTCAACAACTGGTGAAAGTCGACTAGGTTCACTAAGATGGGTGATGAATCAAAAACATTTCTGACGGAAGCTCTGTTGTGTGTATCTATCATTTTCAACTTGGTCATGAAATTTGATCGACATTCATGTTCCCATCACGATGAAATGTATTAACTTTGGTTTGCCTTTTATTTAAAATCTTGCACTGGGTTGGGTGAGTGGACACACATACTGTCCATTAACAGTTATTTTTTTAGGCAAATCTTTTGTCATTTTATTTGCTGATTTAATGATCTGCAGAGTGAGGACGGCCGCTCAGAAATGCACTCTCATTCAGCTGCACAGTACACATCCACTGAGCTGGAGAATGAGTAAGAGGTAAACAGCCTGTCGAGCCAGAATATTTTCACATTTAACAATTAATCAATCATCAATTAAGGGTTTATTTTGACCAAACCAAAGTTTGTGATTGTTGGAAAAGTGATGAGACAAGATGTTTTGAGATGTTCTGTTTTTATATTGTCATTAAACAACTTGTTAACATTGTTATTGTGCGCTTACTGCCATACTAGAGTTAGCATTTAGCTCAAAGCCTTAGTACAGCCACACAGAGCTGCTAATATAGCTTGTAGTCTTGTTGAAATAATAAAAGTTGTTATTCTGCTCATTAATCGTTTATTCTTTACCTGGATAAATGCCATTGCAGGAAATGATGACACATCACTACAGCTCATTCCAGACTGTTATGATGGTGTGTACCAGGTTTGAGTAAATTCGCCTCTTCTGCGTACTGTACTTTAATAAAGTATGTACAGTGCAGCAGTTAATGAAAAGTCCATCTGCAGGCCCAGCACTGACACCAGCCTGGACCTGTGCTTCTCTCAAACACTTCATTTCTGCCCCATTGGCAATTTGTGCCCCACTAAAAGGGTCCTCTCTCTCTCTGTATGAGGGGGAAGAAGAGGGGGGAGGCTTGCACTTTCTTAACCCAGTTAGCAGGTCCCTGCTTTCCCGATCCACCTCTCGCCCCTCTGGCACCTTGCCCCCCTCTCATCTCCTCTCTCTTCCTCTCTTGTTCTGAGTGCTCTTCTCTGTCGGTGTCAATCGCTCACTCCTCTTAAAGAGCGGACTCTGTGCTGCGCCATGATCGCTGATGTCAGCAGCCACAGTGATTGACAGCCAGGCCTTTTAACCTCCAGCCCAGGGGTGGCTGGCGGGCTGGCTGGCAGGATCGCGCGTGTGTGCATGAGATATGATGATACATCGGAATGCATGTGAGTGTGTAAGCAAGCGTGTGTGCACACTCAAGTTGTGTCTAAGACTACTATGAGGTGTGTAAGTGTCAAACTCTATAAGAAAGCACTTCTCTTGCAGCCAACTCAGACTAACAAAGCTTGGCTTATTTTTCCAGCCACGCTTGCAGTCCTCCTCTTGTTGCTCTAAACAGTATTTTATTTAGCCAGCGGTGTGTGTGTGTGTGTGTACGCGTGGAGGGTGTCTCGCCTGGGCCTTGAGCTGTAAAAAGTGGCTGGCCCTCAGGGGAGCTGTAGAGGAGGAGAACAATTTATGGTGAGCAGTAAACCCTCAATTAATCACTTGCCAGCCACTGTGGCCCTGTGCAAAGAGAGGTGGGAATGAATTTTCATTCTCTGCTATTTGTCTCTTGGAGTTCATCGCTTATGTTTATTAGTCATCTTTTTATGCCCCATCCTCAGGGCTTCCTTTTCTGAGGGTGTGTGTTTGTGTGTGTGGATCTCCGGTGGGTGATGCAACATGCCCACCCCAACGCCACCAACAGATGGTCCAGCCACACACACACACGCAGACACACATGCAGACACACACACAGAGGCTCAGAGGACAGGGGAACCGCCCCTCAGGGACATGTGTGTTGGGGCATGAGAGGGTCAGGGGAGTCTAAGGACCAGTGCTGATTTCCTCTGGGAGGCCCGGCGATTATTACACACACACAGAACAAAACCAGACACGCACCCACACATTGCACACATACATACCAAAGGACACACATATGCATGCACCCATGGAGAGGACTGAGAGAAACTGGGTGAAAAAAACTGTAGAAAATAAAGATGAGGAATGGAGGAGAGAGAAGGCGAAGAAGAGGAGGTAAAGATGACAAATTTGTGGACAAAGAGCGGGTGTGTATACAGAGAACAAGCTGCTGTATATAAAGAGAGTGCGCACACAGACAACATAATGATGTCAGTGTACAATAAATGTGAAGAGTTTCGTTCACCATTTGACAAACAGACACATTCCACTTACAAAAAGCTTTATAGCAGAAAAAGAAAATAAATTTTGCCTTTTTTTTCAACGAGATTGTACAACATTTTGGAGTGCAGAGATTAATAAGAGAGGCCTTCTTACCATAATGTAGTGCTGTCTGTCCTTCATTATCCTGTAAGACAAAAACAAGTCTTTACATCAACAGACCTGTGACCAGGGGAGGATAAAATACCCCAGAGTGCAAATTCAAAGAATAATAACAGGTGTGTGTGTGTGAGAGAAATGACAAATTACTTTGCACAAACTTCCCAAGAGTCAACAGGCAAACTTTCAGCTCCTAGAATACCAATTGGCTCCTACGTGTCGGTTGTGGACACACAGGGTGCCATGTTTTCATTGTACCAAAGGGGGATTATGAGAAGATGAGGTATTGATTTGAGAAACATGTGACCTGCAAATCAAATCTTTCAACTTGACATCCATCTCTGATCAACCTGAACCAACAAGCAACTGAAACAGTGCAGGTGCCTCCAGCATCATGTGTTGAAGTCCTAACACCAGACCAGTGTTAGACCAAACCGTACGTCTCAACCCTGGCAAACTGTTGTGGTCAGACCTCAAGCTAGATGGGAGGTCTTAGGCTGTATTCAGACCAAATAAGGCACTGCAGTGACTAAGACAGGGTAGTGCATGTGTTTATTTGTGCTTAGAACATAACCGCTGTGAAACAATTAGAAAATAATAAGAAAAAGGAGGCGACACTTCAACAATGGGATTCTCGGTGGAGTGCTAAAAATCAAATCCAATGAGCATATTCCAAAAATTGAAAAAGTAGCACAAGCCGTCAAAAAAAAAAAAAAAAAAAAAAAAAGAACCCCAAACACCAAAGAAAGCTTCTTGATGTCACTATTGTGTAGCATTAAATGCAAGTAAGACCCAAACATTAAAGCTGGGTACACAGATTTGAAATGTCAACACCACAGAAACAAGAAAAGGCTGCTATTTATATGGATCTGTATATTTGTTCAGTATTATTATTATTATTAAGTTATATTGAGGATATTGTCCATTAGGGGTGGGGTAGGAGGACTGTTACATCCTTGATCCTTGACAGCCAGGATAACCTTGTTATTAATAACAATTTATAACAATTTAAGAATATTTTACACTACAGTAGGGAACAAACATAAAACAAGATGACAAGGGAGAGGCAGTGCCTGGACTGTTCATTATAGTTTATAATAATGCAGCGTACTGACAGACGTTTCATAGATGAGTCGAGCGTCTCTGATCTGAATGCAGATCTGTCTGTCACTGTTAACACAGACTCAGGTCTACAGTGTATTTCATACTTCACTGATAAACCACGGAAGTGCACAGTAACATTAGGATTCAGGAGCAAAAAAAAAAGAAGTTTTTATATCATGTGGATACATCTGGACACAGCTGGGAACAGTAGTTTTTAGCAAACGTGACTTAAACACAGGGAAACTGTGCATTTGTTAGGGACTATTTTCTGCCGTGGATAATTGCACATTCAGTGCTTTGATGAGTATTTTCAGCAGCAGGACAGTCTTTGTGGAACTGACTCAAAATAAGCTACAATAAACTGAGTCAAAATAAACTACGGCTGCAAATATACTATGGTTGAAAGAATGCATGCAATGATGCTTTTAATAGGTTTTGTACAACAGTGAAGTTGTATGGTACAGAAGAATCTGCCATGCCAGGCTTTGAATAGTCAGACAATAGTTGTTAGTAGAGAAAATCACTGTTGATTTTGGTCTTTTTGTGAGAGTCAATAAGAAAAACATGAAAAAAATATTTACAGCCTTATCTTTGAAATGAATTAACCATGGTGGTCATTTGACCCTGACATACAACAGCTCAGTGACAATGGACAGAACACGGAGTGTGAGAGAGTGACCAGAAAAATCAGTGGTGGTCTTTGTGTGCATGTGTGTGTGAGTGAGTGAGTGTGTGTGTGTGTGTGTGTGTGCATGAGGATATGTGGGTGTCTGTCTTTTGAACAGTACAAATGATACTCGGGGTCAAGAGGTCAATGGTAGAGGTATAATTCTTGTTAGAACTGTGGATTGGGGACAGGGACGGGGAAATGTATGTCCATGTGTGTGTGTGTGTGTGTGTGTGTGTGTGTGTGTGTGTGTGTGTGTGTGTGCAGGTATAAGAAGACACAATATATGACAGGCATCATCAACAGGAGATTCAGCTCTTAATCACTGTTCCAGCCTGCCTTTGCACCTCATAATGATGATAAATGGTCAAACTGTTGCCTGTGTGCAGTCATTGAGCCAAGAACAAAGGTTTCAAACTCTCAGCGACAGATTAAAAGCCAGCAGGCGCGGTGACATTTCCTCCTGTGTCGAAAAATGTCACTGCAGTGGAAATACTTCCAAATTACTCAAACTGTTATGGTGAAATTATTCATTAGTCTTTCCACCTTTGCCCTTCTAACAGCAGATCCTCTCATGCAGCTTCCTGTTTCGGTTACTTCCATGTCCTTCCTCTGCTCTCTTCCAATCCTTCCTTCTCTTTCTTTTCTGACCTCTCTTTTCCTCAAAACCCCACCTCCCTCATCTTTTCTTTCATTACCTCACCCCTCTTTCCCCCGCTTCTCTCCTTATATTACCACATCCACCTTCTCCAGCTTCTCTCTTTTCCATTCAGTCTCCTCTTCAGTCTTAATCCTGTTCAATCCCTCCTTTCCTTTCCCTTCTCTCTGTCTTCGTCCCTTATTTCCCGACTTCTCTCTCTAGCTGAGACCAGTGCAGAGTGATCCTATTGTTGTGTTTCTCTCTGTCTCTCAGGGGCAGCACTTCAGGGACCTGCTGATTGGATTAGAGCTTTCTATTCCCTCTGGGTGGATCACAGAGCACAGATGCAAATCGCCACCAGCGTGGAAAGCGTGCTGTAGTTAACCCAAGACAACAATGCTGTCTGTCTGCGAGTCAAATCACAGCCTGTGATGTGTTAGGGACATTGTGTCTGTCTCTCACAATGATGTTGCCTCTCCAGAGAGAGAGGGACAGAGGAAGTGGGCAGAGCTGTACGATCCAAATGCTCCGGGGGTAAAATTTTACTGCACAGGCTTTTTCTGCCTTTAAATTATTTTAATTGACAATTCATCTGTCAAGTATATTCTTGATTAATCAAGTTGTTTGGTCTCTAAAATGTCAGAAAGTAGTGAAAAATGTTGATCACTGTTTCCCAAAGTCCAAGATAATGTAATAAAATGTCTTGTTTATTCAGTTTCAGATATTCAATTTACTGTCATAGAGGACAAAAGAAATCAGAAAAGACTCGCATTTAAGAAGCTGAAATCAGAGAATCTGGACATTTTTTTTTTTCAGAACAAAAGGAAACATTTCACACATCTATTAGATAAGACAGTGTGTGACTCCCGCACACTGTCTAACTTGCAATATATCATTTATTTGTGACATTGTGGTACTAGACCAGTTTGCCTGATGAAGGTCTAGTACTGAAACGTTGCAAATAAATGATGTATTGCAAGTTAGACAGTGTGATTTTAATAGTTTTATTCAGTGAAAATGAAAATTGTGATGCAAGAATGATCATTCCGACTAATCATGAATCATATTATAATCACAAAATCTGTCAAAATAATCACAATAGAATTTTTTAAAACTATATCCTGCAGCCATATCTGCGATATGTACAGGGCGTCAGCGTGGTCTTAAAAAGTCTAAAATCCAGTGATCTAAATTTTAGTCCAATAAATGATTTTGACAAGTCTAAAAAAAATGATTGAACTAATGAAGTTAACACTACTTTTGGAAAGTTGTATTGTGCTGTCTCACTTTTAAATGGTGGCTAACAGTAGCCAAATATATAAAAGTAAGTATTTTTTAATTAAGGGGAGCTATTTTGTCCAGTATGGATGAGAAATAGGTCTTAAATTGCATTTCTAATGATCTTAAAAAGTCTTAGATTTTACTTGTTGAAACCTGCAGAAACCCCGTTTTTAGAAAAACGCACACACACACACACACAGAGCCTGGCACAATGGGACAGTGACAGATGTTTACAGCCGGGGCCAAGAGAAAGACCTTGATGCACATAAATACATACAGTTATAATTAAAGTGTAAGGGGTTTAAACTCTAATCTGCAGCGGGCGCTAATCTGCAGTTCGTTGTTTGGCAAGCACGCACACACGCACACACGCACACACTCACACACTCACACACACACACACACACACACACACGAGTAAGAATGAGAGGTTGTTAATTCCAAGCAAAAAAAAAAAAAAAAAGTGCCTTACCTAACACTCAGTACAGAACTGACTGGGGCTAAACAATATGGTTAAAAAATCAGATTGTGATTAGTTTGACAGATATTGTGATTGCAATATGATTCATAATTAATGGGAATTATTATTTTTGCATCACAATTTTTTTCACAAACTATTAAGAGCATGATGGTGGGACATTTGTTGGGGTCTGAGCATCAAAAAAGGAATATTTCAATTAATTGTTCAGCCCTAGAACTGGTTATTTAAAGTGCAGTGATACTAAAAGTAAAGAAAAACTAAAGATACAAGTGCATGTTTGTGAGGAAATATGTGGAGCATGTCAGCGTATGTGCACAGCGTACATGCTTTCTGCATGTTCATGTGAGGGGTCAGCGGCCTGTCCTCTCAGCGTTCCCTAATGCCCCTGCATCCAGGACGGAGGCTTGATGGAATCACAGGAAATTGGATTGTCTTCCATTTGCTTTGGAAGCAGCCTGGAAGAGACACTCCCTCCCCCTCCAACCCCCATCCCACCCACCACTCCCCCAATACCTGCAGTTTCCCCCCCTCCTCCTCCACTCTGGTGCACCCCTGTTCCCATCCCATTATGGAGGCATGTCGCACCGAACCCCTGCTTTTACATGTCATCCAAAGTTTCCCCTTGCGGTGCAGAAATGCTGGGCTGGATGTCAGCAGAGTGCTCAATAAAGCAGCTGCTTGCACAATACCAGCAGCAGCAGCAGCAGAGATCCAGCACTGTGTAGTGTATCACCCTAATGGGGTGGAGCAATATGCTTAGGAGCAGCATGGATAGGGATTGATCTATTAGTACAATTGCAGTTTTGCTGAATTTAAGTCGCACCAATCTATCATTTCTCACACAAATGATGTGAAGCAAGATGGATGAAAGAGACAGACAGCAAATCAAGATATGGCAAGATATGAGAGCCCACTACTTTTTCTTTTAGTTTTGTGCTTTTACAGATGAAAAAAAAAAATAATGTAACTAGTCCAGAATTGGTCCAAAGTATAAAGATGTGCATGATTAGTTAGCTAAACAATCAAAGGTGGCTAGAAATACTGGTTGGTGAAACTAATTATTAATATTTAATTCATTTATAACTAGACTTGGGCATTTGGAGTTAGCTTGGAGGTGAATGCTGCTCCTTCACGTCAAAAGGAGCCAGCTGTGGAGGAACTGCAAAGTGTTGCTGTGTGTATATATTTGTATCGTTCAGTCACATGGTCTGTAACTGTTTATGCGCAGAGAATGCACGAAAGGACTATCACAGATGTTGTGTTCACTTCTGCAAAGTGGTTTAACTTGTTTTTTTCCGTTAGCCTGCCTTCACAGACCTGGAACGACGGGACAAGAATACACCAAACGTTCAGCTCAAGCTCTTTACTCCAGCAGTGAGCGGAGGGATCAAGGGCGTATCAGAAGCGGAAACTTAACTCAGTCAGGGGATACAAATAGGACACAGTGGTCCCTTGAGTCAATCTCTGCTCGAAACTAGGTTTCAGTTTGTCAGTCTGTCTGTGTTTCATTCTGTTTGCCTGTGTCCGAGCCAGAGGAGAGATTGTGGGAGGAGGTTAAAGGTCTGTCAAATCCACCTCCAGCTGTGGAGTCTGCTGCAGCACATGACACTGAAGACAGCACAGTGTGTGCGGTGTCCTCGTGGACCGTAAGAGCTCTCATGTTTCCATACCTACTGTCAATGGTTCTTATGATTCATGGAGGGCGATCTGAAGGCCACTGTAAGAATTTGCTTTCTCTAACACCGTCCTTTTCTTTTACTTTTATTTTGTGCCACCGTGTTTGTGTGCCACTCTAATATTTATTAATAAGAAGTATGTCATTCTCAATAGAAACAACAATTTAAATGGTATTCATTTTGACATGGACATAACATTACTGGCACACAATGGCTTCATCAGTGTCTTTCATTAATAAATGTTTTGTCTGGAAATAAAAAATACTACTTAAAGGTGCTGGAATTTAACATCAATGAATCATGACTGCAGTCATTTTGAGACATTAGTGTAATTACAGTAAACAAAAGACCTGGCAGTCATCTTGGCTACGTCACAAAACAAGAGGAGGGTTTTGTACTCCCAGAGTGAGCAGTGCAACACTCAACCTGAGAGAAAAAATTGTTGACCAAATCATCATATTGTGCTATCTTTTTTTTGAGGAACTTGATTATTTTGCTCAATTCATCTAAACAGGCAGCTATTTTAAAAGTGGAACCACCTCAAGTATAAGTTTATAGTTAATACAATTACATTTTAAATAAGAGTTTAAAGTTTGGTGCAACATAATTGAAAGTTAAACCATGATTTAAAGGAGTTAAAAAAATAAAACTTCCTGGTGCAACCCAGCCTCAGAGTTTCTTAATGGTAGACAGATGATTAACTGCAAAAGCTATAAGCCATAATTTCCAACATGTTTCTGAAAAGTTGCAGCCGCTGTAGTTGAAAACAAACACTAATGCACTCGGCCACTTGCTCTGCTGACGTGCATGTGAAGATGTCTTTGTCTTGATTCTGAAAACCCATTCTTAAAACAGAAAACACGTTTTTGTTTGAACTTAAACTCTACTAGATCTATTTCTTTCTCACCATCATATCATCTCTGTCCAACTCTTACTTTCTGTTTCACCTTCAGCTCTTTTTATCTCATCTTTCTGTCTCAGCAAACTTTTCTTCCTCTCCTCCTTTCTCCGCCTCCCCCTTTTCTCCCCCCCACTGTCCCTGACAGCAACATTAAACAAGTGGGGAAAAATGGACAAGCAATTATGATTTATGATCAATGCATGCAGCAGCTGCTGACTTTTATAATGACAGTGGTCGGGGGAGGGAAAGAGAGAGTGTGTGTGTGGATCAGTCTCCAGTGTGTGTGTGTGTGTGCGCGTGGGGAAGATGAGGGGTGAATCGATAGGCGACTGGGATCATTGGTATGCAGATTCCAGCAGATAGCATTATGATGAGCAGGTGCCATTAATCAGAAAGCAGAACACAGATCTGAGTAAGATGGAGGAGAGGACGACCTCCTTCAGCTGGTCCAATCTGTAACCAAAGCAGCAACTGTTGCACCAGCATCATGGACCAGACAGAACCAACCTGAAGCACCATGCTGGTGGTCAAGCATTTTTTAGAAAAAATATTACCAATCCTGCACACTTTTCTGCTAATCGTTCTCTAAAACATCAAGGACCATTCATTTTTGGCGTTTTTGTTTTGTTTCATGCAGTCATGCACATTTCAAAATTGCAGCGACTTGAAATCCGCTTGATGTCGGTCAGATCAATTGGCTCCTCTGGCCCTTGACGACCACAATTTGGCCTTTTGATCATTTATAAAGATGAAAAAAGTGACTTAATTTAAATAACCTGCTAACATTCTATGTTTATGGGTGTTTACATTGTTTACTGGGAGACTGTCATGATATTAGTAGCCTAATGAGCCCATTCATTCGTTATGTCTGTTGTTACAAAGACATCCGTTATTTTAAAAGGTTTTAACTCAAGTTAAGCAGAGGGAATTTTGAGTCAAACTGAATGAAAAAAATGGCAAATGCAATGCAGTGTTACTTCTAATGTAGGACTACAAAGATGCACTATTTCATCCTGGGCATAATGAAAAAACACAAAAAGATGCATTGTTTGTTGGTCATATGGAGTTAAAATATAACCAGTTAAAATATTTTGTGTGCCAAGGACTATTTATATCATGACAGCTCAAGAATGAACATGCAGAATCATCACTGAAATCCTTCAAGGCAGCAAGAAATTATCACACAAACATATATTGCGTTGCCTGCGCATGCACATGAGTTTGCCCTCTGTTTGCTGTGTATGGTTCTGCATGTGTGTGCGTTGGGAAGGCCCCCTGTGTTAAAAGGATCTGCAGACCCGGGCCAGCCCTAATTGAATCTGGGTCTCCTCTCTGAGCAGGGAGAGGTAACCTTGCCACTCAGAGTGTGAGCACTGCCACCCACGGTCAAATTAGCCTGACGCCAAAACTCACTGCCCTTCACACAGCCTGAGGGTGTCCTTTAGGTGCCCCGGTGGTCCCCCTCCCCCCCCCTCACACCCACAGCTGCCATCAGCAGTCTCACAGTTTGGGAAGGAAATCCTGAATGACTCACAGGTCCAGAGCTGACAGGGATTATAGATGTATATTGTGCCAGAGATGTCAAGAGGCTGAAAAGTGTGAAGCACCTGACTTCAGCACATCTCTTCCACCAAAAAACATTTCCTGAACAAAGTGTAATATGAGTACCTACAGCCATGTTCAATCTCATACATGCTTAGAAATAAAGGTCTCAAAAGTGTTCTTTCTGAAGGTCTGATGTTCTATCTAGAACCATTTGCTTCTAAATAACAATTTTTTGAAGAAATTGTCTTATAAATCAATGGGTTATATGGGATTTATTTAATTTTTGTGTCATCTAATGCAATGAATAGGTTCTTGGTAGCACTCTCTTGGAAAGGTTCTAGATAGAACTCTCATTAGACATTCAAAGAGTTCTTTCTAGAACCCCTTGGTTGGGTTCTACATGAAACCATTGGCGTTTAAAAAAGTTTTCTCAATAGAACACCCTGTTAGGGTTCTTTTGATATCACCCTTAGAAGGTGAAAAAGGTTCTGAAGAGAACTCCAAGAGAGGGTTCTGGGTGGAATCATCACACCTTAGAAGGGTTCTCTGCAGAACCACTCACACAGGCCTTTTCCACCAACATGGAACCAGCCCCAGTCCACTTCAAGCACCTGACTTTAAAACAGTTTGAAACATTTCTACCTAAAGCAAACTGATTCGGAGCCCAAAAAGTTGGTTCCCAGCTAGAACCAAAAATAGCATGTTTTTCTCTGTAACAAAGTAACCATGGCAACACCCTCTGTTGATGATATCCTTTATAACAATGGTTCCAAGAATGGTTCCACTTAAAACTGGTGGAAACGTGGGCTGGTTCATAGCATCAAAGCTCTTGAATGGAACTGGTTTAAGAATCAGAGCTGTTTTGGTGAATAAGGCCTTAGAGGGGGTTCTGGATGGAGACGGCTCAAGGTATGACCCCTTACGTTGGGTTCTAGATAGAAACCTTTAAAAGAGTTCCAGGTGGAACCTTTATACAAGGATCCACAACAGGGACAAGCTGAAGAACTCTTTATGGTTTTTGTTAACATCTTTATTGCAGCTTTACCCACAATACTCTGATTTTCCTGTCTTTCTCCGTCACACCAGACAAAAGAAGCCCAAATCTCCTTTCTCTCCACCCAGTTCTCTTCATCCACATCTTCCTCCCCTCCACACGTTCCTCCCCTCCCCATGTCGCCCGACTCGCTTGTTCCCATGGGACACCTTAGCCTCCATTAAAGCCATCAGAGAGGAGGATAAGGTTGAGACTGAGAATTAACATCACCAGAGGCCCCCGTCTGTCCTCCTGCGGCTCATCGATGATGTTTAAAAAGAAATATATGAAATAAATAAATACATAAAAGAGTGTAATATGAAAATCAATGGCCAGGCAGCGGGGGCTGCGGCTGAGGCATTTGGAGTGAGGGACTCATAAAGCTGAGTACTGCGGGAGACTGATGGAAGGCAAAACACTTACTTTGTTTATTCTCTCTCCTCACCCCCGTCCCCTCCCCTCGCTGTCTGTATCCACCTCTCACTCTCTCAGTCTCTCCCCCCCTCTGTCTGAAACGGTCGAGGACAGCTTTAATGCTCCTGACAATTTATGTGGATGGTTAAGAACGATGGAAATCAAATAGTTGAGTGTAGGCAAGGCCCAGTGAGTGGCCAATAAGAAAGAAACAACAGCTGATGATGGCAAAGAGGACTGTTACCTGCTGGAATGGCTCTTTAGGCTGCACTATTACTGTCAAGTCGCTGGCTCTTTTCTGAGTGCTCATATTATAGATTCATAACTGTATCTATGTCCGATAGGCCCTTTTAACACAGCGCTGCAACAGCTTTCATTTCATCGAGTCCAGCTAATGTGCAGCAAGTACTAAATATGAATCCTATAAGAGCACCTTACAGTGTAACTTATAAAATGTCAAGTGGTGTGTGTGTGTCTGTGTGTGGTGGCTTTGGTGTCTTTTATGTGTGTGTATTAGACTTTGTGAAAGTGTGTCTTTGCTTGAAAGTGGTAAACATTTAAAAGACCTGTCAGACAGATTCTCCTCTGTCCATTTAATAAGTGTTAATCTTCCAAAAGAAAACAAATAAACATCACAAAATACTAAAAGAAACATTGCCCTCCTCTGCTTTAACATGCATAGTAAGACAGAAAAAAACACACACAAATTTGTTAATGCAGAAGCAGAAGCTATGACTCGTCTTCTCAAAGATTTCCTTCAAGCGTCTTCCTACCAATGGCAGAGCGCCCTGGGCTTCAGAAGCAGCTGCAACGCCATCTGAGGCCACATTCAGGGCTGAGCAAGGGCGTTAATCTGTGCTTAGAACAACATAACCGCTACGAAACAATCAGGAAATAATGTTTTCTGTTACTAATTCACCGGCTTTCTCACTTCCAGCACTCGCTAACCTCATTTAGCGTCAAACTTGCATGACCACAGTTGTGCTCTCTCGCTCTCTCTCTCTCTTAAACAAATGGACACAAACCAACTGAAAGCTCTTGGTATTGCTATTTTGCAGCATAATGTTGAAGCAAGACCCCGCATGGAAGTGGGGTACACAAAATAAACAAAGTGAGGACACAACAGGAAGAGTCCATGAACTCCACTTGGATAGCGCCCGGTTTCAGAGATATTTCAGGCTGACTGTGGACCAGTCAGACAGCTGGCTCATAATTGGCTGCTGCAGCATGACATTGGGTTGCGTTTCTCCAAAAGTTGGTTCTGCTTTAACTTTTCTGCCGCAAGCCACTGCTTTTTGTTCAGCATCCCCCGCCGCCTCAGAGTAAATGCACTTCCCCCTTTCAAAATGCTATGCTACAATGCAAATATAAAACTGGAGTAAAGCAGTCATGCTGATTGATGAGAAACATGGTGACCAATGGTTTAATACACCCAGAGAGATGAAAAAGACACATGCCATGATATGAACAATGGAGCAAAATCTTAAACAAATTAACACTGCACCACAATATAAATTCTAATATCATCCAGATCTTAAAGAAACAGAGCAGGTAAACAAAGATATAAGATCTTGAATCTTTGTTTACCTGCTCTATTTCCCCCTCCGTCCTGCTTTATTTTCCATTTTTATTCTTTGAATCCTCGATAAATTCCGTCTTCTCACTTTCCCACCCAGCTGCCCTCTCTTTCTTAAAGACCCTATGTATTCTGGGGGATAGGTTGCACAATTACAGACACACAGACGCACACAAGCACACAGACACACACAGACACGCATGCACACACACAATTATGACGAATCTTGCTGGATATTTGTTATGACTGGCCTGACTGAGCCATTAGTTATAGGAGGCAGTGCTGGGAAAGGGGAGGGATACAAACGTGTAATAATGCCTCCACCATAGAATTTCAATCAACCACCATGGTGTGTGTGCGTGTGTGTGCGCGTGTGTGTGTGTGTGTACCGCTCTGATCACACAAGTAGTTGACACCACAGTAGAGGACACAGATGAGAGGGTTCAGTGTTCTTTGTTTGCTACAACAGCAGACTGAGCTTGAATTCAAAAAGCTCTAAGACGTCCACAGTAGATCTGCAGAATATCCACAGAAAAGGCTGCAAAATTTAATTTTTGCTGAAGGTTGCGACTCCACTATGAAATGTAATGAATATTGATACAGGTTTATTATGCTTTTTTATGAAAAATGTGCATGAACAGATGCTAATGCTTATGATTGGTTGACTTTGACTAAAATGAAATATTTTCTCTGACATGCTACTTGATTTGTGAGAAGGGATTTGGCACAAATCAAGAATATTTTATTTAGGAAGCTGTCCCAAACACTCTCTCCTTTTAGAAAAAAGAGGCAGCCTTGTGCTCTTTGGTAATTGCAGTGGTCCATATTTATACGGCAGCCTGACGTTTAATATTTTTTCCATTCATTCAACATGCAGCACATCTGCACTATTTCATAACAACAACAGACTATTATCAAGATATGACAGTTTTCTTCAGGTTCAACTTGTGCACATCGTACCAAATTGTCTGCGATTTTTTTAAATTTCCAAAAACCCAGTCAGCGCTGGTAATAAATCTGAAACATTTACTCAATTGATCAATTAGTCTACTGATGAAAAATTAATCTGTAAAATATTTGATAGTCGATGAATCATTCCTGTAAATCATTGAGCAGAAAAGCTGCACTCTCTGGTTTCAGCTGCTCAAACGTAAGCAGTTTGCAGCTTTTTCTCTTTTATGTAACATTTAATTTAAAAAAAAAAATCAAAACTGCAATATCTTTGGGTTTAGACTGTTGGTTCAGGAAATTGATACTGTGATGGGCAATTTTTTGATGTTTTAGAGCAGAAGTGTCAAACGTACAGCCGAGGGGCTACGATCAGCGTCCAGGCTCACTATATGACTTTGCGAAGTGTAAAAATTGTAAAGCAGTCATTAATTCCAGACTGGAATATGGTTCTCTGGTCAATTATTGTGGTCATATTAAAGATATTGAACATTATGCAAAATACAAAATAATCTGTATCAGTCTTCTATCTTAAAGCAAAACTGGTGGATCCCTTTTGTTAGGCACTGCCAAAACATTTGATTTGTAAATGATTTGTAAGGCGGGGGGGAAAATCAGTCTTCTTCCTCATTAGTTTCCACTTTAGTTGGGGTTGTGTGATGATGCAGCATTACTACACAAGAGTGGAAATGGAACATTAAAAGAATTTCTTGATCGCGATAAGTTGTTTTAATCATAAACAAATAAAATTCTATATTGTTGTTCAATTCTAAAATACATAAATGTTTTGTGCATTTATAGATCCACTGTGATCAATATGTTCTAATGCACTGGCTGAGACCTTGTAGATATTACGCTAACTTTTCTTCAGACATCAGGCTGTTCATCATCTATTTCATAAATGGATGGTTCATTAATTGTAATCATTTTTAAAATGTGTTTTTTCTTCTTTACACTAAAAAGGGGAACATTTAGAGGTGTTGTTATTTATAGGTTATCATGCAATAGTTTTACTGGTCTGGCCAACTTGAGATCAAATTGGGCTGTATGTGGCCCAAGAACTGAGTTTTACAACCCTGTTTAATAGGCTAAAGCATTATAATAATTGATTCACTAAAAAACAATTAACAGATTGATTGAACATGAAAATAATTATTAGCTGCAGTCTTAACTGGTATATGAGCCTCGGTTATTCGTGTGGATTTATCTCAATGTGATATCAGTCTTAAAAACATTTTATTTTTTATATAAAATAAATATGAATACATCAAACAAAATCTGTGCTGTGTGGGATGCTTTAGACTTGTCAGAGCTCTCAGATGAACAAACTATTGATTGAACACTGGTCCTAAATTACCTTAAACCTATTTTTGGCATCTTGTACTGCAATGTCTATCACTTATTAGTTGCTTATCAGCCAACATTCACCCCAGTACTGGCATAACAGAGGCTAGCAGCTAATAGGACACTGACGCAGCCAATGTTAAAAATTACATGAAATCAGGAAATATCCTTGTATATCATACTAATTTCCCCAAGGTCTTCACTGACATCTGTCAACATTTATCAGTAAAGTTGAGGTTTCACACACAGTCGTGAATATACTGTTTCACTCCATTATTTAGACAACCAACAGAGCAAGTCCACCCACACCACTCATCAATATCAAGTCATTGGATCCATACCTTAAGAGAGACTTTGCCATTACAAATCAGACATACAGACATCTGTGCAGAGCTCCCTCTCAGCAGACAAACTGTTAAAGATTACTATGTGAAATTTTCTACAATCAAATAATAAAAGTGCACTGAAGAAATCAAAGAAGATATAAAAGATATTCCAGTTGAATACAAACAAACAGCCGCACACTAACTGCCCAGACATCCCTGCAGGTTCTCCATGCAGACTATGTGTGTGAGACTTGTTGTGTGCTCTCTAGCCACCAATTGTAGGCCGCCCAGTCAGATATTTATTACTATTGATCTAGCTGGTCCTGGCTGGAGACTTTTGTTCTGCCGGCTCGAGGCTCTGACCTCAATTAAGTTATGAATTTCTATCTGATAGACTGGGAGCGCTTGGGGCCTGCCGTGGCCGTGCTACCACGCTGGATTAATTAGAATTAGCGGTGCTGCGAGTCGCCCTCCCCGCCTCATGGATCATGTTGTTTTAATACAAAGTAGAGGCGGAGGCGAGGGAGGGATGGAGTGAAGGGGACGGGAGCTTGTGGGGGGGAGGGGAGAGTGATGAGGAGAGGCAGACGGAAAGGAAAAAAAAAAGGAAAAAAGAAACAGGAATGAGTCGAGTAAAAGCATGTGAGACGCGACCATGTGCTTAAAACCTGCGCTGCCTTTTCATCCAATCTTCTTACTTTAACAACGTTTTCTTCCTGGCATTGTGTTTGTGTTGTGTTAACCTGCATCTTACCTGTCTGTCCTGTTTGTCAGCCTAATCCCACCTCTGTCATTAACCCTCTCAGTAATCATCCTAAATAAGACATCCCTGACCTTTGTTGTAGTCTGCAGCACCTCCAAACCAAAGCCCTGCCTTTTCGACTCCACTTTCCATGAATGGGCGTGTTCTGACTATATTTCCATGGTAACCCTACAGCTTGTTGGGAGGGTTAGAGGAAGGTCTGGGATTTCCTCCTGGAAACCAAAAGTTGTGTGTGTGTGTGGCATGAGGCTTAACTGTGGGTGTGGGATTACACCGTCTGGACAGAGAATGACCACACAAACACACGTCTAGACCAATGAAAGGATAAAACTACTCAACTTTCAGTCACACAAAAGGGAACGTTATCACTCAAATTCACCAAATACCTGTGACTCCCCACTTTTAAATGAACCATCTTCATTTTCAGTTATTTTCATTGATCTTTTCTCAAAGGAATAGTTCAACATTTTGGTAAATACACTGCTTTCCTTTCTTGCAGAGACTCAGATGAGAAGACTGATACCACTCTGACATCCGTATGGTAAGTACACAGCTGAAGCCTGCAGATGGTTAGCTTAGCACTACTATGGCTGTTGTCATATACTCGGTAATGTGTTGTTTTTTTGTGTGGAGTGGAGGACTACACCTAATTGTTTTCTGTTGACTGGTGATCACATGACGTATCCTTTAAAAAGAGAGCTTGCTGACGTCATATACGCTCTGATGAAGGCTTCTTACTAAAATGCCTCTACACAGCAGAGAGTGACAGGAAATATTTGCCAACAAATAATCTGGTACCCCTTTTACCTTCTTCTAAGGTCTTGTTGTACTTGCTTTTATTTTTTTCTGTTACAGATGCCACTATGCATTTTTCTTGCCTTTTGTTGCATTTCCTGGACTCAAAATCTTCAAATCTGGAATCTGAATCAGGTCAGTTACTTGTAAATAGTCCTGGGTATTATTTGAAATTCTTAAATATTTATTTTAATATGAGTAGTTTGAGCACCTATGTCAAAACAGTAGTTTTTTCATGTATCACACTGGGGAATTTTTTTAATCTTTTATTCTTCAACAAAATAAACTATAGATTAAACTGTATGAAAAGGTCATATCATGATCGTAGTGATTTATAGTATTATCATGGTATCATTAAAATGTGCTGGAAATGTTCAAGAAGTCCCATTCCCAATTTTTTGAAATGCCATCATGTCCTTTGCCATCTGCAGGCTGCACCTGTGCCTGGGGGCCTGCTGCTAACCTTGGCTGATGCTGGACAGTTATTTTCTGAGAGTGTGGTAATCAAACACGGTTTTATCATGAAACCAGTAATCATTTCATCCCCAAAACAAACTTCTAGAAGACATCCGTTACCATCATCTGTTCAAGTTTGTCTAAATACAAAGCAGCTGCTGAACACCTTAAGTTAATAACATGCAGCATACAATTGGCAAAGTTAACTAGATTCAAAGTTCATTCTTGATATTTAAATGTCTTCAAAGAAAAACAAAATAAATTGAAATTTAAAAATCTGGCTCTCACTGCTCAGATAGAGAGACATACTTTGGATATAAGCTATGAAAGTCTGATACTGTAATGTCTTTAAAACAGTAACACTTCTCCTGGTTGAACAAAACGCAACTAAACCCTAATTACTGATGAATTTGTCCTGTGCGATCTCTTTACACTGCTGTCGTGATATGATGGAATGTCCTAAACTTAAGCTAATGCCTCATTAATGCTCTTAAATACATTCGAGCACACAGAATATAAATCCAGTGTTTAAGCCATAATTTCCATTATTACATTAAGTGAAGCTTTGTTGTCATCTTTCCCACAGTTTGCGCCGTCTGTCCCACTTTCTCTGGATGTATCCGCTGAGGGAGCAGTGAGGATGGGTGGAGGTAGCGGGGGGAGGGATTGATGTACAGTACGAACACCAGGGCCGGATCTACAATTGGCAGGTGGCAGAGCTGTGATCTGTGTATTCAAACACACACAGCTACCTATTGTAGTCCCTCTCTGCTGCCTTGATCCTGGATTAACTATCAAACGAGCCCTTAATGCAGGTTACCAGGGTTTGGGAACAATTCACTAAAACAATCAGTTGATTAATTTCAAACGATTTTCCTCCTCTGCCAAGCAAATAATAATACTTTTTGTTTTAACTCTCAAGTCCCCCTCCCCTTTTTAATCAACAAATTAAGCATAAATCATGTTTGATCTTTATTTACTGGTTGCTCGGCAGTTGGTAGAGGTCAAGAGAGATTACTGGTCGCTCTAATAGCCTGCAAACAACCCAAACATTCCTCTATTCCTCTCATGAACACACACAGCCTCTCATACTCTTCATTTCATGTAACATGGGCAAGAAGGACAGAAGCATAAAGCCGTCCATCAAATTTTTATCTTTTGCTAATATAACAACAATGCTTCTGTCCTTTCCTTCGTTTCTTCCTCACATCCTTTCCTCATTGACTTAACACGAAGAGGAAAAAAACAAAACAAAAACGAAAGGATGTTCGAGCAGATTCTAATGAGAAGCATATCGTTCTGTAAGCTTCACATAGTGAGATAATTTGGCATTGAGACAGAGTGGTATGATTTAGCTGACTATATTTTTCTCTCAGCCACCTCTTTGCCACCTCATAAATCTGCTTCCAGTAGCTCTGCAGCTGCGGAGGTCCAGTGTCTTTAATATTCAGTCATGTCCACGGCTGGCGTCCTCTAACACCTGAGAGACAGGCAGGTGAGAAGGTCCTGATGGCCTGAATGGATGAGTGCTCCATCGGATCCATTATTGTAGGTTTTAATTGCTTCGTGCACCCATATTTACTCAAAAAGGCACATTTTTTTAAAAGCAGAACTTTTGATACGGATACCAATTTTAGAGGGAAAAATTCCCCAATTACGGTTAAAGCGGTGATTTTTACAGTAGATTTTTACGTTACAATCAAAATTGACCTGTTCTATGTGGATTCTGCACCAACTTTGCAGTGATATGACTGTGCTAAGCTACTTTATTAAAGAATATTTGAGTTTAATATCCTTTGACATGTTAAATAATTAAATGTATATATTATCAACCACTTCTGGAAATGAAAAGTGAGAAAATAAAGAATAAACAAGTAAAATGTTTTCATATTGGTGCAAATCAGATAAAATATTGATATGATACTGACATATCTATGATGGGGCAATATGGGCCAATAAATCAGCTGACTGATATACTGGTCAGCCTCTAATTACAAATGATTCAGGACAAAAGAAGGAAAATTGGATTAATTAATAGGTTAAATTCTTAACATGATTAATTAATTAATGATTCATCTTAAACATTCCTAATTAGAGAAATATTAGACATGTATTAAAAATATTTGCACCATATAAACACAAAGTATTATCGATAAAGTTGATTTCCACCATCAAAGGGTGACGTGCTTGACTGGCAGGAGGAAGATTTATATATTTATTAAGAGTTATAGATTGTTTGATTAGAATATAATCTATGAACTATTGAGTATTTGAAAACTATGAAGCGTTTTTTTTTTTTTTTTTTGATATCATATTAATTCAAATGAATGAATGGACCCCCTGGCAGACTTCCTCAGGCCCCTGGGGGTTCACAGAACGCTATTTGAAAACCCCTGCTCCATGTGTTTTGGTACAAAAAACAGTAAAACCAGACAAAAGTGTGAGAGTAATAAATTATAAGTGTACTCAAGTTCAGGCATCCATTATACCTGGCCTAAGATTTATGTTTCCTTCTCTGACTGCTGAAAAATCTTGGCACATGCGGATATTAATTTATATTTTAATGATAGATAGATACATGACTGTAAATACAATACATCTCACAAAAGGACAAAAGCCTCTGTCTATACATCAATCCTCCTCTGCTGTCATTATCTTGATATGGCTTTAAATCATTAGTGAAGTGTTTCGTAGTTATCCCACTGTTAAGTCTTTTATGAACCATTCGCTACAAATCCATCCCCTCCCTGCAGGCGTTCAAAACAAAAAGGGGCCACGCATGACCACAAAAGAGAAAGTCATTTGTGAAATGTCCTGATTATGTGGGTTGTGCAACGTAAAACAATTTGCCTGATTACTTCCAATTGATTCGGCCTTACAGTTAAAGCCTCAGTGTGCAGCCCGGTGAACTGCACTGTGTCGTGCCGCTGGGCAGGGAAGAGGAGTAATTTCTCCGATGTGCAGCTGAGCCAGCTTACCGCCAAAGCTAAAGCCTCCTGGATGCAGCTAAACCTCGGGGAGGCTAAACACTAGGCTAGCGACTAGCTAACTCTGTCTGCTAAAGCTCTGGGGGATTTGTCTGTGGCACAAAGTGAATTAAAGGTGACCTTCTGGAAGGGATGGAGAGGATGGAGCGAGAAGAGAGAATGGCAGTGGGGATGCTGGAGATGTCACTATTTGCTTTCATTGTTTACATACTGACTTCCACAACAAAATATGGCCACTTGTGTCCTGGGGAAGGAAAATTTCTGCATGCATCTCAACACATCTGTGTTAATTTCAAGGGATCAAACATCCACCTTAAAAATCTCCAACAAAGTGAACTCAAAGCATTTGTATTGAATTAATAAGCGTTACTGAAAAAACTTTGCACTGCAAGAATATTTATGTCCTTCCACCACCTAAAAAATGTCATTGGGACACAAAGATATGATGTCTAGGACAACACTGGACAATTACGAAAGTTAGCTTAACAAAAACATTTCAGCAAATAGGCGTTCGGATAAACTGGCCTCATATTGGGGATCTGAATAGTTACTTCCTCGCCTGAAAAAATATTAAAAACATGATATGACATATTCAAAGCCCTACGGTGGCTGTAAAAGACCACTAGCTTATTGTGGATTGTTTTCTGCCCCGGAAACTGTATAACTAAACATGTAACTCAACTCTGTTTTTTCACCCCACAAAATATCTGTGTAACGTGTAAGTTAACAGTACATGATGTAGAAATGTAATGTTAGTTACTCATTAACAATGCATGTGTATATGTTTACATTTGTAGTAACTTGAAAAATATGCAGTGTATTAGTTATGTTTCATTGCACTGTTGCACTATTTTTACTTCAGAGTATCCATCAAGGTCATAGCAGCAGACCTGAGGGCAGCTGAGTCTGTATTTCCCCAATATGGGAATATTAGGTATCATCTGAAACCGATACGGCATTCATACACGTTCGCAAACTGCTACAGATTCTGAATTCATATGCAAATACCAGTATTTTCCCCACATGTTGCACCCTTTGTAAGCAGAGCAAGGTGTGTAACATTTGGCTCTGTGTATAAATAGTCCCAAAAATTGAACACTATAAAAATGTTAGGAAAAAAACAAACTTCAATTTAGGACAATGGTTGAAAAGTCTGGGACAGTTGAATGTAGAATCTGTGACAGCTGCAGGACACAGAGGAAAAGAGTTTATTTTGAGCCCTGCTTTACTCCAGCTCACCAGTTTTGTAGTTTACGCAATTATAGAGGTTGAATCTCATAAACGTAATACAGATCTGAGGTCCTGCTTCTGTGAAAGTTGCTATTCCACAGTGTATTTTCCCATAGGGGGTTTGTTTCATCAATCCTGTTGAAAAGCTGAAACATAATATTGGTGTTTTCACTCCATATGACACACGTTAAAAACTCATGGGAGCTGTGGTTGTTGAATGCCAGCAAAACAGGTGCTGTTATATCTTCAGTAAAAATTAAGTGGAAAATGAAAAATAAAAGAGAAAATTAAACATGTGTCAAATTCAAGGCCCACAGACCAAATCTGACCCAGCACCTAATTTTATGAGTCTCACAACAGCTTGAAAAGAATATAATTCGCACAATACAATATTATGTTGCATTATAGAAGCAATTATGAGTTATCTGTGCACTGAAGGCGTCCAGCTGCTAGATGTCAGTACATACTAGATAGTGTCTTAATATAGGTGTTTCCAGCAGTGGGCTGTAGCTGGCAAAGAGCCATCACTTCATTTTCAAGCAAATATATATTTGGTATTTGAAACCATGCTTATAAGGCTACACAAACCGAAACAACCCTTATTTTTATTTTGACTTTATTACTTACACTACTTTGTATATTTCATCTTTTAATAAACTTCCTTGAACTCCTGAATGTCTGCTTGTCATCATTTTTCATATACATCTGTTTTCAGAGTGTGATATTCATTATTAAGTTATTACTATAACCAATAATAATATATATGATCTTGCATTTACATCCGCCCCTTTGAGGGAAACTATAATATGGATGTAGCCCAGGATGAAATTGAGTTTGACACCCCTGAAATATAATTCAAAACAGTCAGAAGCTGGGTCAGGACTCTGCTTCTCTAGTGCCAATAACTTGGGAGTCATCATACAATTTCAAACAAAAGGGGCTCATTTAGTTTCAGCTCATTCATCACCAATCCACCAACTGAGATTCCTTTTAGTTACCAGATGAAATTCTGCCCTAGATGGACAATTATGTTTGAGAAACGGAGACAGAAAGAGAGAAAAAGGCCGCTCACCTGACTGTTGATGTCTGCTTTGTTCTGCAGTAATACAGACACCAGCTCCTTGTGTCCTCTGTCACAGGCCCAGTGCAGGAGAGCCCGGCCCTGCAGACATGAGCACAGATTATTATCGGGAACCATAGTACTTTAAATGACATGTGCAAAACTATGTTATAAATACATAAAAATATGTTTAAATAAGTTTAACTGCACTAAAAACATACACATGGGCCACTCTCCAGCTCACCCCTCTCCTCCTCTACCTCGTGCTCTTCAAATTTAACCTGGACTTCAATCTGTTTCTTTGCTTTCAGACAAAATAAATTATGCACCATCATTGGGAACTCAATGAGACTGACCTGCGGACAGACTGACGAGATATGTAGCCTGATGTGTGTTTGTGTGTGTGTGTGAGCAAAGAAGAGCAGTAAGGTGGTTAAAGCACAGACCTCACACAGGGCTCACACACAAAATTACAGTGACCTGCATAAAGCCTACAAAGCTTGATTGATGGGACACTGTGCACAAAACAGGAGCAGAACCCCCTGATCAGCAACCCCCTACTCTATCTCAAACACACACACACAACCGCACACACATACACACAATCCTCTCCTTAGGTCCAAGATCCTTGTTCTAATAAAACCGTGCAAGCTCATTTTTCAGTGAGGCCAATTAGGTAAAGCAAACTCTCCAAGTCCAATTCTGTTGCTTAAATCATATTGATCACCACGACTGCATGTTAAAATGGATACTTATGAGCCAGGCCAGAATACCAATAAGTTGGTCTCTCTCTCCCTCCCTCATGCTCTCTTTCCTGCTCTCTTCCAGGTGTGTCGCTGCTGACTGCTGGCCACACTTTCACTGCAGACTCAGAGTATCCTGCCTCCAGTGGGATGCTGCCCACACACATATAACAAACCACAATTCCAAAAAAGTTGGGACGTCATGTAAAACATAAATAAACTAGAATGCAGATGATTTGCAAATACTTTCCAACTTGTTTTCAACTGAATACAGTATAGAGACAAGATATTTTATTTATATACTAATATACTTTGTTGTTTTTTGTAAATATACAGTCGTTCTGAAATTGTTGCCTAAAACATGTTTCAGATGTAACAAAAGACTGGGGAAGTTGTGGAACCTGTTCGGAACATTTTAAAAGGTCATTCATTGTCTGTAACTGCTTATCCTTGAAGGGTCATGGCTGACATTGGGCGAGAGGCAGGGTACACCCTGGACAAGTCGCCAGTTCATTGCAGGATGAACAGAGACAGACAACCATTCACTCTCACGCTCAATTTGGAGTCACCAATTAACCTATTATGCTGCATGTCTTTGGACTATGGGAGGAAGCCGGAGTACCTGGGGAGAACCCACGAGGAGAACATGCAAACTCCCCAGCGCCCCAGTCGGCTGGAGCATTTGAACTCGGGACCTTCTTGCTGCAAGGCAGTAGTGTTAACCACCATGCAGCATATTTAAAAGTTGAACAAGATAATTGGTAACAGGTGACAATATCATAAAATGGGCAACCTCAAAAGGCTCAGTCACCAAGCATAGACGTGGTGAGGGTCACCATTCCTCAACACACAGTTGCAAAGAGTTTAGGGATTTCACCATCTACAATCCATAATATCATTAACGGTCTGAGAATCAAAAGAAATCTCTGCAGGGAGGGGCCAAGACTGATTGTATAAAGGATATTACTATTTTTTATTACTTTGAAAAATCTGGATCTGAGCTCGCCTGAGATGGATTGACAGAAAGGGGAAAGTGCGCTGTGGCCTGAAAGTCCACATTTCAAATTGTTTTTCTGGGATAAGGTGGAGATCGACCATCCAGATTGTTATCAGCATGAAGTTAAAAAGCAGAATCTGTGTGATGGTATGGAGGTGTGTTGGTGGTGCTCAACATTAAAAATAACTATATAGAAACAGCCAGTCTTCTCACTGATCGTCTTGTTTGCTTGTGTAGGTCATTTAGAGGCATCATGAGACTGTTTCATAAGTATTTCAAACTCCTTGTAACGTATTTCAGTGCAAGGTTTTCATTCAGATCAACACCTGTGTTCTCTCTTTTGCAGAGCAATAAACAATTAGCCTAAACTATGTCATTTATATCCAAACTATGCATACAGTTTGATTATGATTTAAATTAGACACTGCATCTTTATTTGGTTATATAAATTGCATACAAAATAACATAATCTGAAACTCTCATCTCTGGTCTGTTTTTTCTCAATGAAGATTTTGTGAAGGACATGTTTCATGTTATCTTTTTTATTTGGCTTTATCAACAATAATACTAGAAAGCCCCATCTAGCAAAACTGTTGTATTACCCCTTTGATTCCTGGATTTTTGTTCATCTGTTTTGGTTTTATTGTTATGTGAATATAATTGTGATGCTAAATGGCTGCTTGTTAATTTTCTGGAAAAGTTTACAAAAGAGTTGGAGCCTAAGCAAATGGGAGCAATGTGGAATTTGTCCTAATGTGGTCTGAAAATCATCCACACACTTGCATTCTAAACTGGTATTTGGCTTTGAGGAAATGACTAGAAACGTGTGACACTGGTGGATATTCCCTCATACCCACAGAGCCTCCCTCTGCCTCTCTGAGCTGCAGACTGGGCTCCTTGCTGATGTGAAACTTCACCACTGCCCTCTGCTGTTAATCATGCTGCGCTGCAAGTGAGCAGACAACAATGGAAGTGGACAGACAAAGCTTTCTCTGCCGAGGTCCCTCAACCATCTGGCCTTTGGCCGGGAACTCACCAGCCGACTGGCTGCTTATCTGAAGAGCGGCTGTGATGAAAGAGAGGCAGGGAGCCAGCCATTTGGCCAGGACGATAATGAATCGAGGGCAGATGAATGGATTTCGAGGTCAATCCAGAAAACACCTTGCCATGGTAATAGCCGTTCACACAATTTACGCATCTCAGTCTGAGGAGTGGCTCCCACGTGTTTGTGACTTCAGATCATTGAAACCATTATGTAACGATGGCAAAAAGAGCTGCGTGAACCATCCCCCAGTGACCTGTATTTTCCATGATACTCCACTGATCATTTTCACCTGCCCTCCTGCACAAGAGGTCAGAGCACAAGACTACAGGCCTATGACTGGTTCAGACTCTGTGTCCTGCTGAAGGACACTACTGGAGAATAAATCCCTCCTCACACAGATAAATACATTTCTGAGTTCCCCACTCTCTCCGCCCCTTGTTCCCACTTACCCACATTAAGTGTAGACATTACAGTGTTGTCATGGTAATAACTCTCACATGCCACTTTACATATTCTTAGGCACTGCATTTTGTTCTTACCTCTTCATCTTTAGTATTGACATCCACTTTTTGGGAGCTGATGGCGTTGCTGATGTGGTCGATGTTATTTTCTCTGCAGTAGTCAAAGATGTTCTTATCCTCTTCCCTGAGAGCGGCACAGAAATAGAGACAGAGAGAAAGAGAGTCAGCCAACTTTTTTGGACTATCATTTGTAGTTAAAGGTCTAGTGTGTAAGATTTACAATGAGCTATTGGCAGAATATGTCTGAAATGGAATATAATATTCATAAGTATGTTTTCATTAGTGTATAATCTAAGTGAAAATAAGAACCGTGGTGTCTTCATCACCTTAGAATGAGCTGGTTATCTCTACAGAGGGCGCATGTCCTCTTCTAAGGATGTCAATTAATTAATTAATTAATTCAATAGCTATGGTCGCCATATCGCACCACCATGATTCTATAGTAGCTGAGAACAGACAAACCTAACATTGCCTCTAGATACGAGTATTTGTATTTTGCCCAAGTTTTGCAGCCAATGTAGTTTGTCCCTGGGATACTCAGAGTGCAGCCTGTGGGCCAGTGGCAGCCTTCAGAAACACTTTGTGCAGCCCCCAAATGTAACATGAAATACATGCATTACATTTTAATCATCAGTCCATTTCAACACTTACCTACATTTAATACACTACTTGTCTACTGTGTCAAACTGCACTTTCCTAACAAGCCAACTCAGCAGCTTGTGCAAGTGAGACAGAAAAGCCACCACGGAAAAACACAGAATGGCTGAGGAGAAACAGGAGGTTACAGGAAAAATAGATCAACCCTTAATTCATCGGTCCTCAGAGAGCAGATAAAGTGATCTGCCTAACCTGAAAATAGGTGGTGCGCAGGTGAATTTTTTTGTTTAATGTCATCATATTCTCAAATCCCTTCATGGATTTTCCTGTGTGGCCTTCAGTCATATGTTGGCTCCCTAAAATGGCACTCAGTCATCAAAACTTTTAAAACCCCTGTCCTACACGCGTGGGAGGGGACAGTAAGATAAGGTGTGCAATCTGCAACCTCCTGAACTGCTACACGCCCCTAAATCCAACACATTGGTCCCTTACAGATTCATATGGCTTTGCTTTACTTTCTTTGGTTTTACTTGTACAGATTTTGAGATAAATGTCTATGATTGCTGGAATCTCTACACCAAAGCAATGTAGTGAATGGATTCATTAAAAAAAAAGAAAAAAGAATTTGCAGAATACTGCAGAATTAGTCACAAAAACAAATGGTGACATTATGTTTAGTTTATTATCCAGAATAACAGGGACTCTGATTTGCAAAGAAATGTTGCTGTCCATTTTTTTAAATATAAGTTTTCAATGTTCTGCGCATTGGATGAATATCATGTCATAATTCAGAATAAAAGTCTGGGCAAATCCCCGAAAAGTCGGAGCTGTAAACTCAGCTCTGAAAGAACAGTCTGCAATACGAGTGCAAATGTACATCCACAAATCAAAACTTTTTTCCCAACATATACAGGCCAGTTTTTAGATCACCATTTACAAGGTTTCTTTAATTAGATTTCAAGCATTCAAACACTGACTTTAAACTTTGCAAAGCGTTTTTTCGGCTTTCAAAATATGTCAATCATCCCATAAAATTACACTCATACCTGTTCTACAGTTTTACAACACAAATCTCAAAGCACGGGCAAACAAAACCAACTACTATCTGCATGGATAAGTGAGAAAATATGCTTTTTTTGTAATATGGGTAAACCAACCCTTTAAAAGCCGTGCCTGACCATTTAAGTGCACATCCAGGACAGCAAACACCATGTTACTGGAATATTCAGTCATCAAACACGCAGATGTAACAAATTACACAAACACATAAGTGCTCTGTCTGTCTGACACTCTGCAGCAGCCACACGTGCCACATCCCTCGGGAACACTGGCACACGACACACACACAGCGGCACCGTCCCACCTCTGATTATATCTCTGCGTCTCTAATCACCTCCTGGCACTGGGGACAGGAGTGAGTGCTGGGGGGAGGCAGGGTGCAGTGCTGCGGCTGGTGAAGGAGGGCTGTTGGGTGAAGGGGAGAGAAGGGGCGAAATCTCATTTAGAGCTTTACGCCTTCCCCTCCCTCTTACCCATGCCGGCCATTCAGATTAATTGAATTTTGTGCTCTATTGTCTGACAGAAACCCTGCGTACCCGCCGCTTTACCACTCCCACGCAGTCGGTCCGTCATCCCCAAGGCCAAATCCCCCACTTCCTGTCTCTGACGCCTGCCTGCTCTGCCGCACCGGGCTGCACAAATCCCACAGCACACACTTGGCTCCAGTCGCAGAGGAGACACCGCGGCCTGTCGCCTCCACTGAGGATGTTGTTTAGTTTTGTGTAGTTCTGAGCACAAGGCACAAGGGTTCAGTTACCTCACACCGCCAGTGTGGCAATGAAAGGTGAAGCACAAAAGTCATATTGGAAGGGTGACAAATTTTCCACAATGTTTTGCCTGAAATAAAGACTCCTTGTCTCACTGACACCAGATAATATGATGCATGTTCATGAATATAATAAAGTCAACCTTTAGGGACAAACAACAGAGAGGCTATTTAATGATTGAAGTGATTGTTTAGGTTGTTATGTACTAATTAAATCACGTGTCATGATGTGTCAGGATTTGGATGAAGGGCAATAATTGGTTGATTTATTAGTCACGACAATTTGGATAATCTATTGCTAAGAGTACGTTTTCAATAAAGAAAAAGGAAACACATGCCCAAGAGTCCCTTCTTCTTTTTTAATTGTAAACTGAGTATCTTTGGGGTTTTGGACTATTGTTAGGAAATCGAGCTGTCACCTTTTATTTCAAATTCAAACATTTGTCGGAGCTTGGGAGAAAAGCTCATATTCAAACTGTAGTGACCTGGTTGAAATAAAGTTTTACAGTCTATAGACTCAACAGACCGTTTGAGGTGATTTGCCTTGTGATCCAGAACAGCAAATTAACTATCAGCTTGACCTATTGGATGTCCTATTGACCATTCAGTAATCCGCATTCACATTCATTCGAACAAATTGCTTGTCATTTCAAATTAATTCAAACTTGGAAAAAGTGACAGCCCTAGTCAGAAAAACAAGACACCTGAAGACACCTGATCACCTGATGAGTCTGATTCAACATTTTCTGGCATTTTATCAACCACATTATTTAGAGCTGCAACAATTAGTGGATTATTTTGATTGTTAAATTAATTGCCAACTACTTTGACAATGGATTAATAAGTTTGAGTAATTTTTAAGACAAAAAAGTCCAAATAAATGTGATTATTTTCTGGTTTCTTCACACCTCTGTGACAGTAAACTGGATATTTTTGGGTTACGGACAAAACTAGACATTGGAATCATGGGCTTTAGGAAAAACTGATCAACATTATTCACCATTTTCTCATATTTTACAAACCAAACAACTAATCAATTCACTGAGAAAATAATCAACATTAGTCAGTAATAAAATAATGGTTGCAGTCCTAAAGCAATTAATTGAATAATTGAGAGAATAACTGATAACAGATTAATAGCAATAGATTGATTTAAAAAAGTTTCAGTCCTACTTGGACTCCTTACCTCCTCTACTAATAAATCTCAGAGGGTAAACCTTTGTTTGCAGCAACCTAAAAGCAGCTGGAGGCACCAGAGGACAGTGATTGTCATATTGTGACTACTTTTACAGACGCTGCAGCTGAAATATGATTCATAGGAATGATCATTTTGGCATCAAAATTTTAATTTTGACAGAACAAAAACCAAAAACTATTAAAATCATGATGATATGACATTTGTTGGGGTTTGTACCAAACAAACATGCTTTCTTAAATTTGAATATAGTAAGCTTCTGCAATTTGGATATTGCACTTGGCCATATTACAATTTTGATAATATTTCAATTAACTGTGAAGATGTAACTGAAATGATGAATCAGTTATCAAAATAGTTGACTAATTTTCTTTTTATTGACTAATTGATTAATTGACTAAATCACTGCAGGTAACTTCGCTGAGCTCATTATCTTTCCTATTTATATAAGTTAAAACACCAAAATGAATAGGAAAAAACAGAAACCAATGCTTATCTCCTCAGACCCACTGTGGTCAGATGCCCTCCAACATCAGCCCTCTCTCCATGAATAGCTGGATAAACTACAACTTAAAAACCAGCTACCCAGAGTGTAGATAAACCACTCTGACTCACAGTCATCATGTTTTGTTGTTTACTGTGAGGATTCAGTTTCCAAATTGACACAAACCGCAGATGCAAACAAAGTTTTGTCTGCTGTTTGTTCTTTAATGAACCTCTGTGCTTCCCTTTCTTCAGCTTTTCATCTACACGCCTCTCTTCCAATCCTCTGTTCCTGCCCTCCCTCTTCCTCCTCACCTCCTCATCAGCCTGTGATGAATTATGAATAACTCATTACACTTTTATCACTGCTGGGTTATGTATGAGCACATTCATTTACATACTCCTGATTACCAGCACTATGTTTATTCATGAGTTTCCGCACCGGGCCACACCCACTTCCTTGTCTGATGGCCATGGTGACCCCAAGTGTCCCTGATGTGTGGCCGCCATCCGTCTCCCCGGCAACTAATCAATAGGCCAGCTCATCAGTCTTTCGTCGATGGTCGGACAGGGCTGGCCTGATGGGCGCATGACACATGCTCACATACATAAAGCACCAGCACACTTCTAAGTATGTAGTATGGGGTTATATAATGTGCCCAATTCAGGGTTCCTACACCTTCACCAAAGTCAAATTCAAGCTCTTGTCAAGCATTTTTAAGGTTTTAAAGCGTTTCCAGCACCTCGCAGCTGCAGTAAATTGTATATTATGTACAGTAAAAAATTATAAAATTATATATTATACCTACTAAAAATCATTAATTTACTTACTACTCATATTTAATTAGAGATTACTGTGCTATAAACAACCAAGATTATGGTTTGTGAAAACAGTTGGTGATTAATTTGATAATCAATTATTAATCAATTAATCGTTGCAGCTCTAATACACACACACATCACTTGTATATAGTTCATACCACAGTGAGAGCAAACACAGACACAGACACAGACACACACACACACACACACACACACACACACACACACACACACACACACACACACACACACACAGGCTATAAACAAACGAATGATTAATGTAACTCCTGTAAATGACGTGACATCAACAGCACAGCAATGCATGCTGGGAAGGTCACAGGCTACTCTGTCATCACAGCAGCTGGGGTACCAAGGGTTTTATGTGTGTGTGTGTGTGTGTGTGTGTGTGTGTGTGTGTGTGTGTGTGTGTGTGTGTGTGTGTGTGTGTGTGTGCTCACGTGTGTGTCCAGTCTGGTGTACTGGCAGATATGTCCTTCATCCATCAGGCTAAACTGGCCACAGTGGTGGAGAACACTCATCTACCTGGCCTGAGCTTCACACTGATCAACACCACCACCACACCATCCATCACACACATCTACACACACACACACCTACATAATCTGTCATCACATCTCCTATAGGACCCCAGTCGACGCTCTCAACATGGCCAAGCTCCACAGAAGTAAAGAGAAACAATGAGAACTCGAATAATATGGCGGCGGCTTCCAGAAAAGTGTCCGGACAACAAAGCCCCCAGTGTTTATCAGAATCTTTTTCAAGGTGGCTGAGAGAATTACAAATGTAGCATTCAAAGCCTCTTCAATCACACACTGATCAGCTCAGTAGCCCAGGGATATTGCTAATCAATCCTGCTTTTGTCGATACACACACATACACACACATACACACACACAGATCGAGATGAGCACTGAGCAATGCAATTAACTCTCTGCCTGGTTAACAGGTGCTTAGCTGTTTAATATGGAGTGGATCTGTGTGTGTGTGTGTGTGTGTGTGTGTGTGTGTGTGTGTGTGTGTGTGTGTGTGTGTGTGTGTGTGAGGAAATTGAAATGCAGCAGAGCAGTGAGTGTGACAGTTCCGGCAGGTTCTGCATGGATTCGGATGCAATCGCGTCGATGTATAGCGGTGAGTGTATGTTTATGTGTGCACATGTGTGCATAAGTGTGTGTATGTGCCATGTTAATGACTTCCTCCTCGCCAGTTTCCCTCGGGGCATTGTTGCTACTGGATATCACCAAGGGGGACATCGTTCTGGGAAACCTGCTGTACCTGTCTCCCTCTGCTGTTCCCAGCGTGTCTTCATCACACTCCCCCTCCCCTCCTCCAAAGTACCCCCCGAATCGTAACGTAATTAAAAAGGGGAGACTCTGGCTGCCTCTTCCCGAGGCCGTGCATACTAATCACATGCAGCCATTTAGGAGGAAAACCTGCAGGATTCACACATCTCATTTTCATCTCCAAAAGAGCTCTTTTTTCATTGAAATGAAGATGAGGTTTTTAAGCTTGAGTAAGTCTGCCAGGCAGAAGTAAATGGAGAATATATTTCATTAACATAAATCAGAACTGTATGACGTCTCCGGGCCCTAACTGCAGTTACGGTCTGTTGAATATAATCAAATACAGCATCAAGATCAGTGGTTAACAATGCCAGGCTCGGATCGAGTTGACCTCAGCATTGAAGAAGTGGTGATTCACAGCTGGAGGGAAAAAGCTGAGTGTGTTCCAGCGCCCTCAAGAACGGGGAAATGCATTTGGATGCTTTGTCCTTAAACAAAGAACACTCAGTTAAATAGAGTTGATTCGTTTACATGGACAATATTTTTCAATCCGATTGGAATCATTCTGAAGAAAAATTCCAACTTAACTGTTTACATAGATGCTAAATAAAGTGATCCAAGCTGTGAAGTGTCTAATCTGATGGAAATTTAACAGAAGAAGAAGTGGTTCCAGTTTGCCAGCTGCCAGTAAACAAAGATGAAGTGTTTCCATTCAATAATTTTTGAGATGGACCAACATTGTATCCTGGGAATATTGTTGATGCCTTTAAATCTTTTCAGGTTTCAAACAAAAAAGTTGTATTTGTTGCTGATCACTTCTGTTCTTCTAGCGCCATGTCTTTGTCTCTCCTGGTAACCAGGCACGTCAACAACCCCCATGTGGGGCAGAAATGCACAGGAGGAATATATTTATTCCAACCAGAGAGAAACAATCAGATTAAATGTTTACATGGTTATTATTTTCCTTTCGAACAAAATATCTAAGGTTTACACCACCCCTGTCAAAAGGAATTTTCAATCTGATTGAATTTCATATCAGAATAAGGAAATATTGTCCATGTAATCACATCTAATCAGACTGAAAGTTCCTTCCAATCCAGCCGGACCAGATCAGTCTCTTCTGACTGAGGTGTTTACATGAGGCACTTTTATTCTGATTGGACTGTTATTCTGATTAACTGTAAAATATCAGGGGTCCGTCTAAATAGCTGTGAGATGCACATGGAGTTAACAAAGCACAATGATACAAGATACTGGAGTCTTTTGTCACATAATCAACGTAATAGACAGTTTCCGATGTATGGCTGTCTGTGTTTGAGTTACTTCTGATGTAAATACCTGATCATCTCCTCCTGGTACAGAGAGCTGACTGCTGCTCCTCCGAAGCCTGATCTTCTTTCTGCTCCTCGTCTTTCCTGCCAAGTAAAAGACAGCCGCACATTAAAGAATAATATCCACCTGATAGTAAAAACTAAAATATGACAAAATAGAGATGCTGGTCACTGTTGACAAACGTACTTCTTGTTCAGTGATAGCTAGTGTCAAACACTAACCTTGTCTAGCTTGGCTTAGTTCTGCAGTCTGTGTTGCTATTCCATGTGGACAGAGTTTGTTGTTTTTTGAGCTCAGTACAATACAAAAGGGTTGGGTTCATTTGTTGACCATGAATGGCTGTGACAACAGCAGGGGCTCTAAACCTTTTGTAACTTAAGGCTCAGTGTTAAAAATAATTCTGAGGGCCACCTTCCCAGACAAATGACATAACAGAACCAGAAACAAGCAAAAATGAACTGGGATACGACAGGATTTCACAACATTTAACACACTTTGCATTCCACTAAGCATCATTGCTGGACATTATGAATCCATATTTAATGTATTTAGGCTCATAGTCCCTTGCCACAAGCTTTGGAGTGTTTATTGGGCAGGGTTGTTTCCTGCATATATTTTCCATTTCAAAAAAATTTCCGTTTTGTTTAACAGTATCTGATTGATTGGTGTGGTGATATTTAAACCTAACTGGTCATTGAAATTATGCATTTTAATTTGATGAGTTTTAGTAACGTAAATTCTTGAGCGCATTTAGATCAATAATTTTTCATTTTAATGGAACTATCTGGAAGCATCACTGCCTTCACAGCCCACTAGATGGAGCTTCGAGGCCCACCAATGGGCCACTGGTTATGAATGGTTGACCTATACTTTTTCACCTATAGCCTTTGCAAAGCCAAAGCATGACAAAAAAACGAAGATCAAAATGTGTAAATTTGAAACAAGTCTCTAGGGCCTCAGACATGACCTCATAGGTAATAAATATCCAACAATATGCACAAGACCACTATAAAATATACAGCACCTAAATTTGTGACCCTTGTTAATCCTCTGCGCTTTTCATGGAATTCCATATTACATTCAGTTCAGCCAAGACTTTATTACCCCGTCTATTCTTCACTGACCAACCTCCACTCACAAAAGAACCCACACAAATCTGATTTCAGAGAGTGGGAGAGAACATGACAAGCGGAGCAAAACAACTGTGCGTGCACTTTTGGGGACAACCTAATTCACTTCAGAAACTCAGAATATTCGCTGATGCACTGGCCCTGCTCCTCTGCAGCATAATGTAATATAAAGCCAGTGTCTGCTCAACAATTGAGGCAGGAACAGAGGTCAAATTCTGGCTATTATTCTCTCCCCTGCTTCTGTGTCTATGCACTTCTACTTACACCATTTGACCGTGCCTCCAAAAGAATAGCCACTGCCATGCTATGGTGCTTTGTTAACACTAATACAATCATCTTCTATTCAGGGGTGCATTTGTGCGTTTGCTGGCATGTCTGCCGGATGCTCTCCTGTCATTGTGCAAGTGTGGGGCAGAGTCAGCGAGTATTGCCCCAAAGAGAATAGCCAAAGAGAAAAGAAGGTGTCAGGATAGGACATGTGGTTGACAGTGACGCTATTAAAGAGACTTAAATATGGAAGGAGGGTAAAGAAAGGGGAGGGATGGAAGTAATAAAAGAGGGAGGTGGTTAAAGAAGAAAAGATGGGGGGAAAGATTAGTAGGGGAAAAGTGGATAGCATAAAGATGGCGGACAACGAGGAAAGAGGAGGAAGAGCAGTGATGAAGAGGTGAGGGACACCAAAGGAGGAACAGAGAATGGAAAGAAAAGGTCATGTAGCAGGGCACGTGACAAGCCTTTATGACACACATAAATATATTCTTTAGCTTTTCATTTCAAGAAAAAAACAACCTTCTTCCGTCCCTCTGGGGCTGTGCTTATAGAGCATTATGTGACTGTGGACCATCCCTCAGTCTGGAAAGAGGGAATCCACACATGGTTCAGATGTTTGCGTCACATCGACATGGCAGACAATTTAAGGTGTGAAGCTTTCCACTTTAGTGATGTCATTCTCACCTAACAGAACTTTTTTTATATTGATATGCCATATTGATATGAAATAGTTGTGTAAACACAGCCCGGATCTGCACAACTATTAGCGCATTCTCAACCTCACACTTTTTGCAAAACATGAGACACACAGTGTTTTTCAAATCACTAAACACACATCTCTACATGAGACACAAAAATCTAACGTGATGTCACTTCTTTGCTCTTTCAAAGCACCACCTTTCAAGATACACCTATAACCATCTCAAATATCAAATGAATGTGAGGTGCAAGCAATCAAACATTTATCTTGCAAGCCAGCTGGATTCTCAAGTTCACATGAGAATTTGTGTAACAAACAATCTGGCATGTCATGTTAATAAAAATGTATGTGGTTTTATTATTATTATTATTATCCAAAATAATGCAGACTAAATTCAGAAAAAAATCCTTGTTGTTTGTATAACAGTAACCGTCTTAGTTTTAAAATATTTCTAATCCAAAACCCCTCAGTGTCAACTCTTCCTAAATAAGTTGTTATTGTAACTGAATGCTTCTGCAGCTGCCTCGAAGGACAGGCTGTCCATGGCAACACAACTCTCCTGACACAGTCAAAGGAGGACATGACACAGGAGAGTGTAGAGATGTAAACAGTCTATCTTATGTCACCATACACACAGGCACATCTCAGCAGTAATACCATGACAGGGTTTTTTTTTTTTTTGCATTATTCATATCCCAAAATGTCAGCTATTGAGGAAGACAACATAATCTTCTCATGCATTTTTCATGCTTTGTTTACAGAAAAAAGAGCCATTAAAAGGCCTGGGACAAAAATGACATTGTGACACTGACCTCTACTGGCAGAAACCTGCACTGCATCTTCGAAGGGCAGCAATGACATTGGATGTTTCTACATTTGTCATCATTTTCATCTTAACACGGGCAGAGCTGAGTTGAATACTTGTGTTTATTTGAAATACCTCTAATGGCTATTTTTAATTAAAAGGTGGGTGGGATTTGCTATTTAGTTAAATGTTGTTATCCAGTAGGCAAGGTTCCATTTACAGAACAGACACAAGTATAATGATAATGTTTTCTTATTGGATGAATTTGACCTTCAGTTCAGTGTCGTCACAGATGAAGATTTCATTGATATCGGCCTTTAAGCAGGAAAAAATTGACCCTTGACCAAGTCTACAACTCATTTACCATCTGTGTTGTGAGACTGGGCAACATATCGATATAATGTTGATATTGTGATATGAGACTAGATATTTGTTAGATTTTGGATATCCTTATTAGGTGCCATGACTGTGTTGTCTTTTCCTGGTTTTAAAATGCTGCATTACAGTAAAGTGATGTAATTTTCTGAACATACCAGAGTGTTCTAGCTGTTCAGGTATTTACCTTTACCCACTTTATCATTATGTCCACATAAATGATGAATATTTATCATAAAGCACCAATAGTCATCCCAGTATATTTTTATTTTAATTGATTCAGTGCTTTCCAATCCACTATATTAGGATTAAGAATGTTACAAAGTTGTATAGTATAGTAATGAAGATTAACATTGAAATCAAATGATTTCTCACAAATGGTTCTCATTACCTTTGTGCTGCCTTCAGGGTCTAACACGTTAACACATGAAATGTACTCCTGCATCGCCTGTTCTGCATCCATGTCTCCAAGCTGCTTCCAGGCTTGCCTGTAATGATATCATAAATGTAAACTGGAGGTGTACATTTTTTTGTATATCATGTGTTGTTATGTTTCAGAAAGTCTTTCAGAGTTAAAAAAAACAAACAAAACAAAATCAAAGTAACAGACTTAAACAGGCAGGACATTTAATATGAAGTCTCACTGAAACTGAAAACAGATTTTAAGAACCAGTTAATAGTTGCCAGTTGTTTCATAATGACTGCTGTTACAAATGGAATTTGTTTAGATACGATACTAAAAAGAAATCATGCTAAAATTATTTTGACTGATACTGCTATTGTGTTATTATCCACAATAGGTGGGAGTCAGCGCTGAGTATTAGCAAGAATCTGGTGATACAATATTTATCATAATACGGGGATTACAGTTCAATATAATACTAAATATAGTGATACTGTAAGCAAGGAGAAAAATTGCAATTTTTAAAAAAAATTAGGAAAACTGTCAAAATATACAGAACACACCACCATATACATATAATCTGAGTAAAACTTTTTTTGTATTTGTATAGATCACAGTTCCTGTAACATCCAAGAATTACTTTTTCTGTAATCTGAGCAAAGAAAAGATATGCATTTTTTTTTGAGTTTTTTTTTTTTTTTTTTGACAATTGAGTGTCACAGAACTTAAAATTGTGATGCTCAAGTGTCTCTATCTATCTATCTATCTATCTATCTATCTATACACACATATATATTCTATTTTTTTTTTGTATCATAATTCTCATTTTCACTGAAAATGTGACTGATGATGAATGATGTGACATTTGTTGGGGTCTGTAAACTCTGTGGGTTCTTACATCTAGAGAACAAGGGCATCTCTCTAACACTACAGTAATTCATTATAATGTTGTTTTGTCATACATTTTTCCTTTATCAAAAAATTGCAGCTTTTATGATTTAGCATCTGGCTGTTCAACAATATTGTTCATTCTGATTTAAATTTTTGGTTTCAATACACTTTGTATTTTTAAGAACACACTTGTAAAAGGGGTATAGAAAAGGCATTCATGGGCACACAGAGATATTCACTCACTCACACCCATGTGCCATTTAAACTACAATCCAAAATGGTTCATTTATAAATGTATACCAGCTACATTTTAAACACATAACAACGTAAACAAACCATTTCTTTAAAATCTGGCATTTAATTTTAGGTTACATACCATTTTCTCTGTCCTTCAAAGTCAAAGAACCCAGGCTTTGGTGTGTTGCACTTTCCCACTTTGACCTGAAAAGAAAAACAGGGATTATTCGGGTGATCCACTGTTTTCCAGACCTGATTACATGTACAACATCATAAATGTATGTCGGCCTATCTCATCTGTCAGTAATCATGATAACAGAGGGATGTTGGACATTGAGTATTGGTTCTTATGTAATGTGGTTCTAGTGTTTGAGGGGTTATTTTTAACCTACGCAACCACAGTGCCATTTAATCCGACACGCACCTGTTTGTAGCGGGCGTACAGGTACAGGAGCTGGTCCCTGCTGGCCGTCTGAACCAGGTCTCGTACGCGGTCGGCTGCAGAGTCGAACTCCCGCTCCAGCTCGTCTCCTTCCAGCCGGTCCCCCATCTCCATGGCGCTGCAGTCAAATTTACTCAGACCGAGGTCCGAGTCCGAGTCCGAGCCCGCTCCACCGAGGGGCTCCCCTGTGTCGGGCCGGGCTGGGTCTGTACCTGAGCCCGTCGCAGTGTCCGGAGAGGACGACGGCGACCCAGAAGCCATTGTTATTATTGTTTAGACCGTTAGCGTAGCGTCAGAGACGACGTGCGCCGTTTATCCGAATGAAAAACGTTAACGACGAACGAACAGTAGCGGCCTGATATATGTCTTTGTTAAGTATTTCAGCGGCGATTTTGTTATTTTTTAATCCGTTATCGTTAAGAACCCGTGACAGTCGGATTTGTTTCTGCCGTTGGTCCGACTCTGGTACTGTCAACTAAAAGCACCGGCTAAACCTACTGTAAGCGAAGAAAGGTTCCGGGTGCCTTCCTGTCTGCGCTTCACGGTGATCGTTCGATAAGAAAATAGACGTTAGGAAGAATGCAGGAAACAAACAAAGAAACTGAAACTGTTTATTTTGTTATGACTGTGATTTAAAAGTATATAACAAAGTTTAAATGGCTGGGTTGCACCAATAACAATTAATTTTTAATCCGGATTAAATAAGGGCATCCCATGCAACATTTTCTTTAAAAAAAATGTGTAGACTCATATAAGCACAATCCCTCTGATTCATAACTTCTGACCAGTCGGCAATATGTCTCTCCTTTGTTAACCTGCCATCCCCCCTCTTCATCTCCTGCAGTGGATCTCAAATAGTGGTCCAAGGCACTTTGCCAGGGGTCAATGAAAAGTTTTCAGATTTATTCATTGAAATTATCATGATATACATTAAAAATGTGTGTTGTTTGTTCATTTATTTATTTTCAAACGCCATCATAATTCAAGGAATACTGCCCTATATATTATCTTCAAATTACATCAAACTAGCTCAGCTAGCTAGCTAACTAGCTTTTCTCTTTTTTTTTTTCCTCATTCAGAACATATTGAGGACACAATATCTGTTGAGTTTGTTTATGCTGTGATGTGTGGGAGGTTGATCCACCTTTTTTGGTCAAATACTATGACTATTTGTCTTTGTGTTGAGCATATTGTCAGTCAGAGAGTGCACACAGTTCTTCAACCTGTTTAGCAGAGCAGAGAGCCAGAAGGAAAGCTGTTTTGTGAGACAGGGCTATCAATTCTGCATCAGCATTAGTTGTATGGTGCTCTAGTGACAGACTAGTCCCAGCTTGGTGCCTGCAAGACACGGCCTGGACACAAGCAACGGGCTCTGTTCAGAAACTGACACTAAGGGAAAGTTCCCCATGGAGCGCTGAAATTTGTTGAAAAAGAGGGTTTTTATTTACCCCAAAAAATGCAAAACAATATAAACCAGGAACTTAATAACTAGGCCTATAAAGGAGGTCAACAGAATATAACTACACTCAAAATGACAGCAACAAAACAAGGTGTTAACTGAACAAACTGACCTAATAAAATGAAACAGAGGGAACATATATACTGGCTTGGCCAAACCAACTAACACAAAAGGGGAAAACAAAATGTATATCCACTAAAACTAATACACAGGAAAAACTAACTAAACCCAAACCCCCCTCTGACATTGCTGGAGATGGTACGGCCTGATGAGCTGGCCACAGGATTTAACAGGTTCCACCCCTTACTCACCTTTTGCCTGTCCAGGAGGAAACCACCCCCACCAGCATGGTAACTCAAAGAAGACAAAGAAAAATGATTAATACAACAGAAAATTGCTAAATTTAACCTTACAGTGTGAAAATGTGTGCACTCCATTTAAACAGTGTAAAGCTAAAGGAAAATAAAGAAATTATAACTCAAATAAACTGTAGTGTGGACCTGAATTGTTTGGGGTGTGGCTGTCTGCAAATTAAATTAACCTGTGCATTGAACAAGGAAGTGAGGTCAGTGTGTGCATGGTTTTACCCTCAACTGTCCATTTGTGTGGCCTTGGCCATCACAATGACCTCTTATCTTTTTTTTTCCATAATTTTGTTTTTAATAAGTATTACTTTCTGTTTTCTGTTGCAGTTTGGTCAGGTTTAGACAACAAGACTACTTGGATCAGTTTAGGCACCAAAAGCACTTGGGTAGGTATACACTGTAACAAATTTCTGTAATTTTACTGTGAAACAAAGAAATCCTTACTGTATATTTCAGCTATTTCTGTAGTTTTTACAGCATGATACTGTAAAATGAGGACATGTTTACTGTATAATATGTATACAATAAGTTACTGTATACTTATAATTGGTGGCAGAATTTTACAGTAAATATATTGTTACTGTAACATGGGAATTTTTAGCATGATTCCAGCAGTCACATAATAATCCGCCTTTGCTGTTAGTACATTTTACATTATTTAAAACAGAAAATGTCATCAAGAAGACAGAAGAGGACCCGACTTTCCCCTAGTCCAGGTAAGTGTTCTTTTTATTATTCCTCACTGTTTTTAGCTTTTGACCCCAGCAAGGTAATTAATTATTTTTTTAAGTGGATGTTAGTTTAGCACAGCTGTCATAACTGTGGCAGGTGGTGTCTTTCTAAAAGGGCAAGGTGCACCAATTAGGGACACCATCGAAATTTAGAGTTACCTGCAGGAGGAACACGGGTTCCACTGTTGGTTCAGGCCGGTGGAATGAGGCAGGTGCACACTTGATTCCATACTGGAAAGGAGAAAAAGGGAGAACCAAACAAAATTCTAAGGCACCAATTTTCACTCCTGAAGCATTTTAAACTCTTTATATGCCATTTGGCAGGCAGTAAAGCTGAGCTCAAACTCTGAGTGTATATTTTCAGCAGTGGGCTTTTGTTTTCAGGACAAGAGTTTTTACATTGAAAGACAATTGACAGATATAGACAGCCGATCAACTTAGTGTAGGACTCATCATAACTTGCAGAGCAGATGATGCTTGCTTGTACTTGTTTTTGCCACCGACAGGCTTAAAATCTGGCTGCAGTTTGCCAGAGTGAAAGAGTGCGTTAGAAATCCACCTCTGGTCCTGCACAGGGATGGTTTTTCCTCATTTCACCTGGCAAATAAAATGAAGCTGCAGCCCCAGCAGCAGCTGGCTGAGATCCTCCAGACTCATCCAGTTTGGAAGATGGCAATAAATAAGTATTAGTTTATTGTATAAATAAAGGCCGCAGTAAAGATGGCTTACAACAGAGCCAGACTGAATAGATGCTGTACTCACAGGGGCTCCTTCCAGGCTGGTGTTGACACGAGAGCTCACAGAGGAAGGAGCACGGCTACACTGATAACATCTTTTTGCATTCAGGTACACCAATGACATGGAAATACAACAGAAAAACAGTTTACAGTAGAGTCATTCTTTCCTAGCCTACAGGTGGGCTAGTAAATCCCATTATTCTTTGGAGGTACTTTAAAATAATGTAATTTGCCAAGTAGCTAGATAACCAGTTAATAAATGCAGTAGAACGGTAGGTACTGTAAACACGCCCACAACAGCTCTTGACAAGTAAACATTGAATGGGAACATGCACTGAACACTGCAGCAGATACACACACTCATGTAAGGCCACTGTTATAAATCATTCTAAAGAAAAAAGCGGGCGTTACCAAAAAGCTAGTGAAAATGGTTGCTGTCTGCTGACTGAAGATGTTGTGTAGCAATAGCATGACAGTCGACAACATAATGATAAAACGACTTTCTGAGATAGATAGAAATATAACTAGTATAACATGGCCAAATATTTAAGAAGAAAAACAACTAACGTGGCCGAATATTTAAGAAGAAAAAAGCAGGCTTTTAGTTACTTAATATTAGTGATAACTGTAGCGTTAACGATTCTGTGGTTGCCGTATAACAATAATGTGGCACTCAAACAAAATGATAAAAAATACTCAACTGATGGAAATATAACATTTATGACTATTTAAAAACTAGACTGAAAACATGAAGTAGTTAAGTAACGTACTTTGACGTTGAGTTGTCTCCCGATTCACTCGCTGGGGGCAGCCTTCTATCTGTCAGCAACGACGTACGCAAAGAAAACGAAGTTAAGTTGGCTGTGTAGAAGTTACGTTGGCTACGTCCAATGTCACCCCGCGGCATGATTGGTCTCCTTCCAATTTCACATTAGACGTCGAGTATCATGATTGGCCCCAATCCAATGTGACAATGGACAGCGAGTATCATGATTGGATGATGAGATTTGAGAATGAACAGCCGATTCTGAGTCAGGTGGCGCCATATTGGCACCCCTGAAACCAAGTTTTGAAGGCTTGTATAAGATTTCGCTAGGTCTAAAAAATTGTCACGACTTTAGGAGACTTGGATTACATCAGACAAGCAGTATGGAGCCATTTTATGTTTTCTTTTTGTTTGTTTGTTTGTTTTTGTGATGTGATGTTTTTCTCTTCCGTCTTTTCTGTCTGGTCACCATTCGCTTACACTGTCTGGGAGATTCTGCAACACTGTTTTCCTGTGAAACTCCAGCTGTTTTTTGCAGACTGACAAAATAAACTTAACCCTCAATCGGCATGAGGATGAATAGATACTGACTGAATTTCTTATTTTTGGGTGAACTATCCCTTTAAAGACAACTTCTGTTGACTCCACTTTTAAAAGCTACTGATTCAGACAGTGACAGTGGTGATTTAGTACGCTGGTTCCCAACCTGTGGGTCCTGACCCCCACTATGGGCTGCCAAAGAGTCACAGAGGGTAACAAGGTCTTCTTGATTTTAAAGCGAAAACTTGCCATTGTCTTGTGAAGACAAATCAATTAATTTATCTTTAAAATTTAAAGTGCACTCTAAGATATAAACTTAAAAAATATCTGACAGGATAAAGACGGGGTGCAGACCTGAACATAAACTATATTCACAGAGCCCTCATCCTGCATCAGAACAGTAGAAAAGAAAGAAGAAAAAACTAAATTTGTCAAAAGAAAAGATACTAAAAATACTTAATAGGCCTATTAACCTAAGTTTTTAAGGCCTATAAACAAAACAAAAACGTAATGCATCTGTATTATAGAATTGGAGAAAACGTTCCTAAAATATCAGAAAAAAAACATCTCTGGAAAATATTCACTGGAAAATATGTGCTCAAATTTCAATAAAATCTCTCATTTTAAACTTCCTGCAGTGACTGTGTTCTTTATTTTGGTTAATTGTAAAGTTAAATAGTTGTTCTGTCTGGTCATTGTTATGTATTGAATATAATATGAAACATGCTTAAATATGTCACTTAGTCAGGGGCTGACAGTTCACTCAAAGACAGATGAAGGGAAAAGGTCAGGAAACACTGATTTAATATAGCAAGTACACTTTAAAAAGTCATTAAAAATAAATATTTTTAATATGGATTTGTGACAAGATGGCTGCAGGTCCTTAAAAGGAATTAGAACTGTTGTGTTCACTCTGACAGTGACATCACGTCAGGGTCAGTGACATCACTACGGAACCTTTTTCAAATAGAATTCCGAGAATTCTGGGCCTCCTTCCCAAACCAACCTTTGACGAGGTAAGACATGATTTTCTTTGCTCGTGTGTTTTGGTTTTATTGAACTGTATTCTGCTCAGAAAGGAGTAAATGTATTTTCTTTGCATCATTATGTGAAGTAAATACATTTTTATGAGTTGCTTTCCAAATAACATTGCAGCAAAATGTACATTTTTTTGTCTGTGATCAGAGAAATGTAACTGCACTTTTTGTCTCACACAACACAACTTAAAAAACTAAACTTGTTTTACTTGCTGTCTAAAATACATGTCTAAAATGAAAAGTTTATTATCAGTGTTATTTGTTGCATTAATAGTCCAAGTTGCAAAAGTAAGTGTTTATGTTAATAAACAGAATGATTTTAAATGTCCACTAATGTCAGTTACATTTGTACATTATTAATACTTGATTTCAGTTTAAAGACCAACAGGTTTAATCTAAAGACTAACTGGTTTTAGATGTTTCAGTGTTTTAGAGTGATATTTTCTGGTTGACCTGCTTTTATTCTGAAACTGAATTTGAACTTGTTGATGCACAGCGTACTGAAGAGTCGTTTTAGTTAAAGGTCCAGTGTCTAAGATTTACTGGGATTTATTTGCAAACTATGGCAGAAAATTTACATTCTTTATTTCATGTTTATTTGATAGCATTGAGTGATCTAACTATCTACCAATAAATTTGTTTTGTTATTTCCTTTTCAATATTATAAATGAAGAAATTTGCGTTGACCACAGCCACCATCTACCATGTCTCTGAAATAGATTAATTCACCTCAATAAAACTCTTTCAGAGCTGCCTCAAGACTTTGCTGTTAATTCTTTGGGACTGTGTCATATTAGGATTTGCAGTTAAATGAATTTGAAAAGTGTACTATTGTGAACTTTCTTGGAAAAAAATTGTAGTATGTTTTTTAAAAGTATGTTATCATTAGGGTATTATAACCTGAACATAAGAATAATTTGTAATATGTACAGAGTTTGTGGGTTCTCTTCCATGGAGGCTGCCATGTTGTACCGCCATGTTTCTGCTGTACCCCAGAACAGACAAAACAAACGCTGGCCTCAGATACTGCCTGTCTCGTTTTTTACTTGTTTCACAGTCACTGTAGGTTGGAAGAGGAAAGCGAAGCAGGATGTTTGCAAACTGTTTATCAGTGAAATAATCAGTGTGTGTGTTTGTGTTTGCAGTTCTTCAAAGTCGGTTCGAGAGAGTTCTAAGAGCATGAGTTCTGGATTCGATTCCATTGAGAGACCTCGGTCTCCAGGAGACACCGGCCCTCTTAACATCATGGAGGAGCCTGGAGGAAGGGGTGGCAGACCTTCGTCTCCTGGAGGCCTCGACCTTCTTACCACCAAGGCGCACGAACAAAGGGGTGGCAGACCTTTGTTTCGTGGAGGCTCAAACCGTTATATCACCGTGGGAGCGCACTGGCAAAGGGGTGGCAGACCTTTGCCAGAGGATGACATCTGCGCATCTCCCACGGTGAAGGCACACTGGCAAAGGGGTGGCAGACCTTTGCCGTGTGACATCATCAGCCCATCTACCACCGTGAGGGCACCAAGGCAAGGGGGTGGCAGACCTTTGCCTTGGGACGATGACACCAGCCCATCTACCACCATGAGGGCACCATGGCGAAGGGGTGGCAGACCTTTGCCATGGGATGGCAACCCGTCTACCACCGCACGGGCACCAGGGCAAAGGGGTGAGAGCCCTTTGTCCTGGGACAACACCAGCCCATCTACCACCGCATGGGCACCGAGGCAAAGGGGTGAGAGCCCTTTGCCTCTGGAGGACACCGGCCCGTCCACCACCGCACGGGCACCAGGGCAAAGGGGTGAGAGCCCTTTGCCTCTGGAGGACACCGGCCCGTCCACCACCGCACGGGCACCAGGGCAAAGGGGTGAGAGCCCTTTGTCCTGGGACAACACCAGCCCATCTACCACCACATGGGCACCGAGGCAAAGGGGTGAGAGCCCTTTGCCTCCGGAGGACACCAGCCCGTCCACCTCCGCACGGGCACCGGGGCAAAGGGGTGAGAGCCCTTTGCCTCCGGAGGACACCAGCCCGTCCACCACCGCACGGGCACCGGGGCAAAGGGGTGAGAGCCCTTTGCCTCCGGAGGACACCAGCCCGTCCACCACCGCACGGGCACCGGGGCAAAGGGGTGAGAGCCCTTTGCCTCCGGAGGACACCAGCCCGTCCACCACCGCACGGGCACCGGGGCAAAGGGGTGAGAGCCCTTTGCCTCCGGAGGACACCAGCCCGTCCACCTCCGCACGGGCACCGGGGCAAAGGGGTGAGAGCCCTTTGCCTCCTGAGGACACCAGCAAGTCTACCATCAGTGCGTCTTGCATCACAGAGGAGCAGGAAGAGCTGGTCGAGCTCCTTCTTTCCTTTGAGGAGGAGTGGTCAAGGATAAGGAAGGAGCTGATACAGAGAAGGCAGGAGGATGAGGAGAGACGAAGACGGGAACAGGATGCAAGAACAAGGCTGGCCCAGTCCTTTGTCCTGGACTGGGCCAGGAGGAGGCCAGAGACACTGTCATCAGACAGCCAGCAGAGGGACGAGGGTGAAAAAGAGGAAACCCTGAAAGACTGGATGGCCCGAAAGAAAAAACAAATGAAAGAGGAGAAAGAGGCGTTCAAGCAGGAGGTGAAGGAGAAAAAAAGACAAGAGAAGGAGCAGAAAGAGAGAGAACAACAAGAGAAAGAGGCACACAAGAGGAGAATGAAGGAGATAAAAAAACAAGAGAAAGAAGCAAAAGAGGCGTACAAGAGGGAGAAGAAGGAGAGAGAACGACAAGAAAAAGAGGCATACAAGAGGAGGAAGGAGGAGCTAAAAAGACAAGAGAAAGAAGCAAAGGAGGCATACAAGAGGGTGAAGAAGGAGAGAAAAACACAAGAAAAAGAAGAGAAAAAGGCACTCAAAAAAGAGAAGGAGGACAGAGAAAAGCAGGCAAAAGAGGCAAAAAAGCAGCAGAGATCCAAGGCTTCAAAGATCGGCCTGCTGATTGGACGTGCTTGTTTCTCTTGCTACCACGTCGTGCTGACAAACAGAGTTTCCTTCGAACCCAGCACTGTTGAGACTGAGGCCTCCTGCACACCTGGTAAGAAAGTCAATTTTTAGACTTCCAGTTAAAGCTTCATAGAAGTCTGCATTGTCTTTTTTAATGTGGAGTAGGCTTGAATATTTGGCATGTGTTTTAAATTATCTAATTCATTTACGTTCGTTACATTTACAATACATCAGAAAATTCATAAAGAAAATTGGAAACAGCTGTTGTCAATTTGTTTAGTTGCAATTTTCTTCTAATTTATAACAAAACAAATTATGGTTTTGATTTTGAACATCCTTACAACATTCATCAATTATATTTTGGCTCTTACACCATTTATGTAAATTATTTACCATATATGATGTTCTTTCTACACTTTACAGGCGTTAAAAATTTGAATTGTGTGCACAGAAATGCATGAAGCTCAGTGATGGATGTATATTTAAGTGCAAATTGGACCTACTTGCCCTTGTTTTGCATGTATTCTGTAACAACCTGCTACAAAACAAGAGAATCAAATTTGCTGTGGTTTGAGGGGTGCAGGTGTGCAACTGAACGTCAGACTTAACATTTCATACATTTTTAATTTCAGCTGACACAACTCACCAAGAGCAGGACATTGAACAATGGAGCTGGACGGTTGTGAGGAGACCGTAAACACAGTCATGAGGAGAGCAGGGATCTGGCACAGAGGTAGGCCTAAATTTTACCACTCCCACTAACTATTTACACGCCCGGGAGACTTTCTCTAAAAAAAAAAAAAAGAAAAAAAAGAAAGAAGAGCACCCAGTAGAAACAGATTAAATGGAGAGTTAACTGAGGAAGTACAAGGTACAGGGAAAAAAATTAAGGCTAAAGCCAGCTACTGATCTGGTCAATGATAAGCAAGTGCTGAGAGGCTGGCGGTGGGAAATTAGAAGCCAGCTGTCAATTCGACTAATGCATTAAACCTAGCAACCCACTGGATCAGCTGCTGACTTGACTGGTCTCTAGCTTCCCAGGATGGAAACTAGTACACTGAGGCTTGCAACCCGTTGGATCAGTGAATGGCTCAGCTGGTCATTATCTTCTGAGGATGGTCTCTTGCACGTCAGGACTAGACACCCGCTGAAGCAGCTAACGGCTCAGCTGGTCCTTAGCTTCCGAGGCTAGTTACTGGCATGGCGAGGCTAACCAGATTAGGCACTAATGGTCACTTTCTTCTGTTGTATTCATGAGAGCAGGCATCACTTGTTTGCTTTCATGTCTGTGAAGTCTTAGAGCCCTATCTTACGTTGATCTAAAGCGCAAGTGGGAAGTGCACACACATAACCTTTTTCTCTGCGGGTTGGGCCGGACTCGTGTGGTCAGATATAGTGTCTTGTATGTTTTGTATGTTATAGATCATAATTTAGTTTAGTCATTGTTTTTCTGGATCATAACAAACACACAGACACAAACACTGCAGCTGCTCGAGCTGTCAACTGACAGCTGTGATCACGCTGTCAACTGACAGCTGTGATCCCGCCCGCGCTCACTTTACCAGTCAGTTTAGAATTATTAGGCTTTATGTATATATATATTCCTTATTAGTGAGTTTATCTTTAAAGACACATGCGCGTACGGCTGTTTAACATTAATGAAAAGTGATTGTAGTGACGTGTGCGCGAGACACATGCGAACGCTTTTAGTTTCAATATCTACAATCTGAAAATATATAGAATAGAAAATATGTTCAAATAACACTTAACTAATCGACAATCCTGTGTGAGGAAGAGAGTGACCATGAATGAAGTTGTTTTGTGATTGTGATTGTTACTCCAGTCCGCTGAGCACAAAACAGCAAACGCGCCGGGCCACGCCTTCGTTTTGCCTTCAGATGTTAAAACTCCTCAGAAGTTAAATACCTGAAACTCCCAAGTAGTATTAGTAAATAACTCCCAACTAGTCAGCAAAACATCTACAAAAACCCAACCAAGTCCAGTTTCCTAAGAAAAGCTTTTTCTACGAATGTCATGACCTGGATGACTGCGAATCTTCACAGACATGAGAGCAGGGAAGCGATGCCTGCTCTCATGAATACAAGAGAAGAAGGCAACCATTAGTACCTAATCTGGTTAGCCTCAGCATGTCAGTAACTAGCCTCAGGAGCTAAGGACCAGCCAAGCCAGTAGCTGTTTCAACAGGTGCCTACTCCTGGCTTGTTTGTGACCATCCTCAGAAGACAGTGACCAGCCGAGCCAGTCGCTGGTCTGCGGGTCGTCAGCCCCAGTGTGCCAGTTACCATCCTGGGAACCTTGTGATCAGTCAAGCCGGTAGCTGATCCAGTGGGTTGCTAGGTTTAATGCATTTTGTCTAATGAATAGCTGGCTTCTAATTTCCCACCACCAGCCTCTCCAGCACCAGGTCAGTCGCTGGCTTTGGCAAAGATATATCCTGTACCAACTCCTCAGTTACTCTGTGCTCTCACTCACAAAGTGTAGTCTGGTAAGGCATAGACTACAAAAAAAAATAAAAAATGCCCGGGCTTGGGAGTGGTTGCAAGGCACTAGAGACGCCTTGACAATATGAAGGCCTTCTCAAAAAATTCCAAGATCCCTACCTGCTCTACAAAGGCCCTAGAGGGCGTTTTGGTCGGACAAATCCTCCTACCACCGACCAACTATGAGCAAAGGCCTACCTCTGTGCCAGAACAAAGAACAAAGAACAAAGAACAAAGCAGCTGTCACCTCATCAACCACAGAAACTGCAATCCGTCCAGTTTCCTACTACATGCTCTCCTACAGTTAAAAGTCAAGACAAAGCCCTGCCTCTCCTTCCTCATTGCTTCTGCACAGCTGCAATCGTACTGCTGCAGCTCTTCTGGAGACCAACAGCAGTTTCTACAGTTGCTGCCACCAATGAGCCTGTGGCTAAAAAACGACTTGGGTGTCTCCACTGTGCTCCACTCCACTATCCCTTCTTCCTGTAAGTATGTCAGAACCAAAATGTTCTGTTGTCCGCCTAATTTTGAGGAATAATCTTTTTGGTTTGAAGAAGGATTGGACTGTATGTTTCACTTTATCTTTCTTCTTTGTCTATTTCAATTTTAAAGGTACCTCCTTGAATTCCTCCCTCACCATGTCGATTGCCTCTGAAAAAACAAAAGCTACACCTCCTCTGTAAACGTCTCCTCTGACTTTGATGAATACGCATCAAGGCTTCCTCTCACACTGGTGTCCAGCAACAGGCACCAATGATACTCAGGCCTCCACCTCCTCTTGTAAGTATTTTAAAAAAACTCTCTGATGAAATGTTAAGATTTTCTGCATTGTTTTGGTTTGAGAAAAGAAATAAGGATTGGACTGTATGTTTCACTTCATCTTTTGTCCACTCTAATTCTTAAGGTACCTCATTGAATGCCGTCCTCTGACCATGAAAAATACATCAAGGCCTCCTCTGATACTGGTGTCCAGCAACAGGCACCATTGAGCCTCTGGCTTCCTCCTCCTCTTGTATGTATCTTAATGCCTCTCTTATGAAATGTTAACAATTTTTGCATCTTTTTGAGAAATTATGGTTTTGGTTTGAGAAACATCTTAAGGATTTGGCTGGCTTTCCTCATCATACCCATTTTCTCTGCACAGACAGCTACAGCTCCTCCACAAACACCTCAGCTGACCTTCTCTCACACTGGTATCCATCAACAAGCTCCTGTGAGCCTCTGGCCTCCTCCTCCTGCTGTAAGTGTCTCAAAGTCTCTCATGTTAAATGTTAAAATTTTCTACATCATTTTGATAAGTAAGATTTTGGGCTGTATGTCTCACTTTATCTTTTGTCCACTCTAATTTTTAAGGCACCTCCCTCACCGAACCTGCTGCCTCAGCAAAGACAGCAGCTCCAGCTCTTCATCATCTGACACTGGTGTCCAGTGAACCTTCAGCCTCCTCCTCCTGTAAGTATCTAAACATCTCTCCTGTGAAATGTTAGAATTTTCTGCATTGTTTTAAGAAATTCTGGTTTAAGAGAAACCTTAAGGACTGGACTGTATCTCTCACTTTATCTTTCTTCTTTGTATTCTACCATTTTTTAAGGTACCACCACATTCCTCTCTCACTGTACTCACTGCTGCAAACACAGCAGCTTGTTGCCACAACTGGCAACTATGAGCTTCTGCCCTCCTCCTCTTCCTGTAAGTATTAAACGCCTCTCCTCTGAAATGTTAAATTTTCTGCCTCGTTTTGAGAAATAATGTTTTTGGTTCAAGACAAAACTATAAGGATTGTGCTGTATGTCTCCACAATTGATGCCACAACAGGCACCAATCATCATCATCATTGTAATCACCATCTTTGTGCTCAACTCCACTATTCCTATTTGTAAGTATGTCAAAGCCTCACCTGTGAAATGTTAAGATTTTCTGCATCATTTTGAAAAATTATGGTTTTGGTTTGAGAAGTAGCCTGTATGTCTCACTTTCTCTTTTGTCCACTGTCTTTTTATTAAGGTGTCCCCGCTCAACTCTCTGATGATCTGCCTCTTTTCTCTCTGAGCAGAACACGGAGAGAACCAATGTAAGTTTAATGTGGATCTTTTACCTCTGAAAGTTGTCTTTCTTTTAGCAGATATGTGTCTGATATAAATTAATTCATGTTGTGCCACCGCCACTGAAACGATGTGTGTCATCTACAGGAACAATGCACAGCCTGTTCAGAGATGCAGAAGTGTTCGCTCCTGTACTCCCAGACTAAGGAGCAGCTTCTTCCCTCAGGCTGTGAGACTGCCTCAGTCATCCTCAGCTCTCTGCCATGCAACATCCAACTACAACGAAACCTTGATATACAACCCTGTGTTGTATGACTGTAAATAAATCTGCCTTGCTTTTTGTACCTCTTGTGTTGAATTTATTTGTCTTTGATTGTCTGTTACCACCAGTGGTGGAAAGATTACTGAAAATCTTTACTCAAGTAGAAGCACTGTTACATTGCTAAAATATTACTCAATTACAAGAAGAAGTACTGGTGTTAGAAAAATACTGAAGTAAAAGTACAAAGTATTTGTTGCAAAAACTACCCAGAGTATTAGTTACGTTTAACTGTTGATCTCATGTCACCTCTCCAGACTAAGGTTGCAAACTTTGTGTGTTATCCTACAAGTGATTAATCGTTAATAATTTATATGTCTTAAAACACATTTCCTTTTTTTGGTAATTTTTTTTTTCTCATTTTAAGTTTTAAGTTAAATTTTCCTTATTCAACAAATGGCTCCACCAGACAAAACAGTGTCAAATGAGGTGCAATTACTGCCATGACTATTGATTAAATATCCATCAATACATTTTTAATCAGTTAATTTAATTAACTGCAATTAATGATTTGTTACTCCAAATGTGTGCTGCCACAGTATTTTGATTTGGTTTTCATTTGTATGTCCTGGTTTTCTGCTGTTCCGTTTGTGATCAGATCATATTATCGGCCACTACAATGCAGACGAAAGGTTTGGATATGAATTCAAATTGTACTCAGTACTCAACTATGATTGTAAAAGTAACTAAGTAGATTACACCTTGTAATGAATAAATAAGTACATGTACAGTACAGACTTAAAAGTCACACATAGTCCACAAAGAAATACAATGAAAAAAGACACGACAGATGTTTTCTGGTGTGCCTTATTAATTAGCTTATTTATATTCTACATTTATGTCTCATCATTACACAAGAAAACCTGAAAAAAGTATCATAAATTCAAATAAACAAATATTGAAAATCACAAAGCTTTTTCCTCTCCAAATGACACAACCAACAACTGAGTGACATTCATTCAACTGAGTAACATTCATCCAACTCCTTTTCTATCACACAGAATGGGGACAATAAAGCACTGACTGGTGTGTTTTCTGCTCTACTGTTGGTTCTCCATCAAGCTGAACTGTGCACAGTATGTGCAGAACTAAGTGACGTCTCCCCTGAAAATAAGCCCATCCTGAATAAAAGCTTTGCACTTCAAGTATAATCTGGTGTTGAATCAGTGAATAAATGAAGATAAGAATCAGTTCATATTCAGTCTTAAACATGAAACATGATGATGAACTTGTTAGGGGATAGAGTTGTTGAATTGGTGTTGTGATAAAAATACAGCATGCTGATTATTACTGTAATAACAATTATAAGCCATAAACATGGCCAACAACATTTTTCATACCATTAAACGATTATCAGGCCTTTATTCTGAAAGGGGTATGTGCTGTGTTCATTGATAATGATAATGAACTGTATGTTTTATATATAAATGGTTACTTTATTCACTCAATATTGCACATCCATGTTTACTTTATTCCTCTTCTACTGTTGCTGCTAGTGTCGTTGCAGCCTGTATCTAGCAAGCATTGCTTACTGTAAATCTTCAAGTTTTGGACCCTGCCAATAAAATAATTAATCCACAAATCCATCACATGGCACTTCAAAAGATGACCAACAGTAGAAATGCATTACTATAAGCCCACATCTACATGCATGTGTGCCCCATTTTAATTAAACGCTTCTTTTTTTCATCATTAGACATTTTTCCATCATTATAGCCATTTAATATCACAGCTGTGTCTGGCCTCATCCAACTCAGATGCACTGGAGGCAAAATGCATTAGCACAGTTTGTCCAGCAGATGCAGCTGTTGGCATAGTGATGAAGTATCACCTGTTCCATCACTGCAACAGACACTGAGCTGCAGCCCCAAACGCTCATGAGATGAACTCAGAAACACACAGAGTAGCCTGTCCAACTTGTTTAGTTTAACTTTCAGTAACTTTCAATGCATTTAGCACACATCTAGGGAACTTTTGAGTTTGGACAGTATAATGAGATCCTTAATGGAAGCCTATTATCCTGCTGTGCCAGAGCACAAACAAAGGTTTCTGATTAAAAAAAAAAAAAAGTAAGGACAGTCTATAATTCACTGTCCCACTTCCAGATAAATTGTAGAAATGCAGAAATAAGCAGGAATTTTGGAAAAAAAAAAAAGTCTGTGCAGAGACAAAGGGATGATGACAGTCAATCATGACAAGAAAGTACAGTTGTAATCATTATGTGATCTTGGCCATAATAACTTTTCTTTTTACAAAACTGCTGCTAATTACTAATTCTGAGGATGACATATTACTTGCACATCCCCCCCTTGACCTTCTGCCCAACTTATAAATATTTAAATTCTTAGTTCATTGCTTAGGATTTTGTTACTTTTGGTATTTTTTAATCGTTGTTGTTATTTAAGTACTTGTATGTTTACATCAGGGGTCTGAGAAAAAAGGCATTTCGATCCTTTATTATCAGTGGTTCTCAACCTCTTTGATTCAGGTGCCCCCCAAAAAATCACTAAGACTTCTAAGACTGTTCAGGAATTACTGCATAACACATGAAAGCTACCAAACTCACATCATATCGTTGGTACAACCATTGTAATATTAAAGCAAGCAAGCAAACAAACAAACAAAACAACACTCCCCAGTCAAAAATATGGCTGTTATTTCACATCATGCTTGCTTGGATGTAGTTTAAGATTGATATTTTGTTAAAAAAAAAAATGCAAATGTTACTTTTTGTTAGTTTTTCTCTCTGTTCAGAACACAGAGGTTTATTTTGGTAATAACTGGTAAACATCTCTGTAGTTTTAGCCACTTCTGAGGTGGCTGCTAAATTTCTTGAGACCATCTTTGCATATTTTTGAGTGTTTGTACCTCATGTGAATGTCTTAAAGGGGCTGATGTCCCTGCTGCTTGCCATAAAGTTATTTTAATTTTATTTTATTCTTTACAGCCATCTTGGAAATTATCCCCTTGGAGTTTCAATCACCAGGTTAAGAAACAGTTGTTAGTATGGACTGTCCTGGCAGAGTTGACAATAAAGTTGAGTCTGACTTTTGACCCGACTTTTTGCTTTATTCGCTGATTTAAGTTCAACTTTCATTACAGACACACAGCAACAGGCTTCTCAGAGACAAAAACCTGATGAAACCAGAGACAGTGGTCTGGAGGTGAGGGGTTTCCTGACCGCACTGCCAATAGTTTTCAAAGGAGGTCCCGACAGCAGCGCCCAGCCGGCCGGTGCTCCTGCGCGCTTTGCTGACGCAACCACGTCGCCGCTGTGGCTCAATGCGATGGCGGACCGCAATGTCCCCAGACCTGCCCAGCTGGGAGGGACGGAGCAAAGTCACTGAGCCACTCTCACCGGCTCCGTTAAACTGCCGTCCGACCACCTGTTTGTCACAGTAAGGCCGCTGCCGCTGCTCCAGTCCTTCCCGTGAAAATAGTATGTGGGACGGGATCCGCTCCTCGGAGTGCACCGACCGGGACGAGCCAGCAGAAGTGGAGTGAAGAGGAGCAGGAGCGGAGTCCGCCGCCGGGGCTGACGCACCGCATGTTGAGCCAGCAGCAGCAGCAGCAGCAGCAGCAGCAAGTTCACTGAAATAACAAAAGTCGCGTCGACGGGGAAGAAGAAGGGGACAGCAGCTCTCTCTCGGATTTAACGGAGGTTTGAGGGGATAGTTGTTCCGGCAAAATGAAATTCGCGGAGCATCTTTCGTCCCACATCACCCCAGAGTGGAGGAAACAGTATCTCCAGTATGAGGTAAAGTGAAATTTATCTTGTGTTTGAAGTAAACGCTTTGTGCACATGACTGCATGGGTAAAAACTCCTTCAAATGCATCCGCTTTCAGAGGAAAGTGAATGATAAGAGTCATTATGAACTATGACAGTTTTTTGAAAGCTTTGGTATTTATTTTTTTCAGTTTCAGTATAGCCCGCTCCTGAGGGCAATAAACGACGGGAAAGACAAGGGATGTCCTTTTGTTTATGGAGGGGAAATTGACTGCGGTTGTTAAGAGCCATAGGGAGCATTCAGTGTTTATTATTACTGTTTGCTGAGTTTACAGCCCCTTATAATGAACAGAATTAACATTTTTCTTAACAACTGAATGCCTTTCATACCAGAATAATTGCCCAAAAAATATTTGTCATTTATTTTGAACAGTTCTTAGTATAAATATTTTGGAATATTCTACAAATTATTTCTTTTGCATGTTCATGTGCTTATTTTAAGCATTTCCTTTGCAAAACAAATATGGATACCGTTTATTTCAATGACAGTATGTTTTCTCAATTTTTTTTAGTTTGCTCATTTTCTCCTTCTTTTTACATACCCACTCACATGCAGTGTCTTTTGTCAATTGCTTTTCTATCTTTTCTGTCTATTAATTCTATCTATGAAGTGTATTTTCTTATCTTTTATTTGTATTATTTCCTCAATCTAACTGAACACAATGAAAATCTCCCAAGGCATCAATTATGCATTGTTGTAAAATTGCAATGATTTTTCTCTAATTCTCAGATTATTTCTTGTTTTTGAGCAGACTTTTGGAAAAAAGATGTAGGCACACTATTTCTAGTGTACCCTGATGTAGTTGTTATTAATATTTTTGCACAATGAAATAGGAATCTATAGGAATCAACCTGCAAGTCTTCATCAAACAAAATATTCTGTCTGGTTTCTGCTGTCTGTGGATTTAAATAGACCTTTGTGTGCACACATGGTCTTTGTTGGGTGGTGTGCAGTACTTAAGGAGTATTTTATTTTCACACTCCACTTCTTGGCTTTGCTGGCTCTACATTAGGAGCTTTACTGCAGACATGTAGTGACAGGGAAGGCTGCTCCGTTCCATTTAGCTCTATGAATTATAGACAAAGACCCTGTTCTCCTCAACCATAGCAGCCTACAGCCCAGACTCAACAGAAGCTCACTGCACTGGTTTTATTTTGGAAACATGCCCTGAATATTATGATTAAGTTGCATAAGTGCTACAGCAGACATTTGGATCGCTCCAGCCCGTCATCATCATTTTGCAATGAAAACATCTTAAGACAACATAATTAAAGTGGGAAAAAAAATAAGAGGTGTCAAAGGACAGACTGAAAAGAGGACAACTCCACTGTGGAATTTTATTTGATTTGTTTATTAACATGCATGCACAGCCTGTGGGGTCTGTGTGGGGTCTTTGTATGCACAGACTGACGCACAGCGAGCCCAGGGACAGATGCATGGCCATACCAGCCATTTTACACCTCCAGTCTTCAGCTCGGCACTCACTGACCTGAGATGGATGGTGATAGATTTTCTCTGTCATCTATGTTTAGTGCTGTTCTTCAGATTTTTAGATTAATTAGTAATAATCTTGAACTGACATTAAAGTTTTAGTATTCTAGTATTTTAGCAATATATTTACATTTACCTGTAACTATCAATAGAGGCAATTAAATGAAGAGACATTTAGTCTTGAGAGCATTTAATGAAATCATGCACAATTGTTTTAATTTTTCCCAGACTCAATTACTGGATTATGGGAATAACCGATTTCTCTGAGCATAAAAGACTGATATATGCCTATATTTAAAGGTCCAGTGTGTAATATTTAGGGGAATTTCTTTGCAGAATGTGGCAGAGAAGGAACATATTTAATGAGTGATTTGAGGGAGGATGAGGAGGTGGGCCATCCTCCCTCATTAGCAAAGTGACCAAAATGCACCCTCCTTGTTAACCTGCAACCCCACCTCCATCCTCTAGTAGCAGAGAAAGGACAGAGACAGATGATTTGTCTAGTTAAATATGTAAGTGTGGCTTGCTTGTCTAACTGATGTTTATCTGACTGAAGTAGTGGTGAAGTAGCAGATAGACTGTGCAACTTTTTCTTTTAGTTCGGCCCTGCTGTCATCATGGATCATAATTATTTTCCAAACTACATGTTTGTAAAAACAAAACCAAAAGAGTTGTTAATGAGTTTGGTCACTCATTAGTATATAATTATCTGAAAATAAGAATCACTGTGTTTTTGTTATCTGAGAATGAGCCATTTATGCCTACAGAAGTCATGGGTCCTCTTCCATGGAGGCTGCCATGTTTCTACAGTAGGTCAGAACAGGCAAGCCGAACACTGGCTCTAGATACGGCTTTTTGCATTTTGCAGGAGTTTCATGACCACTGGTGGTTCTCCTAAGTGTGCTGCTATAAGATTTTAATTGAAAGCAAATCAGTAAAAATATGGTGTTGACTAGGGCTCTAACTAATTATTATACAAACTATTTTCAGAATTGATCAATCTGTCAGTCATTTTCTTCAGTAATCAATAAGTTGTTTGCTCCAGAAAATTGTGAAAAATGTTGGTCACTGTTCTCCAAAGCCCAAGATGACATCCTCAGATATCTTGTTTGTCCACAACCCAAAGACATTCACATTTAAGAACCTAAAATCAATTTTATTTCTTTAAAAAATACTCAAAAAAGTTAGTTGATGATCAAAATTGTTGGTGATTATGTGAACGCAACTGTAATCAGCCACTGATACATTTTTCAAATGGAGTTTGAAATATATTTGTATATATATATATATATATATATATATATATATATATATATATATATATATATATCTATACAAATATATTGTTTTAACATGTAGTTATTTTTCAATTATGCAGAACAGCACAGTCTGTCCCCTGTCTATACAGCTTGTATTCTTGCTCAAATCTGAATTATATACAGGGTTTCCAGCAGGATGTGTGTATTTGTGTTACTGGGATGGCCTTCAGTCTTTGTCTGACCTCTGTAAACACCATTACCTCCTGAGTGGGCGGGACAGGGAGAGATCAGGGAGCCAGCTCACGCCTACAGACGATGGACGTCTTATTCAAGGTTTTTTCAGGCCCTCTGAAACAAATTAAGAGACAGGGATGACGTAAAGTTATCTGCCATGACTAAAGTCAGTTAAGTCAGTTGACTTAAGTGAATTGGGTGACTGGGATAGAACAGAAATCAATTTTAATGCCATTCTGAAAAATGCAAATCCTCAATATGCTGCTGTGGTGCAACAGGAGCAGTGTCAGTCTATGGATTCTCATCATGCAGTGAAGAGAATGTTACAGATACCTTGAGAAATGTCTACAAACACAGTGGCAGCCATCACAAACAAACCCTCATATATTTATTCTGCATTATGTGTTGCAGAGACCACTGCAGCCAACACAACTGCTGTGTTGTAACACAGTTGTCTGTCTATTTAATGACACACTGACACATTATTCCCACACCACAGGTCATTTTTAACCCATCTTCCATGCAGTAAAACGTGACACTTCCACGCTGACTGTATCTGTGGTATTTGCACTATTACAGCTGCTGCCCACATCCAATCTGTCTGAGGTTTGAAGTGATATTATTGCCTTTGTGTGCTAGTTGGATTAATTAACCTTCTGCCCAGTTTTTGCTTGCCTCCTTTTTTTAGAGCATGCTATTGTGTGGAAAACGGGTGTTTAGATTGGTCAGCCAGTTTCTATGCAGATGAGAAAGGATGCGTCAAAAGTGGCTGTTCCAGCAAATGCAGGCGTTAGTTAGTGAGGCACTTCATTCGAACATGGAGGCATTGACAAGGCGATTGAGTGATAGAGTAATTAGGTGTGTGCTGTATCCAGTGGGATTTTAGTTAAAAACCTTTATGCTAAACAGCTGTTTGGTATGGAGGTGTGCATGTCTGACCGACTCCAGAGGCTTCTGTTAAAGGGCAGCGGATATAGGTTGATAGATAGGAAGAGGATTTTCCTTTAAATGTAAAAGTTATTAAGTGTGAAAATATTTTTTTAAAAGCTGTTATTAAGAACTCTGATTACTATTTCTCTTTTTGCCTGTGCATTTTTATGTTTATGTTTCTTTTATTTAAGAAGGGACAGTGAACATTAATTAACAAGAATTTAAAGGACTAGTGTGTAGAATTTCATGTCATCTAGCAAATAGCAATAAACAAACAGCAGTTTGCAAGCAACTTGTCTGCCAAGCATGTATGAGAAACTAAGGTTACCACTAAACTCACAAAAAAACACAAAAGCCCATATCTAGAGCCAATGTTTAGTTTGTCTGTTCTGGGCTCCTGTATGGTGATGCAACATGGCAGACTCTGTGGAAGAGGGATAAGGGTGTAGTTTGGGGGTGTGTCTTGTAGTAGGTGTGTCCTGTAGTACTGTGCACTGGCAGCTTGATGAGGACCCACAGCCTATGTAGATAAAAATGGCTTATTCTAAAATAACAACTAGTAACTTTATGACCATTACATTCCATTTCTGCAAAGAGATCTTCCTAAATGTTACACACTTAACCTGTAAGTCCATCATTTAACTGTGCCAGATTTAACAATACAGAATAATTTTCATCTGAAGTCCCTGGCAGGTTGAAAATGTTCAAATATAATGTACAAAAGCACATAATCACAGACAAAAGCAAATGGATGACAAGTAAAAAAGAAAGATAACATACAAAAGCACATTGCATTGGTTGCAATAAGCACAGACGTGAGCACATAAGAACAAATAATAAAAGAGTGATATAACCATGCAACAAAAAACATTAATGGAAACGTTCAAATTAGGAAACGTTCTGCACAAAAGCACATAAGCACATAGACAATTAGCAAACACATAACATAATCACTAGTGCGGATTACAGCTCTAGTCCAGATTCTGACAGCACGTTTAATTGTCCAGGAACCACCAGTTTTGTAGGTTTGGAGAACAAGTTAAGATATGTTATGTTCCTTAGTTCTATCGTCATAATGTTCCAGGTATGTTCTGCTCAATAGCAAAAGGCTGACTGCCCAAAGGTATTTTTTCTACATGATATTTTACAGTCCCGCATCGTAGAAGCTCTGGTCAATGAGTTTTGATTTTGTTTAATGAACTCACTGAACAGACGGGTGCCAGACCATGAGAAGTTTATATATACAAGTAAAATACCTGAAGATGCCATCGTGGAGAATGTAAGGTGTATAGTGATAATAATTAGGCGTCTCAACTGTTGAATTCAGCTGCATATTGAATAACTCGTGTTTATAGTACGTTGGAGGTATATAAAGAGAGTGAGCAATAGAGATGCACGTATGTGTGTGTGTGGGCGGGAGAACAAGGCCACTTATGCATTTACCTCTGCAGTCTAATCACTCATGTAAGCTTCGAGGAGGAGGAGGAGGACGAGAGTGCATGTGGAGACTTGCATTTACAATTCAAACCAGCAAACTGATGTTATGCTGACAAAAAGCAGGTGCCCGTGTGATTTCAATAAGTGATTGTTGTTCACTCAAAGGTGAAGCCATGTCTTTCTTTAATTAATCTGAGTGATGTAGTTTAAATGTCTAAAGTAGCACAGTGAGCCCTGTGTTGTTACAGACATAATAGAAATAAATCATAAAATCTACAGCATTCGTCACATCATATATATTTACACAGTGATTTATTAGCATGTTCAACAATATGAACACTATGTATACAACAGACATGGCATGGCAACTGCTGAGAAACCCCCCTTCCTATACCTCCCTCCCTCCTTCCATCCTCACCTCATCGTTCCTCCCCCACTGGGAGGACATCTGGTCCCCGACCAGACCTGCCCCTTGCACCCCTCCTCCTCCCCTCCTGCCTCCATCCTCTCCTCCCATCCTCTCTGCTCCTCTTTCTGCGTGCGGGGATCCACTCAGGCACAGAGAAAGGGATTCAAGTGATCCACCATTGGCTTTCTATTTGAGCCAGAGATCTCTTCAGACTAATGATGCACACTTTGTGATCTTCTCAAGCACGTGGATAACAATCTCAAGCATCTTAGAGGGAGGATTTCACCATCGAGCGTGCAAATATTTTGGTTCGTGTCCACTCAACATGTCACAGCTATTAAAGGATCCATTGACAACATTCAATTGACTGGACACTCGGCAGTGTAAGCCTCAGTTCGACGTAGTGACTTAAGTCTGGCACTTGTGTTGCACACATTTGGTTTAGTTGGCATCATCACCTGTTAAAGGGATCATTCAGATTATTTGATGTGGGGGTTGTAAGAGCTGCTCATCCATAGTCAGTGTATTACCTACAGTGGTTGGCACTTTGGAGAAGCAGCAGCAGGAATACAGGTGTAGGAAGCTAAGCAATGAATTGCTGTGAACAGGGTCAGCAGGAAAATGCATTTTAGACTCTCACTGCTTTGCCTGGCCATCAGACAGATTCTTCTGACCAGAAACCACTGTTACATAAACCAAATCTCTCCTTACCAGCCAGACTCCATGACTCCAGCCAGTTTTGAAGTGTTCCTAAAATACATTTTGCTGTTGACCCTATCCACAGCAGATCATTGCAAAGCTTCCATGTTAGTGCTCCTCTCTGCTTCCCCAAACTGGGGGCGTGTTTAGCACCATCTGACTATCATAAGTACCTCATACAACTCCTCTTTAAATAATCCAAACTATCCCTTTATTGCATGGTCACTCATACTGATGGCCCCATTAGGCTTGGCTTAGTCATTGTCTACAGGTTTCACCACTGATTACTGCCAAGCTTGCAGTTTTATCCCAGTTCCCCAAAGAGCCACCTATCCCACCCCCCCTTTCCCATCACTGCCATCACCATGGCGATGCCTCCCCATCTGAATCTGAACGTCTATTTCCCACCTATTAGTTGGGGAGGGGGCCCTTTTGGCTCACCAGAGATTAACCAGGCCCAGGCCCTGCTCCAGTGTTCACAGTTGGTCTCCTGTGATCCTCATCAGACAAGGTAGAGAGACAATCTTCCATACAAATGAAATGTTTACCTCTTGGATTAGACTCCAGTGTCGGCGTCTCATTGTGCATGTAATGCACAGAGGAACTTAAGTAGCAACAATCCAGGCAGCTACTAATGCATAGCAGTTTCTGAGTGGTTTCCACCCACACACAGATTACTCACACTGCTCTCTCACTGCTGTGTTACAAAAGCAGCAAGTTATATAGGAAACTGGACATGGAGCAGTTTGATATGATTAGTGGATAAAACAGGAAAAAACTGCAGGTTTTTCAGATTTTATTTACGACAGTATGAGTTGAATGCTGCAAGGAAAATGACTGCCAATATTTAAGCATTTTGCACCTTGTAAATGTAAACATTATCTTATTGATTTATTTAATAAAACTTTATAAAGTTTTTTTTTCTAATTAGCTGGAACAGTTTAGTTCTAAAGACATCTTTATTGAGAAAAAGGCTTCAGTTCCAGTCTTTTCTCTGATTACCACTGATATGTTCAGATGAGCCAGCATGCAATTATCTGTCAGTTTCCATTATCTCCAAGATCAATCTTACTGCAGAGAAACAACCTCATTTAACCACTGCAGCTATCGCTCTCTCTCTATGCTTTGTATCTGTCAGTTAGTCTGTCTGCCTGTCCGTCTCTCTCTCTCTCCACAATCTGCTCTTTTAATTAGACAGACAAAAATATTATTATCTGTCCAATTCAGTTTTTTTAATTTATGCTATTAATATTCACTTTAAATACTGGACAAAAAATGTTGTCCTTCATTTGTTATCTTAATTATCGTTTTTATTATTTTATTTAGCTTGCAATCAGTTTGTCGTGTCCTTCTTATTGTAAGATCTTATGCCTGAGCGAATGAGAGTGATGCTGTGTTGTTGCTATGATTTATTTAAACTAACAGAGTGAAACAAGTAAGGAAAGAAAGTAGGTGTGACTCCACCAGACTTTACAATAAACAATAAAGAAGGTAACAAATATTATAACTTAGTAAGAAGCAGAAGCTCTTAAGAGTGAGGAATATGCTGCACAGACTATATTCAATATTCCATCTGGAGAAAGGATCTTTATTTGTTTGTTCGCTTAATATAAATGGTGGCTATACACTGGGCAACGTTTTGTTCAACATGTTAGACAGTCAGATGAGCCCTGGCACGTGTATAACTTAATGTGCTATGTATGAATGTGTAAATGCAGATGTTACACTGTGTAATTTCTTTAGAGGCTTAATATAAGCAGAAATTTGGCTGTTTATTTAATACAAACTTAGACCATCTGACTTTAAGTTTCTCAGGTTTTACTGTGTTTGTTAGTTTGTCCAGTCTTCCAACAACCACCAACTCTGGCTTGGTTGCATTAAATCTTTAATTCTCTGTGTGAAAAGAGTGCAAAGAGTCTGGTTCTGTGGACTGATTACCCATCATTCCTCACCCATCTTGGTGCACTTGGCTCTGGCAGAGTGGGTGTGTACTGTGTCACCGGATGAGAGTGCATTGCAGAGCTGCAGCTGTTGCTCTGCAGACCGTTACATTAGCAAAGTAATATGAAAATTAAGCCCCCAAAAATAACCAACTGGTGAAGGATTGAGTCCACTGTCGATAGGTGATGTATTAATCTATTTGACCAACACTAATAACAATATTTGACCAACACTAATAACAATATTTAAATTGAATTTGGATGTATCGTCCCATTTATTGTTTTCTTCTTAATTTTAAACAGTTAGGTGAACCTGCGATGCTCAGTTTCAATACCATTACACTGTTCTATGCAAGACAAGTGACAGTACACTATACACAAAATTTTGATTAAAACCTTTATAAATCTCTGCTGGTTGTATCTGGCAGTTGTGGAGGCATTGCAGTAGTTGCTTCACCAGCTGTTGCATGGCAGAGATCTGCACTCTACTGAATGCACTCTGCTGGAGTAGTTGTTTATTGGGAAGTCTTGTGGAGTTGGGCAAACTCCTGTCTTTACTTATTTCACTATTTTAGATCAGAGCAACCTTGAAGCAAGCTCACTCACCCAAAAGATTATACACGAAGAGCGATAACACAACCCGGTTGCAAGCTGAAATTCCTTGTTGTTTACAGCAATCACTCTGTCAGATCTGGCAACCAAAACATGGCACCGTTGGGTCTCTGTGCTCTTAGGTCTTAAAGCTATCGTAGGCTCTGGAAATCTCTGTGTAACCAGTGAAACTGCGAGTAAATGAGATCATTAAATTGTCAGAGTGCTTGTGTTTGTGCTTGTGTTGTTCATTATGTTAACAGCTGTGGGGCGGGTGCTGTAATCTTCCCATATGGAGAACAAGAGTTTAGTTAATGGCTTTCAAATGACTTTAGATGGTTTAAATGCTACTGTAAAAGCAGATGGTCCTAACAGTTGTGTAATCTCATGGTGTCCTGTAATCTCTTCTTGCTGAGACCAGCATATATACGGTAAACACACTTTCTTTATTTGATCTGATGTGGAACTGAATCAGCAGGTGACTTTGACATTTTGTTGTCCTGCAGTTACCATACACGTATAGACCAATCCCCTGCCGGGTGTTAAAGTATATGTCAAGTCAGTGGAGTCCATAGAAACCAGAAATACAAAGTACATCAGTATACAGTCGTGCTTGGCGTAGTGTTTGCAGACAGTGACTTTCCTTTTTTATTTCCTCACCAGGCATTCAAGGAAATGCTGTATGCTGCCCAGGACCAAGCCCCGTCCATAGAAGGTAAGGAGACTCCCTGTTTGGATGAACAAACCCAGACACAGAGGCAGACACTCACTCACACGCACCCGCTCAGAGACACACCTCTGTTCCCAGTGCACGCTGCTTGGGGCCTGTTTGGGCATCCCCAGAATAACAGCCCTTCATCTGCTAAAAATAGGTGGAAATCATTGCTAACATGCTGCCACTCACTCTGTGGGCTATGACTCAGCAAGATGACAGCCAAATCATTACCTCCCCCTTACTGGCTTAACTTTTTGGCCTGTATTAAATAATTGTTTGAAGTTGAGTTGAAAGTTTGGTGAAGTGATAAAGTCGTGTTGTTGACAATCAGTCTTAAATCTGTCTTGATGAAGTAAACACTTAGTGGGTTAAAACAACCTGCAGACCAGAGCTGGAGTTCAGTGTCCAGCAGTGCTGAGTGTTGCTGTGAAGCTCAGCAAAGATAAGGAAGGCCCCTCGCTATAATTAATCTCTGGCATTAGACCGCAAGTGATGTGTGGTGAGGGAAAGAATGTGAACCATTTGTTTTTATTTTAGAAACATGTTTGTGGAGGTAAACAACTTTCTTTAGCTGCAGGCTTGAGACTTGGTTTATGATGTGGTGACGTGCAGTTCTGTCTACAGCTGAGGTTCTCAATTTTTTCTCAGCCAAGGAGTCCTCGCAAGATAGAGAACATACCAGGGACAAGTATGTCTGTGGAGAGTGCCAGTTTCCAATTTAATAGGTGACACATGCACGACTGGCAGGAAGAAGATTTATATATAAGTATATTTATTAAGAGTTATAGATTGCTAGATTAGAACGTAATTTATGATCTATTTCAGCTTTAGGAATTACAATTAGGGCTTTCCCCTGAATTTTTCGTGTGAACTAGTAGTCATGAGTTAAGGCCATTATGACTAGATGTTACTCATGGCACTACTGTGCTACATTATGAGAAATGTTGTACAAAAGCACCATAATAAGCCTAAAATATAAATTTTGCAAGGGATACAATGTGAGCCACCTGTTAATGACAATACTAACAGCATAACATCACACAAGTCTTCTTGTTAAAAACACAGGAATGAGTAAAAACTTCCAACTTGACAAAAACAGATACTGATGGACTTAAAAACACAATGGATAATGTATAACTTGCAAATAAATGCGGCTCAAACTTGCTCGCTTAACGCCTCTCCTGTCCCCAAACCCACCACGTCATCATCAGTCATCTGCAGTCAGAGTCTTGGTCAGGGCCATTGCAAGTCTCCTCGGTTCTGTATTCTCTGTCGTGAACTTGGTCTCCGTTGGTCTCAGAGGGTAGACGGCTTCTGTGCACGGTTCATTAGTCCACTCACCTGGCTCCATGTTTTGGTGCTCATTCTGGTGCTGCGCCTCACCAGGTCTCCTCTGGGCTGGGCCTTAAAAATCCTCCTCCCCCTGGTAGTCCAAAGCTCCTGCGCTAGCGGTATAACCCCCTAGTTGTAGCTAATATTACAAGAGAAAATGTCCATGTTGCAACCGTCCTACCGATACTTTCATCCTGTCCCTATTGACAAGGATTGTCATTTGGTTGACTAATAGGTGGCAGCACAAATTAGTATTATATATATTATATTATATTATATTATATTATATTATATTATATTATATTATATTATATTAGTATTACTCATTGAACTGTGATGCATTTTGTAAAAATAAAGAAATATTTTATTATATAATGCGATTTAAATGAAAACTTTCCTCAAACCCTTGTAAGGGTCCCAGGATCACCACTGGAGAACCACTGTTCTATAGTTTGTGACTGGTGTGACTGGTGTGTCTGTGATGGAGGAGAAAAACGTTCGCTAGTCTGTGTTGTTATGAGCATGTGTGCTCACGGCAAAATGTGTGTGTTGTGAAACATGCCCCTCACAGAGCTGTGACTCTCAGAGCTCAGTTCCAGCTGAGCGGACCTGATGTGGATGGAAGTATGATGCCATTCTATCCATGAGCGCCAAAGACGTAACTCATAGTCACTGAGTGTCTGGATGATCTAGTGCCTCGTCTGTATGTGTGTGAGCCTGTGTGCGTGAGTCAGCTTCAAGCATAAAGATCAGTTTCAGACAGTTGTTGACTTTATTTTTGACTGCAGTCGGCATGAAAGGACACCCTCAGTAAAATATTCTACTGTATGAAAACTGATTTGTGTCTATCAATGCTCAGTGGCTTTTTGTTCATGTTTGGTGTTTCTATTGGTATTGCTTGTTCATAAGTAGCACATTAAATACTCCTATAGGACACACGTCTTGTTCAGTCGTAATGTATGAGCTGTGTCTCTTCTTTGAGCGCTGTCTCCAGAGGCTGTTAGCCATGCCAGGCGAGCTCGGCGTGGATGATAAATCATTTCCTGTCTCAGGTCTAAGCTGTACTCATGGGTCACTGCTCTGCCTCTGTCAGTCTGTCACACGATAGGTGAGCGTGTCTTATGAATAGAGACGGGATCAATCCATCAGTAGAAAATCACAGTCTGCCATTCATCTGGCGTCGCTGTGACGTTCCAACAGTCCCAGCTCGATCATATTGATTTGTGTGCTTTTCACACATTTTTGGCACAGCCCAAAATGTTACCAAAACGCTGTAGTAGGCAAGTGCAAAGACAAGCGTTTCAGCTGTGGCGTCTGTTGTGTAGAATAAGACGTGTTTGAATGTAACGGACAGTCGTCTGTCCCTGGTGGTGTTTTAATGGGAAAGAGAAGGAGGCTATAATGAAAACAGCAGCAGAAGCAGACAAACAGTTTTATTGAGCCCTGTTATTACCCTCTGCTGTGGCCGAGATATTGTTGACTTTTCATAACAGAAACTAGATTAGCAGGTGTTATAAAATCCAAGGTTACTGCAGCACTTTCTCTTCACATCCACTGGACCCAATCTGTCAAATCTAATTGAATTTAAATTGGGGCACAACAATATTGGAAATCTGGACTGCTCTTTAAATTTGCTTCTCGTTCACTCAGTCGTATAAACGTTGCCGGCAGAGCTGTTGTGCAAGGCTCTGGAGCATCAGGAGCAGTTTTGGGTTTACCGTCCTGCTCAAAGACGCTTTGACAAGTTCGTGTGAGGGACTGAACCACTAACGCTGAGATTAATGAAGCGCTCATCTCCGAGCATTTGTTATCAGTTTGTCTTTTTTGTCTTTTTTCAGCTTTTATCCTCATTTTTTGAAGTTGAGTGCCAAAAAAGATTTTCAACACTTGTTAGCCCCTTTTTATTTCTTTTTGTTTTGTTGTATGTGCCACATGCAAATTGGACGATGCAGGCAGAGCAAGCATGGGGAACCAGTAACACTTCAACAATTAATACCATTAATGATTTAAGACCTTTTCTTACCATTAACGTTTTTTGCATGATTAATTCACACATTAATATTTTTCAAACCTGTATGCAGCCAGTGCAAGAACTCATGTTGATGTAATTTTGCTGAGTTTTTACTTTTTTCAGACCAAGGCTGATTATTCTGAAGTTATTATTTCTGAAGTTTCTGAAATGACTCCTCTGCTTCTTCAAGCTTGGTGCCAGCTTCTGCAGCAGTGCTGAAATACGTCATGAAGTGGCCGTGGCTCAGTTTCAGCTCCTCAACCAACCAGTGAAACTCACCAATTTATTGGCAAAATCATGTCGAGCTTGATGTGAATTGTCACCCATGTTGAAATGTCATTTGCAATTTTGTGCCATTTATTCACGTTGCTGATGGTGTGTCCGAGTCCAAGATGACGGCCTCACATTGCTTGAGACAGCTAGAAAGCAGCAAATACTCACAAGTCAGAAGCTGGAGCTCGGGAATGTTTTGTATCATTGCTAGATTAATCAATGCTCAAAATAGGTCAAATTAGTTTGTCGATTGTCTAACTGATTAATAAATTGTTTCAACTTAAGACACTAGCAATCAAAATGTAATGAAATGGTTTAAATTAAGGTTTTTAACCAAACAAAACAGACTAGCCTTTTAAAAAATACAGTTTTATGTCACCATTGTGATGCACACATTGTGATTATTTATGATGCTACAATTTATTTTAAGCCAGATTTGAAACCTTGATCATTTTATTAAATTTGTTAGTGGAAGACTGATGATGAGAATTTATTCAAGAGTGCGCTCTGTGTCTTTCTCTCTCTGTCTCTGGCCTAATTCATCACAAAAAGCAACGTTTTTGGTATTCAGAGGATGTTTCTCTTGCCTGAGGGAGACGGTTAACTGAATAACTACTTGCTCACCCACTTTGCTCTCTCAGTGGACGTCCTGCTGTACCTGATAGAGCTGTAGAAACACACAGCACTGAACAGGCAGCACTTCAAAGCCTCTGTCAGGGCCTCTGCATATGTATCGTTGTCACTACACATGGCCAGCTACATTAACAAAACGTGTAGTATTCATGGTTAGATCTTTCCATAAGCACATAACTGTCTTTCATGCTGCGTTGTGTGTCGCAGTGCGAGCATGGCTTTTGTTTAAACAGACATTACCCATCAGTGGGAACATGCGCGTCTTTCAGCACCATTTTTAGTCGAATTAATCATTCACTTTCAACAAAGATGGATGTACAATAATTAAGAGCTTGCTGCAAACAGACATGCACATGATGGCGGCTCTGCTGCTGCATGTGACCCTTCACCCCTCGTTACGATCCTTTGTTCTCATTCCCTCTGTCCCTCCATTGGTCCTTGTGTGATTGTAATTAAAACACGCCTGTCCCTGTACTCTGTGGAGAGCCAGTGGAAGACAATGGCAAGAACAGCTGGTTGGATCTCTGGTTCCAACCATTAGAATGAGTTATATCACAATCTAATTCAATTAGTCTGCTGATTATTACAGAGATCTGAGAACAATGGCCCCGGATAATAAACACACAGCTTTAACAGGAATCTGTGTGTGTGCGTGTCTGTGTGTCATCCTATCTCCAGCAACACTGACATGCTTTACATGCCACAGGCCTACGTTTATATCGTGTCGGATTTTTCTAATCCTGCAGGCAGGTTTTACACTGTAAGTCATTCATTTGCTGTCTCATTCATTCAGTCATTCATTCATTGTGTCCTTCATTGTGCTTCTCTGTAAATGGTCAGTCTATTACTGCGATGGTATCTGTGCTGGACTGTCTGAGTGAGAGGGTTGGGGCGGGGGGGGCGGGCGGGGGGTGGTCTGTGGGAAGATGGCACTGATGGCACTCTTGGATTAACACTGGGAGTCAGGGCGGGGCTCCTGTGTTGCACCATGAACACACACTGACACACACACCGTCCGAGGAGGAGAATGGGGTGCCATGTTATTGACTTACTGCTCTGGGGACCAGAGAATGGATTTTCCTCTGAATCACAAGGTCTAGATGTCCAAGATGAATGAGTCAGACCCCTAAAAAAAAACTATAATGATGAATGGATGATTTCTCATGTTACATTTCTGCTGTCTTATATACCAAAGCTCCTTCTTCCACTTTATTTCCGCTGCTGTTTTGTGGCTTCGCTGTCAGTTGCCTTGTCCCTTTAGGGCTTTTTATTTTTTATGCAGTCAAATCAATAACCATATAAAAGCAGCTGTGTGAAAATGGGATGCTTGCAGTGCTTCTTTGTCTGGTGATGAATTGCTGCAATTTCCATCAAAAAGAAATGTACCAAAAAGCGTAGCCTCCCATATATATAATTTTTTTTTAATCAAACCTTATCAGTGCTGTGCTTCGTCATGTTGAACTTAGGCATCCACTTTTATTTAAAGGGCAGTGTTGGTATTTTTGGACGTGAACCCAACCTGAACCCAACCCTGTGTTTGAGTGACTAATGGGAACAACAAGGGACAAAACAAAAATGTCTTGGCTCATCTTTCCACTGTTGCTGTTTCCAGTGTTTCCACTGTCCCTCTTGCTCCTCTCCTGATATTTTCTCCAGACACTTTTAATGAGTTTTAATTATTGTGCTTATGTCAAGTTTAAATAAAATGTTTTCAGCGTTGTAGTCAAGACCACCTAAACCGAGAATAAATCAAGAAAAAGAGTCAAAACCAAGTGCTGTCACATCTTCAGCTCTCTCACCCATGTGAAGGTGCGGTCCACAGCTTACCATTTATGGCAGAGCTGACATTAGCTTATATTGGTGAAATATAACTTTGTACATTAGCTACGGAGCTCCATGTGGCTTATCTCATCATTTCTTATCACAAACAGAAACATGCAGAAAATGCATTTGAGACTGATCTGAGACCAAATGTTTTACAAAGTACAATGATAAAATTGCTGTTTCTGTAAAGGCAGTCAGGTGAGTTTGTTGTCAGATTCTCAGAATAACAGGCTGAGCCAGTGTCGGTGGCAAAAACAAGCACTTTTAGTGAAACTTTGAGAGGTCTAATTGCCCATAAGGATTACATTGCAGCCCATTTCATGGCTGACAGCTGCAGCGGTCTGGGTCAATACTGGGCAAGTGTCGAAAATTGTAGTCCCCATTAGTCACTTAGACACAGAAACATGGGAAAACAAGGTCCAGCTTGAAAAATACCCTTTACTAGTTACCCTTTAAGGAGTCTGAAACTGTTCCTTTAGAGAGCAAGATAAGGATGTGTGTGGCCATCCAGACTTTTAGCCTTACGTTTAGACATCTTTACAAGGTAAGATGTTGAAACGTGTTTCAGTTTATCTCAGAATATGTTTTTAGCTATCATCACAGCCATGTCTCATTCAACCCACAGCCTGCAGATTAACAATCTCATTATACACCACAGTGAAATGGAAATATGTGGCAGGTTACCTGTATTTTACTGGGCATGAAACTGCTGAGATAATGATGTTGAGGTGCACTGTGTTTAAATAAGAGTCAGCATGTCTGTATGGATGTGTGTGTGTGTGGGTTTGTGTCTGTGCTGTGGGGTTATTGGAAATACAGACTTCACATTTATACAGATAGTTTTTTTAACACTGGTGTGACTGGTTTGGGGCCTAGCCAGTCCCAGACCACACAGTGTTTGTGTTTAAGTGGTCCAGTGATGCTGGGCTGCTATCAGAGTGAGAAGAGAGAACATGTGCATGTTTTGTGAAGAGAATAAGAACATGAAGAACGGAACCAGAAGGGTGGATGAATGGATGGATGAAATTAATGTTTCACTCTGCTTCTCACTGACTCAGAACAAAGCAACTACAAAGCCAGATGTTCGTTTTACTATCAGACACCTGCACCATCCCAGCTGCCTCTGCGGCCTGTTGGGCTTTTGTTCCCGCGCTTCCTCCGGACAGTATTGTCTCTGTCTAATTTGCCTCTTCATGGCTTTGATTACAGCAGAATTAACAGAACAGTAAACCTGCTCATCACTGCGCCTTTTTCAGCTCCCTTCACACCACTTTCTAATGAATATTTTTCTGTCTGTGGGTGAGCCAACCTACCTAATCTCCGTAATGAAAGCGGTAGCATGAATCACGGCCTCAACTGCACCTTTCACCCTGCACTTATTCTGCTATTTTGTGTTGTTGTCCGTGCCACTGGCTCGCCCGCCATTTTGTGTGCCGTTGTTGACGAACATGATGAGAGGTTAGTTGAAGGCTGCTAGCTTGTGTAATACAGCGCTGATTATTATTCTGCAGGCGTATATGATGGAACAGCAGCTGTTATTACTGTTGTTGGTTCCCCTCGGAGTCTGTCCTCGCCCCCCTGTGTGGAATAGCATTCTGATTTCTGTAATTTTCTTGCTTTGGCATGTTGATAATTGAAGTTTTTGTTCAGGCAGTCTTGCTAAAATATGACTGCATCTGTTTTTTTTGTTTTTTTTTTCATTCTAAATGATGCTGTTTATCTTGCACTGTGTCCAAGCCACTGGATGAGTTTGTTGCCTTCATGAGAATCTTTTCTTTGTGATTTATTCATGTTATTTCTCATCAAGTATGAAAGTGATTAGGATTGCTTATTTTGTGCATTTTCCTTAACCAATAACTGAACACATTACCAATCAATAAAGTAATCAATTGTTCCTTAATAATTTACAAAACACACAGTGATTCATGGTTAATTATTAATCATTACCATCCCTTACAGGTGATAAACAATAAATATTGTGTTCACACTAGAATATTATATTAATCACAAACAACCTTGTGTATATATATATGACTGTTTTCTTTAAAAAATTACTCAAACTGATTTATCAATTATCAAAATAGGTGCCCATTAATTTAATAAGAAATGAATAACATAACACATAACATACATACACTTTTTTTCCCAATTATGAAAACTAATAAAGTACAGAAAAAAATTAAAATGTATGTTGTTTTACATTTAAATTCCTAACTTTACAGGTCAGAAAGTGAAAATGTCCAACCCTGGTACTTCACTTTTTTTTTTTTTTTAATCTGGCCCTTTAAACAAAAAAAAAAATTAAGAGGCCAGAGGTCAATGATTTCAGAGGGTTGAGACTAAAACAACAAAGGCGAGGTCCCTTTTTGTTTTGCAGTTGGAGCGGGAATGAATAAAAGGCAGAGAATTGACAATCATGGTTGAGGGGTGTAATATGGAACAAGAAGATGTGTAAATGTACCTGGGGGCAAGGTCACATTATTCTGTGTTTTACAAGAAGCCAGTGGAGGGATGCTAGAACAGGGGTAACGTGAGACCAAGGGTTAGTTCTGGTTAATAACCTCACAGCTGTATTTTGAACCAACTGTAGAGCAGATTGACAGAGACGTGTTGGTTATGATAATCTAGATGGGAGAAAATTAAAGTGTTGATTAATAGTTCAAGATCTGTAGAGCACAGGATACATCAGATTTTTGTGATATTTCTTTTTGTATAAGAAATATGTTTACAGTGAGTCTCCCCAGCCACAGCAGCTCAGTGCATTACAGAAACACAAGCAGCCAGGCTTAGAAATATATACAACTTTGTGTGTGGTTTGAAAGACGGGCAGATGCTGGCAAGAGGTCGGGCAGGCACTCAGAAGGTGAGAGGGGCAATGGATGGGAGGGAGACAGATGGACATGCAGACAGACAGGTAGACAGGCAGGAGGGTTCAGCAGGACAGTGATGTGGCAGCCAGGGTCTCCCTCCAGCCTGCATTATTGATGGGCTCTTTGACAAGCTGCTGCTCTTGCTCGCTTCCAAGCGCTAATTGTTGGGTTTTTGTGGGGGTTGGTTCAGTGCATTACCTCCAGTAGATGGTGGTTGGCACGCCCCCAGTTTGGAGAAGCAGCGGGAGTCCCAGTGTATGAAGCTAAGCAATGCACTGCTGTAGACAGGGGTCAGCAGCAAGACGTATAAAAAAGGTCCACCTAAAAAACTGCTGTACCTTGCAGTCAGAATGTCTTTTATGATGAGAAACCACCATTATATAAGCCTGGTCTACTGCTGCTTTGATCACTTAGTTTGTGTTCCTAACGCTTCCTTCCTAATACTTCTTTTCATCATTTGAGATGTGAAAACATTATATTTTTGCATAAAGAAAGTTAAAGTATGCATCCTAGTCCTATAGGTCATTTATAAAATCCCAGCGCACCACAGGATCTTTCTGCTCAGGATGCAGCAGGGCTGCAGTTGCTGTCTGGTGTCACCTGCTCTGCACGCTCTAAGTTAAGAGTTTAGTTAATTAATTACTTCCACCCCTGAGTGAAAGTAATAAAACCGCTGTTTCTGCTTAAACAAAACATATCATACACTTTTACAAAAGTGTCTCAGGCTGTAGTGATACTTCGCATAATGTCCATAATGTTGTCATACACATTTTGTGGTTTGTGGTGATTTTTTTTTTTTTTTTTACCTTTTTTTTTTTGGTAAAGTTTACAGTCGCTAAATAAATTTAGCTGCTGACTCTGTCCACAGCAGTACATAGTTTGGGTCCCTGCCCTGGTACTCCTGCTGTTTCTCCAAACTGGGGGCATGCTGACAGCTATCTGCTGTAAATAATACACTGATTATGGAAAAGTATCTCATAAAACCCCACTTCAAATAACCCAAACAATCCCTTTAATCATCATGCCAGCTACAAGTAGATAAAGAGAAAATTCAAGTCACATCAAATCAAATGGTGCACCACTGAAATACAACAGCTGTAAGTGAGTCTAACAGCCCAAACTGAGTGAGATCTTTTGGAGCTTTAAGGCAGACAAATTCTGCTGTTGCTGCTTTTAGACAAAACCTTATTTATTGTCTATAAAAATTATATGACGCTGTTTATCAGCATCTGTTTCTCTGCCCCATACTATACTCCCATAGTCAAGATTTCCAGGAAAAGTGAAGATGCCTGAGGCCCCTTATCCACTGGAGAATAGACTGCCATGGCATCATGATCTTTTCACAATCATACACATGATTGCCATTCAGACAGGACATTTCTTGAGCTTGAGCAGTTGCATCCATAATGGGTTTTCCTTCACTCAAGCAGGTTTAGCCTTTGTCTAACAAAGCAGTTAACAGTGGAGGTGGCAGTGGATTGTGCGATTCGTCCTTTGATGAGGTTTCTAAGGGTATTAGAGGGGAGGGGAGCGGGGGGGGGGCAGGGTCAATACAAACCAAGGATCACTATCCCAAGGTCAGGACTAATCGAAGGGAGGTAATGAACGATGGAAAAAGGTGATAGGTAATTGGATGAAGACAGGAATAAAGAAAGACGGACAGCAATCTTCAGTTTTATGTTTGATGTGATGATTATGAAAGAGCGACGAAGAGGAAGGAGGTTGGAAAACAATGAGAAATGGTTTGAATGGGATTTTCGATGACCAGTCTGGAACAGAACGAGATAGAAACAGAAACAGAGAGAGATCCTTCAGGCAGCAGACAGACAAACAGACTGAGTGGGAGGTCCCTGGGCTCATCTCCAATGCATGTTGCCCTGCATTAGCACTACAGCCATCCCGCAAGAGTAAGACAGAGAGAGAAAGAGAACCTTCATAGATGAAAGTCTTCTATCCATCCGTCCGTCCATCCATTATTCATCGTGAATTAGATCTCGCCTGGATGAAGTATAGAGGAAAGAGGAGGAGGATGAGTAGAGGGGGGAGAGCGGGGGAAAGGTATGGGGCGGATCTGGATAGCAGTTGTTGTGGTGTTAGGAAAGGGTGAGGAGTTCAGATGAGGATGTGGCTGCAGCAGGGATGGTATTTTTAGATTTTGGGCATTTTACAGGAGACTGGGAGGATAAAATTTCCACTGGTGCAAATGTAGTGTTGGCAAAGAGGGGGGAAAGGGATTTGAGGTGTTGAAAAAAGAGGGCAAAGAAAGGGCAGACGTGGTAGGGGCCGGGGTGCAACTGTAGGCGAAATGACGATGATGTATTTGTGTGTGTTTATGGGAGGAGATGGAGCAGGGAGAAGGTTGAAGGAGAGGTTAGTGATGCTTAGTAGATTGAAGGTTATTATGAAACTCTCTCACCTCTAAAATGTAGTAGAGTTAGGGTTGGTGCCTCAAGATTGTGATACATATAAGAATAATTTTTTTACTCTACCCCTACTGAGCATGGAAGTCGCGCGCACCCATGTGTTCATCGCGCAGCTCATCTTTATTTTTAAACGGCTGTTGTTTTTTTCTCTTCATATGAAGTCACGCACCCCTCCAACAGGAAAAAAAATCTACATTTCTGTGTAAAAAATTTGTACAATCAGTTTAAAAATGATTAAATAAATGCTTCTTCAGTACCAATGATCCTGTAGTTAAAACGATCTTTTACATTAATTCAGTACCAGTTAATATACGCTTCCAAACCTTGCATAACCACACTTGACAAAACTCAATATGCGCACAGTTGGTCTGATCATCTATCGTCTATCCTATTTTAAATCTTCTCAGAAAACACAGCTGGCATGCAACCACACACTACAGAGATGGAGTTCGGTGTAGCTGCTCCACTCCGCCTCTGTGACAGGTAGCATCCGTGTCGCATGTATTTCTGCTGTAAGGGTTATGAATCCTGTTGTCAACAACTTGTCATTACTGTGGCCCTCTACAGCTCTATGTATTTACATATGAATGCACATCTGTTCTGGCCTTGGCAAGGACCTCCTGATCTCCATGCCTTACGAACATGCCGCCGCTCAAATGTGGATGTGACAGGAGCAGCCTGTGATCAATGCGTCTTCAAAGGCAGACAGAGGCTGAACATTAATTTTTAAGATAAACACTAAAACACTCTTCTCAGACACCAAGCATTTACTCCAATGAGGATACAATCTTGTAAAGGTTAAATAAACAGAAAGCATAAATCATATGCTCTGGATGATTGCCAAGCTCACAACTGGAGATCATATACTGGAGCAGCAGCAGTGATCTCTACAGTGTGAAGCATGGGAGGCATGTGAATGTAATGAGATCTGTCTCTGCTGATTAGAAATCAGCTGCCCGGCTCTCAGGGGTTCAGTGTATTTGTTTAGCATTAGCAGGGCTTCCAAACCATAATCTAACCTCTGTTATGAGGCGAGTTATTGTTTTTAATCGGTGATGAGAAGCTTAATCAACAGCTTTGGCGGTCTGCCAGCAGATGAGCCAGGCTCTGCAGAGTGTAGCCATCAGTCAGAGTTGATCGCGTGGCATTTATCTAGCAACGATTCATCCAAGGCTGTTCTGATGGATTCATTTGAATAGTTTGCTTTATTGACTTCTTTTTTTTTTATTGAGAGAAGAACAGAGACGTATGACCTTGTCTCTGTTCTGTGTGTTTTGATGTTTTCATCTTCTCACACTGCTGCTCTCTGCTGCACTTGTACACAACTGACTGGAGACACCCGCACGCACACATACACACACACACACACACACACACACACACACACACACACACACACACACACACACACACACACACACACACACGTATGTGGAGGCGCACAAACAGGCAGACACAAGCACATAAGGAGCTGTGTGCTACAGGGGGCGTGGGTGTGATTATGAGCTATAGGTGATGACAGCAGGGCCATATGCTGATTTATTTCTGGGGATTTTTTGGCGCTGCAATTAGAGGACAACCAATGAAATTGTTGCACATTGTCCATACTCTGCTGAAAGCACTCCGTTTTTTTTCTAAAAATAATTTAGGGAAATAAGAAAGCCTTCATCACACTACCAAATCTTGAAAGTGTTATTCAAACAGAGCTGATCTTAGCTTTTTAATTCTGTTATCTAAATTAATTTTCTGTCCAAGGATGTGAATAAATACATCAACAAGTATCCTGTAACAAATTGCAAATACTTGCTCATCAAATGTATTTGAATAAAATGCAAAATAATGGTACAGAAATGCATTTAATTAAATCATGCGTAACTTGTACTTTGAAAATGCAAAAATATATTCTATACAAACTGATATTATTACATTTTATGAAGCCTCAATATGGGTTTAACCTTACAATGAAAAGATGAGTTCAGCTAATTTCCTTCATCAGAGATTTGAAGTAGCTGATCAGAATGTCTTAGAGGTGGAGGCTGTGCATTCAGAGGTACATGTTGGGGGGTTTCAGCCTTCTGTTATCAGAAAAATGGGCGTATAGGTCATCAGTGCAAGCAGCTTATTTATGTTTCTTATTATGTGGCAAACTCTAGTGTCTGTAGTAATTATGACAGAAGCAGTATGAAAAGCAAGAAAGTCCGCATAGGGGTGGACAGGTCAATCACGGTACTTTCACTCAGGAAACCGTGGTTAGTGTCCCGTGGAAACTAAAAGTCAACTTTGACTTATTTAAAGTTACTTTACTTTTCACAACTTTGTGTAACATTATTTTAATCCAAACCATGATCTTTTCCTAAACCTAACCAAACTGTGACTGTTCCCCTGGTACTCTGGTCATATTTAGTCATATTGGTCATTTTGGGAGTCAGTGGCAGTCGACCTGTTCTGTCGTATGAGGACATGTTGGTGGTTTTTAGTATTAAAAAAGTATCACGGACTCATGTGTTTGCTATTTGCTCTTTTCTCAGCTGTATATTGGTGTTACTTAGTAAGCTTTCCTTGCATAAAATATCAGTACTTTGTTGCAAATTACATCTCGTTTTTTTTTGCTCAGCAACATGCTAATTATAAAATACTCAAAAGTAATTAAATAGATATTTTTAATACATTTAATTTCAATACAGCCCATGTCTGGGACACTGTTATTTGTATTACTTAAGTCTAATGACACATTCGTTATGGATGTGTGTGCATTTTTTGACGGTCGAGTGATTCATGGTGGTTGTATGTGAGTGGGTTTGTACTGTACATGTTAGTGGGAGAGGAGAGTGTTGCAGAAGACACAGTGTCCTTCACTGTACCAGTTTGCTGCATCTTCTCTCTGGAGAACTGGCCAGAACCTGGCTCAGATTGGCTAGGAGGCACAAAGAAGTGGTGAAAATATACCAATCACATGAAGCTCATATGAGGCCGTCTCCTCATCTCTATATTGCTGTATTGACTCTCAGCTGATTGTCAACGCAATCAAGGGTTTCAACACTACACCTGCCAGCAGTGGGATCAATTTCAGAGTTGATATTTGATGGAAACATTTCTCTAGCAGCAGAGGCTTTAGATTGAGTCTGTTCCCACCGGGGTCAGTGCCAGATCTGCAAGTGTGTGTGTGCATGTACAGGGTACAGAGGTGGCATTTATTTGTGTTTGCTGTGGTCTCTGTATATTTCATCCTCTACCTCCTGTTCTGCCCATGGGCAAAGCGAGAGAGCCACACTGAGAGAAAGACAGCAGAGTGGACAGGCAGGCTGACAGAGGAGCATCGAGGGCTGAGACTGACAGATAAAATGAGAGAGGAGGCTTGAAAGAAAAAAAGAGAGGTGACATTGGTGGTAATTGGAGGAAAGGAAGTGAAAGCCTCAGGGAGTCTCCTTTTCCAAACGTTGCTATCATTGAAAAGAAAAAAAAAAACTGGAGGCAGAGAAAGCATGAGAGCCCCACTGAAGCTCTTTCATTTGCTTATTTAATAAATCAGGATTCAAAGCACATTTTAACTGCTTTCCAAAGACAGCAGCAATAACGAGTCGTAATTCAACCTTAATACATTTGAGGTCAGGGGATTGCTCTTTAGGGGGCAGAAAAATATTGGTCCAGATATAATTTCTCCTCTTATTTACTCTATATCACCGTCCTCTAATCCAGAGACAAGAGGAAGAGGGATATCAATAATTCACTGCTATTGTTCCCTCCCGGACAGCCCGTCTGTTTTTATATTAAACGTTGAATTATTAACAGTGTGTGAGATTGGAAATATGGCAAATCTCCAGTCCCTCCTGATGCCCATGACTCCTCAAAAACTGTCCTGTTGCTCACTGGCAGCCACAAGAGTGCCGAAAAACAGTCAGATGGTTAAGTAGAAGGTATATTAAAGGGATAGGAAGCAAAGCAATGCACCTCTGTGGACAAGGTTGGCAGCAAAACTAAGTGTGCACTACTGAGAGTATTTTTACTGCTTTACCTTGCTGTCAGACCGCCTTTTACAACAGTAAACCATATATTGCTCTCTCCAAAGCCACCAGACTCCTTTGACAAAAACAGTAATAGTGTCTTGTTGCATTAGTATTTTTGTGTTAGGCCACATTCAGACAGAATAAGGCATTGCAGAGATTAGTCGCAGGGTTGTTTGGGGGTGTTCATTTGTGCTTAGAACATAACCGGTGTGAAACATATTCATTATTTCTTTGATTCACCAGCTTTCTCACTATCAGTGGTCCCTCTCCTCTCCCAGTCTCCACCCTGCACGACCACAGCCGCACTCTCTTTCTCTCTTAGACAAATGGATACGAACCAAAGCAAAGCTCTGTCTGACTGTTTTGCAGCATAGAGTGCAAACTAGACCCAGAAGTCAAAGCTGGGTACACAAAATGTACCAAGCAAGGATGCAACTGTAGAGTTTGATCATGAGCTCCGCCTGGATAATGCCTGTTTTCAGAGATATTTCGGGCTGACTACAGCAGTTTTGATCGCTGGCTTACGTGATTGGCCACCACTGTGTGACATCGGGTTGCTTTTCTCCAAAAGATGGCTCAGTTTCAGCTTTTTCTGCTGCACCATGCTGCATTCAAAATGAATGAGATCACTTGTGTTTTTTGAACGCAACACTATATTCTGTATGAATTTGTCTCTATTTTGTGACTTTGGTGTTTTAAAAGGTTAGTTTGGATTCACCGAAGCCACACAATAAGACAATTTGTCAGTTTGAGGCAGTGGTAGACCAGCAGCTCCCATGTTCTGCTGGGAAAAATTACCTGGCAGAACACACCAGCAATATTTGGCTTACATAACAGTTGGGATGAAGCAATAATCAGCTTCATAATAAGCTGTGATAAAATTATTGACAGTTGGTATTACCAGTACAAATTTTTTGAAACACTCACAGTAAATATTGTCCAACATCAATTTTCAAGTTTTCAATGTAAAAGTTGATTTAAGTATGCATGAGTACTTTTATAACATTTTCAGCACATATAAAGTGATATTTTAGTCACTATAATATTAAATCTTCACACTGTTTCATCTCTATATAACAGCAGATCACCACTGCAACGGGCTCTCTGACAGCAAGGTAAAGCAGTGAAAATACTCTAAATTTAATATACACTTAAACTGATATTTGATTTCTTGAGGCATCTAAAACACCCTGTCCACAGCAGCGCGTTGCTTACCTTCGTACACTGGGACTCCTGCTTCTCTGAACTGGGGGAGTGTTGACCTCCAGCTACTGTAGGTTATACACTGACTATAGATAAGATCCTCATACAGCCCCACTTCCAAACCGTCCTTTTAAAGTAACATGAGAGCATTTTATGGTGGTATGGTATATTAGGAACAACTAGGGGGGATTAGACACTGAAAGACAACTCTCCACTTTCTCTCTCTCTCTCTCACACACACACACACACACGCACGCTCATACTGCTTCAGTGTGTTAAGCTTTCTATCACTGAGTGTAAAGTCACCATGTCAGGACTGTTGGTGTTCATCATTCTTAGCAGTTCCTCTTAACCATCCCTGCTCCATATGCTGGCCTCAGGGAATATGCATATTTCATATCCTCCTCAACACGTGACTAATGTATTCATGGTGCACGTTAATAATAACCAGTGACTTCAGTGCTGGCAGAGTTGACTCACTGCTGGGGCATTGTCCTGTGTGTACTTTACATTTACCGCATATTTGTACCTGATGGTATGTCCTCAGACTTCTCGTCATGGTTGTCATCCAAAGACTTGTCCTCTTGACCTTTAACCAGCTGTATTATAAAATAGACAAACTGCTCAGTGGCTTCTCAGCCGAAACAACAGTTTGTCTCTGTTTTGCATTTCGTCCTCGGGGCAAACTGCACGGCTTCTTCTTGACAAGTGCCATCTGATAATTAGGCCTCATAATCACCCTATTAGTATGCAGCTCAATTGAGCAGAGAACAGCTTATTGTTCCCCTGGCATGAGCAGCAGCCATTTGTAAGAGGATTATTGTAAATTTCTTGTTAGGGTTTTTATGAGAATGAATCATATGTGTAATGACTTAAATTGCGCCATTGTTAATCTCAGAAGCATTTATTTTTAATGTAGCCAAGAAGCGGGGTTGAAAAATCATTGCTGTTGGATGCTTGGTAATATTTTGAAAGCATAAAATCACAGGGAGTGGCACTATGTGTCTACGTTGGTCGCACTGTAGGTTTGCAGCGGTATTTTCTGTACCTCTCTGTGGATAAACAAAGCAGAGCTGAACTTTCTCAATCACAGTTACCATGGCACCAAAGAAAGAGACCAGAATCACTTGAGCCTTGTTTTGTCCCTGTGACATTCAGGATCCCAACAACAATTACCGTAGAACATGTAGCACTAAAGGCTGGGGTGTTAGGTTGAATTTTAATACCGTCTCGTGAAAGCACCTCTGAAGAGCACAAACAAACAAGAGACAAAAATTAATGATAACCACATAACCACAAGAGGAATGTGTTTTCCAGTGCATCTATCTGGCTGAGGACCTGTGTATGCAGCAATAATGTGATATAATGTGTGTAGTATGCATGTATGATAGCTAGTTATTTTTTATTGTGAAATCAGAATCATAACAATCTACATAGTAGGTACAAAAATATGAAAAAAGATATAATGCAAGTACAACTAGAGAATAGAAGATTGACAATAAAGTATGGGAAAATATTCTAAAAATATGTGTTATTTAAGTGAAGGATATGTACAGTTTTATGCAGAAATGTGCAAAGTATTTATCAGGAAAAGTTCCAGTATGCAGTATAAGAATATATGGAATTTGCAAAACAATAATCTTTACTGACTTACAAAGGAAAAGAGGTATTATACTGTTCATACCTGCCTGTTCCCTGAACTGCTGACCAGCTGAGTCATATTTCTAGTAATAGTGCATGTTTATTGTTGCTGCCCTAAATGATAAATAATATTTTCTCTTGGTTCATGCTAACAATACTGCAGCACTAATATGGCAAAATGTTTTGTTTTCCTTCATACATTTCTTTAGAATTAAGTGAAACTGAAAGCTGCTTGTTTGCTTTTGTTGTTTGTTTTGGCATTTTAGGGGTATGTTTTCCTCTTCATTTACTCACATCATAGATGACTGTCTATCAGTGCAGGAATTTCACAGGGTCCATGATGGCTAAGGTCGCTGTGCCCCCTCAGTTTGTCTTCATGCCCCTTAAAATAATTAAATGCCCTGCGGCCAAAAGGCCACAGTCTTTTGTTGAGATTCTGAATTCTTATTTGACAACATCAGCCTGCACACACAACCCGTGGTGGATTTGATTTCGAGCCTAGTTAAACCGGTTATTCTTGATAGTTTGACACAAATCTGGCATCAGCTAAACAGGAGACTTAATCAAACAAATCCTGATGCACCAATGCAGTAAAGCTGCGACTGGGTGACTGATCGACTGAGCTGAGGTTAGAAAGTTTAATAAGTAAATAAATAAATAAATAAATTTGCAAACGAATAAGACAGGAAGCCGCAGTCGGACTGGCCATCAGAAGCACCAGGAGAAATCCCGCTGAGCCAGTTTGTCCTTTGTGTCCGCAGTATCACATATCATCTGTGTTACAAAACCATTTTACCTCAGACTACATCTTCTGTGCCTGTTAAGCACTTGTTGCATTAAAGCTCATTTCAGGGGCTTCACATCCTCTATGTGTTGAAAAAAAATTCAAAAACGTTGTGTAAGTAATTGCTGAATTCAAACATTGAGCATACTGAAAATACTACAAAATACTAATAATGTGAAAACATAAATGTCTGTGTGCCTTTCTGTTGTGCTTTTCATTCTTAGCATGAAATTGTTTTGCCATGGCTACACTTCCTTAGTGACTCAAGACGTGTGTGTAGTTTGTGTGCGTGTGTTGATGTTTGTGTGTACCACCCAGGTTAACAAGGAGCAGGCCTGATCTTCAAGGGTCGATTTGTCTGCTCTGAAAAATACCAGCCAGATACTGTTTGCTGCAGGGCTTTAGGAGGCTCAGTCAGTGTGGTTCATCCACTGTCACTCACACACACACACACACACACACACACACACACACACACACACACACACAGTCACCACTCTGAAACCACAGAAATCTCCGGCTCTGATTTGGTGGTCTGTTTGTACTGAGGCCAGATGAAGGGGATGAATGGGAATTCGGAGCCCCTGTGCTCGACGGTGGTTGACAGACAGTAGCTGTCTCTCCTCTACATGCTGCTCTTTAAACTCAGCTGGTATCCACCCCATGCTGCTGAGTGACACACACAAACCCTCACACATACCCACACACACACACGCAACACAAATGCTGCTCACAACGGACGCTCTTCAGTTTGTCACACATGCATACTTCACGCTGCATGGTCCCAAACAAGCCACGTGCCCCATATGCTTTCCAAATACCCCCTGAAAACAAGCATACATATCTATACTTGTGAGGACCCTCACTGACATAATGCATTCCCTGGATTCTGACTGTAACTTTAACCATTTGTCACAAGGGATGGAGATTCCTGCATCAAAGTCATCTGAAGAAATGCAAGGGATCCAAAATGTCTTTAATTTACAACCTCACTCTCAACATCTGAGCTCAAGTAACAAAACACACTTGTCAGTCTAAACTCTTTGTAGTTGTTTGAAAGCAAGCTGAAATAAAAAACTACAACCCCCATCAGTAATAATCAAGATTTGCTGTATATAAAGCAAAAGCTTTTTCAAGGCTCACTATTCGTGACTGAAAGATACTAAATTGCTCATGAATGATATCTATTATTCATGTTTATTTTTGTAGTGTTTCATGAAGTACTTTGTAAAAAAGAAAACTAGGTGCTTCCTGCTCATGTAAATCATGTTAATGATATGACTCTCAAGCACCACAAGGTCAGTGTGCACCTAATCTGATTGAGTCAGGAAATTGCTCCTAATTTAATAATATCAAGTATTGGATTCCTTCCTCCCTGCTTGGATGGAAAAGGTAGAATAACCAGTACGATGATGGCTCATTCATAACTTAGAGTTAGAGTATCACAATGAGGAAATGGAGCACAAGTTCCTGTGGGGAAGTGGAGCCGAAAAATTGCATTCATCTTTAACCTGTGTTCACTTTACCTGCAACAATATCCACTTTTCTCTCACTTAATGTTGGTAGCTCAGGTGTGATACTGAATTTAAAGCTCATTAAAGCTATTTCCAAAGTAAAAAGTCTGCTTAGTTTCAGAGAGGTATGTCTGTTGCCAAGAACGCAGTGCTGAGAACACAGTAAGAATGGAGCTTGTTTAGTGATGCACTGTTTGCACCTGTTTTCTTAGGTTTAGGGACAAATGCTACTTGGTTAGGGGTAGTTTAGGTGGTTCTATGTGTTTAATAATAAGCAAAGAACAAATGTAATATAAAGAGTGACCAAGTCCACAGGAGACTGGGGTTTGTTTCCCATGTGAAATAATGATATTTTTACACAAACTGTGATTTCTTTCTTTTTCCTGCCACTCTTAAATGTCCCATGACTGTCGCTGGAACCAGAACAAATCTGTTCATGTGTGTAACCAATCACACTGCAATCTTTTGCATACTAATTAGAGTTAACATGTTCTTGCCCAGGAACACAACGACAGCCACAGCTTGTTTCAGATAAGCACCAAAATAGTGAGCAAACAAGCCACTGTTTTCAGCAAAGACTAAACTCCCCTTCACACATGCACTGTGGTTATCTAGACATTTTTTTAACCTCACGTCCTGCAGATCCCAGCGCACCATGAAGTGTGTCTCGGTGTCTATCACCAATCTCTGCTTCCATCACTACTTTTTGGACTCACTTTATATTGATATTAGTGCAAAAACAATCATCATTTTGGATGAGTCCTCCTCCTCCTCCTGCACACTTTGCAGGCACTGCCCCTCTCCTAAACTATACAGATTATTTCTAACGTGTGAACACGTCTGACCACATGTGTTAAAGGGCACATTCGAACGATGCGCCGTGCTGATTCTCGGGACATAGTTTGGAGTGCATGTGTGAAAATGGCTTACTTTGGTTTGAGTTGGGTTAATATTAGGCTTAGTTTAGGGTTACAGTGTTGCTCTACCGAAATACAATCTTTCCATGTCAGTGAAGCATTAGCAAACAGCTAACATGCCAAGTACATGTGTGACTCTAATGCGTTTATTCATAGGAATGTATGTGGAGTCTGTGTTTGCATTGCTTCAACAAGTCCAAGAATACTTTACAGTCTGCAGTCTTTCTTTTAATCCTCACTGTCTTTCTCAGTCATATTTTGTTTCCATTTTTATCGTCACTCTTTTGTTCTACCTCTGATATCTCCTTTTTATGCTCTTTGAAGCCTCATATGCCTTTACTTCCTCTTTCCTCTTTACTTATTGCTTTCTTTTTCTGTCTTGTGCTACCCTCTCACCTTTTATTCTCTCTGCCATCCAGACAATCGTCTCTGCTTCTGTTCCTCCTTCACTACTTCTTCATTTGGCCTTCTCTTTTTCATCCCTCTACTCCCTCTTTTGCACCCATTCACATAGAATAAACACATTATAGAAACTTAATGCACTTACAGAGATAAGCTGAATGGTGACTTTCTGACATAATACCAGGCTGTGCTGTTTATAGGAAGCATTCAAGATGGACGTGGCTATAATGTCGGCTCTGCCCGACTGCAGAGTTTCCAGACGGTGTGCAAAATTTGTCCTCCCTCTCTGAGGAAAATGCCTTGTTTCATGTCGGCTAATCTACTAGCGTCTGAATATCTGCCATGTTACAGAAATATGTGTGTGTGTGTCTGTGTCAGTGTGTTTCTCTAAATGTTTTCCTCCTAACATTTCAGTTCATTTTGTCCTCAAAGTGAAGCTGTTTAGTGTGACTCTTATCGAGAGGCTGCAGCTGCTGTTGTGAGAATACCACGGCAGCCTGGAGGGACACCTTCACACACACACACACACACACACACACACACACACACGCATGCACACACACACATACCTTGGTTTATCCACACTGAGCTGACTGAGGCATCCACCCCTAAACAAGCATGAATAATAGCATGTTGTTATATTTACCTGTAATTGCTGAGGAATTCTCTTGAGAATGAAAGAACATCTCATTAAATGCAAATTAAGTTGTACACTGTTTTGTGATCATGCACTATTCATAAAGTTCTACTAATTATGCCATCTTCCCATCGTCATTTCCACCATTAACCGTGAATCAACAATGTCTAATGATCAATATCGATCAATATTATTTTAGCTATCTGCCACTAACATTGCCATCGTTACCTGACACTTAAGTGCTTGGTTTTACCCACATGGATTCATTTAAAAATAAACCAGGTTAAATTATTGTTTGATTATCTTAAATTGTAGAGATTAAATTTAAACCTCTATCTATATCAAGGTAGTTTTTTCTTTAACTCCAGATTGAATTTAATTCTGTTGCACCAAGACTTTAAACTGCAATTTAAAAAGTGATCCAGTATTAACTTTAAACTTGTCCTGAGGAGGTTTAATGAGTTTTATGATGTGCCTCTTCTTTCTTTCTTTCCAGTTGATCCACTAAAACGGTCTCTTGTTTTGTGTAGTTTTTAGCTAACTTGCAAACAGCCAGTACCTTTTTTTAAATACAAAGCAGCTGAAAAATAGTGGTTTCCCCCTCCTTTATACTTGCTCTGTCCCAATTATTAGTATTAATTTTTATTTATTTTAATTAGGATAAGTAAGCGCACTAATTAAGCTCTACTTATTTCAATTTACATTAATAAACTTGGATTCACTAAGCTTAGATTAGTTTTTTTATTATGACAAAGCTCTACTTAAATTTCTATCTGTATTTACTCATTTTAAACCTGGTTTTGCTAAACTCTGATAAGAACTAAATTATGTTTGTTGGCGTAAGCCAGTCTAACTGTCTGGTGTTGTGACTGAATTTGAGAAGAGGAGCTGTAGTGTACATCTATAAATAGCTTTCTAAATAGCAATATTGCACAGGTCGTTCCGTGATATATGATGACGTACCTGAGGCGACATATTTAATCTCATTGGTGATGATGTATTTCAAGCTATGGCAACGTCCATGCTGTCGGTGCGCTGGCTGAAACGTTACCTCTCTGACCCCCTCTGTTAATGGCATGGCCACCCTTTAGGTTAATGGATACTGAATTTCCTCCACCTCTACAGTGCGAGCTCGCGGCGTCTGCCATGGTTACAGTAGTGGAGCCTGGGCTCAGATTAATGGCCCCAGCTTGGACTATTGACACAACACTTATCTTGTTTTTATGACTCAAACAGCTTCTATCTATAAACCTTAGAGGCCCACGTGTGCACAGCCACACACATAAAAACACACACAGACACTCACCTTCACGTACAGTTCACTTACAGTTATATATAATGCCGTTTATGCTTTGCAACACAATTGATGTTTCCAGCTCAGTCCTAATGGCTCTGAGCTCAAGATAATGTGAACAGCTGAACGGGTCTTTTATACAGTGGACCCAGACTGCAGAGACACAGACACTGTGTCTGATGCTATGGAGAGGGAAGGTTTACTTAAAGTTACACCTTTCTCCTCTCCAGTCAGTCTGTTTGTGGGACACATTCACTACAAATACAGTCCTGTCTCCTCAAAATTACACAGTTAATTTACCACAGCAAATACATTTTGAGTGAAATGTAATGCTTTTCTATTAAGATAATGAGGTAGGGATGTTATATGTCAAATATTGCAGTGAAAAATTGCTGGTTCTGACTGCCCCATTGATTTTGTTTTGCAATTGTACATACATTATTCAGTTCAATTCAATTTCATTGACATAACACCAACGTAGTTATGATTGTACTCTTTGTAAACCTATTAGTTCCCACCAAGATTTATTCCATGTTAGATTTATCAATTACTAAATTACATTGTTTCTTTGGTTTTTAATTTCACGATAAACAAGGACTTTTTATCGTATTATCGTACCTTGAGTTTTTTGTTTTGTTGCATCCCTATAATTAAGAAATTAAACCCACTACATGGAGTTTTTAACTGATCATGAAACAGTACAGTCAATACTTATGCCTCCATGTGATTTACAAACAAGCAAACAAGCCCATCACACAAAACTTGGCTGTTTCTATGTAGTTATTCTGAATGCCTGCCGGGTCGACGTCTCAGATGAAATGAAAGTAGAACATTAGTCAGTTAAATGGAAGTTGCAGTGACCACAGCATTATTCACAAGTCAGCGGTGACTTGATGCATGACTTTTGTTTGTATATATTTAATTAAAATGATGATCAAAATGCCTTTATTGCTTAAACCTACCCAAAATCATGAAATTTCCTTACTTTAAGCGCTTTTGTTGCAGGAGTGTGGATGTGAACCGCAGATTCTGGTGTCCTGTACTTTGTACAGCCTCCATCCACTCAAACCATCTCCTTGTGAATCCAGTGGGATATATAAATGTATTGTTTAAAACAAAAGTCTTGATGACTACTTTTACTTCTACGTGAGTACTTGTTATTGCAAAGTAAACGAGCTATTACTTGAGTACAGTTTCGGCGACTCACCTCTGTAAAAGACTCCTCCCTCTGCTTGCAGACCCTAACCTTTGGCTCATCCATGAGTTGTGGTGTCTCCATGTGGAGGGCCCCCATCTCCCCAAGGAAGTACTCCTCCCTCTCAGAGCCAACTTGCTGCAGGAGTTTGATCTCCTGCTTCATTTTTGTTGGAGGGCACCTTGTTCAGCCCACGGTGTCTGGATCTGCTCCTACTCTGACACTATATGAGCAGGAGACTTATTTTCTGTCTCAAGTTGCTGCTGAAGGGTTTCATTCTTGTGTATTTTGTCACTGAGTTCAGTTTCACACCTCTGGAGGATCTCCTGGCATGAAACTTTGAGCGTCTCTAGCTCACTCCTTGTTTCCTTTTCCCTGTTCCCCAGCACCTCTTCCTGGCTCTTCTGCTGAGACAGCTGTTTGTTTGTTTCTTCCAGCTGTTTGCAAAGTTAGATCCTCAGTGTTTGCTCTTCAGAAAGCGTAGCTCTCTCTTTGTGAGACAGATCTCTCTGCTGCTGTGTCCAGGAAATATTGTTCATCAAGTCAACATCACTGATGTAAAAGTCGATCTTCTCTCATCCTGCTGGAGTCTTGCGCTCTGTCAGCTTGGAACATACTCTGCCTGTCTTGGGCTTGACACCATTATTTTTTTCTCATGCACACCCCTGTAGAGGCAGCTGGCGCACCCCACTTTGGGAAACCCTTCTCTAGAGGACGAATCCTCATGAAGTCCCCTGACTTTTCTTCTAGCACCACCATGTCTTTCACATTTGAGGTTTTAAGTGAAATGTCTCATTAACTATTGGATGAACTCTCATGTTTCCCTGAGGATAAATTGTAATAACTTTGGCGATCCCTTAATGCTGATGATGCTAGCACCATCATGTAGTCAAAATTATATGTATTCAGTACTTTGGTTTATGACCTAATACCTGCGGAGCTGGAAGTCTGCATAAGAAGTCCTTTCAAATGCCAGAAAGAGAGAGAGACACCAGCTTGTTACATAGAGTTACAGAGAGGGTGCACGGCGCTCTGTGTATTGGTAATGTTTGTATTGTTATGCAGCTTTGCAGCAGATCAGAGGGAGAGGGAATGAGAATGAGCGGATGAGACGTCCCTGTAGGCTTCACTTCTCTTCTGTACCTGGAGGATCAAAGACAAAGAGTGAACGAAACATCACAGGAACCGTCAGCCACAGTTAGGCTAACAGATTGCCTTGCCCAAACTTATGTCTGTCAAAGTGAGGGCGATAATGTGTGTTTATGTGTGTGTGTGTGAGAGTGACAGAGAGAGAGAGAGAGAGAGAGAAGAGATGAGAGGAACTGGTGCAATACAAACTATTACACCTACACCACACGCAGCCTACCTCAGTCCTTTCATAGGTGCCTTTTCACACACACACACACACACACACACACACACACACACACACACACACACACACACGCACACACACACAGTATAAATGCTCTAATAGAAATGTATTTTCATATTTCAGATCCAGACAGCTTACAATGCAAGCTGCTGAGTCCCACCAAGTGGAAAAAGTCTAATATCTGATATGTTTTAAAAAATTGAATGTGTTCGGTGTCATGCTCTTTTCACAGCTCAGAGAACATGTTTTTCCGCAGGGATAGGTTAGTTTAAATGGTATTTGCCACAGTTTGAGGAAGAAATGTACACTCAACAAAATATAAATGTAACACTTTTGCTTTTGTTCCCATTTTCCCATTTTTTTCACTCTAAAGTGTGCAGTTTTATCTTGAAAAAAACATTTATCAGGCACTAAACTATGGCCATTTCACATAGGGCTGCAGATACCTTTTTTTTTTCCCAGGAGGAAACTCGCCCCAGTCTTGGTTGGTTAGGTAGATCAAATTTAGGCATGAAGAGTGATTGGATATGTTTAGGGTAAGAATATCAGGGTAGGCCAATCAGAGGCAGAGTAAAGACATGACTTTGCCATTGCGGGAAAAAAATGTGGTAATGTGAAAATGTGAAATGGCCATCGTTCAGTGCCTAATAAATGTCTTTTATCAAGATAAAACATTTTAGAATGGCATTTTATTGTGAACAGTCTGAGGCATACCTGTGCAATAACAATATTGTTAAATCAACAACTCTGTACAAATTTACGAACACAGTTTGAGAGAAATAATCCTTTTGTGTGCATCGAAAAAGACTCAGATCTTTTACTTCAGCTTGTGAAAAATGGGAGCAAAAACAAAAGTGGTGTGTTTTACATTTTTGTTAAATGTAGATTGGGGCTGATGAGAAGAGCTCAAATTGCCCTCTGGATACTGCGACACTTTGGAAAATAAAGTTTGAGGTTTCATAATAACCTCTCTGCAGCAGTCATAATTGGATTTAGGAGAAGCATTGACTGCTTTATAGAGAAGTTAATGGGGATGCAAATAAACAGAAAACTGTTCACTAATTGAATTTCTGTGACATGTAGATTAGTTATTTAAATGACAGACCCAGAGCTAGTATCCATAACAGCAGCATTAAGACACAAGTCTACACATTGCTGTAAATATTTGCCTTAGATTAGGTTGCTGTCAGGTGGGTTTTAACCTCTTACATATCACAGATGGCACTCAGACAATTGGGCATTCACCGAGTCAGTTGGCCATGATAATAGCTCCCCGCTGAACTGCAGCTGCTTGACATCAGTCTTGATTGGCTAAGGTGGGACTTGATGCTTGTGATTGGTTGATGGTGGTTAGATACAGGCTGCTGATGCTAGCCGCCCGGTTGCCTGGATACAGCCATCCCTCACTGTGTTAGTGGCCTTGGCAAAGTGACGGACAGCATAAGTGCTCTGCAGAGGAATTTGTCAATCTGTTGATTCTGTTGAGAATCTCTTTATCTGCCTTTGTAATGGATCTGTATCGTTCTCTGGATCTCTTCATCTCTCTTGTTCTCGTCCTTCCTTTTTTTCTCTTTATCACTGTATGCATCTGTCATTGTATCGGCCTGTAAGTCTGCAGAGCATTTACAGTACAACACAGGCAAATAGAGCACATGAACAGAAAAGTGTTTCTCAAATTCTTGTCATATAAATTCAAACACCAATTTCTGTTTATGCCTCTTTGTCCTGTTAGTGTTGGAGCTGAAAGACAGACCATTAATCTATAACTTTAATCGACACACTAAAAAACTATGGGCTAAAATCTACTTGTCTGGGGTCACTATAATATAGATGCAACACTGCGTTATTTTTACCCAGTACCAATTGGCAGGAACTCCCCCAACAGAGGGGTTGTTTCAGTCCAGTAACCCAAGAATAATATAAAAATAACACCAACACTCAGTCAGATTAACCAAGTATTGCACCAGCGCTAAATTGACCTCATACTGGGTTTTTAGTGTGCACACCAAGATATTTTGTCAGATTGCTCAGAAATGTACCTTAAGTGTCATGACACTATTGTTTGATAATTTTCCTTTGGTCCGTAGCAGGTGATCTAAAACTGTGGTGTCAAAGATATGGCCTGCAGGCCTGAACCAGCCCACCTAAAGGTCCAATCCAGCTCGCTGGATCGCTCTGCACACTGCGTTGTGTCGTCCTAATGGGCTCTTCAGACAGGGATGATTGGCATACCTTGTAATTTATTTTCAATGAGATGTGAGCAGGCAGTTGTTATTTATAGGTTATTATGTAATGGTTTTATGGGCCATCCCACTTGAGATCAAATTGTTCTGTGGCTCATTAACTAAAATGAATTTCACACCCCTGAACTAAAATAATAACAGCTGTTTTTCCTTGTAATTTACTGTGGATATTCATGGTTCTCAGAGGATGAAACCAAAGTGTTAAAACCTTTTGAGGCAGCAGTGATCATCTCACTGTATATAATTTCATATGCGTAATACAATATCATTTTGTCACTTGTATAGACCAAAAGCGGTAAGGTTGACACAGTACTCTAGTTGGGCCTGTAGCCACCGACTGCACTACGTGGTTCCTTCATCAGTGCTGCATGCTCTGGCCTCACTCCACACTCTGAGGCCAGTAGACCTCCCGCTAATTTATTTCTCTTGGTGGACGGACAGAGGTCTCTAGAGCGGCACATTCTCCTGGACAATCATGGTCTATGTGTGTGTGTGTGATACAGGGATATCATCAGAGGTGGCTCGTTTTCGTCTCTCTAGGAGCTTGGCCACAGCTTGCTGCCATCCTGTTAGCGTCTGCAGTCGATTTGTATTGCAGGCATGGTGTTAATCAGCACAAAAATACACACTGTATTTTGTTTTGAGAAACATAAGATAACCTTCTCACCCCTGCAGCCCCGTCTGTTATGCAGAAAAAAGTCCAGAGGCAGTGTGAGGCAATGTGAAAGTGAGATAAAGACATAAAAAGAGAGAGAACACAGAGAGGTAAACATTTGAGCAGGAAACAGACAAAGAAAAGAGAGATTTATGTCTGAGCTCTGCAGTCATTCATCTGTGGACACACAAAGTAGATTAACTCATTAAACTTAATGTGCTCAGTGGTCAGTTGAGAGGCCAGCAGAGCATAAACAGACCTACAGATGGTTCTCCACAACTGGGCTGTAGTTAAATGGGATCATTACGATGTCCCTTAACCTGCTTTATCATCTGCTGTGGTTGGGCATGTGCAGTTCACAGCAGCAGAACCATGGAGGATCTACGTGTATCACCTTTTCCTCACCTGCCTGCGCTGCAATCTACTCTTTACACATGGCTAAATGACTTCCTGTCTGCTCCCGGTGTGAACGTCACCTCAGCTACCTCAGCCCCTCCCTCCCTGATTGTCTCTCAAGGCCAGTGACATGCTCCTGTTGAACCCTCGCCTCAGTTGCCTTGACAACTGTTCTCTCACTGGGCGGGGTACCTCTCACTTTCTCAGCGATGGTGTGATAAGTGCTACAATTATGTAAATTCTGTCCAACCAAAGTGTTTTTGCAGATTAAACATAGGTAGCTGAAAAGCTCTCGGCCCGATGCTTTCAGCTCTCAAGTTCTGTAGCTAACGACACATCATGCATTGTTGCATATTACACGTCTCTGAATTTTTCCTTTGTTCATCTTTTCTCTCTTCACACATAATTTTCAAAGAAAGGAGATGAAAGTATTCATCTAGCTAGAAAGATGGGTAGATATGTGGCTGCATAAGCACTTTCATATACCGCTGAAATACAGAGAGATGCATCTATAACAGACAAAGAAATAAGGAGATGGAGCTGTGTCCAAAATCACTCCCTTGTTTACTCATTAAATACTCCCAATAGATACTTAATAAGTCTCTGGTGTGAGCATTGAATTAAGAATTCACGATTCAGACACTTATGAGTTACCATAATTTTATGTCATCACTGACTAATGGGTGTAAACTCACACGTCACATACTCTTATTTTTGTTTCATTGTGGGTATTTTTGAGAACATTGCATAGTGGCAATGAGGCTGAACAATGAATGGAAACAATCAAAATCGCAGTTTGGCTAAGAGCAATATCCATATCGCAGGAGCTGCAGCTGTTTGATGAAGGTATAATATGTCAAAACACACCAGTGAAACATTGTGATGCTACAGAGATGCTTTGACCCGCAAATGATATTTTCTACACACTTGTCTGGTGTGGACCACAACAAAAATCACATCATCTTCATTTTTATCTTTATTTGGTGAAAATGAAATGCAAAAATCACCGTTCCCACTAGTCATATTTCAATCGTACAGTCTTTCAAAATTATGACAATATCACATTTTTGTATAGATTTCACACTGAGAACTGTTAAAATGGCTAAAAGTAATATATTAGGTAGATATGATTAGACATTACTTTGTGATATCAAAGACATAACTAAGTTCAAATGTTAGATACAAACAGACAGCAGAATCATGTGACTGTTAAAAGGCAACACGATGCAGTAAAGTCCAATCTTAATACACTGAAAATAGTAAAGATGTAAAGATATAGACTTATACTTGAATAAGATCTGTCTTTGTATATTTTACTTTTTGACAAAAGACTAGTGATGTGATGTAACTAAGTACGTTTACTCAAGCAGTCTACTAAAGTGTAATTTTGAAGTACTTGTACTTGACTTAAGTATTCAGTTTATGTGCTGGGTATGGGCTGCTTCTGATCCACTACATTTTTGAGGCAGATATTGTACTTTTTACTCCACTACATTTATCTGACAGCTGCAGTTACTGGTTACTTTGCAGTTTTAGGTGATTAATACAAAATATAAATCAACAAACACCTAAGGGATATGCTTGAGTAAGATTTGTACTTGAGTAAGATTTTGATTTCTACTTGTAACACAGTATTTTTACACTATAATATTGTTACTTTTTCTCAGGTGAAAGATCTGAATACTTCTCCCCCTGCTGCAGATTTGATTATGATGTAACAGCCCAACTTATCTGGCTGCTACTGTATGCTTAACAATTTGTAGTTGGGTTTCGTTTAGCGGATTTATCTCAAGATATGTGACATTTTCTTCTGTTGGCTCTATTAAGCCATGCAAAACTTTGCAGCGTATTGCCTAAGCCTTGCTAGAACGACACGTTTCTTGAATTTATTCATGCATGTTTTTCTTCTCAGTCACCCTTTGCTGTTTCATCTCTGTTTACAGCCGACCTTCCCACAATCCTGTTAGCGGTGCTTTAGTTATGGCGGTCTGTGCATGTGTGCATTTTGAGAGAACTTTTGTTTTCACTTTGAATAACAACCCCGTCCCTCAGAGACGGACTCTCAGGGGCCTCCACAGTTGCACCAGCAGTGCTGCAGCAGAGTCGGGCTTTGGCACGAGCTCCACCACTGTTACGAGGCTTAAAGTGAATCCCTGGAGAGCTTGGATCCTGGCCTGTCAGTGTGTTGCCATTCATCTCCCTGTTGTCTCTGTAGCGTCACCACTTTCTGAATCAAAATCAGATTGAACCGTATGCAATATATACGACTGTGTATAGCCTTGGGTTAAAACTAAATTTTATTATGGAACTGTTATCAATGAAAAGAGGAGAGAGAATGTATTGCATCCATATGGTGAATTACGAGATAGTTATCAAACCTATGGGGAGGGAGACTGTGTGTGTCTGGGAGTGTGTGTGTGTGTGTGTGTGTGTGTGTGTGTGTGTGTGTGTGTGTGTGTGTGTGTGTGTGTGTGTGTGTGTGTGTGTGTGTGTGTGTGTGTGTGTACTCACAGAAGCACATGTTGATTGTGCAGATGAAATGGAGAGGGAATGTACATTAGAGATGATTGTTCTCCATGGGGAGTGATGCTGCAGCTCAGACCACAAAGCTGATGCCACCTGCAGTGTGCTGCTGCTGCTTCAACAGTGCTGTTTTTAAAGACAGTTGATGCTTTCATATAGTTGTTTCTTTTTGACTCAGCAGCTTTCTGGCAAACTGGTCTGAACGTAATTTTCATTCTCTTGTATGTATACATGCCTTGTTGACAAGATGTGTACCTTCCTCAAGAGCCCTTAGTAAAGTATCATTGAGTATGAGGCCATTGAGTCTGACTCTGAAGTGTCCTATGATTATCCAATACCCAGGGATAACACACACACACGTAGTTAAATCACAACATATAGCTTTTTCAATGATTCTATTGTAATTTTTGTCAAATATTACAGTATGATATGATATATTTCCTGACATTTTGTACACATGTAAGACAGGAGAAACAAAACAGGAAGAAAACAGAATTTATATATATATATATATATATATATGTGTTTGATTCACAGATCAGAGGAAACGGGCCTGTAAGTATGAGCATGCATTCTGATTTATGCAAAGCTTGTGAAGCAAAATGGTCCTGTTTGTTAAAGTAACGTGACCACGATCAGGATGCTAATTTCTTTTCGAGTGCTAATTGTAATTCCCATTATGTGTTAGCATTGAGCTCATGGAATAAGCACTAGTTATTCACATATATGTAAAGAAATTAGCAATTGCAATTCAGCGATCAAAAAATTGTTTCAGGAATCATAAAAAAAAGAATCACGACAGTCTATTTCTTTCCTCCCATCCCAGTGAAAATACAGTCCTACCAAATGATTCAGTGGGACCATGTTTGTTGTTTGTTGGCGCATGCATGTGTCTTTTATGCACATTGGTAGATGGTTGGTTGAAAGGGCTCTTTTGAACTTTGGGGCAGTGCTGGTCTTTTGTTGTCTGTCTGTCGGTCGCCCACACTCTCCACACCCCCTCTTGCTCACCCAGCATCCACCCATCCTCCAGTCCTCTCCCTCTTCATCTCCCATCCTCCAACCACAGCTACAGGCTCTTTCATCTACCCTCTGGTTGGAGGAGGGATGGAGGATGTGTGCGTGCATCTCTGTTTCTGTCTGTTGGTCTGTGTGTGCGTGGAGGTCTCCACAGTAGGTGTACACCAGCACAAAATACATTTCATCTGTAGCAATTTGACCTTTCACCTCGTGTGTTGTTGTCATTCATTGTGTGGCTGCACCATCATGCTCACATTAGCAGTCTGAACAAATAGAGATGGCTGCTGCTGCTGCTTGTAAATAGGAGATGCATGCGTGCACACACATGCACACACACATACCGTGACATACTCAGTTGCAGAGTAAGATCAATTTTGCCCCCAGTGTCCTTCTAACTGGCATTAGAATGACATTAGAATACTAATAACCACAATATCATCCTCAGAGGGGGCAGCTGATAAAGGTCACTATAGACAGGACTGTGCGTGAGCTCGAGGTGTGTCACACAAAATACAGAGGAACTTTCGAATTATAAACCGAAGAAAGCAGTATTTGTGTTGAAATAATTTTTAGTGCTGAAAAGTGGTTACCAACTATTTTGACAATCAGTTGTTCAAGATTAAAGTAATTTATCAAAACTGCCAAAAACGTGAGGATTAGCTGCTTTTCTCTGTTTAATATAACTGGAAATTTAATATTGCTGGGTTGTGGACAAAATGAGCATTTGGAAGATAAAGGTAAAGGTGAACTTTGTCACAAAGAATTATAGAGAGAGTGCAATGTACAGTCATATTCAGTCTCTGCATGTAACCCATGCAGTATTAGAAGCAGTGGGCAGCCACTGTGTAGTACAATGGAGCAACAACAGCATGCCGTGTAACTTAGTTCTTCAGTTTGAATTTGAACACTTAAATGGCAGTTGTCAGGGCATAAAAACAATGATCTGTTGAGTTTACAAATCAAAACTAAGGCATAGTTGTCAGTGCTGAAAAAAATGTTTAAACTGAAAATCAAATGGACTTGAGATCTTCAAATCGAAAGTGATTTCAGATTGTGGATTTTAGGAATGGTCACATCCGTTGCTCTGGGTACTGGTGATGGGGATTTTTTTTAAAAAACTATTTTTGGTACTTTATGAATTAATGTATTGATAAAATAAATCACCAGCCGTCATAGTTACAAGTTAATTCCAAAGCTTAACATTCATAAATGACCGACATGAAAAAAAGAACTGGCCTTTTTCTTTTTTCATCTTCTTGTCATGTGTGTAATTAGACGTGAAATTGCTGTTCGGATCTCCTTGTTAAGGATTTTCCAGAAGGACAAACAGCACATAATAGAATTCTCTACATTGACATCCAGCTGTATCCATGGTAATACAATGAGGCACCCATTACCAGGCCAGTGCATTCAGTAATGTACACACACATACGATATATACCACACACACACACATACACACACACACACACAGAGCCTTGTTAGGGATTGAAAAGGAGGGGCTAAACCCTCCTCCTTCTCCTCCATAAGGGGAAATGAGATGAGAGGTGGGTGGAGACAGACAGAGAGGATGTCACTTCAAAAACAAACCACTGAGGTGATTTTCTGTAACTGCACATGAAAGGGACACTTCTGGTAGAAATTACTTTGAGTAGGGGCTTACTTTCATATCTAATAATTTATTCTTTGATTTTCAGAGGTCACATAAAGGAGAAATAATGACCTTCATCTGCCCTTATAGTTGGTTTATGAATCCAGCTGCGTTTTCTTTTTTCTCAGCATTGTTATTATCCTTCTCTCAGCAGACGCCTTGTTTGTCACTTGCTCTGTTTTCTGGCTTCTGTCCATCTCTTGCTGGCCCCGAGGCCAGAGTCCACCCAGCTGTAATCACTCCTCTTTAGCCTGCCAGCCCACACAGGACCTTTGCACTGTCACTGCTACTGTTGATACAGAGGAAAGGCTGCAGCAGTTTGGGCTCCTCGGCAGGAGGGTTCAGACCAGACAGACAGACAGACAGCTGGGAGAAGTGTTATGTAGGAAATGTCTGGTGAGGAGACTAATATAATTCAGACTGATCTTACCCTCAGATAAAGTTACAAGTGCTTATTGCCTCAAGTCTGTGTTTGCCTGAAGCACTGTGCAGGCAAAGACTGTTGGATTGGCTGGCTGTTTCTGTAAAAGTATCCTGACTGTAACACAAGAGCTGGATGTTACAAGTGCATACATGAGGACTTTGTGTTTTGATAGAAATCCTATTTGTCATGTTGGGTCAGTGGAAGAGCCTTCACATAATTGCTGTTAAAAGTACACACAGAGCTGCAGGTACACACACATACACACACACACACACATCTGAAGCTTCAGATATGCACAACATGTTGCACAATCACACCTGATGAAAGACTAAAGCAAGTGAAGCCACATGCAGCAGTAAGTCTGTGAGACCACTGCAGCTTTTCTCTGTAAAACATTAACAGACGCTTGCCCTGAAGCAGGTTATTAATCCTCCTAATACTGTGCAAAGAGAAAGAGGAACTTCAAACCCAAACAAACTGCTGTGTGCCCCAGTGCACCACACAGTGTGAACTCAACTACAGAGATGTTTTATCACCAAGTTATATTTAAAAGTTATAACACCGTCCACATTGCACATTGTGCTTATATGCACTCCAGTCCAGTTATTATACACGGCATTTCTATTTGAACTCTATCTTTGTTTTGATTTTTTTCTGTGTTTGCCCTCATGCTGCTACTCACTGTGTTGCTGTGACAAATTAAATTTCCCTGTGGGGGGGGATCAATGAAGGTGCATCTTATCTTATCTGTCATCTTATCTTATTATGATTGATTCTGTATGAGCCTCAATTTCACTATGAAAATAAATTTGTCTGCCACCCGGTGTGATTCTTCCTGGGAGAACAATGTCTCCATTATAGAGTAAATTAATGAACAATCTCGTGTTTTTTTTCCTCAATCTTTTCTCCTAACCTTACTCCTCTCCATTCAGATGCACTTCTTTGTGCAAAGCAATAGTCTAATGTTACTTTAACTTGTTATTACTCTGCAGTGTACATCATTACAGTAACTTTCACTTTACCTCTCCAATGAACAGGCTTCTTTATTCTGTCTTATTTCCAAAGAGGTGTTGATCATTTCTCCACGGAGCAAACAGAAAGCGACCCAGTGTTGTTTACAGGTGTTATCTTTGTGACATTGGCACAAACAATAATATCAGTTTGAGAGTGAGTTTAAAAGCTGTTTTCAACTTTAAATAACTGTAGATGAGTTGTCAGTAATTGCCAAACACTTGTTATTTATTTAGGAAATTTATGCTCATCAATGGTCAAAATATTTTCTCAGCAAATTAAAAAAACAAAATAAAATAGATGAAATACATCGTTTGTTCAGTGTGCCAGTTCCCTCTAGAATGTATGAGTTAAAAAAAAGAAAGCAATGCAGAATAAGATACATTTGATTATACTGATCTCACATGTAAAGCCATGTTCAGGTATGATGGAAATATATAGATATAAAAGTAAGATTAAAATGAATATTCAAAATAAGACTGCACATCAAGTTATTGAAAAAAAACAAAAGTGTTTTCTTGCATCTGGAGAACGAGATTTGTTGGCCAGGACATCTCTGCAGCACTACAGTACTTCATTATAATGCTATTTTTTTAAAAACACATTTTACCTTTATCAATAAATTGCAGCAGCTTCTTTGGATATTGCACTTGCCCATATTGTGATTTTGATAATATTTCAGTTAGGCTAATTGTGTGGCCATAGTTCAAAGATGTACTGTGATACCCAATATAGTTGGCATTTGTTTTTTGTACAATGACACTAAATACAAAGACAGTAAGAAGCTCTGCCCTAAACTGTGTAATTAGTTAAGTGTAATTAATTACCTCTACTCTTGTGATATCCAGCTAAAAGGCTATAATTACAAAGGTCAGATTGTGCAGCAGCAGCAGCAGCAGCAGCAGCAGGGTTGGTACCTGTGGATCCAGCAGGGCCTCTGCTGCCACATCCATCACAATAAAGGTGTCTGTGTGGAGCACCGCCCTGCTCTGTGGCATTTTAGGGTCCTTAAAGGACAGTTGAAGCCCGCTGTAATGAATAAGCCATCAGCTATTCTGGGGCTTCCAGCCGCCACAAGGGCCTTCCCTGTCACATCCATCATCTGCTGGGGGCCGCTCGGCACAAAGGGAAGGCCGCTTAGCCAGAGGAGAGGGGTACAGGTGCGTGTTCACAAAGGGGGGTGGTTTGTTTGAGGGTCTTAGGTCCTGCTAGCAGGGTCGATGGCACCAAGAATTAAGGTTTAGCCTTTTTTTTTTTTGGGTTACTCTTTCTTAAATGTGAATTTCAAAAGAACTGAAAAAGGAAGACGTGGGGAGCGATGAGGTGAATATGGCAACAGGATCGTCAGAAGGGGGTGGGAATATGGTGTTGTGGGGGTGAGAGGGAGGGGAGAGGTTGTCCTGGTCCAGAGGGGTTTGAGAGACACAAAGAGCTGCGACTCCCAGAGGACTTTGCTCCATCAGCACCACCCTGCTTTTATTACTGGCCTGATTAAACTCACCCGCCAGCCAGTAATGTAACTATAATATATGATCTCTCTCTCTCTCTCTCTCTCTCTCTCTCTCTCTCTCTCTCTCTCTCTCTCTCTCACTCTCCTCTCTCTCTCTTCCACACACACACACACACACATCTGTCACAGGTATTCTTAGATGTGTATGGACACACCCCTGTGGTTTGTCACATGACGAGCTCCCATGGTAACAGAGACAAAGACTTGTTAGCTTGAAAACTTCTGTATATTTTTCTGTACAGATCTGCACTGAAAAACTAATTTGTTTTGCTATATTTTCTACCTTCTGTGACACTGAAAAAGAGAATCTGTGTCACCATATTCATTCAGTATGTGAGGGTTCAGTCAGTATTTGTGAACATCACGGTCTCTAAAAAATACAATCCCTTGAGCCTTACGTGTGACGTCTTCAGAAGTCTTTTTGTGGGGGTTTTCATAATGGATAAAGTGGTTTGTCCACCTTTAACATCTCAACTGGGTTCATTGTACTGTAACTCCTCAAAGCTATGGCTGCATCAGCTGATACAAACAACACAGAGTTGGTTTTCTTTCTCCCACATCTGATATTTCCAGCCAGAGATTCCAGGCCAAACAAGAAGGAAGGAATTTTTTTTATACGCACACTCCCAGAGGGGCCTTCAGTATAAAAGGGTTTTCATGTTACTGTGCCAATAAGTGCCTGGAGTGTTGACTCCACCATGTAAAGGGTCAGTGTCAGCGTAAAGGTTAGAATATTGCCAGATCTGTGGTTGGAGTCTAGACCGCGAAACTGAGTCCTCTCTCAACTGATTCAGAGGTGCTTCTGAGCAAGGCATTTTATTCTGCCATCTGTGCAAGAGCCGTGATAGAGAGCGCAGAGCTACGAATATATACAACTCCATCATAAAGACACGTTAGGGTTGGGTACAGTGTGCACGGTGGCAATTGGAGGGTCCTATTTTTTGCTCCGGTGTTATAATTTCATGGATGCAAGCCAAGGAGGTCAACTGCTGGTAGCTGCAGAAGCATCAACATTGTCTCCACTATGTTTTTGTTGTTATTCTGATTCAACTTAATGGAAGTGAAGAAAGAAAGTGAAGAGGAGCACCTCCACAAGTTGCTAGCTGAAAAATAAGCCTCACCTGTATTTTGCGCAAGATGCAATGATGAAAGATCAAAACCCAGAACAAGAGCCAGCTCCTAGAGACCTGGCCACATCTGGTCATCATTTTTGTACCAAAATCTTGTTCTGCCTTGTGAAAAAACACTGAGATCTCTTTTAAAAACTCATCTTCTAAACTCCTCAAACACATAGAAGTAAGTTGCACATACTGTGGGTGAAAATGTACTTAGCTCACTAACATAAGTTTTCATGTGTAATGTTCATCTTGGATGATACTGACATTAACGTGTCTTGTAGCCAGTGATCTGTTGAGCTTTTAAATTTGTTAACCGAATGTTATACCAACTTAAAAATGTTACTTTCCTAAGCGCAGTACATCCTAAAATATATTAAAAAGCAAAATAGCTTGAACTTTTACTTGAGTAGGTTTCTCAAATGGTGATTTTCACTTTTACCTGAGTCATTTTCAATGGGAGATATTGTACTTTTATTTGAGTATTAACTGCACATTGTACATGCTCAGTGCTGATTATCTTGGAGAATAACAGCTGTTCAGCACAAAGAGCAACTCTGTATTTGCTGACTTGTCTTGTTAGATTTTGAGCTTTGGTCTGGATGTTAACATAAAGCCCCATCTACAACTGAAGCACTTCCTCTGATGCAGCTTAATTTGTGTTCTGGAAAACTGGTCCTGCAGCAATATTGTTTTATTTGACCATCTATCATGGACTGGTGCTTTTTCACTCCTATTTCACAGTCAGTTGGCGTGTATACTGCTCTTTTCCTCCGCTCAGTGAGATGTGCAGCCCGGCCTAATCAGAGATCAGAGTATTGATTTTCAGGCACACAGAAAAAGGGCTGTTGCTTGCCATGCAATACAAAGGTACTGAGTGGGCCTAATCAACACCTATTGATTATTTTCCGCTGACCGCTTCCTTCTGCTGTGCAGTTTTCTGTTCAACATGTTTGCTATGAGAAATGATTGTGTGTATCTTCTGTTCAGTCACAGTGTTGCTCTGGAACATTTGTCTAAACACACAAATAAATTGTGAATAAATGAGTAACCGTGAGGCTGCATTTTATCAAATAATCAACGCAGACGCCCTCAATCATGTCGCTATCACAGAGCCATATCAAGACATGACCGCACGCACACACAAACGAAAAGGAACACCTGCTCATTTGCATGCATGCACACAGTCACACAGCGATGTGAAAGCAATTGGCTGCAGCAGACGAGAGGCCAACTCCCGGAGTTGGTTGCTAATGGCTACAGGATCCAGGGGAGCGGCGAGAGATGTCGATAATGACAATGTCACTCCCAGCCAACCAGCTCTCAAAAATGGGACAGGACACACACACACTTACTCTAACACATGCAAGTCTGCTGGTGCATTTATAGTACACACACACACACACACACACCTAGACACTGAAATGGAAGAGCAATTTTCTTCCAACCAGGTAGCTTTGTCTGTTATTATAGCTGTCAAAAGGCGACTGTGCTCCAGAGGGCCATTTTGGCTCCAGGTCTTATGTTTGAATAAAGGTTTTTCTTTTCTATTTTATGCTGCAGGCACTATAATCAATATATGATTTCCCTCAATATTCGTTTAAATTTCAAGGTCAACTATACTTTTCCTGTTTTCTGTTAACTGACTAAATGTTCTCTTTTTTGTAAACCGCTGCTTTTGTGTTGGCTTTTATTCATATTGTGGTCGTCTTTTATCAGTTTTATCGTACTAGTGGGGAGAGTTTCCCCTTTTCATTAAACCTGCCCTGCTCCTCCAGTGTACTGAAGGTGCTTTACTGGTAAGACAGTTAATTTCCTTATTCCATCCATCAGCAGTGTCAAGTGTTTCCAAGGTCCACAACAAATGAGATGTGGCAGCAAGCATCAGTCCATTTTCTGTTTCCCCTATTTAAGAGGATTTTGTCATCAGACAAGAACTGAGTATTTTTTTAATTTTTAAATTTGACTAGGATCACCATAACTTCAATCAAAACAACTCTAAGGCCAACCCTGTTAACCCTAAAATGGTGACAAATGTTGATCGCTCTTTCCTGAATCACAAAATGACGTCCTCAAATGTCTTGTTTTGTCCACAACCCAAAGATATCCAGTCTGTCATAGAAGACTAAATAAACTATTCACATCTGAGAGGCTGAAATCACAGAATTTTGATGTAATAATAGCTGACAATTAGTTTAATAGATTAATAGATTAATCAACAAAATGTTGCTGCTCTACAATGTAGGTTCGCTATGTTTAATAAATAAATGAAATAAACTTACATAATGTCAAGAAAGTAAATATCTTTATACCTAGTTCCCTTATTAAAATTGAACTGTACACCCTCTGAATCCAAGTTTCTCTTTTACCAAACTAAGACAAGTTTAATTGCCTTCTTAACCCATTGTGAATTAATTCAAATTTTACAGAAAAACAAAATAAAACACCAAACGTACCTTGGTTTGTCTTTTCACTGTTCTAAAAATCACCAACTCTGGTTTGGTCAAAATAAATCCTTGATTTATGGTGTTAGATGTGAAAATATTTTGCCTCTACTGGCTGTTTTCCTCTCATTCATTCTTCAGCTCAGTTGGTGTGGACTGTGTTGCCGAAAAAAAAAGACTTCATTTGCTTGCAGATAGCCAATATCTTTTTTTCTAACATTTTATCACTCAGATTGACCAGAAAACTGCTCTGTCTTATGACATGCTTTGTGTTTCCAGTGTAACAGCAGGCCAAAATTACAATGGAGCTGATGGAGATGATGTAAGGTCATGCAAAACCTTCAGGACAGCTACTCTGCTCATGCTCTGCAAATTGGGAACTTGTTCACACAAGTTTTAATACTGAATGCCAACTGGCACCAAGTGAACTGCTCACGAATAGAAAAATGGAGCCAGACAAGTCATCTTTATTGTGAAACTGTAACGTTGAAAGCCTCTATATCTACTGTAAAAAAGGCTGTAGCCTCGCTCCATCATCTTTGTCAGATGCTGAAAAGTCAAGCAGAACATACTCACAGAGAAAAATGATAACTCGCAATATTCTTTGTTCCTTTGAAAATAGGACATGTTTTATTTTTCCGACCCCTCCTCCTGACAGTACATTACTGCTACATGCAGCTGCAGTCAGACAGGACCCTGATGACTTCCTCTGTGGCCTCGCAGTACAGACGTGGCCCCGATGTTTTCCGTATGAATGCAGTGAGTCTAGGATGCCGCCCTTATTCCTTCCACTTGGTTGCATGTGTATCAAATGAACAAGCGCGGTGAAGGGGAAAGATGGGGAGGGAGAGAGGTGAGAGAGGAAGTAAACATACATTCTACCTCAGAGAGAGCCGAGGAAGAGGAGATGAAGAGGCAGCCAAGGTGTCAAAGAGGAAAAGAGTCGCTAAAACAAGAGATTAGAGGCTCCAGTCCTCCCTTCTGTCTCCAGTAGAGCAGTAAAATGAGATATCAGCAGCACAGTGAAGCATCTCTGATGGTCTTTTTTCTCTGCAGACTAGGTGATGATTAATATCAATCATGTTTGCGTAACGCTGAGAGCAGAACATAAACCTTATTGTTATCTTAATGAGCCATGACCATGTAGACCAGCCCTGACTAATGGGGTTAAGTTGTTAGTTGACGAGCCTCAGAGGAGATGGGAGACTCTGTGCTGTATCTATTTGCAGGGTTCACACCACGCATTTTATTTGTTTTCTCTGCTTTGGTCCTCTAGAGGAGATAAAGTGGAGTATAAAAGCTATGAAGCAAGACAAAATTAAAGAGTTTATTTTGATACAGTACAGAGAAATCTGTAAAAATGGATATAAGTGTATTACAGTTTTGCAAAGGAAGTCTGGTGACTTTGGCGAGAGCGGTAAACATCTTAAAATAAATGTGTCTTACTCTTTAAAAAAAGTTTCCCTCTGTAGTGATCCTTTCCATACTGTTTTCAGATACGTATAATAGCAATATGAGCCAGTCAGTGGCAAAAACAAGCACTTTTACTGGCCTTGCGTAGTTGTTGGAGGACATTATGTAGTAGCTTGGTTTCACTTCTGCAGCGGTCTCACTCTGGACCTTAAACTGTAGATAAAGACTTGCCCAGCTCTCTTTTCTCAAGATTAAATTAAACAGCCAATAAAGTACTCGATAATATGAAAGTATACAGTTCAGCAGAAAATACATGCATACAGAAACTCACACACAAATACACACACACACACACACACAGTCGCAGGAACAGACAAATTCCCCTCAGGCACTTTGGTGGGCATGAGCTGTGAATTCACACCATGCAAATGAGACCCGGTGCCCTTCACCTCTCTCTCCACCACCAGCCTCCCTCCTGTCTCCCTTGTTCTCCCTACTCCTCTTTCTCTAGTGGTCCTCATCTCCTTCGTACACTCTCCTTTCACACCTCCCTTAATTTTTTAATTAGGTTTCGCTTCATATAACCTTCGTTTTTCCAGCTCAGTGAATCAGTGAATAATTTTCCAACAGCAGCCTGGTTTGTTGCCACCCTGAGCTCAGTGCTGCCATATTGTCCGGTTACAGTCCTGGCAGGCTCATACATATGCAAATGTGTGTGTTCTTGCAGTGCAATAGATCTGATCTCTAATATCATGCCAAGAACCGTAAAAACCTGCAGTGCTGCTGATTTACTAGACTTTCCAAGAGTTTAAGTTTCTGATGTCTGAGCTGAGGTTTTCCATATGTGTGCGACCTTTAATCTCCTTTAAATCGGCTCGGATGTCTTTTGACTATCTTGACTGTCTTAAACTTAAATGTATGTTGCATAAAAAGTTATTTTGTTATTCGTTGGTATAAAAGTTGCAGACCTCTGACCTTGAATAAAAATCAGATGCAGACCTGTAAGTAATGCGTTTGAGAACCCCTGCTGTATGTGTTCCTCTATCATCCTGTTCTTTCTGTCATTTCTTTTTACTAGAACTCTAGTCTCAGTGTCTTCCACATTTTGGTGTTGAGTGTTTAAGTAATGAAAATCTAAAAAAAAAAAAAAAGTCAGCGTCTAGTATTAATTCTGCCATGGCTGGATGTCCTGTATTAGATACCAAATCATTCAGATAGTTTGTTGCATTATACCTTTTTGTACATGACAACAAAGACTACAGTCTTAGAGATAGCTGATAAATACAAATTTAACTCCAAACTGTATTCTGAATTGTGGGAACGGTGTGAAGAGTTAAGTGATATGTAGCTTTGAGGGTGTAGAGAGTGAGGACGATCTGATCTCCTAGCTTTCATTATTAAAACTGAAAACAGTTTAGGGAAACCTGCACCGCAGAACCAATCCAAAGTCCTTAGAACGACCCTTCGAATTGGGGCGATGACATGCAGAAGTTGTGTGTCCTGTCCTTGAAAAATTGTAAAGGGTGCAGGTAGTGTTTGGTTTGTACATTTTGGGTTACTGTAGAAACACGGCGGCCTCAGTGGAAGCGGGCCAGTAGAATCTCGGGTAAAAAAAACTGGTGATTGTACATTAATAAAAACATACTTATGAGTATAATATTTGATTTCATATTCTGCCAATAAGTCCCCGTAGACATTGCACACTGGACACATTAGTCTACATTTTTAGTTAAAATGTAAAATTCTACCCTGGAGAGTCTCAGCAGAGTCATATTACACTCAACTTACAGGCTCCACGGTGGCTGTGAAATCAGACCTGATCTCTTACGATTAGATTTGCTTCAATTATTGTTTTATAAGGGATCTGTGCAGTGCGTGAGTTTGCATACTGAGACATTGATACTCATCCATATCATTCATTGGACTGCTGCCTCAGGGATAAAGTCTACATTATCCGAGCCCTGGCAGACTGTGTATAGAGACATGATATTGTCAATAAATATCACATTAAAAGGCTAGCATAGAATGAGGAATATAACACATGCTAATCAAAACAAAGTTTGCTCAGACTAGACAGGGTGCCTTTCAATATCCCCACAGCGGATTTCACTGACAGACAAATATATTTTTAAATATTCTGGATCTCAAAGGGCTTTTAAAATGTCTGGCAAAGTTTGAGACGTGATTGAAGCTGAAAAGTCCAGACGAACATTTCACCCACTGAGATGAATCATACAGCTTTTAATTCACACTGTTATCAGTTTGACTTTTCCCTCAGTCTGTATCTACCTATAGAGAGATGCAGGGAGTCAGTGAGGCTCTCAGAGAGAGAAACTATCCTGATCTTCAAGGCCCTGCGTGGTGCTGGGAGGAGAGAGTGATATCCAGAGGCCAAACTTTCCCTCACTCTGACTGTTAGAGATAACACTTCACAGCAGCAGCAGCTTAGTAAAATAAAAGGAGGCTGGAAAGAAGGGAGGGAGAAGTACTGCCGTCTGAAGAATAAAGAGCAGGAGTGATTAACTTTCCCATCAGCCCTCTGGTCAATAATACTGCTTTCTGTGGACTTCCTGTTTGTCCGATTGGAAGAATCTGTGGCCTACTTCTCCTTTCTGTCCAATTCCACCTCATCTAACTTCCTCCCCCGTCTCCCTTATTCCCATTTAACCTCCTCTGTGCTTTCGACCATGCCCATTTAGCCCCCCACTGAACTCCAAATCGAGTCACCACAATGCTTTTTCTGCGGTGTGGTTCCCCACATGTGTGTCTCTGTTCTGCAGTCAGCCAGGCTGTGTACATGAGGGCTTTGGAGGGATGCAGGAACTATCAGGGCCTGATACAAACATGCTGAGAAAAGGCAAGAGGAAATGACACAGCAGATTTTACACGTAAAAGTTCAGCACACACACATCCACAAATACACACTCTCCTTTTCTTCTTCTTTTTTCCAGGAAATACTACGGACAAATAATAAGCCTGAACATGACCCACTTCATTCAGAAACTTAGAAACTTTGCCCATTAGTTTACTTCCATCAGCCTCCTGTCTCAACATCTCTGTCTAGTTTGAGGACTCACTGAGGTAATTGCTACACAGTGAAATGTTTTCTGTGTCCTTTACTTAGTCATACTTTTATTTACTTTCTGTAAAAGTCATTTTCTGTTCCTGGATGAACAAACAATTTCTACTTTCTTTATGGATTTCACATATAGTATGTTAATTGCCCTACGGACTTCATTGTTAACCCCAGACATTTTTACAGCATAGTTGGAAAGTGTTAATAAAATTAGAGATGACTCTGTGCTCTTAGACCAGAGGTTCTCAAAGTTTTGCTAACTGAGTGCCAATTTAGGGAGCTAACGTAGGATTTTTTGAATGGATAATGCCTGTGGTTCAAAAGATTGCTGAAGGCCACACTCTGGGGACCCTTATGTTAAATTATCTTAATAAACCAGGACCCTGAAACTGAAAACAACTAAATTGAACCTAGCCACTGTTAAGTGTGTGCCTGGTTTTCCTGCGAGGACATGTTAAGATGTCTTCTGTGAAAAAAGCCTATTGCAACTCATTTGTTGTGTGATTTCAGTACCTTGGACAGATCCCCAGTATTCAAAGCATCAAACCAGCACTTTACTGTATTTTCAAAGCATGCTGCAGCTTTTTACTATATACTGGGAACATAGATAGAACACATGGCCCCTTTTAAAGCCGACGCCATCTAAAAGCTGTGTGCACATTTCGGCAGCAGAACTGGCGGTCTCCCCCAGTCATTCAGACAAGTTATCAAGCTGCAAACGTTGAATTAGATGGTTTACCAGCACCAAAAACACCAGAATGTCTGGTTGTTGCGTGCAAAGCTGCTTGACTCAAGTTGAACAGAATTCCGACAGGAAGCTGTTGTGGTCCACCATACCTAAGGTTACTGATCTGTGCGCAGCTCGCTCAGTGTTTGCTGTGAAGGGTCAATAGGTTTCTTTTTTTTTTTAGTAGAAAATTCACAAAATGAAACATAACAACATGATAGGCTGTGTGAATTTTATTGTTCTGTAGCCATTGATGCACAAAGTTTCCATTCATAAATTAAGATGAATCACATTTTATCCTATAGAGTGGTAATTTCAGTACTCCTGTCTCCCCATGCATTCCCAGCATTTTGTTTCTGTCTGGTCCCTGGGATCATCTCACACCCCATCTGGCCTCTTGATTTTACTCTTTCCCTCTCGTGAAGCATTGCCCAGCATATACCCAACACTGGGCCTCACACAGTCTTTTTTTTCCTCTCTCTCATACATACACACACACACACACACACAACACAGAGATATTAACACTTCTCAGAATGTGTTGATTCTCTCCATCATCATATAATTTTCACTACTCTTCCCCGGGCCGGTAGACTGTATTTTTTTTTTTTTTTTTTTGGAGCTGCTTAGCTTGCAGTCTGGCAGTATAAATAGTACACAATAGATTGGGAGCTGCAGTGGTTCCTCATCCTGCCTCCGGTCCTCCCTGGCTGGCAGTCTCGCCCAGTGAGTGTGCATTCTTAATGTTCCCCTGGCCTCGATGAGAGAGATGATTGGTAGAATTAATTGTGGCTGGAGGGCCGAATGGGAATAAGTGGAAGAGGAAAAAAAAAGGCGAGATGGAGGAATGGAGTGTGTGTGTGTGTGGGGGGGGGGTGTTATCTGGCTTGTTTTAGTGTTGTGTTTCCTTCCTTAAAGCCTGGCACTAGACAATGTTGAAGTTGTTTTTATGCACTCACTCTTCTTGTCTCTCTAGATTAATATTAAGCCACAATCCTATTTTCTTTTATAGCTCAGTTTGTCCTTCTCTTCATTTGTAATTTACACCTGTGTGCTTGGAGGGACGTGATAAGCGGGGCCAATACAGCGACAATCATAATGTAATGGCCTCCTCAGCTCCCCCGACAGTAATGCTATCAGAACATAGTTTATATCCCACAGTTAGGTGTCATTAAATGAGATAAATGGACCTTAACAATAGAGACACTGAATCTGTGGCTCTGAATGTGTTTGTTTTAGAGGATTGTGAGGAGATAGATTCTGTGTCCTCTTCCCTCAGGCTCCGGCGTGATGACAGATGATATCCGAGCTCCTGACACAGACAAAACCATTGCTCTTCTTCTTCTCACTGCCTTTTAATCTCTCATAACCTGGAACCCCGTTTCTGTGCCTAAGTGACTAATGGGGACTAATGGGGGACAATAATTTTTGAAATTGGTCTAGTATTGAGTGTGGCCGCTATAGTCGGCGAAACAGGCTGCAACGTAATCCTTTTGGGCATAAATACATCCGCTAAAAGTGCTTTTTGCCGCTGACAGGCTCGGATTGTGTGCCTGATAACATCATGGAATGGATCGCTACAGATAGACCTTTTTGTTAAAGATTAACATGTTGTGTTTAATCAGAAACATCTGTTTCATTACTCTCACCAAACTGACCAGACTCCCTTTGCAAAACAGCAATTTTAATCACCATCACCATCGTCACCTTCATGCACACTCAGCAGAAACTAAATGAAACTCACCAAAACCATCTTGGTTTGTCTTTCCACTGCTCTAACAATCACCCACTGTGGTTGTTTGGTCTCAATAAACCTTTAATTCAACGCGTAAATGTGAAAATATTGGCGGAGGAGCAAGACAGAGATTCAACATCAGGGAAGCAGAGTGTACAGCCAGAATATTTTCACATCTTTTGGGGTGAATTAAAGGTCTGTTTCAATCAAAGTTTGTGATTATTGGTGATGGGAAAAGATGTCTTTGGAGAGTTTTATTTTATTTTTGTCAAGTTCGAAAGAAGATGATGATGAGAATGTTAAAAGTAGCAGTTACAGTTTTGCAAATGGAGTTTGGTTACTTTGGTGAGAGCAATTAAACAGCTCCAGAAAAGGTCTGTTTCTGCAGGAACCCTCCCCATAATGTTGTCAGATGCTCGGAGTAACAGTCTGAGTCTGTCAGTGGCAAAAATAAGCGTTTTTAAAGGATGTAGCTGACACAGTGCAGTTGCCTGGTGTGATTATGTTATAGCTCAGTTTTGCTTCTGACAGCAGCAGTGGTCCTGCTCGATACTGGACTGATTTCAAAAATTGTTAGAAGAAGAACAGAGTAAAAGTGGATTCTAAGTAAACTTATTAAACAGCTACTAAAAAAAATAAATAATTTGATGCAAAATATTAATTTGAAAATTATTTTATTGCTTCTCTACAGTATACGAGTAGAACTCATGAACTTCTAATTACGAGACGGCTGTCGTGAACAGAACTCGGAGCTAACAGAGAACTTCCTCTTCACGTTGTTGTGAATATGTCATGAGGGGGGTGTTCAACTGGGCTCATCTTGTAAACACGGTAAACACAACCCCATTTGAACGCACCGTTATTCACAACAACAGTCTGCGATACAGAAATCAGAAATACAGATCAGAATTGAGTATTTAAGAAAGCTGTGTAATAATAAAAAATGGAAACTCTGTTCTCTTGTTAATACTTTATTTTACTTGCATAGATGCAATTCTGAGCTGTGAAAGATGTGATACAGAGTGACGTGTGTGTGTTTGTGTCAGTTGCTGTTCTCCCTCGCTGTCAGCAAACTGGAGGGTCTCCATGAAGGATTTATGTGCTGGTTTTATGGGGTCTTGTCATAGAATGCCTGTATGGGAATATAAGAAGTTGGGGGTGGGGTGTATGAGAAGGGTTTCGGGGGGTTAGAGTAGTTGGGTTCTGGGGAAGCTGTCTCATCATTTATTTATACAATCTACAGAAGACGGGGTTAGCGCAGAGAGGGGGGCTGCCTGCTACAAGCCGCCCTGGGAATACTGTAGGTCAAGAGTTGTTTTTCTAGCTACCAGGCAGCACAATTCTTTGTCTGGAAAAGTGAATACAATGAATAACCACACCACACTGCACTGGATCTGATCTCCTCATCGCATGTTGTACACAAGTATCTCTCATTATCTTGATTAAAAAAAAAAAAAACTTAGTTTCCTTGATACACGACCGCAGACGCAAATGAATCTCCTGCTTGTTCAGACAGTGGAGTGATTTAGTTGTTGGTGCTGATGATGCTGAATCAAAGAAATAAATGCCTGATTTTTATGGCTGAGCTCATTAATAGCTGCACAAAATTAATCATCAACAGTTCATTTATTGTGTGAAAACACCAAACGTTTGCTGGTTCATTTATATCATATTAGATTGAATAGATACCCACAGTTTTTCATTTATGTCTAGTTTTTTTTTTTTTTTTAACCAATTTTCAGATGAAATATATCAATATTAAAGCATGACCTTGGGCTCTAGAAACCTAGATAATTAAATTATATTGATGATTAGATCATTATTGATTAGGCAAGGCAAGGGAAATGTATTTATACAGCAAATTTCATACACAAATGTGTTTCACACAGACAAAACCCCCCAAAACAAGTGATCAACCAATAAAAGTAAACAAGAAGAACACTGAAAATAACAAATTATAAACACAGAGAAGCAAAGGTTCACAGAGTAAAATCAATAGAAAAGAAGAATTCAAAAGCGCACATGATAAAAGCAGAAAACAAGCTAAAATAAATCTGATTTAAATGAAAAATAATTAAAAACGATGATAAACAGGTAGGTCTTTAGCTTGGATTTAAAAGTAGTCACCATTGGTTCAAGTCATACCTCTTTTGGTATTTTGTTCCATATGTGAGCAGCACAGAAACTAAAAAAAAGCTTCATCATGTCTGGTTTTGACTCTGGGAACAGCCGGAAATCCCGAACCAGCAGATCTGAGAGGTCCACAAGGTTCATACTGGGTCAGGAGATCTGACTTCTAGTCAGTCTTAAGTGATGATTTAGAGGGATTATGTTCATATGAGTCCATACAAATGTTGCATATTATATCTTTAAGCTGTAACCTGCAAATGTTTGGTGTTTTTTACCTGATTAATGACGAATGCTCGGGATTGGAGGTGAGTAAATAAAGCCTCACTGCTGCTGGCACTTACTTTATGGTTAATGGCTGTAATTTACAGTTGTTAAATGTTAAATATAATCAAACCGCATATTGACTTTTCCCTGGCTTTAGATAAATTAGATTCTACATCTACATAGTAGTTATGTCGCCCTGAGCAAAATGCAGCATTTCAGCTGCTGTAAATTCTCTGCACTGGTTGGTCACTTAAATATAAATCATAGTTGTTGAATAGCCTCAAAAAATACTCCAAAGTACTGTAAACACTGGTTCTCTGAAGCCAAAAGGGGAAAAGTGTTTATTGTTCACACTTCAGTGCTGAAGTACACACTTTAAAGACACACAAAGCAGAGGCATATATTCCCACACAGCCCTACAGGGACAGAACCATTATTCTGTACTGAGGAGCTCCATCATCATCTCTTTAGCTTGGCCACACACACACACACACACACACAGACACACACACACACACACACACATACACACACGCATGCACACAGACACACATAAACATATATAAAATGTATTTATTTCGCTATAAAAGCACATCAAAGCAATAACCAGATTTGCTGAGTGTCAAGTTAAGTTTCTCACTACCTTATAACTGCTTTTAATTTGAAATGGATACAGGAAGTTTTGAGTTTGTATTAACAGCATGACAGTATCTTAAACAGGGCAAATGGGAGTTTGCTTAAGTTTGCTGTTTTATGTTCCCAATGCATATGTTACTTTTTATTAGTGTTTGCAACATGTTCTGTTCATAATATGGTGGTTTAAGTTGGTATAATTGTCATTTTTGTGCTGGTTTATAGTTTTAACCATTAGTGAGGTGGCTGTGACATCAGCTGTATTTTACCATGGTAGTTTAAAGTGCTTGTTCCCTGTGTTAAATGTCATAGAAGGATTGATATTGCTGAGAGCTGCGTTCTGTCTCTCATTCTGCAACACTTTCTTTTGGAGGAAATGCAGTGTGCATAGTCTGCCAACTAGCCAGGTCCGCAACCCATTTTGAGTCCTGAGCCTAAGTTTGGGTAGTGCTGTGTTAGAGACAGGAGTCCAAGACCAGTCAGAGTAAAACAAACACAGCTAATGTTTTGTGTGGTTGGTTTATTGTATCTGTATAGAAGGTCTTTTGTTGAATCAGATTTTTCACATTTGCATGTGTATTCTTGGGGACTTGGGGAATATTAAAACTCTTCCTGTCAGTCTTTCCCATGGAGTCCAAAGTTGTATCTAGCTTGAAATCCCTTCAGTGATCACTGTTGGACTCCAGAGAGCCATCTCTGGGCTTGTGATAATGAGAGCCCATACTGTGGCGCCGAAAGAGAAGCTGTCAGATTTACATGAGCGCTGACACCACAGATTGAATTGAAGGAACAGTAAATGCCTTAGTAGTCGCATGAATTCAGAATGTTTTTGTAATTAGGTTTCATTGCATTCAAGCAGCAGTACAGTTAATCAGAGGAGGCAGATTAAGAGATGATACAATGTGATTATGAGATGTTAATGATGCTCATTTGTGCTAATGCTGTTTGAAGGTAAAGAGGCTGAGGAGAGGTGGATGATGGGATTGATTCAGCAGGTGCACAGATGTTAGCAGAGAGTCTGCTGGATGAACTGACTTACATATCACAAACCTCACGCACATAAACGTGTGAACAAAAAGATGTTGAGTGCATGTACCGATATGTGGAAATACACGCACACACCTCCACTGATGTGTTCAGCGGTGCATAAGGTGAGCCTGAAACAAAGAGACGGGGGTGCACAGTAATTTCATAACCCCTTCTATAGCTGCCCTCACATCTACACTTTCATCCACCAACACGCTCACTCTTAGTCAGTATCACAGTCAGAAAAACATGAAAATCCACCATGATTTTAGAAAAAAAATGTTACCTGATAACATGTAATTTTCTGCCATGAAATTACAGCTAATGATGTTGACATTTTCCTGATTTCTTTTTTTTCTGAACTATATATGGAGACCTGGGATCAAATTCCACACGGCAGTCATTGAAAGAAATGCTAAATAGTTTTTTTTTCTTCGCCCTCTTGATTAAGTCACATCAAGTGGTTCAGATCGTTTCAGCAGTTTAACTGTGGTGTTACGGTAAACCACAGTTTGAAGGAACAGGTCGGATTATTTAAGGTGGGGTTGTATGAGGCTCATATAACTAATCAGTGTATTACCTGCAGTAGATGACAGTTGGCAGCCCCCAGTTTGGAGAAGCAGTGCAGGAAGACAAGCAATGAACTGCTGTGGACAGGGTCAGCAGCAAAACCTGTTTTAGCCACCTAAAAAAGTCAATATCAGTTTCTTAACCACTTTACCTTGCTGTCAAACAGCCTTTTCCAACAGGACACTGCCATTATATGAGCTAAATACTCCAGACTCCATTGATAACATCAGTCATTTTAACCCACATAACACAGGAGTTGCTGGTCTACCGCTGCCTCAATCACTTTATTTTTGTTGTTGTGTGACTTCTGTGTTTAAAAGGTTAGTTGTAATTCACCAAAGTCACACAATATCCCAAGCAAACAGGGTGAATGAGGGTGATATTTGGTGAATATAATGCCAGTTTCCTGTCAGAAAAGCCTGTTAAAGTGGTTAAAATATTCTAAATAAGGCATACACTTTAAGTGATTTTGTACCTAAATAGTACATTGCTTAGGTTCCATGCTGCTTCTCCAGTCTGGTGCTACTTCTCAGCCAGGTAATACACTGACTATTAATAAGTACCTCATACCCCACTTCAAAAAATCCAGACTACCCCTTTAAGGTGCTGCCTTTAAGAGTAAAAATCCCAAAAGCCCTTAGTGGTCCAAACAGATGTTTTAGATAAGAAGCTTTTGTGTTAAACTGTTTCCTATCAGAATTCAGGGTTTTGAATTTATTGCCTCATTAACAATAATGTCTTGGACATAAGAAACATACCACAGATGTTAAATGATCCACGTTTCACGAACTGCTCTTCATCTTTTGCCTGCTTTCCTCTGAGTCTCTATCCTTCAGTGCTCCTTCCTACAAAGCGTTCAGTAGCTGTTCGACCTTTTGCTTTGAATTACGGTTCAGCTCTGTTTGCTGATGTCCTGCAGGTTTAACTAAAGGAGCATGTTGGAACATTAGTCATTCTGTCATGGCACACAGACTGGCCAGGTTCTCAGTCATTCAGCTAACATGCTAGCCAGCCGATGGCTCAGCAATTCAAGCATGTACCCCTGCATCCAGACAGTCATCCATCCATCCAACTGCAGCAGCAGCCAGCCAATCGGCCTGTCAGCTGCATGGTTGTAGGGCTGAAGGAGTTGTGACTGCAGCTGAACTGTGTAATTGTGTAAAAGTGTGAGGCAGATTGGAGACCATCTGCTTCCTTTTCTGCCTCTCTCGCAATCTCTCTTTCTTTATAGTCGGTCTGCATTTCTGTCACTTCCTTTTTTGACAGCTTCATCCTCTCCTCCTTCATTCTTCTCCTCTTCATCTCTTTCTGTTCTTTGCTTACATTAATGGTAATAAAATAATGACCTAAACCAGGAGATACAATTTAAGTGTTTACTGTTCAAGTACAGATTTTGTCACATGGGTATCATTATGCCAACTGCATTTTTATATGGAAATAATTTTTTCATTTTTTTCCAAATACATAACACTGTCCTAATCATAATTTCAAGGAAACTTTTCTTCACAACATTTTTTTTGTTTAAATGTTTTATGTTCTGAAATAAACTAAACAAAAGTTTTGCCAACCTGTAATCTTTTGTTGAGAGAATTTTCTTCTTAGAAAAACTAAACAAAAAAAAATGTATTTCAAATTAATCGAGTAAATGCATGTCATGTCGTTTACTGCATTTTTAATAATTCAGTATTTTCAGTTGCAACCAGACTCTACAGGGTTTCTAAAACTTTATTCAAAGAAGAAAAGTAACATCTCAACAAAGGATTATAGGTACTTATTTTAAAACTTAAGAGGTAACTCAGAAATTTAGTGAAGACAGTAAGTATGTAGTTTATGTACATCTTCTTGACATTTTTCTTCTCCTCCGCTTAAACTCATTTGTGTCCTTACCACTGAGTCTGTACTGCAATCAGTGTACTACAAGTTGTTTTCTTGCTCTTTATACCTGGATCTCTATAGAAAGTCACTGGCGAGGCCAAGTGGAAGTTTGTCATTGTTTACAAACTACGACTTAACTATAATGCCCCATTTTTCAACTGTTGTCATTACTGTAATGATGTTGTTTTGGATGTTTAATGCGTGCTACTTCTATGCTCATTGAATTATAGTGAACATAGACTAAGGGGTATTTTGCAGCAGCAGGTCTCGTACGTCTGCTGTAGGAAGTTTTCCGTAGAATTTGTCCTTCTGCATTATACTTCAGGCTATACAGAGTTTTCATCTGCAGAGTGTGGTTTAATTAACTTGTAATTGATTATCTTTATAGCTGTGGAGGCAGTTTCTCATTTATTTTCCTTGTAAAGCTGTTGGACTTTACAGCTGCTGTTTTCCACTTTTTCATCATCACAGGATTGTATAGTACTACACACCCCTGCTGCAGATGTAGGTATGTGTGTGTGAGTGAGCGGGGATATTGACAGGCTGCTGCCTGGGGCATCACTTTCTTATTACTATGTTGAAAGCCTCTCCATCCACCAGTTTATATAATAGCGAATGTTTACGAAGTGTTATCACTATTGGATCTGACATTATATCCACTTTATCCAGCAAAAAACCCACATCTTTCTCTATTCTGCTTGGAATGGACATCTTCATTTGACATTTAGATACTGGTGACACAGTGGTGAGGAGTTCAGACTATTCCTGGAAAGGCTATGTGAGGCGCACGCAGATGTATTATTGTTTGATACTTGATAAATCTTGTGGTGTTTTGTGTTTTATTGTAGCTATGGCATCATAAGTCTAAGCCATTCTATGCCAGTGAAGAGTCATGTGTAGCATGTAGTATGACACAGAGATTCGCCATACTACTGTGTGTGTACGATATGTGTGTGTAGGTTGTATAGTATGTGGGCTCAGTGGGTAACTGGCCAATGGCCACATGTTAAACTCTGTCAGGTGTCAGGTAGCCCGCTGTGAATGAGGCAGAGGATTATTTGAGACAGAGCATCGATGCTGATTGAATTGGCCAGTCCTGAAAAAGACGTGCAGGCCTTTGTCAGACTGAAGAGAGACAGGAGGAAGCTGGTGATCTAATTGTAACACCGAATGGATGTGTGTTTGGCTCGGTACAGACGAACCTACAGGAAGAAGTTTTTGGAAGACAGGTTGAGTCTGTCAGGACGCCTAAAGCTCATGAAAACCGTGACTCAGAAAAAAGCAACTCTGCATGCATCCCCCTTGTTCATTCCAGTGATTTCTGACACTGTTTTAACTGATAGCAGACAACACCATTCAAAGTTATGACATTTGTATTTGGCAGTAAAATGTTTTATGTTTTGCTCTATATTAATCAGTGTAAACACTTTAATATTCTGACAACCTGATTTACTCACACACACATCATGAGTTTTTCTCCCAAACTACCAGTTTAATTACTAATATTATTCAACAGTTATTTCAGACATTTCACAGTAAGGCAGAGGCTTTCACTCACTATTGAACATTCAACTTAAGTCTGCACTAAACTACAGTAAATCTAGCAAACTTTCGAGAAGACTCACACCCAAAACTGTAGAGGTAGCGAACAGGAACGAGATAATCCTCACTTCAACACTGTTAAAGGTCCAGTGCAGAATTGAATTGAAATATAATATCCATTAGTATGTTTTCATTAGTGTACAGTTACCTGAAAATAAGAATCATTGTGTTTTTGTTATAATTAGCCCTCTACAGAGGGAGCAGGTCCTCTTCCATGGAGGCTGCCATGTTGCACCGTCATGTTTCTACAGCAGCCCAAACGGGACAAACCAGAGGCTCTGGACTCTAGATACAAATGAAAACATACTTTTGAATATGATATTCCATTTCTGCCATACGTCACTGTCCTGTCTGGTAAAAATTAGTAGTTTATTGCAGGACCAGTGCATATGAGCGTGTCAAACACTTCATCACAGGTTAGTTAATGATGTTACTGAATAACTGACATGAGTGCCGATTCTGCCTGTAGAAAGTGAATCAGAAAAGAGTCTTAGTGATGGTGTAACTATAATTTACACTGTGAAAAAATATGACCCTGACAAAAAATATCAGCATTAATAATGGAGTTTGGTTTAATAGTCTGTCCACTTAAAAGACCTCAGGGAGCAGAGGGTATTTTAACGTTAATAATTCACATAACTTGACCTGACCTATCGTCTAATAATGAGTTTTGTAAACGGCATAAAGTAATATAGGAAGCTCAGCTCGTATAAAGACAAGTAATAAGCAAGAAACCGCACTCAAAATGCAAGCAGCAGCTTCGCCTTGCTCCGTTCCTCTCTTAAATTATAATGAGATCTGCCAATAAATCTTTCCATAAATCTTACGTACTGGACCTTTAAACTGGTTTATAATAACATGTAAGCATGGAGAGATCTACCCGGTACATGTAGGTGATTTTGGTGTCTCTAACTTCATCACTTTTGCTTTGGTCCTGTAGTATATATCCTTAAGACAAAGTTCAGACATGACTTCTTACTTGCAGTGATTTTCTTCACCATATAAACTATGCTGTGTCATTGCTTATCAGCTCTGAGGTGTAAATAAATGTTTGGCATTGTGTCCTTCGGCAAGCAGCTAATCACCATTTTTTTTGCTCTTCTTGTTTTTCCTCCAGTCACAGATGAAGACACTGTAAAGAGATACTACGCCAAGTTTGAGGAAAGGTTTTTCCAGACCTGCGAGAAGGAGCTCCTGAAAATCAACACATTCTATTCAGGTATTTATTTACTTATGTTTTACTTGGGGTAAATATTGCTGATGCTGAGTAAGTCAAAGTCAAACGTGAAAAGCAGCTTCAGATCGATTGTGTGATTATTGGACTGGCAGTCAGAGGAACTGTTGAATAAACCGATATAAGCAATATCACCATAATTTAATTGAAACATTTGTTTATGATGGATTCTACTCTGCAATAATCCTTCCTTCCTGATCTCAGATTAACTTAATTTATTATTGCCTTAACAGATTTAAATGTGGTGTATAATAATATCCAGCATAAACCATGATAAGGAATCTGCTTTCATCATCTATCATCATTTTACGTATCAGAGTTTGTTTACTCTGTACTGAGCTGCCGGTTTCTGTGCCAAATGACATTGTGTCTAATCTTGGCCGTTTGATTGCAGTAGCTTGTGGATGTCATGTTTAGGCGAGCAGGCCGGCCTGTGTGTATTTCAGGGAGCGAGGGGGAGTGTGTTTGTGCTGTGTAACATGAGATGGAAGCCATAATATATTCTGGTATTCTGGTGGCAGTAGGTTGCCTTCTGGTTTTGAACTTCAGCTCAGGGGGAAGTGGGAGGTATCCAGAGACGGACAGGGCTTCCTCTAGAGGCTGTTTGTGAAACTGCAGGTCAGCTGAGGGCCAAGGTTGACTGGCAAGATTGTTCCAGCTCATAATGATGGGACATAACTAGCAGATGGATGGCTCAGGCAGCAGCAAACAAGATATAAATCAGTGCAGAGCTTGTTAGCAGGAGTTAGATTTACTGGGATACTGAAACTTTAAACCTCTTGAGGTTGTTTCTCCTCTAACAACAGTCTATGTCATGATTACTGACATATGCAAGATGCTTACTGCTGCTATAGAGGTCATGTCTTGTTAACTTGTCTTTTACTATCCTGATCCAAGATCTGCTGCTCATAATGACAGCACAATCCCTTTGCTCAGGGCACAAGAGTGTGTAGAAAACAAAATCCCCCTATGTAGCACTTATATCTGTTTACAACTACTTTACACTGTATTATAACCTGGTCATATAGTGCTTGTGAAGACTTTTTTCTCATGCGTCTCTCCTGGCATTGAATAAACCTCATAAAGTCATTTTTGTTAAAAAATTACACATTTAGAAATTTGAACCTCCCTCTATCCACACCCGCCCCTCCACCGCTTGTCTGTAGCTCGAGCGCACTTGCTAGAGCTTTCGCTCATCAAACACTGTAAAATTACAGTATGCTAAACAATCACAAGTGGTAATATAGGTGTAATTCAGCCATACAGCTTTGAACTGGACACCACAGATCATGCATATGAACACTAGAAATCCACTTTCTGAACAAAAACTTCTCCCATGTGCCAAATGCACTCAAATTATCTTATCCTCCTAATGCCTTAGTAGCAGCTTATGAGGACGAGCTTTATCACGTCATGCTTTCCTCGCAAACAACCCAAAAATCATGTCGAGTTTACTGTCATTTTCGTCATGAACATAGACATCATCTAACCCAGTAATGTAGCTATCTGTCAAACTGTAAGAGGTCCTGTCAGCATTTGACATGAATCATGATGTAACTCAGCCGACTAACACTGGCTAATATTATCTGGCACGCTGCAGATAAGTTAAACATAGTCAACGGATAAAACAGAACAAAATTAAACTTACCGGTCGACCAACACGTTGGCTCATAATTGCTGTGTCCGCAGGATAAAAGGAAGGAACAGTGTCGGGCTTTAATATCAGTTTTGGGGTAGAAGCTATATGTTTTTGGGCAATTTTTTCAAAACACTTATGAAAAATGAGTATGAGTTTTCCCTGGAAGTTTGGCTAAGACATTATGATTTTTCTGACTAAGTATAACTTCTTTTATGAAGACACATTTTATATTATTAATATTATTACAACAGTTTTTAATTATCAGATGTCCTCTTATATAATAAGAAATGAAAGAATGAAGTCTGTTGACACCAGAGTATCATCTCATCAGTATTTCAGTCACTTCCCCCTCAGCAGACCTGAGGTGTGAGGTTAGTTAAATGTTGTGTATGAAAACATCAGCGTCTCCCGCCTGCTCTCAGGCGTCTTGTTTATCCTCCTCACACAGGAGGGTGAAGCAAGAAATTGCCGAGTTGAGTCCGACAGGCAGCTTTATCTGATGCCAGTAACTGTGTGTGTACCTGTGTGTGTGTGTGTGTGTGTGTGTGGTGTGTAGTAGTTTGAGAAAGCTGGTCAGGTTGTGTGTGTGAGAGAGAGAGAGAGAGAGAGAGAGAGAGAGAGAGAGAGAGAGAGAGAGAGAGAGAGAGAGAGAGAGAGAGAGAGAGAAATGGAGCAGCGGATAGATGGAGATAAATCGTGTGCTGACTTTACATAAGACACCTGCCTCCACAGAGCTCTCTCCCTCTGTATCTCTCTCTGAAAGGGGTCCTTGACCTCTCAAAGCCATTCTGCTGCAGTGCGCTGAAACTCAGCCCGCTGGAGAACTCTTTCATCTCGATGGGTTAAAGACATTTTTGCAGACTGCCGTTTTTAATAGAATATCCTTTCACCCTGTTTGTTCCTGAAAGCCGAGGAAGAACAACGGGCTCTTTCAACTTCTCCGCCAAACTTCTCAATTTAAGACGTTGCAGAAGGCTCTTAATAGTCAGACTCCAGCTTACGTCACAGACCTTGTTCACTGACACGCAGCTCCCAGGTCTCTTAGATATGAAAACAAGTCTGTCTTGTACAACCCCATTTACAAAAAAAAGTTTAAAACAGAATGCAGTGATTTCAAAATAATGTTTGACCTGCATTCCAGTGAAACAAAAATATTTAATGTTCTAAGTCATTAACTTCATTGGTTTTGGATAAATACATATTGAATTTGATGCCTGCAGCATGTTCCAAAAAAGTTGGGACAGCAGCATGTGTACCATTGTTTTACATCACATTTTTTTGGGGAATGGAGGACACTAATTGCTGAAGCTTTGAAAGTGAAATTCTTGCTTGAAATATGACTTTAAGTGCTCAACAGTCCGGGGTCTCTGTTGTCATATTTTGTGCTTCATAACACCACGCATTTTCAGTGGGAGACGGGGGTCTGGACTGCAGGTGGGTCACTCTAGGACATGCACTCTTTTACCAAGAAGCCGTGCTGTTGCGACATGTGCAGAGTGTGTCTCGGTGTTGTCTTGCTGGACCAAGCTGGGACGTCTCTGAAAAAAGACGTTTGGATAGCATCATGTTGCTCTAAAACCTGCATGCACCCGTCAGCATTAATGGCGCCTTCACAGATGTGCTGTGTTATGTGTTGCTGGCATCAAATTCTGAATGTATATATTTATAAAAACAATTAAGTTTATTAGTTTGAACATTAAATATCTTGATTTTCTACTGTATTCAATTGAATGTAGGTTGAAGATTTGCAAAACACTTTTACACATCCCAACTATTTTAGAATTTGTGTTTTTTTGTCCCATGAGTTTAAGGTTAAAGGCACATTTTTATTCACTTTAATGTCAATATGCGGGGCACTTTAGTCATCTTAAGCTGTATTTAAATGCGCTCTAGTAATAGACTTTACTTACTTAGACTAAACCCATACCCATGGAAATCTGAGCCACCACCACCTGTCTGCTTCAAGGACCATTAGCCTCACTCAGATGAACTGTCCGCACATGTCGTCTGTTGTGAAGTGCCACTGTGATCCCAGGCCTCAGATTTAATCTAAACCTACTTGAGGCAGGCAGTCGGGGTCCTGACTTTCTCACGTCTCCTGTTGTTGTCATGTGCTCATCCAAGCATTGTTATGACAGACTGTGCGAGGAGAGTAGAAGGATTACTGTGAGTTTAGATGTCAAAGAAGAGCTGTGGCATTCCTGTGAGGAAGGTAGTGTGATATCTGGAGAATCTGTGTGTGTGTGTGTGCTCAAGCAACAAAGCGTGAAAGTCACCAGTGAGCCCTCCACATCATCACTGCTGCTTTTCTCAGTTAAAGACAGAGGAACAGCCTCAGTTGGCGGTATGCTTAAAACAAATTTGTTGTGTTATCACACTGCTGTCACATGCAGTACTGCTATTATTGTGACTCCAGGTCTGTTTATTTCCCTAACACTTGGAATAACCTGCAAAGTCACAGCTGTAGTAGGCATGAAATGTAATTGTAAACACTATTATGAATGTAACCTAAAAACACAGCTCCATCCACAAATCAGCTGTGTATCAGTGGATGTGTGTAAAATCTGCGAGCCAGCCAGACGCCACTAAACACTGCTGACATTTATGTCACAAACTGCCAGTGTAGCCTGTATGAAAAAGACAAATTTAATTTAATTAGAAACTACCACTTGTCTTAGTCAGGGGGTCGGCAACCTGTGGCTCTTCAGTAGCTTCCTGTGGTGTTCACACACATTATATACAATTTTTTTTTTTAAACATTTTGATTTTCATTCGTCATTGTTGTAGACCTAAAGTGATTCATACATTCTCCAGTTGTAAAAATGTATAGCCTATACATTATATTTTAAAAAATAAAAAGACTTTGCTGACTAAAATGTGCGTAATAGCCTTTATCTATGGCTCAGAGCCTTTTCATCTAAATCTTGCTGGTGGCTCGTCTTGAGTCTCTCTTGGTTAGCTATGGATGCCAAATCCAAAAAAACAAGAAGTCTCAGAGGAAAATAGAGAATTCAATAGTTGTAGCTCCAGGCAGAGTTTTTTAATGCCAAAAATGTTTTTGTTTTTTTTATAGTAAAGGTTGCCAGCCCCTGTCTTAGTCTGTATGACTGTGAGTAGAGCTACAACGATTAGTCCATTAGTTGATTGAAAGAACTATGTTAATAATAAATTAATACTTTCAGTCATTTTTCAAGCAAAAATGTCAAACGTCTGCTGGTTTCAGCTTCTTGAATGTGAGGATTTGCTGCTTTTTCTTACTGTCATTTATGACAGTAAATGAAGAGTCTGGGTTTTGGACTGTCGGTTGGACGAAAGAAGCAATTTGAAGACATAATTTTGTGCTCTGTGATGGGCATTTTTCAAAATATTTTGACATTTCGTAGAGAAAATAATTAATTGTCAAAATAACTCATAAACAAAATAGTCATTAGCTGCGGCCCTAACTGTCAACTTTGTTGCTGCGTCCATAGACGGATGGAAATCTACAAGTCAAATTGCCAACAAGCCTGTACTTGTATTTTCATTCATAAGAATAAAAGGAAGACAGAGAAAGGGCGAAGGAGATAGTGAAGGGGCAAAAAGAGACGTTGGCTGCATTGTTCAGTGACTGAACCTGGTGTGACTTTTGATTGGTTAAAAAAAAGAAACAAGAGAAAGCAGTAGAATGAGGGCTAATCTTTTTTTGGAAAAGTAGGTAGAAGTGAAAGAGAAGTTAATGAAATGCAGGTTACTGCCCAGGCCCTGTCTGATTCCCTCCCTTCCTTTCCTGCTCCCTCTCTGGGTATATTAACCTATCTTTGACCCAGATAATGGTTCCTCCCTCTGCAGCATTTACATGTCAGTTCAGCCTAATGGTCTCCATGCTTCTGCTGCCTCAGACAGCAGGAGAGCAGAGGAGACAGGCTGTATAAAAGGTTTTTTGTACCTGTCACCTTCTCCTTCTCCTTCTCCTTGCAGTTATTTGACATCTTGTATCCGTACAGTGGCAGGTAAAATTTAATTGAAACCAACAATACATAGGAGGACAGGACAGGAAGTTACTGGGTCAGCCTACATTAAAGATAACTACAGAGTAAGAAGTTGTTCTGCACAGCTTCCAAAACCTCTTTTTAATTCTGTTCTTGTCCTCCTGCCTATAGAAAAGCTTGCTGAAGCCCAGAGGCGTTTTGCCACGCTGCAGAATGAGCTGCAGTCTTCACTGGACGCTCAGCGCGAAAGCAACGCTCCGCCCGGCCTGCGGAAACGCAAGACCATGTTCCACCTGTCACAGGAGGAGCGCTGCAAACACCACAACATCAAGGACCTGAAGCTAGCCTTCAGCGAGTTCTACCTCAGCCTCATCCTGCTCCAGAACTACCAGGTCTCAGCACGCAAACGCATGCAACCTCAGACACACCTGCAGTCGAAGCTGAAAAAGTGTTATGTTTCCATCGATGCAGCTTGTTTGGAATAAATAAACCGTCCAATCTGTTTGTGTTATAACAGCTGTTTTCTTGTTGCCGTCCACAGAACCTGAACTTCACTGGTTTCCGTAAAATCCTGAAGAAACATGACAAGATTCTGGACACTCCTCGCGGGGCAGACTGGCGTGTCGCTCACGTGGAGGTGGCGCCTTTCTACACCTGCAAGAAGATCACGCAGCTCATCTCTGAAACAGAGGTACCCAGCTCTACATGAACGCACACATACGCGCTATGATACAAAGATGATGGTGAGAGACAAAACACGTAAAACCACTTTTGTTTGTTTGCCATGTGTTTGCGTTTAGACCCTCGTCACCACGGAGCTGGAGGGAGGAGATCGTCAGAGGGCCATGAAGAGGTTGAGAGTTCCTCCGCTTGGTGCAGCTCAGGTCAGAAATACAGCCGGTTACTCTGGAAATCACCAACACCCCTTTTACACCTGTACACCTGAGATCTGATCTCTGTCCTCCAGAGAAAAACCTGTGCATGAGTAAAAAACTCCAGACTCCCTTTACAGAACCAGTTTTGTGAGTTGTTGAGTTATGGGGAACTTTATGAACTTTGTGAAACACTGTCTATGACATATCCTTAATCATTTTCCCCCTCTGTTAAAGTTTTTTCTTTCTGTGTATAAAAAAAATATTGTCATTTTGTCTCAGTGTGTTGTACTACCAGTGTGCAGACTGCTGTGTGACTAGATAAATTATATGCCTTGTCAGTAGCAGATCACACACCCAGTTATAATTCATTTACCGCCAGTACTGCTTTCATTTTTCACCCAGTTCTGTTGAATAGCAGATCTTTTGACATTTTCTTGGCAGAGAAGAGAATAAGGCTATAATCAGTAATGATAGACGTGTTTCTTTCAATAGTCTGGCTTGTTCCCTCTCTAAGTTTAATCTGTATTTTATGTTAGCTGAACCAGTGTTATGTTGTGTACAGATAGCAGCACATTGTACAGACTGCACTAAGTTCTGAACACAATGCCAGCCAGACTACCTCCAGATGTGGTCACATTCTGACCATGATGCATTTACACCTTGCATTAACAGGCGTTTTTCCTCATCTGGATAACTTGTCACATTTTAATACCAGGTTTAAATGGGGTGTTTGTGTATATGAACCTAATTTGTGCTTCTTAAACCTTTTCACTTTCCTCCTCAGTTTGTGTCATTTGTTTTCCAAGTGGCAAGAGAGGGTGCAAACTAAGATAAAATAGCTAAAAAATAAATGTAAGCAAATATTATACTTTTCAGTCTTATAAATCAACTCCTCAAAAAATAACCCCTCTTCTCTACGGTATTAAATAACCTTCGGCATCCATGAATATCCCAGCAAGAATAATCTTTACATTTATCTTCCAGTAATGTTGGTTTTATATATATTTTTTTTTTGCGGGTGGTGAACAAAGATTAAAAACAATAGGTGAGACGTTTGTTATGAGAGAGACAGAGAGAGAGGAAGATGGGAAGAGACACAAAGAGAGAGAAACCCTGAGAGCCTCCAGTATTGATTTTATAAGTGCCTTTCCACTGGTGGACAGACAGGATATCTTTCAGAAATAAGCCAGGCTAGTGGCACTTTAGCCCCCATGTTATATCTACTGTTATTACTGCATTAATTACTGCCATGTCTGACTTGAATTGTGCTGTGTGACTATTGATCTCTCCATTTCCCCTGCAGGCATGTGTACAATAAATATATTCATGCAGATAAAAGGAGTCAGAGGGGTTTTATATGGAGACATGTTCAATATTTTTTGTGCTACTTGAATTATGAAAATGATTGGACTCTATTGCATATACAGTATCTGTGAACTTGTTAATATATGAAGTGATTAGGTGTCCTTTTAATTAAGATTAATGTTTTTCTGTACTCCTCTCTGCCTGGTTCAGCCTGCTTTGGCCTGGACAACCTTTCGTGTCGGTCTCTACTGTGGCTTCTTTATCATTCTCGCGATCTCCTCCGTTCTCAGCGGTAAGTCACATAAACATGCACAGTCATACATTTTTCATATCCTGTTGAGCCCTGCACAATTTGTAATGTGTCGCTGCGAGATAACCGTTTGCTCTGGTAGATTGTTTAGGATTGATTGGCAGGTTTTTATTGTTGTTTCCCCTCAGATTTCTTATCTCTTTAAAAAGCTGAATATCCGCTGCGGTTCTATCAGGTGCTGTGTTCATCAGCTTCGAGAACGTGTGGCCACTGGTGCGGATCTATCGGGGCGGTTTCCTGTTGATCCAGTTCCTTTTCCTGTTGGGGATCAACACTTACGGATGGAGACAGGCGGGAGTCAACCATGTCCTCATCTTCGAGATCAATCCCCGAAACAACCTCTCACACCAGCACCTGTTTGAGGTCAGCGTGGGGAAACAATGCAGACAATCATTTCTGTTAGTGACTGAGTGGATGACCAGAATCCTTCAGAAAACAAACCTTTTCTCTGTTATTAATAAAACCAACCTCGTTTTCCTTCCTATGGAGGCCAATTTCTGTCAGTGTGATTGAATAAAAAAAATCTTGTAAGTCACTAAAATGAGAAACTTTCTCAAAATAATGGCATACTTATCTCAAAAATACTGAGAATTAAGTCATTATTGATGACTTGACACTGATTATTTTCAGAGTTCTTGTTATTTAAGAAAGTGTCACATTATTTTTGAGACACTAGGTCATTATTTATGAATAGGTTTCTTATTATTTTGAGAATATCTAATTATTTTTTTTTAGATACTGAGTCATTGTTTTGGATTTTTTCCCTTCATCAGATTGACATAAATGGGCTTACATTGTTTTCAGACTGATGTGGGTAATCATGCATTTTTAAAATATTTATTAGGAATGAATGGGGTTGTTTAGTCTTTAGGGTAATCCAGATTCAAGAAATACTTTACCGTGTAAAATAAGATTTCATTCAGCAGAAACAGCACATAAATACCGTCCGCAGGGTTTTATTTATACAAAACACACCACATAGTTTGCACTGAATTATTCATATTATCCTGTTAATTGTGGTGATGTGTCAAACATGCTCTCTTTTAACGCCAGTCTCTTCTGTTTCTCTTCCGTGTGCTGCAGATCGCTGGTTTACTGGGTGTGTTGTGGTGTCTCAGCATCCTCTCCTGTCTCTACTCAGAGTACACCTACCTCCCCATGCAGATCAACCCTCTCATCCTCTACGGCTTCATGGTGCTCTTCCTCATCAACCCCTTCAAGACCTGCTACTACAAATCACGTTTCTGGCTCCTCAAGTTGCTGGTCAGTCCACTCATTTACTTGTTTACCTGAGCGTTTCTTTTACGCCACTGCGACTGTATTTTGAAAGACTGTAATGATGACATTTGAACTTCGGTACCACCGATCACAGACGCTGAGAGCGTCTGAAAATGTGTCTGACCACGACAGAACTGGATAAATGAGCCCAACAGTCAGGGTTCATGGACGCACAGAGACAGATGTTGACAGTTGTGAGCCAATAATGCTTTACAGGACCGCCATAACGAAATGAATCAAATGCAAACAAGATGAGACACTGTGAGACACCGGCTCAGTATGTTGGCTGAGGATTGATTGTGGTATAAACACAGAGGAGACTTGAGTTCAAGAGCCATGTTTAATGTGAAAGCTATTTGTAGGAATTTAACAATAACAAAAATATTAAAATATTACGAATATTGCTGTCAGACATATTACGATAATACCATGGTACAAAGTCCACAATGTGATATTTATTGCAATTTTAAAAAATAAAGGATAATGCTGACGTCCATTATTAAATAATAAAACTGATTTGTACAACATTTTTATTCGTACAAAATAATTTTCCCTTTTAACTGAAAGAGTGTCTGCTTTCCTTCTTTAATAAAATAAAATCAAAGTAGTCAGCCATGACCTAAGCATGTGCAAAAATGTGCAATTCAAAGTGAAAGCAAAATTTATCCTTTTAAGTTTAAAGGACTGGAGATTTGTTTTGACTGCAAGGACCTTAATATGTAGGATAAGAATCACTGAGACAAAAAAAAAAACACTTAAAAAGTGTTTGTGTGAGCTATTTGTTTTTTTGCTTTTTGTTTTTTTTCACAGCTGTGTATTTTACTACCATATTGTGCTGCTAACACAATTTAAATATTCCCTGTGTGTGTGTGTGTGTGTGTGTGTGCGTGCATGTACGTGTATGCATCTCTATCTCTATCTACAATTCAGATATCTATCTCAAGTCTCGTGTTTACAAAACCCTCCGATGTTACTCTGTTCTTTGTCTAAGCTGAGCTACAGGCCTGCGGGAGAGATAGTGAGCTGTGTGTGTGTGTGTGTGTGTGTGTGTGTGTGTGTGTGTGTGTGTGTGTGTGTGTGTGTGTGTGTGTGTGCGTGCAGAGGGGGGTGTAGTGAGACGGAGGGCAGAGGGTTGAGGGATAATAGAATGCAGCCTCGTCCCAGGGGAGGTGGAGGTTGTGACTGTGCAATCATTACAGGCGTAGATCTATCAGTATGCTGATGCCCTGAGCTCCTCTGTCCCTTCTCCTCCTCCTCCTCCTCTTCATCGTCGTCCTCCTCCTCCCTGCTTGCCTGCCTCTCCCCCAGCATCAGCAGCTGCAGCAGCAGCAGACCCCCCCCCCTCCACGTATTCTTGTCCTTTCCTTCACAGCTCCCTACAGTCCTCAGCAGCGCTCCTTCAGCACCTCCTCCTCCTCCTCCTCCTCGTCCTCCTCTGCTCGCTGATAATCACCAGCCTCGGCCTCGATTGGTCCTGAGCTCTTATGAGCTGTTTTTCATGATTGTCATACATGTCGCCTCATTGAATAAGAATAAATGATTAAAGATGTTTGAGGAGAAACTGTAGTTTTATTGGAACAAACAAAATGTTTTTTTTTTTACTACCTGTTGTGTTAATTTCCTCTGACAGTGAACGGCAGACAGAGGACAAAGATTTCATTATAGGACAAACTGCAGAGGCAGCACCTGTATTACTGGTGTTTGCTCAAGAAATGAAAACCTCACCGTGTCTCTGCGGCGGGTTCAGCCTTGAGACGTCCACACGGAGCGGACATGACTGACGTGGACACTCGATCAATACACACCGTGATTGGCGGGTTAAGAGAAATATGTAATGAGCTGATATGCTTGAAAAAAAGTCGAAAAGATCAATGTTCGCTGACATTTCCAGTGGTACCCTCTTTAAAATAAAGATGCTAATTAGAACCGTAAAAAGGTTCTTCGGCTTGTCCACATAGGAGAACCCTTTTTGGTTTCTGTTAGAACCTTTTATAAACCTTTCTGACAGTTCTACCTGGAATCCAATTTAAATGGTCATACCTAGAACCATCTGTGAAAGGTTTCTCCCAGAACCCCCTGTGGAAGGTGCTACAGAGAACCCTTCCATGGTGTAATAGTTCCATTGAGAACCCACTCTGGGTGTTCTATCTAGAACTTTTCCACCCTCTAAGAGTGCCAAGAAGAACCCACCCACGGGGCTCTACCTAAAACCTTTTTATATTCCAAAGGTTTTATCTAGAACACACTGAGGGGTTCTACAGAGAACATTTTTATGGTTAAAACAAACCCTTGATTAAAGAGTTGTTGTAGCCATCTGTGAAATGTATCATCTAAAATTCCCGATGGAAGTTCTAGAGAGAACCCTTCTATGTTGTAATGGTTCCACCAGAACCCCATTCTGGGGGTGCTATCTTGAAGCTTTCCACCATCTAAGAGTGGTAACAAGAACCCACCCAGGGGATTCTACCAAGAACCTTTTCTTAATCCATGGGTTTCTACAGAGCACCTTTGTATATTCCAAGGGTTTTATCTAGAACCCACCCAGCAGGTTCTACCCCGAAAACTTCTATATTATGGAACCTTTTATAAAGGTTGCACTTGAAACCCTTTCAGAGAGTTCTGCCTTGAATCCAGTATATTAAGGGTTATACCTAGAACCATCTATGAAAGGTTCCACTCAGAACCATCTATGCGAGGTTCTACAGAGAACCCTTGTATTGTGTAAGGGTCCCATCCGGAACCCTCTCTGGAAGTTCTATCGAGAACCTTTCCACCTTCTAACAGTGCCAACAAGAACCCACCCAGGGGGTTCTTCCAGAGAACCTTTTTATATTCCAAGGGTTTAATCTTTTACTGCTTTTATCTAGAACACACTGGAGGAGTTTTACCAAAGATCCTTCTATATTCCAAGGGTTTTATTGAGACTCCACTGAGGAGGTTCTATTGAGAACCTTTTTATATTCCACCAAAGGGGTTCTACCATGATCTTGTTTATATTCCTAGAGTTTTATCTAGTACACATTGAGGGGGTTCTACAAAAAACCTGTTTATATTCCAAGGGTTTTATCTAGAACCTATCTAGGGGGTTCTACCGAGAACTTCTTTACTACTTTTCTACTTTATATTATGATGAATTGTACGTCAACAAGCTGTGAAGAACCCTGAGTCTTACAAAGAACCTTTAACAGTCCCTTTCTTCAAAAAGGGGTTCTTCAGAAGCAAATGGAGTAGAAAGTCAGCCGCTCAGGAGGAACCGTTTTGGATCCCTTAGTTCTAAGAGAGTAGGAGAGTGTGTGTGTGTGTGGGGTGTGTGTCTGAGAGTGAACATGGAGTCGAGGCGTTCAGTCGCTCCTGAATGTCAGATGTGGCCCGAGGGGGTAAATGGAAAGAGTCGTGCAGGGTTGTATCATTTTACAAAGCGTGGTCAATAACTGAGCTCCTGCCAAAAGTCATACCCCAAATAACACGCCCATAGAAGCCAACGCACGCTACAAAACACCGCCAGGTTGTGTTGTACGCTATTGTGTAGTGACACACACATAAACACAAATACACACAGACACAGAGCGTGACTTATTCTAGCGTCCTGTGGTGTGTCGATAAGGTACTCTGAATGTTCCATCCCCTTTGTGTGTTGCAGATCATTAATAGAGGTTGTTCCCTGCCTTGCACTTCTTGACTGAAGTACTCTGACAACTGCACACTAATTAATTGTTGACTAATTTAGTCTCAGTGTTGAAAGCAAATATGTCGCGGCCAATTTTATAGCAGCGAGGTCAGCCGAGGTGTTTTCTGAAACGCACCAAACATTTTTCAATAAATGTGGTGTGTGCTCAATATTTTTTTTTATCTTGAATTCTTTTATAAAATCTTACAAAAAATAATGGTTCAACTTTAACTAATCGCTCTCGCTGTCCCTCTTCTCATTCTTGCGTGTTTCCAGTTCCGCGTGTTCACGGCACCATTTCACCGGGTGGAGTTCGCGGACTTCTGGCTGGCCGATCAGCTCAACTCTCTGGTGGTTGTTCTGATGGATCTGGAGTATCTCATCTGCTTCTATATCTTTGAGCTGCAGTGGACTAACATGAAGGGCCTGCTGCCCAAGTTTAAAGGTGAGACATTTAAAGGGAGAGTTCAGCAGCATGCTATATTTTGAATATATTCACTGCTTTACTTTGCTGTCAGACAGCCTTTTCCAAAGGGAAACCACTGCTATATAAGCCAAATATCTTACAAATTTAATAATATCTTTATTATATCAGTGTGAACAGACTCCTAAAAACACTGATAATGATAACCAGAAACATAATTGTAGAATAAAGTCCTGATTAGCAGAAAATCTTCTTTAACCAGTCTTGACGCCATTGTACAGATTGTACAGATTAAAATGTTTTGGTTGTAAACGTGACGGACTAAGTTGACACTGTGCCAGACAGTTGAGCTGTCCTGTCAGGAACTGTGACGTGAATGAGGTTTTAATCGCTGTCCGTCCCTTCCACCAACAGTGACACCTCGGCCTCCGCGCAGCCAATTAACACTGAGCTAATGGAACGGAAATGTTTGGCTGCTCAGAGGTTGCTGTGTGACTCACATAATGATGAGCTGCTCCGTGCGAAGCTGGACATGTGGCGAGGACAGTGTTATGGTCAAGAAAATGAAAAAGAGAACAAGAGATTACAACATAATCATGCTCTTTTTTTTAAATTCTCTTCTAGATCCTAAGGACTACGTGTGCCACAGCTACTCATACGGCCTGCGTGCCATCATCCAGTGTCTGCCCGCCTGGTTCCGCTTCATCCAATGCCTGAGGCGTTACCGTGACACCAAGAGGGCCTTCCCCCACCTGGTGAATGCTGGGAAATACTCTACCACCTTCTTTGTTGTCACCTTCGCTGCACTCTATGCCACACACAGAGGTAGGACACAGATATATGCACACTCAAATGTCTGTTTCATGTGTCATGTACCTTAAGGTAAAGTGTAACTAAGTACATTTACTCAAGTGCATATTTGAAGTACTCATACTTTACTTGAGTATTTCCATTATATGCAACTTTATACTTGTACTCCTCTTTTTACTCCACTTCATTTATCTGATGCTTTTAGTGATCTCTTACTTTACAGATTTTCATGCCCTTTCTTTTCAGTGAAAATCATGTATCTCCATATGTATTTATTTTTATTTATTTATTTATTTATTTTTTTTGATTAACCGAAGGATTTATGGGTTGGGAAAATTATCCCACTTCTTATGTCCATTAAACAATAAAAAAAAACTTGGATTGGCTGGAAAATAGAAGCTGAAAACAGGCCTGTTTTTCTGACAATATGAGAAGTTTACTTTTTAGAGCTTTGTGACAGAAATATGATGATCTTATAAAATACGATGGATGGCTGTAGATTAAACAACCAAACAAAATATAAAGCAACAGCAGTAAAATGCAACATATACATTAATTTAGCAGTAAAACATCAATGACTATTTTTACTTAATACTTAAAGTACAGTTTGTCGTCAGTACTTGCATACTTTTACATAGATGTTGGAGGTGGGGGCGTGACGTCTTCCCTTTACTGCACCAAACAGTGACAGCTGTCTTGATGTTGGAACAGCCAATCTTATTTGGGGTTACACGGCCCCGTAATTGTCAAAAGGTTACCAACACTGTAAAGCGGGTGCAGGGAGTGGTACCGTCACCTCCCCCACCCCTTCAAATAGATCCATCCATCCATGTCAGAGGTGGAGCGGGAAATAATCTGCTGCAAAAATATTACATTACTACACTTCTTTGTATAATTATAAAAGCAGTTTAAGTGGACGTACAATACATAAACTCTGCAATACAATCAGTGGGTTATTTATAGCACCCTCCTTTTACTTAAGTAAGGTTTTGATGCGGGTCTTTTACTTGTTGTGGAGTATTTTTACAGCAAGAGAAGGCTAAGTCTTTATAGTTGTTCTTAATGCCTGCCACTGGATCTTATTCTCCATGAAATCAGATAAAATAAGTTTACATTTCCCAAAAAACAAAGTTAGCATGTGCAGTATAAGTATCATCACAGCATGTTTCTACTGGGAAGAGTAAGACTTGTTGCAACTGAGCTGAATAAACATGTAAAAGTGTGTCTTCTGTGAACTGTCATCCTGTGAAATCACAGAGGAGCTCAGAGGAGACAGAAGTCAGTCTGTCTAAAGTCCACAAAGCAAAACAACAATATCTGTGTGTTGCAGTTAAAGGAGCATGACAGCAACTCACAGGCTTTCTGAGCCTTTGTATTGAGTCATGTGTGCAGAAAGCAGAGGTGACCTTGAGCGCAGATGCTAGAAGTTGGCCTTGGTTTCCTGGTCGGTGCCTTGAGCTTTATAATGGAAATGCGAAATGTCTGTCAAACAAGGTTCTGCTCTCACAATATGGCTTTCGGTTTGAGAAGAGAAGAGACAGAGCAGAGAAGAAAAAAATGAAGAGAAAGAAAGAAATAATCACATCTGAGATCTACCAGAAAAACAGAGGAAAAGAGAGAGTGGTTACAATTAAAAGTCGAGTCACTCTCGCTCTGACAGTTTCAAAATTAGCCTGCAATTATTCTGATTCAGAAGCCATATCACAAAGCTGTTCATCTTCAAAGACTCAACACCAGACAATAAAAGCATGCATCCTCTGTATTTCAGTAGTCCGTCACAGATATTTGTCCACGGGGCTTGTGTGAAAGCCACTTTTTGCAGCTCATATATTTAAACTCTTTTCAGACGCCAGTTTATATATTTATTTGCCAGCAAAATGCCAGCTGTGAAACTTCATCGTAAACCTTTCAAACCGCTAAATGTTATTTCCCAGCTTGACTTTATTCTTTTCCGATATGAATTTTAATCAATACACTCGCTCACGCACTTCCTAAGCTGACCACAAATGATCTGATATTGAATAAATGAGGAAGACAGACAGACAGACAGACAGAAGACAGACTTTTTTTCTTCCTCAGATCGCCTCAGTAGGAAAGGCGTCCATTAAACCATATCCTCCTTCCTCCTCTGGTCTGAAGCCTGTCGACTAATGGCCTCTCTTCATGTGTTATTCTGTATGAAGCTGTCTTTCATCCACCGTGATAATGGAGGCCGAGACCAATCGCTGGTTAAGGGGAGGAGCAGGCCAGGAAGACCGACAATCGCACACATACAGTGAAAGGATGGTTAAGGAAATTGCCTGGTGTGGAGACATTTGATGTATCCTCTGCAGAAATTATTGTTCTGGTAAATTTTAGAGGCCCAGTGTGTAACATTTATGGGACTTTATTGGCAGAATATGGCAGACATGGAATGTAACATTCACAAGTATGTTTTCATCAGTGTATAATCACCTGAAAATAAGAATCATTGGGTTTTGTTACCTTAGAATGGTATAGAGAGGCCGTGGGTCCTCTTCCACGGTGGTCGCCATGTTGCACAGCATGTTGCACCACCATGTTTCTATAGCAGCCCAACATGGACAAACTAAACACCGGCTCTAGGGAGCTTCTTTTGAGTTTTTCTCGAGTTTCACCACCGTAGGTTGTCGTCCTGATTGCTTTGAAGAGGAGAGTGAGGCGACGTGTTTAGAACCTGCAAGCTCACCACTAGATGCTACTAAATGTTACATCAGGCTTATTAAAAGCACAGTATGTATTTTCTGCAGCTAGGGGTCTATTTCATATTCAGACAATAACAAAAAACGTAGTTTGATGATGTTGCGAAGTGGTGTTGGATCATGGGAGTGGTTATCATCGGAGTTGTCCACTGACTCAGACAGAAATCATGTTCATGGACGACATACTGTTTTTAAGTTTTATTCAAATCATGTTTAGTCACAATCTCTGACTTCCTTCCTCGCTCTGTAGCAGCTAGCTAGCAACAGCTAGCCAGAAATGAACCTTTAACTTCAATAAATTACAGATTTCTCTGCATTTGATCATTGTTGGAAATATTTAGGATAATTTAAGTACACAACTCAACAAAACATATAACATAGGTCCAACATTTCTAGACATTTTAATGCTGTAGTGTTACATATCGTAGCTTTGAATTGGCGGCTGATCGTCTGAATCTGGCCCTTTAACAACCTCAATCTGGCCCTTTTATCATTTAGAAATATGCAATAATTTAATTTTAATTTAATACAAATGAGAGTTTCTCTTTTGAAATTTATTCCTGTTCATCGACATCACTCCAGCTATTGAGACAAAAATACAGAAATATAATTTCACGCTCATCAACACAACCTCTAACAGCAGAGCATCAGTTTGTACTGTTGGATCATTAAGATAATCATTTTATCACTAAGCTAATAGAACCCATTCATTTTTTATGGTTTCTATTAAGCACAGAGACAGTTTTTTTTATTAAAACAATTTAACTCAAGCTGTTCAAGCAGCGAGTCAGACCGAATGAAAAAGATGTTAAACATTGTGCTCATTAAAACAAGCTACTTCTAGGTAATCTCAGATTTCAAAGGTGCTTTGTTTATTCCTGTACTTTTGTGCATAATGTTTCTTTAAAATGGGGGGACAAAAATAAAAAGTTGCATTGTTTTACACATTTGAATTTCTAACTGTATTGGTCAGGCAGAGGAAATGTGAACATCTGCCCCTTGGCACTGTAATTTTTCAAACTGGCCCTTCTGAATGGTCAGAAAGTAAACAGCATCCAATGCAATAAAAAAATAGAAAGTACAGCCTGAAACCTTTACCAGTGATGCTCTCTGTAATCTCAGTGCAACAGGACAGATGATGTCCAGTCTGTCTCTATCACCCAGTAGCAGCGTGAAAAGACAGCGGGGTGGTGTCGTGTTCGCACCGCCGGGTCCAGCTGTAAAAGGTGGTGGGAGTGTCAGTCAGCATCTGGCAGAGCTCCCAGCGTCTGTCTACGGATGTGTCACCTTCATTACTAACCTGCTCACAGCCCTGATGGTTTCTGTGTGACCTCACTGCCTCGATGTCTCATTCATTCCTGGAACTGCACACATTTTATCTCCGGGAAAACGAAATACTTAAACCATAAATGCAACAGATAAATCACAGGCTTCTCTGTAGAGGACTGAGTGGTGTTCAGTGTCGTGTTCTCCCATTTACAAATCTGAATCTCAAATATCATTAGCAGTGTTGAGATGGTTATTTTTTTTTAAAAATGCGATAGATTACTAGTTATCCCCTAAAAAAAACAAAAGAAGTAATATAAGTATTTTGATTACCTCATTAAAGCAATGTAACCTTTTAAATCTTTTAAATAATGGAGATTTAACATTAAAATGTATGTACAATAGCAATAACTCTGAAAAAAAAAAACTTAAATATAACCACTGCTGTTTGTCACTGTCCACTCCATGTTAGTGAGATTTAATATTGTGACACAGCACCTGTGCTTATTATTGACACTTAAGAATGAGATTTTGTTTTGCAAGATTGCCTCACAGTGATTGGGTCCATTACCAATCTATAGCCAGGGGTTTCTTTACTGACATGATGTTTTATACATGAATTAAGAGTCTGGCAACAATTATGATGAGTTATTCAGACCACGAGGGAAACAGTGAGAAATCACAAATCTATTTTGTAATTTATACCCATGCATGCTGTAATCTTGGTCAGCACTCCTCTGGCAGCAGCACAGTGTCTCCCTTTACAAAGATGGTGTTGCACTACAATTTGTCCCAACAGCTTGTTGATCGTTGTCTTGAAACATGCCAAAAAAAAAGTCAGCCCTGCATGGCGAAAAGATTTAGCAACAGACTGCATGTTTTGCTCTAACATAAGCTTTTTTACTGAAAAGAATACATTTAGATCAAACCTCTTTGTAATCACCAACTTTTGATTAGTAATTAATTTAACTACTTATTTTTTCTAACAGATTGCAATTACATTTATAACAAGTTACTGTCCAAGACTAATCATGAGGTACAGTTGCCCCTCTGGTGTACGTTTGGTGCAGTTTGTTTTTTTTTTTTAGATAGAAAGTTCCAAACACTTTTTTGGCTGTGTCGAGTGGATGTGGGATTTGAGGGTTGAATTATGCTTAACGTGCTGCAGCAAATGAAGTGGACATGTGCCCTCAGAGAAATGTCCAGTTCAGGGCTGTGAAGAACTGATTGGACAGGAAACTGTAACCTCAGCAGATGCTCGGAGGCCTGTAACCAGAGAGATGATGAAGGATTTCCTGGTTTGGGCAGAATTCCCAAAACCCTGTAAGATACAGTGTGCTGCCTGACAATAAAGTAGATTACTTTACTCAGGATCAATACAGGCTCATCTTTATGTACACTTGGCTTGAGACTTACTGCTGTTTTAGATGCAGCAGAGTTACAGGCCTAATGCTAATTTAAACCCTGGGGATTTATGTCAGAGACAGGCAAAGACAGAGGAACAGGATGCTGCATGGTGAGCAGAATAGTCTCTGATGGACAGAGACAAGTGTTTTAGAAGGGGAAATAACAAAATGTACAGTTTAAATTACAAAATGAGATATCTTAAATGAGAAAAAATGCAGAGGTGCTCCTTCTGTGTCTATAAATCAACATCAAAATCTCTCAAAAACCAGCTAAAGTAAGCCTGACCAAAGAGGAACATTAGTCCTGCTGCTCTCTGTGAGAGGCTGACCATGATGGTGAGAGGCAGGAATAAATTGAGTCAAGCTGGAGCAAAGGATCGGTAAATTTAGAGCTGGTAGAGCACAGAGGGGCAGGTAAAAATGAAAGGTTAGATGGAAAAAGCAAAGAAGTAACAGAGAAAACAAGAGAGGGAAGGTGAGAAAGATCGACGTGACAGGGATGACGATTCACAGATTTCACAGATATCAAAGCACAAACACAAATAACTATGGAAGTAAATGAGGAGAGGAGAGGAGAGGAGAGGAGAGGAGAGGAGAGGAGAGGAGAGGAGAGGAGAGGAGAGGAGGTGTAATTATCAGCCTGGGGCTGAACACATGTCTGCTGGACTCTGCTGGAATAGAGATGAGCACAGAGCTGACAGCTTTTATGACTTCATTTCATGTACTGACCCTTCGTTCATTATAAAGAGAGAGGAAAGGCAGTACGCACACACACACACACACACATACACACACAGACACACCCTCAGTCAAACACACACATTAACCAATGAAGATAAAAGACGCGTCTCTTTCTCTCTCTCTGTCTGCTTGAACTCTAATTCACCCCTGCTCCTCCTCCTGCTGCAGCTCATATATTTACATCTGGAGTCAAACAGGAGTCGTCTGATTGAGGTGTATATCTGAACAACAGGCTTTATGTAAGAGCATCTTTATTATTCTGCACAAACTTGTTGCAAATTACTCATTTCAGCGCTGGATAGTGTTGGATTTCATATATCTAGCTGGATGAGGTGTGTTGTTGAGTGGTCTCCAGGTGCAGAATAGTTATTTGCCTTGTTGAGGGACTGGGTTGCTGTGGCAACAGATGTGCAATCACTCTTAATAGCAGGGACTGATTGTTGCTCTTGTTTTGAACTTGTTCCCATCGGTAGAACTGTTGCATAAAATGAGCCTGTTGAAGTGCTCTGTCATTATAGTGATAACCTCATGGGTGGGGTCCAGAATTAACTTTTTTGTCCACTGGCCAAACGGCTAGTGAATATTCAAATTTTACCAGCCACTCAGTGAATTGCCAAAGTAGCAAACTAGCTACTTGCATATTTTAGCAGCATTTGGCTGGTGGCTGGTGCTATTTTTGGTCCCTGCCTGTGAACTTAAGGTCTTCACAGGTCCAGAAATTTGTGCTCATGCCCAAAAAGATTCGGAAATGCAGCATCTGGAACCGAACCAGGCATATGTGCTATCTGAAAGATGGGACTTGGACCCACGTGGAAACAAGAAATGTTGTTTTGAACCTGGCCGGGAGACACAAGGCCACATTAGTTCTGGTTCTTGAAATAGTCCTGTTCTAAATCCTTCAAGCCGTGGTGCTCTCCAGTATACCAGCCCATATTTTCACCAGCTTTGAGTGAAACCATATTAATCAAGGATGTCATCAACAAAGGGTGTCATATTATGCACAACAACCTGTAGGATATGCATGCAGTTCTTCTCGTCTTTGTCCACAGTTTGCATGAAGGAGGCTTAGACAGAAGAGATGCGGCTAGGTTTGACCTCTTTATATTCATTTTCTTTTAGCTTTTTTTTAAAAAAACAAATTACTGAAGAAGTCATCCATGTTTACTGTGCACCTTCAAGGCAAACTATGCACGACTTTCCCAAAAGTCAATGCGTAGACTCATACAAAAATAATCCATCTTAATCATCACCCGTGGCCCATCAGAAGTGTGTGGCCGAGCCTGCGTCCATAAAGACCCCACCCTCTCTCTGTACCCTCTTATTGTTTCATCAACATCTGTATTTGATGTCCTGAGAATGGGACTCAGCATTCAACTATTTTTCTGGTGCCTTGACAAACAGCAACTGACAAATCCTGCTTATTATACCTTTAACTCCTCTCTGCCTCTGACGTCATTCGACTCATTGTGGCTCTTGTGGGTTTTTATCCTTATTATCAGCTCTGTTTGTTTACGTACGGGTCTTCTCAGATCACTCAGATATTGCACATAATGTTAAACAGACCTGGACCTGCAGTAATGGAGCAGGACCCAAAACCGACTGACCATATAAAACATATATCTGAACCTGCGCAGGCCATTAGTCGGGTCTCAGGTCTTGGGTCTTGGGTGGACTCGTGAAGACCTCTAAGCCACCTCTAAGGTACAATAGCAACCGTATGTGTGTGTGTGTGTGTGTGAGAGAGAGAGAGAGACTATTAGCAATTGAACGTGTGTGACAGGAGTCAGTGACCACCATTGAGCATGCAATCAATGACCATTGCACCATGTTTAACCTTTAATGGCCCAGTGGCTAACCAGCCTCGTGGAAAAAAAAAACCCTCAGCCCTAACAGAAACTGAAGGGTTAAATACTTCAACACTTTACTAGCTGAGGAAATCACATCAGTGGATATTCTCCAGTGAAAAGAGTCTATTGTCCAGGACTACATTTAATCTACGGCTGGGAAATCTCAGTGTGGCCGCAGGGACTCCTTCCATCCCATCGCTCAGCTGAAGAAGCAAACAGCACAATGGAGCCAGCAGTTAACAGAGCAGCACAGCAGTAATTCTCTGCTACAAATGTCCCCCGCTCCGCTCCGCTCTGCTCCCCGGCCGGCGTCTCGTTGGCTGCGAGCAGGAAGAAGGAGTGACTGTGACAAATGGGAGCGAGGCCGGTGTCTGTCTGGTGGCTGCTGTCTGTATCTGTGTGAGTCACTGTGTCAGGCCACCGGGTGCTGATTTATATATCAACGCCCTCAGAGGAGCAAGCAAATCACATCCACAGTGATCCTGCAGAGACACTCAGACGCTGCTGAGCACGGCAGCAAACAACTGTAAACAAACTTAGAGCTCGTTATAAACTCATCAACTCTGATCAGGTAGACAAATTATAATTATTGCCTGTAAAATGAAGACTATGACTAGGAAATTGAGATGGGTGTACATAATAGAAGAAATTAACACATAATTACAAATGGTAAGGGATATTTTTATGCAGAAATGGACCCCTGTAACTCAGTATAAGTCTTTATCTACTCACTCTCACGCCGATGAAGGTCGGATTTCGTTTTTTAATCCACCAAACAGTTTCCAGTTTCACAGGAAAACAGTGTTGCAGAATCCAATTAACTAAACCCAACCTTCAGTCAGCATGAGGGTGAGTAGATAATGACTGAATTTTCATTTTAGGGTGAACTAACCCTTGAAGTGTGGCCTGCCACTGCACACATATACAGTGGCTACATATAGTAGGTACAAGTTGCCCTTTAGAGAAGCATAAACATTTGCTCAGCCAATAAAGTCTTTGTTTGGACAGTAGAGGTAGGACACACTGTCTGGAGCAGAAGAATGTAGCTGACATTTATTCTTCTCTACATGCTTTCGCAGTAATGGGACACTAAGAGCAAAACAAACCTCTGTTGTATTATACAGAACATCTTACACAGGTTCAATCATATGAATTGAACAATATATGATGCACATGTATATGCCTCTGCTCAATACATCCGTCTTTCTGGTCGGTTTTTATGCACCACACATCAAGAACAAACTCCCAGAAAACTGCAGGTCTGCTGCAGCTCTCACCATTTAAATCAAGGCTGAAGACTTTTCTGTCTGCCTCTGCCTTTAATTGACCCACATTCCTGTCTTATCTTATTTTCATTTTAAACTCTTAACTCTTGTACCTGCATTGAAATGTCTCTTTCTTTAGGTTCCATTCACAATATGTCTTAATGTCTTTTATGTTAAATCACTTTGAATTGCCTTGTTGTTGAAATGCACTAAACAAATAGACATACCTTGCCTGGGCTTTACACACACCGTTTTAAGTTCAGCACATGCACACACACACACACCAGTCAACTGTTTGGACACACTTCTCATTCAATGTTGTTTCTTTATTTTTCTTATTTTTATACATTGTAGATAACACTGGAGACATCATAACAACGAAATATCAAAGCACGTAGTGAGCAAAAAATGTGAAAACAAGGCAGTTTTTGCTTTTTAAGAATCTAAAACATAAAAGACTCTTGCATACTGCACATGCAACCAAAGATTGTTATTCCGTCTGATTTTACGTGCAGATGAGATAACAGTGTTTTGATTGTCAACCCATGGTCTTCTCCTACACACCTGGCAACCCAGAAGTGTGAAAAATGTTTTGCTCTTTGTCATTTTAGTTTAATCAAACCAGCCAAATTTTGCTTTAATGACAGCTTTGCGCACTTTGGTATAAACTGAACCATTTCTTATAAACAATAGAAAACATTCAGTGAGAAGTGTTTTTGAACATTGAGGATTTATGAGGTTTAAGAAGTGCACAGCTGCTGCACTGAACACATTATTTCACTTAGTAGTAGTAGTAGTAATAACCTCTCCTACATAAAGAGGTAGTTGTAGTATTTGTACAGAATCCACTTGTGCCAAAAAAGAATGTTTGTTTAATTTTATTTTTGCCCAGTGCCACTATCTCACTCCTCAGCTGCTTGATTTTTGCTCAGCAGCTGCAACACAGCTTGTAATTTGATGTCTGGTCATCTGTTCATTCAGTGTAAAATGTTATGATGTAAGTGGATATTAAACTCTTAACTTTAATAGTTAGTTCACAGGACAGCCATTAATCATAGTAAGTGTATTCATGACAGGAGGGCTCCCTCTAGTGGTCAAAATGATGCTAGAAAGATTGCACTGAGTAATGCAGTAGATCCTGAAGAGCAGTTTGTGTGAGCGATTTGGATGATGATTATTTCCAATATATATCAATTTTATGTCTGTATTATGTTTTTTATATACAATCACACATACTTATAGGGTTTTGACAAATTCACTGTTTTCTCTCCCTGAAGCTTTGAAATTTTTCTGTCAACTCTCTGTTTGTTTTAACTGTGAACTTTTCCAATGCAGGATGAGTCTGTTTAGCAGAGACTGAAGGCTTCGTTTCAAGGACAATTTAATGTAGCTTTCCTCACAGGAATGAATTAAATGCTGAGATATAGTATAGGGAAGTACTGATGACCCTTTGTTGGGAATCACCACTGTAAAGCTTCATCTAAAAATCCACTTCCTTTCTTTACAGACCTCTGAACAGATTTTGAAAAGATCTTTCAGAGTTAACATAAAGAGTTTATGTTTGTGTTTCTTCCAGAGCAAGGACACACGGACACCGACATGTTCTTCTACCTGTTGATCGTGTTCTCCACTATCAGCTCCCTCTACACACTCATCTGGGACCTGCGCATGGACTGGGGCCTGTTTGACCGCGGGGCCGGAGAGAACACCTTCCTCAGAGAAGAGATTGTTTATCCACACAAGGTAGAGTCTGATTCTGAGATCTGAGTCTGATAGAAATGTCATGCACACAACACAAGTGGTGGAAAGAGTAATGAAACTACTGTAACTACAAGTGAAAAGTCGAGAGCTTCTCAGAGTATTAGTAACTTTTTAATCAGAGATGTTGAATGCATTATTAGTAGCAGGCATTCAATCAAAGGAGTGTCTGTTTCTCCAGATCTTCAGTCTAAATTACTCCCAGCTCCTGCACTGCTCTGATCAGTGGTCACAGTCAGTGTGTTTTGTGTTTTTCCCTCCATATGTCATGGTTTTCATCAGCCCAAAAATGCAGATCAAAGCTCTGGATATTAATTCAAAGCGTTGGCCTACTCAGTGGAGAATTCTAATTTTAAAAGTCACTCAGTAGTGTGCGGTGGTGTCTGTGTCTGCAGAAACCCTGCCTATATTTTCATATTTTCTCATCGTTTTGCTGTGCTTGGGATGTTTCACCAACCCAGAACGTTGGTATTTGACATCCTGATGGATTTAGAAAGAGCTCAGAAATATTATACCGACTCTACCTTTAAGCAAGAGTAAGATAACAGACTTGGAAAGAAAGAAACTTATAAAAGGACCCAAAAAATTACTTATTTACAGTAACATGAGCATTTGTTCCTCCCCTGCACGGCACACACACACACACACACACACACACACACTGTTACCCTAACCCTGTCTAACCCTGTGTCCAGGCGTACTACTACTGTGCCATTTTAGAAGATGTGATCCTGCGTTTCGCCTGGACGATCCAGATTTGTCTGACCACAATGACCAAGATCCACTCAGTGGGCGACATCGTGGCCACTGTGCTGGCTCCCCTCGAGGTCTTCAGGTGGGTCTCAAATAACAAACATACATTACCATACCATATATTTCAGATGCAGTACATCTCTCTATACCTGTTCCCATGAGCCCCCCACATTGATTTATAATACAGTTTCACCCGTTGCATCCTCCTCGTCCTCCTCCTCCTCCTTGCCTTGTCTCTGCAGGCGTTTCGTGTGGAACTTCTTCCGTCTGGAGAACGAGCACCTGAATAACTGTGGTGAGTTTCGAGCTGTGAGGGACATCTCTGTGGCGCCGCTCAACGCTGATGACCAGACGCTGCTGGAGCAGATGATGGACCAGGAGGACGGCGTCCGGAACCGCTCTGGCAAGAAGACCTGGAAGAGGTCCTACAGCCTGTCGCTCCGACGCCCCCTACTGTCCTCCTCACAGTAAGACATAACATGGACACTTGACCACAGGGACACACTTTTAGTTTGATTCTTAAACAGATTTTATATTTCTCCTCATTTGCTTGAACTAACCAACACTACAATTTACCTTGTTAAATTTGGACGCAGTATGTTTTGTTCACCCATGACTTTGATAGTTATGTATTTCTTAATACTTCCTCGTAACAACAATGAACAATGACAACAACAGAGCTCGAAAGAAAGAAACGAGGTGATATAAAGGCCCGATGAGGCCGAGGAAAGAAAATGAACGCATTACCTTAACAGAAGGTAATAAATGTGGCCATAAACTAGCTGGTAAGAATATCACAAACCTGAAGAGACACATAAAGTCTTACAACAAACAAACTGAGCTGGGTTAATGAAACATTAGTTTGTTTTTTTAAGCTATATTAAGCCAACTAGTGAGGCAGTGGTGTTAGATTATGTAGGCTGTGTTGTGGATCATTCATCCTGTGTTTTTCATCAGATAATAAAATCAAATCTTACGTGAAATAAGTTAAAAAAAAATAAATAAATAAGACAAAAATTGACCCAAATTATTGTTTTTTGCTAGATTAGATTGACTACAATGTTCAGTATAATTTGATGACTGAACTATCGACAGTTTAATCAGCTAAAATTAGACTAAAATAATTAAGGATGAAAATAAGTTGTAATTGTACAGGTGCAAGTAAAATTTGAACATCCAAATAAAATCGCATAAAAAAAAGACAACAGTTGTACGACATGGTTCAAGATGTTCAAGCCCATCAATGAATTAAAAGGAAAAACGTGAAACAGCATTAACATATCTGCTGAAATGATAAATGAAATGTCAGATAATATGTCTTTTTTTTTTCCTCTTTTCTAGATCTAAAAAGGACACAAAGGTGCTAATCGAAGACACGGATGATGAAGCTTTCAGCTGAGTCCGCAACGTCTGCATGTACACACTCAAACACACACTCAGACATACTATACTTGCAAGGACCTCATTCACTAACACCCAACCTCAACCCTTCTCCCCTATAGTAACAGATGTAGTAACTTTACCCTCAGTCGATACCTTTAAAGCAGTGAGGACCTGCGGCTGCCCTCACTTTGGACAATTTACCTCATCTTTGCATCCATGTGAGTATATCTGGTCTTTATAAGTATAGAAAAACACACATAGTACACACTGTAATGCAGAAACACATAAAGTTAAACCTGCTGAAGCACAAGCATAGTGTCATATTGCTACAGTTGAGGAGAGAGCCGATGCCACAAATGGACAGATGTCAAGGGAAATCTTCTGCACAGAACTGGACACACAGACCACACTGCCCTGGGATTATCCTCTTCTTCTTTTGTAAAAGGACTTTTTTCGTACCTGTCGTTTACTTTGAGATATTTGTCTTTCTTTAGATTTTATTTCTTTTACCTTTTCTGGATTTGTTTCGAAGAAGCTGCATACATTTAGGCTACAGACGACTGTTTACACAAGGCCTTTTAAAACTACACTAGGATCAACAGGGACAGAAAACAAGCCAATCAATAAAAATAAAAAAAAAAGACTAAATAAGAATCAATAGAAACCTGAGGAAGGACTCGACACACGTCACAGCATATCAAAACTAATCAACTGGTTTCAACTTGTTGATTCTTTTTATACTCCATCTTTTTTTTTTTTGTTCTTTGGTTGAGTTTTAATAAAGTCAATCACACGCCTGGAGGCACTTGCAGGAAAAGTGCATTTAATACACAAAACATGAAGAAAAAAAACCCTACTTGTACACAAAAAAAGGGATGTTTTGATTCAAACATTTCTAGTCTGTGAAGTTGCTTTGTAATATATTTCATATATTTTGATGTGCATTATTACTCTATTGTAGTTGTTAAGTACTTCTACATGTGTTGTTTATACTAGTGAGACTAGTTTGAGCATCCACACGATGATTGTTATTAATGTATTTTATAATGTTTGGAATGTTTTTCTCGTTTGTGCCACGTTTTTAATAAGCTCATAGTTAGACCTCGATTTACCCCCAAACCTCAAATTAGCGCAAAACTGACTTGTGATACATCATTTCATATTATCTTAAAGTGCCCGATTAGCTACAGTATACTATGTATGTGGATTGCTATTCTTTGCATTAACTACCAAAGCTTTATTTTGATGAATGTGTCTGTGGCTACAGTGGCTCTGCACAAAGCTTATTTACAAAAGTGCATTTTGTTTTTTTATTGGGCTGATTTAGTAAGTAGGTTGTGTCTTGTTGGAAATCCCAGTAATATGAGTAGAAGAACAGAGTCATGTGATGCACCACGTCAGATGAATTGTTAGTGAGTCAAGGCTGTGAATGCCAGTGGTTCTCAAACTCGGAGCGGGACCGGGGGGGGGGTGGAGCGCTTTTAAAGGTCCAGCGATTTACAGGGATCTGTTCGCAGAATGTGGCAGAAATACAATATAATACTCATAAGCGTGTTCTGATCAGTGTATAAGGACCTGAAAATAAGAATCTTTGTGTTTTCATTACAATATTAGAATGAGCCATTTATTACAGCAGTATATTGCTGCCATGTCAGAAAAATCAAAACAGATCAGTATCATGTTATAATGTGAAAAGTTTATCATTATGAGAAGATATGTTTCATGTTATACTAAGATATTTTTTTGTTTATGAAAGACAAAGTTATCACATTATAACAAGAAACTTTTAGAAACTTATTGCAATATGCTTTTTATTTTTGTTATAATGTCAAACATTTGATGTTATAATGTGATAAGTCATTGTTATTGTTATTATCTTGTAATTCTACACACTTGTCCATCCAAAGTGATTCATGAAAGTTAGAATTACAAAATAAAAGTGCTGGCAGTGCTAGCAAGGCTTTCGAGATTCAGGTCAACAAGATTTATTCTTACAGAAAAACAACATGTACAAGTACAAGATGGACAGATTAGTCAACACATCAGTCGAAAACAAAATATGTAAATGCAGACTCAATGAGATTCAGACTGGCTCATTGTGTTGCTAGTTTTCTCACAAAATTAACTGAATTTCTTTGACCTTTCAAACTGAGACATGAAAGAAGAAGTTTGAGAACCACTGGTACGTTGTGACGCACTTCATACGCCGCCAGACACAAGCGCTGCTAGAAATTCTGAGCCCCCTGATAAAAGCCCAGTATTACCAAATTGGGCAACTTTTGTACATTTTGTACCCAATTGGGCAACTTTTTGTGTAATTATGCAGTTAGAAATGGCTAAGGTTTCCCTTAAGGGAGCAGCTTATGATAATGTGAGCAACTTTTTATACAATTTGGGTGGTTTCATCAAACTGAGAGTTAAGGTAAAACCAAAAGAATCAGCCTCTTTGATTTTACATAATTCAATTAAGGCAGATATTTACATGTGGGTGTATGTAGCCCAGCATGGCAGAGACAAGCACCCAGGTGTCCGTAGCCAGCAATGCTATTTGCACCCGGGGTGTAAATAGCCACAGTGGCATAGCAGAGGTAAACTATGATCTTTCCCTAAACCTAGCCAAGTAGTTTGTTGCCTAAACCTACCCAAACTGAGACTGAAAACTGAAAATAATAAATAAAAGAATTAAAAAATGAAAAGACAACAGTGACTTCTAGTTGACTTAAGCTCAGTCTCCTGGGTTGAGGCTGGGTGTCGTAGGGGACTGGGTGTAAATAGCCGAGTTGCTGCTGTGTGACTATTTTCACCCAGGAATAAACAGACAGTCCCTTAAATTAATACAAATAAAGCAAAATTTTTAAAAAAACTGACTGCTTGCTCCATTTATCTCTGCTATGTCAGTGTGGTGGTAATCACCCAGGTGTAAATAGCGTGGTTGGCTACTTACACCTGGTTGCTAAAAGCATCTGCCAATGAAAATTTGTGCTACTTTTATGACAGTTAGGCGACTTTGAGGCTCTGATTGAACTACATGGTGGCAGTCAAATTCAGGGCTCTTTTCATTAAATATCTTTAACCTGTGACGTGTTTCACCAAACGGTGTTTGTCTCTAATGTTCAACATTCATTTTAGCACTTTTTAAAAAAAAATAACTTCAAGTGTTGCGATTTGTTAAGTCAAATATAATCTGCTCATTTTAGATAAGGAAAGATGTGCTGTACATTTGACGTCCACTATTTGCCTCCTCAAACCAGCAGATCACCGCTGTTGGTTAAAGTTTGAAAGCGTGTTGTTGCTGCTGTTAAAAGGCCACGTGGCTTTCAAAGAGAGGATGTGTGTGTTTCACTGTCCCCTCACTCTGCTCTGCTGTTCCTCCCTGCGGCTACACCGCGTCACCGCCAGCCAGTCATGAGACAAAGCCCAGAGAGCTACAAGACAAACGTGTTTCAGAGAGTCCTGTTTCTTCTTCTTCTTCTTCTTCTTCTGTTTTTCCCGTAGCGGCTAAAAGACTGAAAAGCTTCTGTGTGCAATGAGCTTAATGTGAACTGGAAAGCTAGAAAGTCTAAATGTGTTGTACCTGTTAAAATGTAGAAGATGGGTAGCTTCCCGAGTCATTTAAATACACTGGACACACACACACACACACACACACACATACACACAGCCCACATTGCCTCTCTCTTCTCTCTCGTGTTTGAGAGCACAACAAACACTACAGCAGATAGTTTTGTAAAAAGGCTCCGGTGTCTTGCCTGCATGCTGCTTTTGTTCTACATTGTACATAGATCTTAATTTATTTGACATGATGTGTATATTAGCAATCATTGCAGCCACTGTGACGATGATTGATTTGTTGCCATTTTTGCTCCAAGACAGGCAGTATTTTTTAGGCGATGATGAGGAGCTTCTTCTCTTCTTTGGATTGGTCACAATCACTCTTTTTCATGTGTAAATCTGTTGACGATGTGTTTGTATAAAAAAAACAGAAAAAAAAATCCATAGAACTGGAGAATGTGATTGGTTGTATCTTGTTGGTGATTCCTTCTTATTTCGAGGCTTCGTCATCTCTGGGGGTTTTTATGTGCAGGGCTCATGGAGGAGTTTGGGGTCAGTGCCCGGTTGCACAAAACTACTTAGGCTAAGGTTTCCCTTAAATTTTTAACCAACGATACCTTATGAACAAAAAGAGTTGTATAAAATCACCATAAGGATTTCCTTAGGATGTTGCTCGAAGATCCTTATAACCATTTTCTTCAGAAACTCTTAAGCAACAGTCTCCTAGAATTATTACAAGATTGCACCAAACATCCCACATTTAAACTGGTTGATTTCAAATGAATATATTAATATAAAAGAAGATGATCTTTTGGAGGTTTTCCCTAAGAAATTGTCATCATAGACTTAAATGCAAGGTTGGTAATGCTGTCAACAAACAAAAGTGAGCAGTTAGCAGGTGACATGTTTAAACTGATATTTAAGCTGATATACAAAATAAGATATTGACGTTAATTGTTAGGTTGCGTGGAAATTATGTTAGATGCAATGTGCAACCTGGAGCTAGTTGCTTAAAAGTTTCACTGTAAAGCCAGCTTTATTCTAAATTAAAGCTGCAACAATTAATCGAATAATCGACTATTAATCAAATTGATTAAGTTAATCACCAACTGTTTTGATAACTGATTAACTGCTGAGTTGTTGTTTTTTTTAAGAAAAAAAAATGTTCAAACTTTCTGTTTTCAGCTTCTCAAATGTGAATGTTTGCTGCAGATAAAGAAAAAGGTTAGACGCGCTGAAACCAGTCCACAAGCAGCAGCAATCAGCCTGTCCAGTGCTTCTCAGATTAAGGCCATTCTTGTTAGAGCAGAAACTTCAGACGACCACTGTGGCATGCGGATACAAGCAGAAATGCTTTTATTGGAAGACTAACGTTTTGACATGGTCTGTGACTTCATCAGAGTCAACATGGTGAATTTTCTCCGGTTCTATGACGGTGAACTGAATATATTTTGGTTGTGGACAAAACAAGGCATTTGAGGAAACACTGCTAAATATTTTTCACCATTTTAATACACGTTATGGACCAAACAACTAATCGATTCACTGAAAAAATAATCAGTAGATTAATTCAGAACTATAACTATTAGTTGCAGCTCTATTCTAACCACTTAAACAGTGAGACAACCTAACAGACTTTATGCAACACCTCTAACTGAATCCCTTAGCTTAGGGAAACATTTTGCTTAAGGAACAAACTTAAGGCGTTTTATGCAACCCGGTACAGATTTCTGTGTCCTGAAGCTGTAAAACTGTTTGTACATTTGTGAATGTGCATGAAAATCTTGTGGATGTCACATCTGTTGTTGTAAACCGCCCTGCTGACAGAAGCACTTTGACATACTGTAGTAGGACACAGGAACAGACCCCGTCGGTCCAGAGAGGACACACACCATAACAAGATACTGTTAAACTCATCCCAGATCACAAACAGATCGAGGATGTTTTATTTGCTCGCTGGAGGCATTTTTGAGATGCTTCTCTGTGAGAAAAACAATGTTTTAGTGACCAGTGTCTGTTCACAGATGTTCAGTATGTGTAACCCACTGAAGAAAACAAAAACAGGGTTCTTTTGTACAGTTTGCGATCGATGAGATGATGACAGTGATACGCCTGACATCCCGTTTTTCTCATGGGTGAAAATTTTGTTTTCACTGCTTGCTGAAACCCCCATGATGTTAAAGTGCTTGATATGTGTGCATCCCTCCCCTCCCCTCCCTCCCGTTCTCGATGTTGTTCGTACCCTTTCTCTAATCTAGCTGAACGTGATAGTACCTGTAGTTTGGTAGATGGATGTTCTACTTTGATAAGATACAAAAAAATAATAATAGAATAAATACATTGTGGCTAAATGTGATTTTAAGAGACATCAATGAAGGAAAATGTCTTACAGTCTGAACCATCATCCCCCCTGAGTCCCTTTTACAGAGTAGTTTGTACATGTCGAGTGTATAACACTGTTCTATGATGGTTTTCCTGATGGTATTTGTATTTCTGTAAACACTTTGGTGATCCTGTCATATCTGGGTTTTATAAACCACGATTATTTTTAAAACTCGCTCTGACTCTCGACTCTTTTTTTCCCCCTTTTTTATTATTGATGTTTTTAGTTGCTCCAACTGATTCTAATCTCTCAGTTTGTCACAGATTTTAGGTCTTGTGAACGTCTCTCTGACCTTCATGGAGGACAGGACGCTTTGCTGAGTGAGTATCTGTGATTCTGTGAGGCAGCTCACAGTTATCAGCTGTGGTTGATGGGGTTTTTCTGTTTCCTCCTCTGCACTGTGCTTTTATTGGTTAATTTGGTAACACTTTCTATGACACCCATGTCTTTAATGCATAGTAAACTAGGACTGCAACAATCTGTTGATCATTTCCTTCATTAATTGATTAGTTGTCAGTGTCCTCTGTCTTGTTTTTGTCCACAACTCAAAGATATTCAGTTTATAGTCAGAGGATTAAGGAAAACAGAAAATACTCACATTTACGAAGCTGGAGTCAGAGAATTCTTCTTAAAAAATGACTCAGACTGATAAATCAATTAATTAATTTAATAGATGGCAACTAATCAATCAATTGTTGCAGCTCTATTATAAACACACTAATACTGCATTATAATCTGCTTATAGCACTGTGTAAATATAGCTATAAGACTCAAATATTTAGCGTGATTTATGTAAATGTAATATAAAGCCTTTTAAATAATGACTTAAGGTCAAGTACCATTAAACTTAATTACTGGTCACTGTTTTTTTTGTATCATCATCATTACTGACAATAAAATACAGTAGCACAGGTCTGTCCTGTCCAGCTATGGACAGTTCACACAGGAGACAGATTTATTCGTAATAAGATTATTTTCCTCTGCTGTCAGCCACAGACACACTGCCTTCCCAGTAAAGCAGTGTCTTATTGCTGTCACAGTTTATCTCAGAATCGTGAACACCATGAACAGCTGGTATTAAATCGGGATCTGTGTCGTTGGATATGTTATCCATGTTCTTGTACAGACTGCATTTACATCCAAGATCGAAACACAATGCAAACCAGACTACATCCAGATGTGGTCAGACGTATCGGATCACGTTCTGATCATAAAGCATTTACACCCTGCATGAAGAAACATTTTTTCTCATCTGGTAATATAAACATATATAACTGTCAGTGAGTGACCAGCAATTATATTATGGTATTGACTGTATAAGTCATTACAATAACCTTTAAAATGTGTTACGATTGCTATAAAGCATTATGAATATTTGTCAGTGCTTATGATTATACAGTGCTATAATCAGATTGTAACACTTTTTCTGTATGTTTATGATGTATTATAGCACGGGTTGCCCAACTTTTTTACATCAGACCCCCACAGTTAGACCACTGAGCGCCAGGTTGATTGGATTTTGTTTTGAAGAACTCCCTTCTGAGTGTTTTTTTTTTTTTTTTTTTAGGCTTGAAGGTATTTAAGTCTCTAAAATCAGTGATCAAACTCAAGAGTACTAAAAATTCAAATCAATCGGGGCGCCTGGATAGCTCAGTTAGTAGAGCGTGCGCCCCACTTATGGAGGCAGTGACTCCTCTGCAGCAGCTGTGCCAACCCTTTTTACTTAAAAGTTTAAATACTGTATTCCTTATTTAAGTGGGGCCCCCTACAACCCGCTAAAGGACCCCTGTTGGTCTCCAGACCCCAGTTTGAAAACTACTGACCATTATAGACATGGGAATCATAGACAGTATTACCGTTTTGTAGTTTTATGATTGCTTCATGTCTGTTTTCAGTACATTCTGAAGCAGATTATAACCATGTATACCTTAAGAGGCAGGCTGTCGTCCTTCACCCCCCTTACCTTTGAGTAGATGAGCAGCCTGGTGGTGAAAAGTGGCATTGCAGATCCTGACAACATTTAGGTTTGACAACAACAACAAAAAAAAAAAAAAGCTTGAGGAATTTGTCCAAATACACTGGCAGCAGTTAGTGATTTGATGAAGCTTTTTTTTTTTCTTAGTTCCCAGAGGGTAAACTGAGTCTGGCGCCGTTATGTTCAGTGTGCCAGTCAGGACGAATGAATCATCCTGAAAAGCCTGAAAATCTTGTTTCTTGGCAGAGACGTAGCACCCACGAAATCAAAGGAGAACACAGTCAACTTTGTAACAAATCATCATCAAACAAACCCTCACTCCAACATAAAATCACAACATTTTGTCCCTTTTTAAAATAAAAATGAGACTGACAGATCATTCTTGACCTTGGAAACAACAGTTAACACAACAGTCTCACCACAAGGTCAATTAGTGGCTGTTCTGGAGCTTTCCGCGTGATCCCTTTCAGCAGATAAATAAATCTAAATCTCAACTTGTTAGCTAAATGGTCTTTGAAGTGCTCAGAAAAATTGTGGAAATATGAAAATCTATAATGCATGCATGACAAGTGAGTAACTGTGTGCTGAAGAGGATCATGTGGAAAGATAAAGAGCTCCAGAACAGCAACTAATGGACTTAGTAGCTGTTTTGTCATAAAGTGTCAGTGTTGTGACTAAAAAGTGCTCTTATAGTTTACTTTTACAGAGTTCAGCAAAGTGCTTATTTTCATTAAATTAACATGACAGTTGTGTTCTTGATTAATCAGCCTTATTGTTTGAAAACTGTCTGTTTCCCAGAGCTGAAGGTAACCTCTTTAATTATCTTGTTTTGTTCAATTAACTGACCAAAACCCAAAAATATTTAGTTTACAATTACTGAATACAGAAAACTAACAAATTAGGGCTGCAGCCCTAATTACTTTCATTATTGCTTAAACTGTTAATTATTTTCTGGACTGATCAATTTAATTGTTTAGTCTATAGAATGTCAGAAAAAGTGAAAAATGCTCATCACAATTTCTCAAAGTCCAAAGTGACATTTTCAAATAGCTTCTTTTGTCAAACCAACACTCCAAAGCCCCAAGACTCTTCATTTCCTGTCATAAAAGACAAAACAAAGCTGCAAATTATTACATTTAAGACACTGGAACTAGCAAATATTTGATTTTTTTGCTTTAAAAATTACTGAAACAAACTAAGCGATTATCAAATTAGTTGGCAACTGATTTCTCAAATCACCTAATTAATTTATTGTTGTAGTTCTATAACAAATCCTCACAATTAAGGAGTTGAAACAATGAAATTTCACAAATTTCTGCTTGAAAAGTAAATTAATGACTAATTCATTTTCTTCCATTCAGTTTATCAATTAGTCAACTATTTTTTCCTGCTCTAATTTCACATGCAGCCGCCTCATTGACCATTTTGTTGTCAACATATTGAAAAAAAATCAATGCATCAATTCGCCGAGTTGCATCTAGCGAGTAATCTGTATGTTAAAATTCTCCCAAGCCAACAAACAAACAACCTGCCAGTCAACATCTAAGAAGGTCACAACTAGGTTGTTTATTTTGTGATAACTGATACAGGATAAATGTTATACATTCTATTTTAACACTGATATTTTGCTTTTATTTTCAATGTCAGTATGCAAAAAAAAGACAATACAAAGTAAACATTTAGTATCATGAATATGATACATAATTTGACTGCTTCATCCATATTAAACCAATTAAATTTAAGGACTCCTTGTTGCCCTGGTGATATCTTGTTTAGCTACAACACAAAAAAGGGAAAAAAATACAAAAAAACAAAATGCAAACATCAAGAGTTGGCGGACAGCAAACACTGTAAAGAACCACGTGATCTTAAGATGTATCAATCAACTCGTGTAGATGCATATATAAAAATACAGGATCCATCCCTGTTGTATATATGCACATACAGTAATAATGCAATTACTAGAGTTGTAGAGCCTGTACTGGGCATACAAACAGACAAAATGAAGAGAGCAGAATACACATACATACACACGTTTTTACCATTATCTCTCCATATAAACACACATAAACCAACCAACCAACAAACAGAAGGCTCTCTGGCTTTAGAAGCTAAAAACTACACTTGACTTTAAAAATAAAAAAGAAAAAGAAACAGACATTCACATTTCTGAAACAAATTCCATGATCTCATAACTTCTCACCTGATCAACCATCTCTGTCCATCAGTCTTATCAATGTTTAGTGCCACCAGAGAAGCTAGAATGATGATGAGGATGATGATGATGCTCCATTTGTGCCTTCGTGTCCAACTCGTGCCATCAGTCGGGGCCGAGTTCACTCTCATTGATTACTTCACTGTCTGTGTTGGTCCTTTTTCTCCACATCATCCCTCAGTGTGCACTGACTCACTGTTCACTGAGTCTGCACTGCCAGTTTCTTCATCTGTGAGTGAACATGTTGTGGAGGAAGGTGGAGAAGTGGGACTGCAGCTGTTTATGTCTGTGTTTAGTGTATGAATGTCCTGTACGTCCATGCATTTACCTGTGTGTGTTTGTGTGCGCTGTGTGTCCATCTGTATGCGGGCCTCTACGGTGAGGCCGGGGCTTTGCTACCGCTGTAATGAACCTGGTATCTGTTCACCGTTTGCCCCTTCACCTCGGTCGACAGGCAGGTCGTCTTGCAGGGGATCATGTCCTCCTCGTCCTCGCCCATTAGCCAGTTCTGCACCGAGCGTTCGGCCGAGGACGTGACGTGATTGCCCAGCCAGCCCTGGTGCCACTTGTCAAAGCGTTCGTGCTGGCTCGCTGCCACTCTGTGCTGCGACTGCGGAGGGAGAGAAAAACTGTCAGAGCTTCGTCCAGACAAGATGAAAGTGGAGTGACAGACAACACTCAAAAAACACTTTTACAAAATTTCATTTTAGACATTTATGATACATTTATCTACTACTTAAGTCACATATTATTCTATTTTTGTGTGTTTTGTAAGACACAAACACCAAAAAACTTAATCCACACGAGTAAAGGTTTGTTTTCACAAGAGATATAAAGAATTTCAAAAATGTGACTTCAATTTTTCACCTTTAAAAAAGCAACATGTAAGACCCTAGCTTTCAAAAAATGAGTGCTGCAGTCCAAATCATGAGTCATAGATGGTTTATTAAATAGACTGACACCCTGTTTAATCTACCGTCTATGGTTGAAGTGAGTTGTTTTCCCCTGCCCGCTCCTCACCACACTAAAAGCTCAGACAGATTACAGGGACACTGAACCTGCATTACATTACAATTTGACAATAACAACTGACAGTGAGTCCTGCACTGTCAGTTGATCAGCAGTTTATAACAGTCAGCTGTCTGTCAACGTAAAGCTAAGCCAGTTATCCTGAAAATAAAAACCCACTGCTTTGAAAATACACACTCTTGAGTTCAGTGACTGCCTGTCTTATTGCCTGCCAGGCTCCATTTACATATTGCTAAATTTAACAATTATAAATATAAACTCTGAAGAGATTATTAACGATTTCTTACAACTCATGAACAGCCATTTATTTGTCAGGGCAAACAAAAACAGATGGTCCACACGGTAATGGAAATTTTAAAAGCAGAACATGCTGGATTAATTTTGGTATAAAAGACATAGGTATCATGTTATATACAAGTACCTTAATAAGTGAAATAAAACTTCTACAATGAGTTTTTAACAGATTCTAAATTTAATACTATTACCTCATCAGAGACAAAATTGGCTTTTTCTGTATAGTTATTCTTATTGTTTGCCACTGGGTAGGATTCTACTTGAAATCAGATGCGTTTACATTTTCCCGGGCAAAGTTACAGTGAGTAGTATGTTATTTAAAAATAAGATTTGACTTTCTGGTTATTACAGTGGACTCACTACTGCTTTTGTCCACCGCAGCCTCCAAAATCAACAAAATATATAAAGTACCTTGTAGTGGCTTTATAGATGTTAAAAAAAAAACAATCAAGAAAATGCCTTAGATCCTAGAGGGTTTTAACAAGCAGAAAAGGCAAGATGTGATTATCCTGGCACAAACAGTCACCCAGCTTCTCCACATCACATCTCAGGCTTACAACATGCCACAACAGGACACTAATGACCTACCTTTCTGGCCTTGACCAGAGCTCCTCTGCGGTACATGTAGTCCTCAGAGTTCATGACAAACACCATCTTGTGAGTGTTTAGTTTAAACCGACAGTCCAGACTCCCAGCATTCTCCACACCCAGCTGGCGGTGCCACTCTCTCCTGCAGCGCATCGCCTCAACCTGTCGCACCTGCCAACGACGGAAACGACGCAGGTTCCTAGAAAAAGAGACGCATTTAACATTTTATTAGAGCTCAACATGTTGTCTGGATTACAATAATTTGTCTGACATATTGAGAACAACTGAATGACTTAATGTTTGAACAGACAATTTACTTTTCCAGGCTCTTAGTCAAATTCCTAAATTTTACCAGAATTTTTTCCTGGCTTAAAATGATACCAAGGTGGAGAACCGAGCCTCAACATTTTTAAAATGGGACATTAATTTAAAATGTTGCCATGTTCTGGACCACATTTGCTGACTCTACCTGTGGGTGACACTGTGTCTTAGTAAACTACTGTGTAAGTAAATGATAATGAGCCTACCAGTAAATAATACAAAGATTCATTTTAACAGACCTCTTCTTCCATTGTGCAAATGCCATCAGTAACATATTCTGACAGTCTCCACAAAAACTATTTAACACTAGTTAAGTACCATCCAGCGCACACCTTAAAGACATGGGTTCATGAACTTCTGCACACTGTCAGCACAAAGTTCACTGAAAACGCAACATTTTAATTATCAAAATGTTGCATTTTCATTGAACTTTAAAATAAATCAAAGCTTTGTTATGTTGTTGATGTACTGGATGCTCTACACTAAAGGTGTTTCAAAAACAAGTGGAAAACCAGTAAGGCCAAAAACAATTTGTTGTAAGCACATCACAAGCAGATCACAGGCTGATCTCACTATGTTATTTATACAAGACTGGTGGCTATAAGATGCACAGCCTAAACCGCTAATAAAAAAAAACTATATTCAGAAATATCAATAACTGTTATACCTGGGCAGAAATACAGGTTTGAAGAAGTAGCCCTCTGCTTGAGAACACAGACTGGACTCTGTTCCTACAAACTGCTCCATGTAGCTCGAGAGGCACTGAGGGAGAAGACAGAAAAGAAATTAATAACTGATCAATTAAGCTTATTAAATGTTTATCTATATGATAATATTCATTTCAAAGTGTCTGTGTGAAACAAACATTTCAATTGTTTGTAAATGCATGTTTACCTGGACATCTAATGGGTCATCGGCCTGGGCCTCCTCAGTGTCCAGCAGCTCGATGGTCATCGTCACATGACCCTTGTTTTGGATAAACATCACCTGATGACACAGAGTACAAATAAACAGTCAGTAAACAACTCAAATCACTCAGGGGTTAAAATTCATATAAAAGAGATTCAAGTTGCTGACACTGACTGTACTATAAATAGTAAACGGAGATTCCAGGTCTGAAAAGTGAAGCTGATGTTTAAGTGCCTTAAACCTGCATTCTTTCTAATGGCCAGCAGAGGGCGACTCCACTAGCTGCAAAAAGAAGTCTGATAATATGTACTCTTGCGGCAAAATGACCCTATTCTTACTTGACTTATGACCTTAGCAAACAGTTTCCCAATGAGTTTCTGGTCTCAATCGCAAGTTTCAAGTCTTGTCCTATACACCATGATGCTCATTTTGTAAATGATGGTCCCTTTAGAGTGAAACGGGGTATTCTTTAGTGCTGGGCTACACTGTGATTGACAGGTTGTTCTCAGAGTCTGTCAAGCGCAACACACAGGGCTTGCAAACCTCAGATCAAACTGTCAAAATAGGCAGCGTTAATCAAAGATGGATCAAAGTTCTGTTGTGGCATCGCCCAAGTCGCAGTGAATCACCCACTGGCTCCATGCTCTTGTACTGTGCATGCTCCAGTTGCAAAAAATCAAGATGGCGACCCCCCTAATGCCAAACTTGAGGCTTCAAAACAGTTGTCCACAAACCAGTGAGTGACTTCATGGTGGATTTAGACTTGGCTGTTGAGAGTAATGGCAGCTGATCCAATTATAAGTGAATTTAAAGCCTTAGTCATAAGAAAGAAGATCAAACTGTAACTAAGAACATCTGTAGCATTGAAGATACTCTGATAAATTAAGAAAACAAGTTCTTCTTTTACAACATAAAACATAATACCATATTATAAATAAAGACAAGCGATGCATTTTGCTTTTCTGGATAAACATAGGGTTGCAATAAAGGTTTACTATCTTCTACAATTACTGAATAAGTGTAAATAGCATGTTTCCACTGAACTGAAAACAAGTGTTTCATAAATATGTAATCCGGTACTACATTCAGCAGGACACTGTGCTCACCTTGAAGCAGTTCTCCTCTGCCATGACCCTCTCTGCTTTCCACTGGTAGCTCGTCTCCCAAGCTGCTCTAACACACTGTGAGGACAGGTTTCCTCCTGCTGCCCCCCTCTTCCTCTCAGCAAGGTAAAGATCAACCACCTGCAGACACACCTCGTCGCTCACAAGGTGCTGCAGCTGAGGTCAAAGAAAGAGCAGATCAGAATGAGACAATGTTACATATTGTTCATGTCCTCATTGTCTGATACATCTCCCCAGTGTAATGGTAAACCCTGCTTACCTGCCGAATGATGTTGTGGATGACCTTGTCGATGGTGAAGCCAATGTAGGCGTGGATGGTGAACATCTCTCTCAGGGTGTCTTCATACTGTGTGGAATCCAGGTTGCCGTCCAGCAGGCTGCGCACCATGTCCAGGAAGGCTGGATAGTATTCCTCCAACTCCACCTCACCTGTGGAAGCAAAGCGAAGTCACATCTGGTACAACAGCATGCCATTACAATTTAATTAAGTCATCTGTGTGGTGGCGACTGTCACTGTGGATCTATTGTGACAGGAAGGCCGGAGCAGGACTTAGATCTAGATCCCATCTATGCCCCTAGCATGGATAAATAATTCAAATGCAGTTTTCAACAAAAAGTAGCAGGGTGGTCAGTGTGAACATAATTAATTCAAACTGTTGCCTGATGTGTGTTTGTCCCGCTCTGTGGAGGAACTTCGACAATTTGTTAATGAAAAGGTGCAGTAGCTGATTCTAGAGAAAGACTTAATTGTTGAGTCTCATTTCCAAATTCTGGGAATGAGACTCAACAATTAACTATCTTACTGAACTGTGATTGGCCAAGTCTCAGTCACTGGCTAGATTTTTTGAAAGCCTGAAAACGGAGCCAAGAGGAGGAGATGTCTAGTATTCTCTCAGACCACTTGAATTACATTATGCTTAAAGGTTATCATGGGACTTTTGCCCCATGATGCCAAAAATAAACTGCCTACCCCAGCTTTAATAAAAAAACCCAAAAAACAATCAGCAACTACTTTAGAAAAATGAATCAAGCAATGATACAAGTATTAGAGGAAATACCAAATAATGATGGTTCAAGGTCCTGAGAATTTCAACCTGCAGTACAGAACTTTTGTCTCTTCTTTTTGGCAATGAGAGTAATTACACAAACAATACTTATGACGTATGCCTACAGGTGAACTTGCCCCAAACAGAGCTCACTTCAAATCTTCCTGTGTAAACAGGATCAGAGAGAGAGAAAAAACAAGTCCTCAGATGAGGTACTTATCTATGCCAGAAATGGAGTATATTTTCCACCAAAGTACAGTATTTACAGTGATAGCTTTCTTTTTTTGACTGTGATTTTCCTCTGAACAATGAGCTGCCTTTTTTTTTTTTTAAATCAGGGACATTGTTCTGAACATTGCTGCACTAAGTTTTTTCCGCCATAGTCGTACTTGCAGTTGCTGTAGCCTACTCTCACTATGGCTGTCCCCAGCTTCAGCTCTGGCAAACCAATCACTGCTCGTTGATGCATTAAAAAACCCTGTCAATACTGGTGCACTAGCATGGGAATGTCGTCGCGGACACCTGATTTAAAAACTCTGGTATCTCTGAAATACAGAGATTTACCTGCAGTGATATGCTTCATCAGCAGTGTGTGAAATCATTTGGTAAGCGCTTGAATGTAACGGATGTTCATTTACATGTTGAAAGTTGCATAATTCTGTTTTAAAATAAATAGGCTAGGACATTTAATGATCTCAACCTGTCCTCACTAACATTATGATGGCATTTTCACCTTTTTATGACCAAACAATTAACGGAGTAGTTGAGAAAATAATCCACAGATTAAACAATAATGAGAATAATCATTAGTTGCAGCCCTGCTGTGTGGCTCAGTGTTATAAAATAGCCTAATTGACTGTAGAAAGTGGGTTTACCTGGAGCTCAGTGGGTTATCATTAACAAATGATCCAAAATGGATCAGGCTTTTTGCAGCACACAAATCCATTTTTAAAAATCCCTTGAATGGCCTTGATACTAATCTTCCAAATCACCTTAAGACACCAAAAACACATACTGTGCTACAACACACAAAATTCCAGCTCTACTAAGACACAAAATCAAACAATACTATACTAGGCTTGCCAGTATATCTGTTATATGAGAGACCATAACACTATATGTTAGTATCTTTAATTAGGCCTTCAACACCACGCTGTTTCAAATGCTGTCCAAGCAAAGAAGAGAATAGCATCAGTCTTTCAACAGATCTGAAATATTTTTCAAACAAACCTCTCCTTTCATTATGCACTGTGACTGACTGAACACTGAATTTTTGGCATAATTTAGGTCAACTGACATCAGAAACAGTTTGACTTAAATTAACTTTGTGATTCGGAGCTTATTAATTAAAGCTAATTAACTCATCTCCCTGATGAGGTAATATGAATAATACAGCTCTTGATCATAGTTCAAGGATCTAAAAACAAAACACAACCTCCTACACTGAGACTATTTGTCCCTGTTGAGTCAGAGATGACAGCTGGTTGAACCAGCTCATACTATACAATACTTTTGAATCAGCCCATTTTAGGATTTGCAGATCTGACCAGTGGCTAAACTTACTAGGCTGCTTGAGGCGGAGTTCCATGGCGAGGTCACATGCTTTTTCTCTCCTTCCCTCCGCCATCAGGAGCCTCTCCCTGCTCTGCTCAGCTCGGTGCTCCAGCAGCTGACGTTCTGCCTGTCGGTAAACACGCAGCAGCCGTGAACACAAGGTCTGGTGCAGTCGCAAGAAGAAATACCAGTTGTTGTTGACGAAGAAAAGGTTGTAGACGCCGTCCAGATCCTTCTGGTGCTCCGCTTCAGGGTCGCGCAGGTCCACCTTCTCTCCAGCTGCACCTGAACCTGTCTCCATAGGTGTGGATCCAGGAGTGGATGAAGCTGTCCCTGCAGGCTGGCTAGTGCTACTAGAGGTGGTGGAGGCCTCCGTGTCTGCAGGCTGGGATGGACTGCAGCGTCTCCGCCTGGACTCCCCATTGAGCTGCTGCTGCGGTTGGGACTGGGCCTGGGACTGTGACTGGGCAGGCTGGGGTTGAGACTGACTACCTGTGGGTGCTGCTGCAGCTCCTGATCCATTATTAGCATTGCCATTTCCTCCACCTGCTGCTGCTGTCCCACCTCCTCCTCCACTTCCTCTTTCTCCACCCTCCTCAGGCTCAGCCTCCTCATCTGTCCATTCTTCAGTATCACTGAGCTCGCCGCGGCGGGAGAAGAACAGGTCGGGGACAAAGTGCTGGATGATGCGCTTGATGTGGTCCTTGTCGTCTTTGTGAATGGTGGGCTGGCGTTTGACGTGATAGATGATGAGCGAGGCGGCGTCCTCCAAAATCTGTTTGTCCTCGTACGTAAACACCATGTGAGGCTCGCTGGTGGAGGCCGAACCAGAGCCGTTACGGCTCTGCTGGCCAACTCCACCCTCCTCTGTGCTCTGCTCCTGACGCTAAGAGACACAGAAAAACAGAGCTTAATGCACACAACTGAAAAATACAGTGACAAATCATTAACAGGTTCCTTTGATCTCAGGGAAATTAATCTTTCCATTAAAAAAATCAAAGGAAAAAACAATCACTTCTTCTCCTGCTACAGCTAGGATGTGTCATATAATATTGTACAGACTGTACAGCATCATATTGTATTAATGATACTGGCATGATTCTTAATGAGATTTAAGAAGATAAGATAAGATAATTTTTAAATCTTATCTTCTTAATACTGCAATAATGGCAATATTCTGACTTGATGTAATGATGTCATACAGTTACGCAGAGCAGCAACAAGCTTGGCTAAAAGTGAAAGTAACCCATGGTGGAGAAAGAAGTTGGTTCCAGAAAAGGGAGCAACTTCTGTAGTGTGGAAGTGGTTTGGTTACAAACAACTCAGGAAGAACTTAAGATCAGATGTAAAAGAAACCACGGTAATGTGTAAGAAGCGCAAGATAACTGGAACAGCGAAACGTATTTTATCATCTCAAGCCAAAGCACCTGGAAGAGTACGAGGAGAAACACAAGCTCCACAAGGACAGCCCAACATTTATTGTGAGTTTTAAACCAGAAACTTTTCAGTATTCTGTCATGCTGTCAAACACTACTGTTATAGCAGAAATACCCTGAAATATTTTTTAGGGCCATTTAACATACCCCTGCACTCACAGCTACAAATTTTTCCTCTAAAATCAGAACAACACAGTCAGTCAGTCAAAAGAAAACCAACATATAAGTCAATTATAAAACAATATCAACTAAAGGTCAATTTACTGCCTTGGTTGTTCTGGAGCTTTTGACCACGTCACACAATCCTCATCAGCAGACTGAGTACACCTACGTACTGTAAATATTCAACCTTTGTATGGTTACAATTGATTCTTGTGGTGAGTCTTAAGTTGAGGGCGTTATTTCCACTTGTGTATACGGGATCTCATCTCACACAATGAACACATCAATGTCAACCAGAATAAGAAGGTTTCTTTTAAACTTCTCATTTGTTTTTGTTTGTATAAGTTTGAATGCATTTTTATTCCAATTTAAAACATGGTGTTAAGGTGGTCATTAACATTTAACACTCAATTTTATTATGCCTCATTGTGTCTAAGCTCCCACATGGCTTTACAAACTAGCACAAAAATTCTACAGAAATATACTTTGACACTCCACACCTAACTACTTTTTCATATTATGAAAGCTCTGCTGTTGGGATGCAGATAGGAAGTTTTTACCTCATCATAGACACTCTCAATCTCATTGAGAAGACTCTTCGACCGCAGGGCCTTCATGTCATTCTGTTTGAAGTTGACTCCTTGGTGGTCCAGAGACTTCAGGTAAGCCTTCTCATACTGCTCCCTCCAGATCTTATTGAAACCCTGCTGGGCCTCTCTCCACTCCTCCTCCTTGGCTTTCAACCTGTGAAAGAAGACACCTTAAATCCAATTTCCACCCACTTTTCCTCTATGAATCAATAAAAGTATTTGTAATTGCAAAATGTAGACACTTGACAAAACAAATCACGTATATAAATATGTTACTGTAACATGTCTGTCAGTGAAGCTGCTTGACAGCTTGATTGTAAGGATCTGTGGAAGGGAAAATGTCAGTTTTTCAATCATTCATTCTTTTTATGTGGCAGTCACTCATGTGCAAAACGCACATTTTCAAGTAACGACATACAGCACACTAAATACACAAACATTGCTTTTAAAAACACAGCCGTTACTGGTCTGGTTCACCTTTGTTGGCAGGATGTACAAAGATCACTGCTTACTGATACAAGGATTGTACTCATACTGTCAGCAATGCAACATATTTATCATACTGTCAGGAATGTTAATTAAATGGCCGGTCTAACTGCAAGCAACAACCTTCTTTTCATATTCACAATGTTGATGTACAACAGAATCTGAGAATCCTGTTAATATATCTAACTGACCATAATAACAGTGCATTCACATAAGATCTTAAACTCGAGAATTCAGCCATGGAATTTTTCCATTGAGTGTTTTTCTGGTGAAGAAATTTGAAATAAAAAGACAGTCCTGACCTCTTGAGCACCACAGGCACAGCGGTAGCAGGACTCCTCTTCAGTCCCTCAATGATCTCAGGGGCTTTGTCACCATAGATACGATACACAGCACGGCGCTGGATGACCTCAGAGGTGCCGCCCAGGCAGTCGTCTAATCTGAATCGGTCCTGATCCTCAGGTGAAAGACGGGAGAGCTTCTTCTGGACACTCTCAAGCACCCTGATGGTGGCCAAGTTTGTCTCCAGAACCACATCCAACTATAAGTAGAGAGTTACAAACATAGAGCTTTTATTGGACAGCTTTTAACTACAGTATAGTGCCAAGTGCACTATGTATTAAAGCTTATAAGACAAAAACATATACTGAGTAAATTGTGATGCAGAAACCTCCTGGCTCTACAAGGAGTGTGGACGAAATTGTTCTTTGGATGTACGTACCTCAAATCTTTCATCCTCGCAGCGATGCAGCTGTTCCTCGTAAGGAGTCTTCTTTGAGCTGACAAAGGTGGAGTCCTCTGACCAAGAGGGGAATGACACCCAGGTGTCGTTCAACACCTACACGGACACAAAATTAAAAAGAGTTAATATCATAATAATCATCAATGAGAAAACCCACATGACACACTGGTCTATCTTTTACTTATCTTTATCTTTTTTATTAATGCTCAAAAAACACAGCAATACGCAAGCAAAAACAAGGAGGATTGCTAGCAAGTAAACGATGTAAACAAAGCATGTCTCAAACTAAGAAAAATCTGCTTCGTAAATATTTTTTGAGGAAGACTCCATTCGACAGATCTCACAATGCATAAGTGATGCACTGATCTAGTGACAGCTCTTTAGGAAAACAGAGGTGGGTGTACCTCCTTGCATAGGGCAGTGCGTCCGCTGCATTTAGGCTGCTGGTAAGTCTTGGGCAGTGCTCTGTAGCTGGACCCCAGGCGCTTGCAGGAGGCATAATCCACCTCCCTGCCCCCTCCCCCCTCCATGTAGCGATCCGACAGCCCTGACACTGCATGAGAGAGCTCTTTGTCCCCCAGAAATGACTTGAACTGTGTGTACAGTTCGGGAAACTTCCTGTAAGGAGATGGATGAAATCAGGAACGACAGATAAATCAGGAGGAAAACAGGTAACTAAAAAAAACAAAAAACAAAAAGTGTGTCCCATCAGAATAATCCTACCTATGAGAATGTAATGTGAATAAAAATCTGCCTTATGTTCAATTTCACAATAGGCATATCAAAACCATTTGCAAATACCTTTACAAAGTTTTCAATGATCCCTAAAGCCTTTTATAAATGTCAACATTTTTAACAGTTCTTGCCCTTTCCTGCAGTAATACCAGAGTGTCTCTTCTACAAGACCAGATATTACAGTCTACACATCCTGTCAGCTCCCTGCAGCTACTGTGTCCATATCCCAGTTTTCATCCAGCCATTTCACACATTTGTTCAGTTCAATTATCTTTCTGTCCACTCACCCCAGGAAAGGAGTGACTAGCTGTAGCAGCTCTGCTCCCGAAACTACTTCCTGGTTAAACAAGGCAATGCAGCGCAGAAAGTTTTCATACACTTCCTGGCTTTTAAACAGGCGACGAACCTGAATGATGTGAGGGGTAGAAAGAAAATTACATCATCAAATTGCCATAAAAAAAAAAAAAAAAAAACATAAAGACAGTGATAGAGAAAAAGAGGACAAAAGATAACAAGGTACAGAGGCAGTGGGTCAAATAAACAGCATGAACCAAGAAAGAAGGAAATCCAACCAATCCATGGAAAAGAATTCCTTACCTTATCAAAGAAGGAAAATTCTCTTAAGACTCCATGTTTGCCAACTGAAGCAAAAGACTGATCTTTGGTACAGGAATACTTCATTTTTTTCTTAAATAAAAAGAAAGAAAAATCTATGTTTAATGATCTGTATCTTTAAAAACTAATAATTAAGTTATTGTAGTTGGAGCTTTTGATTTGGTTGCTTTGAGGATGATACAAAGAGTTGTTTCATAGATCAAGGACATGTATACATATAATGGCGCATTGCCTGAGGCAGTTACTCTAAATAGAGAATTTACCTTGAGCAGTGGGGACATGTGCTGCAGTAGGATGGGCCGGGGCCTCTTTTTGTTCTGTTTGGTTATCGTGTCCTCTTCCTCCGGCCTTTTCAGCGTCTCTTTACCCCCTGTCAGTGAGCTCCCTGTGAACTACGGGAGAGGAAACACAGAGGAAAGTGTCACACAGGGTAAAAAAAGAGTGAAAAATGCCCATTATGCCCAAGTTGACATACTTAGAGAGCTTGTATAGTGCAACCAATAGGCCAGAAGCCATTCATCTTTTATCTACTTTCATAGACTAAAAAACAAAAAACAAAATCACATCTGAGAAGCAACAGTGACTTTTTGGCATTTTTGCTTGTAAAGATTTAAAATTCCTTTGGTCGATTAAGACAGTTGCCAAATGTTATTGTTGAATGACTTATTAGTTAATCTACTAAATCGTATCAGCTTTACTTTGGACTTGCACTTGCACAACTGTATTCAAAGACTGATAAGAAAAAATTAACTGGAAATAAAAACTGTCAATTAGCAATTCAGTTGTGATGTATTTACATCTATGCTGAAAGACAGAAATGACAAAAATGTTGCTTTTTGCGTCAAAACAGATCAATAATGTTTCTGTTTTGAAATAGCAGCATCATTTATCTCTGTCTGCTGCTGATTTACTGACCAGTGATCTCTTGGCATCAGGTAAGAATTGTCCAAACTCAGCCAGCAGGTCTTCTTGCCCCTTGAAAAGACTGGCAACTTTAGAGAACACCTCATCTTCAGTCATCCCACTGCTGCCTCGGCTGCCTCGACTCTCCTTCACCTCCAACTGCTCCTTCTGAGGGGCGGTAGAGGAGACAATGGTGATCAGACATGAGAAATCAAACTTGTAAAAAAGCAGAGAAATTATGGCCTGGCTACACATGGCCAATAGTCTTTATGTAGGAGACAAACACTGCCGCTGTCCTCCAAGGAACAGACTGCTGTGGAAATTTGATACGGGACAATAGCACTTCAACTATGACCTTTACTTATTTGTTTGCTTTAAAACACCATAAAGCTGTTTAGAAAGGACTCTCATTCTCACTAGAATACAAATGCTGTGAGACTCTGCTTTGCTAAAACCCAACAAAAACAGTCAAAATCTTTGAGGCATAACAGGAAAACTAAAACTCAGTAACTGAAAAACCTTATACTGCCTATATTATATCATAATATTCAACTAAAAAGCTATTTAAATAACCACACTGTATCTCTACAGTACCTGATACGTGTGAAGAATCTCTAGGAAGGCTCTGTAGATCTCTGGGTGGTCCAAGAAACGGTTTTTGATCTTGTTTACATAGCTGATGGCACTGTCAAATTCTACGGGGCTTGTCTCTGAGGCAGGTGGGGATACAGAGGAGGTGGTTGCTTGATTCTGGCTCTCTCTGCTTGTCAGGGGGAGAGAAAGCCTGCTGGGAGGCTCTGGAGGTCCTGCTGGGGTTGAGGAGGATGGGGGCTCTGATGAGGCCACCTTGACTTCAGTGGTCTGGGCCGGTCCAGCTTCAATTTGGCTGGCAGAGGCACTACCTGAGGTCATGGTCACTGCAGAGGTGGTGAGGCTCTTCCCCTGCTGGCCTGGGGATACCTGGGCAGATGAAAGATAGGAGGAAGAATTTGCACTGGATGGTTAGGGGTGCATTAAAGTAATTAAGTAATTAAATTACTTAATAACTTAAAATTACGCAAGCCCAGATGGTGGCAAAAATCTGGTGGTAAGCAATGTTAGTTTTAAAATCAATTAACCCTAGTAAGTGGATGTGTCTGAAATCACTCCCTCGTTCATAGGCTATAATGAGCAATAAAGTGTAAATCCATCATGGCAATGCATCATCGCTAACAGAAGTCCTACATCAGAAATGTTGGCATATGTCCTAAAACTCTACAACAACAGTCAATCAAATTCTTTGAGGTGAAACAGCATAGAAATTAAGAAAAACTACAAGTCTCAGTAAACCAAAAAACCCTTATGAATGTATTGTTTCTGCATAAAATTTGGCAGGTTGCATTGTGGGATTGTTAGCATAAAATAGTGTGCTTTGATGGACAACTTTTTTCATTCCATTGTATGATTTTTCAAAACATGCATTCAGTTATTCAGCTGTCAAAACAGTTTCAATGCAAATCTCATAATGACACTCATAATGTCTGTATGTGTGTATGACACACACCTCCCCTGACCTCAGGTTGCCCAATTATATCCCTTACTCAAGCTGTCCACTTCCCAAACAAGAAAATCTCCCACAGACGAAAACATCATTCGCATTTGGAGCTAATACATTAAAAGCAAAGAATTTATTTTCAGAGAGGAGCGTTTTTGGCAGTGAAGGTACATTAAAATCCTCTATTTAGTCTGGCATGTTGGTCAGCGTAAGAGTAACTGAAGAATGTTATTTTCTGTGACTATTTTTTACATCTTCAAGAGCACCTGAAAATCCCGTGGATGTGAAACTGATGAACCTGAAACTGGTGTCTGCATTCTTTATGATTTGTTTTCTGTCAACCAAAACTGAAAACACTGATTAGTCTATGAATAAAAAACATCAAATGTTAACTGAATTGAAACTGAATCTAACCTGAAGCAAATCATGTCAGATCAGTTCTGAATCAGTGCAATGCAATTCTACAAACTTGTAGAACAGGTTCTGTATCTTTATTTTATATATCAAATTGTTATAGACAATGTAAATTAATATGAAATTGTTTAAAATAATCTATATGTGTGTATATACATATATACATAAAATATAGACTACTGTTCAACATTACATACACCCAGTAGCCAGTATATTGGGCACACATAGCTAAAACTAATGCAGTCTAATGGAGCTGCAATGGTTGATCAATTGTTAAATTAATGGCCAACTATTTTGATAATTGATTAATCAGTTTGAGTAATAAAACAAAAGGTCTAAATTCTCTGATTCCACCTTCTTAAATAAATAGTTTCTGAATTCTTTAGACGGAATATCTCTGGATTGTGGACAAAACAAGACATTTGAGGACATCAGTGATCATCATTTTTCACAATTTTCTGACATTTTATAGGCCAAACAATTACCCTAATCGATTGATCAAGAAAATAGACAGATTAACTGGCCATCAAAATACTCACTAGTTGCAGCCCCACAGTTTACAGTCCTGCAATAAATCCTTAATAAAGTCTCCTAACCCTGTTTCGTTTTTGGTGTAATGGTTTTAAATGTGCTGCACGTGGTTATTAGTTTTAGCGAGGTGTACCTAATAAACTAGCAACTGGGAGTATGTGCACAATTCTGTATTGCATATTTGGGATCTTAAAAAAGTTTTAAGCTTTAAAAGTTTAAATGTTTCTCCAAACAAAGGAAAGGTGAGTCTTTGGTGATTACAAAAAACAAGAAGAAAGAATAAATCATCTCATGCCCTGATTATTTCTGTGAATTCTATTAAAAACGTATCAATTAACAAATCCTCTAACCTCAGAGCGATGTTTTGAGACAGAGCATCCATCTGAAGCCTGTTTTCTCTTAAGAATTTAAAACTTCTGTCAGCTTAAACGTACAGTACCTTCAAGCACATTGCCCAACTCCTGAAATTTTCACAGGTGTGAAGATAAATAAAGCACTAGTTTTGAGACTTTATCAGCTACAGCGGTGAGAAGAGGGGTCTCACCTGTGTGGAGAACGGAGATTGGAGGAAAGCCACCCCATTTTTGGGGACCTCTATCCGATACCCTGGTGGTAGGAAGGCGTTGAAGCCCAAGACTAGGTCTGGGTGTCCATGGAAGAGTTGTGACACGCGGTTTATCACCCCCGGTGTGTCGATGCTATTCAGGAGAACAGGCAGAAATTAGTGGTGAGGATGACAGAGGCAAATAAAGATGAACTTCTTCTCTTATATGCTGCATGAAAGCAACCAACTTCTATTCAAAAGGAGAACACAAACAGTGGCGTAATTAGAGTGGAATCTGCAATTTCTTACTTATTGATAAAATGTGTGTTTGATCCCCGGGTATTTATTTCTTGCAACGTAATCAAAGTCCACACACAAGCGCCACCATTCAGTATCTCAAGAGTCTCATTAAAAATGTATTACTGAAACTAAGAAACTTCTTGCATAAATACCTCTGTGACTTGAACTCCTTCATGATGTCGAGAAACTTGTTGTATATGCCAGGATCGTTTGCAAAACGGATTTTGACTTGGTCCAGATATGACAAGGCATCTTCAACCTGAAGCACAGAGAAACAACAAAAATCATCAATGCAGCACAAAACAATCAGTCTTATCTGTGGAGAAATATTTAGGCAAACATTCTGTTGTACTGTTGATGAAGAATGATCTTACAGAGATGTAAACTCAGCTATCAACAAAGCTTGAAATTGTTTAAAAGGGACAGTTTACCCTATTTTTCCTCTCACCTGTAGTGCTATTTATCATCTAGATAGTTTTGGTGTGACCAACTGAATTTTGGAGATCATGGCTAAAGAGGTCTGCCTTCTCTCGAAAATAATGGAACTACAAGGCTCTCACCTTGTTCTGTTCAACACACCAAAAAATACGTTTTAAAAAACTCAAAAGCAGAAATCATAATTCCGTTACTCAAGCTAATCCAGATCTTACTGTGAGCAGCTTCATGCAGGAACTATTTTCTTTCGACTGAACTACTGCAGTCTACCGTTTTACCATGCAGAAGGAAGCATCCGTCCTCATGGATGAGAAGTTACAGCTCAGGTGAGGTGAACAACCATTAATGTTTACATGGCGTGCTGTCACGTGAAAGAGCCCCTTGTTCGTTGAGTAGATGCATGCTTTCCTCTGCAAGGTGATAACGTTGGTGGACAGTAGAAAGAAAACAGTTCCTACATCAAACTGCTTACAACAAGATCCATTAATTATTTTTGTTTTGTGTCACTGGGTCTTGATTTCTGGAAAGAGGCATTGCTGTTGATGCCGATGAAAAGTTTTTGTCTTTTTCCTTTTTTTTTTTTTTTAACACTGTGCTCTGCACCACACCAGGCTGCATTAGATAAAGCTGCTGTGGTGGGTTGTCACAAGACCAGAATTTGAAACTTCAATACAATACTAGCAAACGACACTCAATACCTCTTTCATATTTCTACAAAATATGGTCTTTTTTAAAATTAACAACCGGTACACAGGGCTGATGCAGAAAAAATGTCACTGAACACTGGTCTTGCTGCAAGCCAAATTTCAGGCAGGAAACTAAAGGCTAAACTGATCTGAGGTCTTGAATGAGCACTTAGATCTTTCTTTTTTTATAGCTTCAGTACTTTCAGTACTATGAAATGTTAGTGGTGTCTTGTTTTAAACCTGGTATTGAACAAGTATAGATACATTTTACAACCTTAAGTGCGCAGGTATCATTTGACTGGAGAAGTTTCAATACTACATGGCACTGGGTTATTTTAGTCGATACCTTAAAAAGTATGGAATACCGATACCCAGCCCTACTTCTAGTTTCATTATATTTGAGCAAAAGCAGAAATTTTTGTGGCAGATAAGGGTGTAACTCCTTGATTCCACTGGGCAGATCGCGCCTGTGATGGGATTCTGATCGGTGCTCCACACAGCCTCATGCCCCGCCAGCAGTGTCTCAGAAGCAGATGGTTTTGCCACCCGATTATGTTGACTTGCTCAAATTTTGTTGATTTGGTAATTTTTTCTTTGTTTTTGTGTTTCTATCATGGGTAAGACGGCTACATAGTAAAATACTTTCCTATTTGTCTGTTTTTATGACCCGGAGTCTGCACAGAGTTGTTTACTTTGTAAATTTACTGGATTTTCTACGTTGTATCTGTGTCTGACTTCCTGCCCACTCAATCTACTCTGTGTAGCTTGATGCAGCATCCATCAAAAATAGACTTGGTGCATATTCTCCAAGGGCTGGAGAGTCGCTTCTGGGACGAGCCGGCACGCGTCTGGTGGAATCGCAAGTGTTGTCTAGAACGGGAACGACCAGCTCAGGTGGCCCTGGCGCAGCTGTGCCCAGTGGAATCAAGCTGTAAGAAAATATCAATCCACTTGTATTGTGATACTATGTTTTGTTATGTTTTTAATACACTATCAACTCCCTGAAACAATGTATCATGATACATGCAAAGATTTGTGGCAAAGCTTCATTCTGTGTCATGCTTAAACCCCTAATCACTAGTTTGCAGTGTTGTTATCAATTTTCACTCTTCTGGTTGCATAAAAAAGTAAACCTCTAAAACAGATTTTATGCATATGGTGGAGTGCTCTTTATAATATGCCAGTTTTTCTAAAATTAAATCCTCACGATATCGCAATATATTGAATCATAACCCATGTACCGTGATACACACAGTATCAGGAGATTCAATAGGCCTACATCTAGTTCCATTATATTTGAGAGAAAGCAGGCATCTCTATGGCTGACATCTCCAAAACCTGGCAACTTACACCAAAACTATTTAAATGAATACATAGCACTACAGGTGCTAAAAACATGTATTTTTGATTTGAGGGTTAAGTGCGCCTTTAATAGGACAACGATTTATTTATAAATAGGTTAAATCCTACATTGCGTCTCATTAATAACTGTATTTTTAGCAAGTATTACAATCCAATTTCACTATCAAAACGACATATTTGTAATGCATTTCCTCTAGACTACATGTGGACATTTCTGGACTCGGAGTCATAAATAGGTAATGTTTGCTTTCTTCATTGTCAACTGGAGTGCTGTATCAACAAATGCACTAGTTAGCTGTACGAGCTGTACAAGTACCCGCTAAATAAATAAATAAATGAGCGAATACAAGACACACCAAACAGCTTTTGTTCACTGGACCTCGGCTGTCTTTATTAACACAACATCCAGGCTCGGTTAGGTTAGCATTGTCACAAACAGTCCTCATCTAAAGAGGGTTGTTCTAGCTAACGTTAGCCAACTGACGATAATAACTCCACGAACACTTACAACACCACCTACCCACATACACATTTATACAATACGTTTAGTCAGAGCTGGTCTCCAGCCAACGGTGCCGTGTTGGCACAAACAGCATGATAATATTCAAACACTGCGATAACAAAGAAATGTGGGTAATGAAGCTGCTAATCAAGTGAAATAGTTAGCCGTTGGTTGTTGGCTAGCCTGGCTGACGTCCTCCACTTTGTTCAGGGTGGCTGAAAAAAACGAACAAGGAGGAACTTCCCACAACCGAGGTTTGAGTTAACGTTTGCTCACAGGGTCTGTTATTGACACCGTAAATAACAAACTACCACCAACTCGACTGTCACTCACATACTCATTAATGAAACACAGCGTCCACATCTAACCTTAAATGTTCGGCTGTTTAACGATGAATTACTTTTAATAGGCCGGCGAGCTAACTGACGGTTAGCCAGCCGTTGCTTTCACTACTCTCGACGGTGAGAGAAAGAGAAAAGCCTCAAATCCAAATGCAGCCAACAAAATGGTTGTGACTCTGAGGACTTTTCCCTTGTCGTGTCCGTTGTCTCCTTACCTTCAGCTTCTGGAAGTGCTGCTGCTGCACTTGCTTTTGTGTTATAACGTAAGGCTTGTCTTGGATTTGGTTTATTTGCTTCGCCGTGCTGTGTGCCTGAATCTTCGCCATTATCCCGGCGACAGGAGGCTGGAGAGCCACTACCACACAACTAACTCGGTGTTACCTCCAGTTGTTGGCTAGCCGACAAACCTTCCTCTCGGTCGGGAAGCCAGCCTGCCTTGCCTGCCTGCCTGCCAGCAAGCAACCCTACTTTGCCTAGCTGGACAGTCTCTCTCTCTTTCTCGGCACACAGCGCAAAAGGACGGAAAATCCAGCAGAGTGGAGGGTGATGACAGACAAGCTGCTACTCGCCGCGACTTTGATTAAACATCACCGTCAAATTACACAAGCTCAGGCAAGAAGCATCGGGAAATAAGCGAAGGGACAATGGTTGCCGTTTATCGTATTTAAAATAACTATCGCCTGTCTCTTTAAATTCGGCGGCAGCGGTCTGTCTTGGCGTCCGGAAGCCAGAGTAGGAGTGAAAAATTGAAAAAAGAAAAGAAGAGTGAAAAATTGATCTGCGCATGCGCAACGATGGGAGGAGCTGAGTTCACAAGAATCAGATTGCTCCACTCCCCCTTCACTGCTACAAAGGAACAATGTTACTCCATGCAAAACGATAGCTACATAGTTCACACTGTACCCACAAGTACAAGATAAACGATAGACTGGGCACAGACTGAGACAGATCAATACTAGGCTTATTGATAGATATCTGCAGCTCAGTCAGTGGGCATGTGAGCAAAAAGCAGCACTGATTCAGCTACTTCAATACAGTGCAACAGCAAGAAGCAGTTTTCACCAACTTTATTACAGGGGTAGACACTACCGTTCTTAAACACTGTCCAACAAGCCCCTAAATTTAGTGGCCAGAATACATTTTTAGTGGCCCAAATACAAAGTTGTGTTAAAAACAATAGAGAAAATACAATTAAACACAGCCTTCCTTATTTGTTATGCTTATGCAGGGCTCAACCATAAGGATTGCCCAGTTGCTCAGGGCAAGTAAAATGCCACATCGGGCTAGTAAATCTGACTATTCACATGCCTGAGAGGTAAAAAACAAAAAATTAAACATTGTTTCACAGTAAGCCAATTCATCTCTGGGCAGAAGTAGGGGAGAATGTCATATTATTTTCACATCTATGACACAATGTGCATTTCCACTGATAAATTTACATCAAGAGTAAACACAGTAATTACTATATAGGGGCAAGTAAAAAATAACTTTGGACAAGTAGATTTCTGACCCACTTGCCCAGCCAGGCAAGTGAAAAAAACACATTACTCTTTAACCGTGTATTGTCTGGTCCTACTGAAGGCTAGTTCAAGTAGGCTTCAGTAACTAGCCGACAACGAATACTATTCATTTTTTTCGTACAATGTTGAACTACAAAGCGCAAAGGTATTGGGATGTTTGTGGAACATGTTAGCTAAGGCTCACAGTAAGAGGATACCACCTACATGGAATATTTTTTGGTCACAGAGTAACTTTTTATTGGTACGGGCCATAGTCAGTGTCAAACCCTTTATGGTATTTTTGAATGCATTTCAAGGAAGACAGGAACAAATAATAAGATTTAAAATGATTTATTAGTGACTGACTTTTATGCAATAAAACAGGAGAAGTGGTGAGAAGATAACAGAAAAAAAGAAGTGTGATTTAGTTACAACCATTTGTGCATTTTCTGACTACTGCAGAATGGTCATTCTGCCATTGAAAGGTGCTGTTACAGATTTGCTTTGTGTTTTTAAACTCTGAGGCATCCCCTAAGAGGCTTTGGCAGTGAGTTTCCATCTTTGCAGCCACTGTTGATAGGTCAGCCCTCCTTTGCTGACCTCAGGAAGGACATGCTGGGCTGGCTTCTCCCACCTAAATGTATGAACACACACACAACAGAAAAAGTTAACCAGTTTCAACCAGAGTTTACAATCAGTGAACACTAAAGGAAAACAACCAGGGTCTTTTCATTTGTAAACATTTTACAATACATAGGTCTGTGCAAAATGTTTAATTAGAGTATTATGATGTCAAAATACCTCCTTATCACATAATTGCAAAATCACATAAATTAAATTGGTGTTCAAAGCAATGTACCGTGTTATACTGCTATGCATCAGACAAACCTCAGCTCAATTGCATAGGTTATAATCACAATTAGCTCAGAATCATTTAACAAGAAATTAAGTAAAATCGTAACACCATATGTTTAGAACTTGTCAGTCATGTTCAAGTAAATATGGACTCCATTTTAGAAAGAAAAACAAGAAATCACACAATCAGATTAGATTAGACAGTGGTCTAAAGCATTAAAATAGTGGATGTTCGGAACAGGCTATTTTTGTGATAACTTGTCACATTCAGTTTCACTTACAGATGTGGTTTAGGTAACATAGTTAGACAGCACAACATGTTTAAAACCTGCATCACTGCTTGTGCTAATGACTGCTTGACCTAATGAACTCCACTGTAAAGCCATGTGTGGGCAGGGGTCATCCCAAGATCTCAGCAATGAACCTGGATGGTAAATGTTAACTGATAAGGCTGTGGTGGAATTATGTAAAACACCAAATGTGGTGCATCAAATGTCTGACAGCAGGTTCAGAAATGTTCCTCACCAGTATGAGATGGCAGTTTTGACTTGGGCCCCGTAAGAAAGACCTTGGGTGCAGTGTTGGGTGAGGCTTCTGACTCTTGGTACCAGAGCCTTCAGAAGCTTCTGATCCTCCTCCATGACTCTGGACAGCAGAGCTAAGATGCAAAGTACAAAGTTACTAAAATTGATTTAAAAAAAAAACAAATCTTAATCATATAGATGATGTGTACAGACAGCCAAATACAGCACTTCTTCCTGTGGATTTTAATTATGATATGAGCTTCACTCTTGATGAGTTCCCCCGATTACCTTTCTGATCAGATGCATGTAGCAACTCTGCTTCCTTCTGTATTTTCTGCAGTGTAGCAGAGTGAAGTTGCAGTAATTGACGGAGAAAACGCAACTCTAGCTGCTGGGAACGAGTCTGGGAACACAACTCCTCTGGAGCCTGAAGTGTAAGAAGACAAGGAAAAACTAGGTTGTCAAAGTCAGCGAAAATGAAGACAAAAAGAAGAAATTCCATGTAATGAAAAGCATATTTTATAAAAGAAAAAAAAACTACAGTGTCTGTAAGACTAACAGATATCCCTGCAAATTCCTCTACCCCTGCAAATTCACATCAGTCTGGAGAATACAAGGCTGTTGGTGTTGTGCCTCAGTGCAGTAAAACTGATTTCCATGGATATTATTTTTATCAGCTCTGCTAGTGAGATGACTAGGGTCAAGCTACAGCACTGATGTCAGCTGTTTAATCAAAAACAGTCTGGGCATGTGAAGTTTAAAGAGTAGTGTGAACTCTAGGAGCTGGCTGCACAACTTTTGTAGGAATAGGAAATGTAACGTGTATCCACAGGCAAACTTCATATACAAACTTATGTATCACAATTTCATGAGAATGTGAAGAATGTGAAGTTAAATACATACTTTAAATAAACAGTTACAATGCTAGATTCTGAGAAATTACAAGACAGCTCAGAGAAAGAAGCGGGAAAAAAACAACATTCACACTGAAGACGAGTGGTTTCATATCACAAGCTGCTTGACAGAGTGATGTGTTACTGTAACCACAGACACATTTTAAAAAATGCATCACATAACTACAACTAAAGTTTGAGAAAGTATTTTGTTAGATTTTACTATAAATGATTCAACATTACTTTAAGGTGTTCTGCCACTATGACAACACAATTTCATGGTTTTGAAGTAATTCATCGCTTTTGAAACACTTTTTTTGAATGTTTAAAATGCATATTATATCCCCTACTTATCATATTTTACCATATAAAAAAGAAAAATACATTCCTTCTGCATTAGTCCATAGGTTTAATGGTTATAGGACTATAGCTAATAGTTGCTGAATTGAATCATCAACCACTGAATTATGACTAAAACTGACTTAACACAAGGACTGACAAGCACATACAGTGTTTCTTTGGGAAAGAAGACAAAGAAGAGGCAGACTCACCCTGTACAGTGGGAATGCCAGGCTCTGACACACACTGCTGAAGGTCGGGGACTGCAGGCGATGGATGGACAGCCACGACGCAGGGACTCTTTGCATTCTGTGACAGTGGAAAAAAAAAAGCCACTGCTCTATTTTTTTTTTTGGGCCAATTAACACCACTTGATAAAAATGTCTTTTGTGGTGATACAAAAGTCACAGTTGTACTACTGATGAGGAAGGACGATTTCTTGACAGACTTTACTGTTCTGCTTCCTCATCTTCCTCGCTCTGTGAATTTGTAATTGATTCCAAGATACAACAAAACTCAGGACAACACAAAGGGAAAAAAGTTGACAGTATGTGTCATGTAACCCTTTTTGATTTATTCCCAAATACATATTTAACTAGCGGTAAAATATGGATATAAAATGCTCAGTTTGGGTGTTAATTTAGGAGGTGAGTACATTTAATGTAACATTTAATTGGTTACTGTCCATAGTAACTACTATACTGGGGTTGAGGTATCAGGCAACGTGTTCTTACCCTTCAACAGTCCTACGGTCCAGAGCAAGAAGAGAAACCATTCCCAACTGTCTGGCCTCTTTGGAAATGGAGTTCCTCAGACTGCTTGTTGCAGTGGTGACATATTCAAACTGCGGCACCAGTTTGTCCTGGACGAATTCCTGTAACTGAAACAAGACAGAGGCATAGAAATCTTCAAGAGGTGTTCAGAATTCAGTTTTTAGTGGAAAAAGTTTTTCAGTTTACAGAGAAAAAAAGACATTTCTTTCACCACTGAATGAATTAAAATCTCATAAATAATCTCTCCACTTCAGTGTCATAGAACATCCAGACCTCTGTTTGCAGACGGATCAGCTCCGTCTTAGCCGTAGAGTTCCCCTTAATCAGACCTCGGATATGCTCCTGTCTGAGGACCTGGAGAGACAACAACAGAACAGGTTAGAGAAATACTGCTGCGTTATAAATATCTCCAGACAGCTAATTGCACACATAACCAAATTCAAAGCTGCTTTTTTCTGAATAATTACAGATCTGTTTTGAAACATGTACAAAATGCTTGAACCAAGAGTGACACTGGCAACATATGGGGCTTTCAGTTCATTCTTACCACTAGTTGTCTGAAGTCAAGGATGCTCTGCCACTGGCTGCGGAGGTTTCTGAGCGCCTCCTGCCGGCTTCTGGCCTGCTGGTCAAGTTGGATACAACGGTCTCTGATATGATCCCTGGCTGCCGCCTGCATCACACACTGAAGTTCCACCTCTAGAGCCGATCTGACAGCAACACAGAAAAAAAACAAAATTATCTCTTTAAAACAAGTTTTTCCGATTGAGATCAAATTTGCCTTTCATTTGACTATTAGCTGTTCTATTTGTCTGCAACATTTTTTCAGCAAATACAAACCACAAAAATTTCAAGATAGAGACAGAAGACAAGCATTATTCTGGGACAATACACTTGTGGAAATCTCATCAATAAACTCTAAAGTCATCTTACAGTGCCAATGTATCATTGTGGAGCTCATCCCCAGTAGTAGACACCTCCAGTTCAGCCTCCTTCTTGCGGGCCTGCAGCTGGTTTCTGAGCTGCTGGACTCTGGCACGAGTCTGGGCCAGTTCCACCAAACTCTGCTCCACCTCCTCCCAAGCAGCCTGGAACAACAAATATACAATTCCACAAATATATATAGTAAAAGTAAGAATATGCTCTGTGAACTTCCTGAATATTTAACATAGATATATATGTGTGTGTTTGTGTTTCACACCTCTAAAAGGGTCTTAACCGATGGCAACTCATTATCCTCCTCTGCTGACATGTCCAGTAGGTGATTGCTTTCATATCGGAACCTGTAATTAAAATATTTGATAAATACTCTAACACTGAAAACTTTGGAGATTTATCGTCTTAAAAGGAAGAGAGAATATTATAATAATGTTTAAGTTTACTGTAGGGCTGTCACATCCCGTGTCACATCCAGAGAAGTCAGTTTCTCCTCTAGTTCCTTCTGCTCTCTAGAAGCTAAATATTCTAATGCTGAGAGGATGTGGTTTGGAGGATAACCACCTAACAAGTTCTGATGACAAGATAAGCAACAACATGTTAATTCAAAGTGAAAATTAACACACAAGCACTAAAATATCTAACAAGACTGATCAAAATACACCAACCTCCACAGCACTCAGCCAGTACTGAAACACAGCAGTCCTCTGTTCACGAGTCATACTGAGAGGAAACAGAGTGAAGAGTGATTAATTTGAGAAAGAAGAAGTTATTGCTTAACATTTTAAAGACAATTTTTGTAGAGTTCTCAAATACTGTATCCACTGTAGTCCTTACTGTTTGGCAGCAGTGTGTGCAGTCTTCAGTTCACTCTCTTGTAAAGACTGATAGAAGTGGACCCTGTCATCACACAGTTGTCTCACTTCACGCTTAAAAGGAAAAAATAAAAGACATGGGATGAGTTCCTTCAAATAGCATCTGATTTATCATAGGCACTTGCTCTACATTAATCAGATTTGTGTGAATAATTGTTAATAATCAGTTCTGGCATATTTCCTGTACTTAAAACAGTTTTTCACATCAGTGAGCATCTCCACAAGCTGTAGGACTATGAAGTTCCTTTGAAGATAGCACATGGCATTAACATTGTCCATTGCTATTTCCAACCTAAGATGGAATTGTGTCTTGAAAATCTCTCTCTCTTTTACCACTACCTATATAATACCACATATAGTCTGTAATTTACTCTATAGTGAGCAATAAATTGAGATTTCCGACATTCACTAAATCATCAGAGATGTTAAGTCACATAATTGCAGAGCAGATTGTTTTTTTTTTGTTGTCGTTTTTCTTTTTCTTATTTTTAAGCAAAAAGTAGTGGACACACCATGGACAATCGGTGGGTACATATGATTCACTATATGGTAAATGGGAGTGATTTTGGACACTTCATGATTTCTGATTTAGACACGTACTAATGGATGACAGCAATACACTGGCATTATTTTTGACAGATGAAGTGCACTCTAAACTCTACTCAGGAAAATACAGACCATTCAGGCAGCTCTTACCAGAACCTGTGCCTCTGCTGCAGCTTTGGAATTCAGGTTGTCACCATCACTGCCACTGGAGGGCTTATTATCAAACAGCACTTCAACCTCCGCTTTTCTGCAATACACAACACAGTTCTTACTTAGGTTCTGAGGTGTTACAATTCTCCAAATCCACAACTCAATTAGAGTTTTGTTTTTAAGGGTCATATTTTTTTAGCACTGACTTCTGTCATTGTCTCTCTCTCAAGTCTTGATTTGTAAAGATCAACATTGGTTTTATGGCCTGAGAATCGTCATTTACATCTTCTAATTCTTCTTTAAAAAGAAAACTGTAGCTGCAGGTTACCGGTACCGGTCATCTTTGAAGTGCTGTTTTGTGTATTACTCAGACAAACACAAATGCAAATAGGCATGGGTGAAGAGAAAAAAAAATACTGGGAGAGTTCCGGATTTTTTTGATTTTGATCCATTTTCGTTTAAGCTCATTTTGATCAATTTTCAATTTAGAATTGACATTGTGACTCCTCTATTGTTGTATGTTTAGTGTGTGTGTGTGTGTGTGAATGATCCCAGTTGTTCTTTTATGTTACTTAAACGTTCAATATTCTGCCTTACCTTGCCATTTGTTCCAGTGCCTGGCATTGCCCGCTGATCTGTTGTGTGTCATCAGAGAGCACCTTCCGGCCCAACATGCAGCGCTGCCTGAAGGCCTGTAGGAGTAACTCTCTGCGCCGGCTGTCCTCCACCTGGGCCCAGGTATGGCTGATGGACTGTTCTGTTGTAAATAGCAGAGAACACTGGCATGAGACATAATTTTAAATACTGATGAACTATGGAAGCAAAGCATACGAAAAACATATGAGCTGGCTTTTTGGCTTCTGGTAGTGTGGTCTGATCAGATACTCAGTCCTTACTGCCTGTGATGGACTAACCTTGTGCAGCCAAATGTTCCTCTGTTCCACTGATCTGAGAGTCCAGGTGACTGATCTCAGCTCTCAGTTGCTCTATCTTTCTCTGAAGCTCTTTCTGCTTAGCGGCCTCACTCTGGCCCTCAGCCTGCTTCAACTGCACACAGAAATGGCAGATAAAAACACATTTCATTTTATCAGTGGGTTTCTTACTGAAATGAAAAACACGAGATTAATCAAGTACTACATCCAGCAGGTCATTATTAAATGCTAATAAACCACAAGGAAGAAAAGACATTGTAGTCTACCTCTTTGTCTTGAAGAACTTTGTACCTTGAAGATCACAATGTCAAGGAATCTACTGGAAAAGTACTAAACATACAGTGGTCCTAGTAGCTGAGGCAATTTTTTAGGTATGTATAAAACAGTCTAATACACAATTGAGAGGAGAGAGAGTTGGAATAGGATGCAGCATAAAGGTCCTTAGCAATGTTTAAACCAGGGACCACTGGAGCTCCCCAAGACAATACCACATCCTTGGGATGCAATGAGAGGAGAGCTAGGGTGTCCAAGTGCTAGCAGGGAGTATATTGACAGGTCATAAACATCAACAGCAATAAGTACTAATGACTTTCTGTTTCCCAATAAATCTCTCACTGACAATTACAAGACCAACTAATTAACTAAAAGGTTAAGGTACATATGAGGTCACCATGGCTATTGTAAGGACACTAGTTGCTTTAAATTTTTCAATCAGGGCCAGAAAGGATACCACTGGAGATTTCCACGCATTATCCTCACATTCCTGTGAAAACAGAGAAACAGTCAAGAAGATATAGTCCATTATTTCCCCATCTGCCCAGTCAGAGTATACAGAGGGAGATACTGAAGTGTCTCGTAGAGACCAAGCAATTTATCAGATGTCATGATGTCGTTTATTTTGACCAGACAAATACGGGCTGAGTTATTTCTGTTATTTTAACCCCTGGTAGGTTGCAGATCATGAAGGCAATGCAAAGACTAACCTCTGCTGAAAAACGTGTTGGATGATATACTTCCATATTGACTTCCCTGTCCCAACACAGAGCCTGGAAAACAAATAACATTTAGTGTTCAACGCTGCACAGTAAGCATCATTTATGAGGACCTCTACGTTTTTTTATTCAGTAACATTTTGTAAAGAATAGCCGAGCTGACACACACGTTTTAAAATAGCTGTCATTTGGCAGGCTGTCCGGGGGCAGATTGAACTCCTCTGTCGCCCATCGTTTCAGCTCCCGCACCAGATTTCTGTCCGCCATGGATCCTGGCAGAGAACAGACAGTAAACAACTTGTGGCGAGCTAGCTAGCAACACCGACAGAGTGCTACTGTTGTCAGCTAACGAGCATAGTTTGTAAACGCTAATTAAGTTAATTATAAGTTAATCCTAGTACTTACCCTGCTCCCCCGGATAGCGCGTCTTTACATTAATACACGTAAGTTCACAGGGTAATAGATTTTTTTTATCCGAAATACTCAAACTTTTAACTTCCCGCCTATTCACAGTATTTCCGGTTAGCATTTCCGCTGAAGCAGCGCCGCCGCTGGTCGTAGACGGTTGTCATGGAAACACTGTAGCATAAATGTAGTTTTACTAATAGAGAAATTCCTCGTAATAAAAAGAATTAAAAAAAAAAAAACTCCACAATTAACTTTAGATAGCTCTGTCAAGAACTACTTGAATGTGAGGCCAGAAAAAAACAAGAAGATTGTGAAAATGTGTACATTTACACTGCTAAAACCAAAAACCGAATAAATACAATAAAACATTAAAACGCGATTAAATGCATCAAAAATAGCATTTTAGACATTAATTAAGCTAATTAATGAAATGTGACATGGATTGATATATCTGTTTTAACTTGCTTTTGTATTTATATTACCTTTGTATCAATTCCCTTTTATTTACATTCTTTTAATTTTCAATTTTACTAATTTATTCCCCTTTACATTTGTTTGTATATTTATGTATGTATTATTTCTTAATTTCTTATTTCTTATTACTTAATCAATTATTCCACTACTTTTTTATATTCACGGTATTATCAATTTTTGTGAGAATGTTTATGTAGGCACTGTTTCACTAGTATAAATTCATTAAAATTGTAAAATGACCACAGAATATGTGACTGTCAATCAATCAATCAATCAAAATATTGAATTAAATGTTGAAATACACAACATTCAAGCATGTTAAATATTACATCAAGCAGAATTTCAACTCAAAATGAGGATCCTGCTGACAATCCAACATTTTTTTTTCATATAAATGAGATGCATAAACTTCATACAATCATACTTTACAAAATCTAATTAAACAACACAAGTGTGAATAAAAATAAACAGTAATGGTATTTGAATCCCAACAAGAAAAAATATACAGACAGCAGTTCCTCTGTTCCATCTTTTATTTCCTCCTTTACTACAAAGAATCAACCATGTAGTATAGTGTATGTCTAAATGCACAGCATTAGACTTTCTGTCCACAGGAGCAGAAGTGCACAACCACTCTCAGTTTTAGTACTTTACGGATCACAGTAAGCATGGTGCACATACTGTAAAGGCCTTAGTAGGTGATTATGTGTAGTTTTAGTTATAATATGTAATGGCATTTTTCTCCATTGAAGCCACTGCACCATTAAATAAATAAGACTCGAGTTAAACAAAAACTAAAAATGCTCTCTCCACCTGTTAGATTCCCCAACAATGGCAATGGTGTCACAATATTTTTAAGTAAGGCCTATGATTTCTTCAATCCACTTACACGTTTTTTAAAAAGTAAAAAAATGACTACATTCATAATGGGAGCACAAAAGTCAAAAACAATTTCCCAAACAACTGTTAGCATGAAGAAAAAACTTTATCAGTTGCTCTTGCTGCCATTTCGTCTGTGAAAAAATGTCACAGGATGCCTTAGCTTGTACTGTGTGTCCTTAGCACCATGTTGATGAGTGATCCAGTGGTGATGCCACAGTCCACTCCAACTAGAGTTTTAGAGTTTCAGTATGTGCTTGAAGTTACCGTATCCTGGTAAAGAGATTTAAAACTGATACAGATTCCTGAAACAAAAGATAAAGAAACGTAGTTTATTGTTTTGTGGATAATGAGGGAGTTTGTGATTAAAGAATGCTGGTCCCAAAAATTGATTTCTCACCTTTGTTGACCTTGTTTTACTGAATACGTTCCAGAAGCGTAGGGTCTCATCTCCGGCTCCTGTCACTATTGCCTCACCATCCGGGGACATGGCCTAATGTTAAAAGAAAAACAATAATTAATCCACAAAACTGCCAGATGTTCTGGCACATATTGCCAGCTGTTCCATTAACAAGGCAAGCAAGACCACACTCTGATGAGGAAGAAAACTGACCAGGTAGAGCACTCTGTAGGAGTGTCCTGTGAGTTTGGCAACCTGTGTGAGAGCTGGATATTTCCACACCAAGATCTGGTTCTGAGAGTAGCCGTGAGTGCTCACCTGCAAAAAGAGGCAATATTGTAATTCAAAGGAGGGTTTGTGTAAATCACTATTAAGAAATTATACCAAGTTCTGTTAAACACATTAACGTCATTACTGCAAATAGACTTTGCAGACAGACAGTGGTCTCACAATGCATATTTTGCATTGTGTGCCAAAGATATAAAAAGGAAAGAGGCAACACTTCTGTCAGTGCAAACAGGTGCATCTCCCAGTTAAATATGGAAACACTGTAAAGACTTATGCTCTGATTGATAAAAAAAAAAAAACAACACCCCATATGGCATCTTAATTCTGAGAAACACTGGCTCTGAATCAGTGGTTCTCAAACTGTGGGGTGGGCCCCACTGGTGGGGCACAGAGCAGTTGCAGGAGAGGCTTTGATGACAACAGGAAAAACACGGAGTCAAACTACACTGAACGAGTATGATTTATGTAAGGAAAATAAACAAACAAGTCTGATATTGTGTTGATCTTTATTTCAATAAAATTCAAACTATTGTTTTTTATTGCATGCTTTCCCTTTCGGTGTTAATGATTGATTTAAAAAATGTGGTGTGTGGGTGCGAATGTTTCTTAGCTTCATCGGCGGGAGATGTCATAAAAAGTTTGAGAACCACTGCACTAGATAGAGGCAACCAGTTGTTTTGGTTTATAGAGTATTAACTTGGGCTGTGCCCTGAAAGCTGATCAGTCGAATCAGTTGGAGACTCCTCAGTTGACTGAGATTCTTCAAGTCAAGCAGGATTAAACCGATAGAAGCTTACAAAAGCACACTGGGATAGCATTTCAATGAGGAATCATAAATAAAGCCAATCATAAATATATTTTTGTATTAGCTGGCACAAATATCCAGAAGAAAACATGCACTGGTGGTTAACTGATGAGAGAGGGTGAAACCTGAGGTGGTGTGGTTGGTAAACAAATTTAAGCTCTCCTTTTTCATCACAAACAATAAAATGTAGTGTGGAGAGCGGTGACAGAAATGGAGGTTCCTGACAGTGCTTTCAGCCCAGCAGCAGGAGAGATGCTCCGCAGTACACTGGGAATTTTTACCTGAACTATGAGCAGGAGGACACACACTTTTACTTTGTCTGACTGTGTGAAAATCTGATGTTTTCACAGCACAGGTGATAAAAAATAGACATTAAAATGTGAGGTAAGGTAAAACATGGGACTCATGTAGGTTGATATAAGAGTTCAGTCTGGTACTGAACTAAAAAAAAACAAAAAACAAAACAAGGGTTGTTTGCCTGTTGAAGTTTTTAAATCTGTTACAGTGGATGTAGGTTTAGGAATAGACAGGAATTGGGCCAATTAAAAGACAGACTAATGTGAAAGTGGCAAATCTCTGAAAACTGATATAAATGAAGTACAAATGTAAATGGGGAACACATATGCAATTATTTAAGGTTTTACTATACTTAGAAATCATCAATGCCAACCTTTTTTATTTTACAGGCATTGCATTGATGCTTAAAGCGCAGGGATATAATTCTGTTTCTTTGTGTTTTTAGGTTTTTATATGATTCTGTAGCTTCCCAGTACCGTTCCTTATGTATTAAAATGAGAATATTCAAATTTTGGTTGAAGTGCTACGTTTTGGCATCAAAATGCTATTTTCTCAAGCCCGTCTAAAAATGTTTTCCCATATTCCCTGACGTGGGTTTCTGCATGATGAAGTTGCTACATATAAACCTCCTAGGTAAAGGGAGGTGAGGGCATCAGCACTTTAACCTACTTCACTGCTTTTTGCTAACAACCAGAAAAACCTGGAAAAATCAAAGATGGACTGAGCCTTGAAAAATATTCAATTTAGCATCTAATTTTTAATGCGAGTGTTACCTTCATAACAATTGTTTCCTAATAACTTCATAAAATATAGTCAGCAAATCAGTTGTGCACCATCTGTATCTGGAGTCACTCACCAGCTCATTAGCATGTTTGGACCAGGCCAGGTTGCAGACCTGGGAGCCGGTGTCCATACACTGCAGCGGCTGTGAAGTCAGGGTGTTCCAAAATCGGATACAGCGGTCGGCAGTGCCGCCCCCTGAGGCCAGCAGGCCGTGCTGGTGGGGGGACCAGGCGATGGCTTTCACTGCAGCCAGGTGGTCCATGTATGTCTGTACTGGGCTCAGTGAGGAGTGGTTCCAAACCAGCAGCTGGGATGAAAAATAACAACAACATCAATGAATACAGAAATACAGAAAGATAACGGCAGGTTTAACAATGACAATAACCGTACCTTGTTGTCGTTGCCACCAGAAGCGAGCAGCTGATGGTCAGTGCTCCACTTTAAGCCACACACTTCCTGTCTGTGTCCCTGCAGCCGTCTCTCTGACTGGAGCGGAGGGGTCCGCACATCTCTTTGAAGAATCATACGATCACGACTTCCTGATGACAACTGGTCTGCATTCCACGCTAACGCTCCTGCAGACAGACTACAGCTTAATATGGTGGGTACACTCTTGACATTTAACTAAAGCCATATTTGCATGGGACTGGTATCACCTGGGGACCTCAAGCGATTTAGAAATGATCCCCCCATGTCTGTGATGCGAGCAGGTCATTCGCACAGGATAAGCCAAGTCTGTATTTTACACCAATTTACTGACATTATACCCTGGGTGTGATTTCAAGGCTCTGTGTAACACCAACATTTCAGAAGTGGAGCATCTGTTCTTCTGCAGCCACATTCACAAATGGTTGAGTTTTTTTTCCACGTTCTGTCTATTCTACAAGCATAAATACACATTTGCCACTAACTGTCTCTGTTATCGTCACTCATTAGTCATTTTAAACACCAATATAGCCAGTCTCACAGCTGTTAACTGGTGTTCAACGTATTATGAGCTGCAATCAAATTTCATACTTGTTCAGTTGTCTGACAACAGAAAAATGATGTTAAAAGATGTTTTTTTAAATTTACAAGTTATGGGCATGGCAGATTCACACAGGATTGAGATTACGGATGATCTCTGCAATCATTACAAATTACTAGTGGTCCCCAGGAAATACTAGTCCCAGATAGTCTGTCAGGGGACAACAATCAAGAATGTCAAGTATAAATTCACCATTAATGCTTACCAGTTCTAGTTCTTTTGTTTTCAGTTCATTTGTTTTTATTGTGACATGACCATTCCTGTTAATGCACTATTTAAGAACATATTTTGCACAGTAGACTAAAATCTGTTTTTTTTTGTTTAATGAAAAACAGTTGGTATTAGAATTTCAAGTTGAATGTTTTCAACTGATGCTTCGTGCACAATGCTGCCTACAACACTGTATAAAGCGCAAGTTACTTAATTTAATTTAAAACATATAACAGTTTAACAGCACAGGGCTACTGGCACTAACTACAGGTCACTTCTAAACTACGGTGGCTCTGTAGTGTCAGACAGAATGGCCAATAAAAAAAGGCACACTGACTCCCACTGTAAATTTAGGGAACATAACAGTGAACATAGTGAACATAATGCCCCTGAATAAAAAAGTGACTGTGTTGCTGGAGGAATGTTTTAGTGGAAATGTCCTGTTGGTAAAATCATGGTTTGTATTTTTGGAACTATTCACAGAATACATGGGGACTGAGCAGTGCAGGTCTATAACAGTTAATATTATTACTATATTTGAACGTTCTGTTTCTGATCTATTAGGTGTTGAGTACTGAACCATATTGTTTCAGTCTCAAGTATCAATCTGGTATCAATTATGACACTAAATTTGATATTGAAATTTTGCTATCATGACAACACTTATGATAACCCATGTTCAGAGTTTAAACATGGCAGATGTTCTCACCAACTCTGGCTGTGTGTCCTTCCAGGGCAAAGAGTTTCTTCCCAGCACCAGCGTCCCAGATCTGAACATAGCCTTTGTGAGTTCCCACTGCCACCAGGTTACCCTAAAAACACAAAGAATCCTCTCATTAACACAAACAAATTGCACTGTAAGTCCACCATGACAGTTTGAAGGCAGTTATATATGTGCACTCACCCTTTCTGACCATCCTACTGATGTGACTGAGTCACCCTCCACTGATAAATCACACAACCTTGTTACCTGAGGAAAAAACAAATCATTCAAGTCAAACTATTCAAACTCATGTCCCAAAAATTAGTCGTGTGCAAACACTCTGGTGTACCTGGCTGGTGCAGGCACTCCACAGGTAAACACATGTACCCAGCCCGACACTGAGCACGTTGAGAGATGACCAGTCCACCAAGTTCAGGTAAAAGTCGTCCTGCAACTCTGGAGCATCCAGGACTTTAAAAGGGATCTTTGAGATCTTGCGAGTTGGCTTTCTTGGTGAACGCAGCAATTTCTGACTGCAAACAGGAAAGTCAGATATTATGAAACTATTATGGCAAAATGTATAGCTTAATAAGAGATCTAAAAGTAACATTTTGCTTCTACCTTTTGTTGCTGACAGGCGACAGAGAGTAGGGGGAGATGTTGGTGCCGTTGTCTGGTGACGACCTTTTGGTGTTGAGTGAATACTGAAAGGAACACAGTCAAGCAGAAACCCTCATATTCTCTACCAGCTTCATTAAAATAACATGAAGCACTGAAAAAGCTGTACACTGACTGAATAGTGATATTTTACTATTTTATTTTGTTTTTTACCCCCACTCAAGACCCAGAGAGCATAGTGTATGTGTGACTGTTCTGATGTTGTATGATCAATGTTCTCTATAATTCAATATTTAATGTGTAGGAGATGAAATGTTCATACAGTGAAGAGACTTCTTTTCTCTGGGGTTGATGGCTGCAGACGTCTGTCCTCTGTCTGAGGGTCCTGGATCTTTTCTATTCCTGCTCCCAGCAGCTCATTCTTCAGCAAAGCAGAGTAGGCCAGCCCGTCTGCTACACGCACACAAATACAACTTGTAGATGAGCACAAAACTACAATCCTAGATGCACACAACTAAGTAATATACTGTACTAAATAACCTTCATAAAATGTGTTTACCTTTGATATTATCAGAAGAGGCATCCTTTGTTTTTCTGTTCTGACTTGGTGACTTCTCATTTTCCTGAAATCACAAAGAGACTGTCTTTTGTTAGATACACAAATTATCCTCAGATAATTATCAAATTCATCCAAACACATTTTAACACTGAAAATTCTGTAATACACATTGATACTCCTCTTCTCATACAGATAGACTCATCAAAAAATGTATCCGCAAAATGTTCTTACATTGATCCTGTGGAAGTTGATATTCCAGTTTGCTCCCGCTCTGGTCGGAATGAATCTGTCTCCAAGTTTACTGGGTGAGGATAACGGGGAGCCAGTGGGTGGCCGACTGCGCGGACTCAGTGTCAGTTTCTGCAAAACCAACGAATTACCTTTAAGTGTATTTCTTTATTAATTTAATTTAGTTTGGTCACTTTTTTGATCAGTTCATTTATAATCTAACGTGATAGTAACACAAGTTAGGTGTTGATATGACACATTTATATTATTAAAGGAACAGTTCACCCAAAAGTCAAAAATACATATTTCATTCTTATGCTGTTTATCCATCTAGGTTGTTTTGGAGTGAGCTGTCGAGACATCAGCTGCCTTCTCTCAAATAAAATAGAACTAGATGGCACTCGGCTTGTGGTGCTAAAAGTGCCAAAAAATACTTGAAAAATTCAACACCAGCGTCTCTTTCATAAATCATGACCCAGTTACTTCATGGATAACCTTGCTGTGAGCAGTTTCACGCAGGAACTACACCGGCCAACTGTTTCACCATGCAGAGGGAACCGTACATCTACTCAGGGACAAGAGGTTACAGCTCAGCCAACCTCGATGTTTACATTCACACTCATTCATGAGTGATTGCACACTTTCTTATGTGTGGTGATAGGGTTGGTAAATGATAGAAAGAAAGAAGTTCCAACATAAAAGTGGTCAGAACAAGATCTGTGGATTATCTTAAGTAACCAGGTCATGATTTCTGGAAAGAGACATTGTTGTTGAATTTTTCAAATGTATTCTTTTGGCGCTTTGAGCGCCACAAGCCAAGTGCTATCTAGATGGATAAATAGCAAAACAGATAAACAAGGAAAATATGCATTTTTGATTTGGGGGTGAACTGTCCCTTTAAGGAACACATAAAAACAACTAAAAACAGAGAGGAAAAAAGAAAGAAACAACTCACAACAGGGCTCAAGTTGTCATTTTGAATGTTGATTTGACGGAGGAGACGATGTTCATATTCTGGATCCATCCTGATCCCACAGCCCCAGGCTGGGAGGTTGGAGACCTGGCCAACACACAAAAAATAATTTCGCCTGTTCAACTGAAATGCAGTGAGAAGGATAATTAGTTGCCAGCTGTTTTGATAATCAGTGAATCATTTCATTAATTTTTCAAGCATAAAATTCTAACATTTGCTGGTCCCAGCATTATCAATGTGATGGTTTGCTGCTTTTCTTCTAACAAAGAGTCTTTGGTGTTTTAGACTATTAGACGGACAAATAAGCAATTTGATTATGTTTCTTATTGTGAAATTGTGATGAGCATATTGTCATTTTATTTACAATCAAATAAATAATAAACAAATCAATTAACTGTGAAAATAATCTGCAAATTAATCAATGATGAAAATTAGAAAATCAGTCACCGCCCTAGTTATTTAGATTTTATGCTTGTTTTCTGGATCCCACAATGCAAGATTGGAAACATGGCCAAATGATTATGAAGTTTACAGAAAATATGGATTTAAACCCATAAAAACAGAGAGTTAAAAATCATAATTGTCTTTAATATTGATAGAAAATAACAACAACCTTTCTCGTGAAATCTCAAAGCACTTTTTAAAGATATCTAACAGGTCACCTGCTAATTCTGCTTCGCATAATACTCCCTGATTAACTGAGTTATAAACCGAATAATAATGACAGCATGTCAGTTATTGTGTGATCTTAAACTCTTGAACAAATCCAATGCTAGGAGTCAAAACAACATTAACTAACTGTTAATTATTTTACCGCTAGATTAACTTTCGACCAGCTCAAATCAAAGAATGACATTTCCGTTGTTAGTTAGTTAAAAGTCATCAGATATCTTCCTTACAGTCATGTTTATACTAAACAAAAAAAAGGAGAGCTAGCTAATGATAGCGTTAGCTAATTTAGCTGGTGGCTAATTTCATCATATTTGACAGCGTACATACAGCAGCGAGCCAGTCCCTGAACAGCTCCACACGAACGACACACAGGAACAACAGCTCGGCGATATATCAGCTGATATAACGCGATATATACGAAGTAATTCACTCTCAGATGTAATGTAGTGTAGTTTGGCTGAGGTGCAAATGACAGTGCATTGTGGGATTTTTGTCACCGGTGACGTATGCGTGTCAAATCAAAACACGGAAATGCTTTTTTTTCAGAGAACTAACAACTCGGTGAAGAGCAGTGATTAAACATGTCGAGGTTTGAGGGTAAACTTACAAGTGTTTCACAGCCAAGTCAACAGTATCCTATAATCTATCATAACTGTTTTTTTCTCACTCAGTGTAAAAACTTCCTGTGTTTCTAACAGTTGATGTCTTCAGATAGATCATAAAAAAAATGGTACTGTGGCCTAACAGTAAACTGCGAGTAAATGGAGTTCATGAAAATGTTGCTTTTTCTGATGTAGATAAAACCGAAAAACCGTTTAACTTTAACACAAGCGGATATCCTGTTCTGCATGTTACTGTATGGGTGACAGTTCCTTGTCATATCCCAGTACCGAACATAGAGGGCGTCCTAGATCCGTGTTCAGACTCTCCACACCCGGCCACGAGCAGGACTGCACTGCTGTGGTCTATACTCACGTTTGGGGAGTAACAGAGTACATGCAATGGGATTATGTAATCTGGATACAAAAAAGGGTAACTGTATTCCGCTGCAGTCGCAGATACTAAAGATGTAATCAGATTACAGATGCATTTAGTAAAAATGGGGATTATTAGTAGGATAAAAGTTTTAGAATAAAGAACTATAAACTACCATGCACAGTCCACGCACTATTGCCAGGTTATTATCATGGCCTCTAGTGAAAAAATGCTTCACTGGGTGGAAAATTTGCCATATTTTGTATTTAGCTCGATCAATCGATCAATCGGTGACACACAAACAAGGAAAGAACAGCTGGACAAACTAATCAGCCTCACAATGAACATATAACACTTAGAGCTGCAACTATTAATCTATTTTAAATAAACTATTAAATTATTCTGGATGTTTTTTGATAATTAATTAATCACTTTGAGTCATTTCTTTAAAGAAAATAAATTCAAATTCTTTGATTTCAGCCACTAAAATGTGAGGGGTTTTTTTGTTTGTTTGTTTCTTTGCACCTCTCTGATAGTAAATTTTTGAGTTGTGGACAAAAAAAGACAATTGAGGACATCATCTTGGACTTTATAGACATTTTTCACAATTTTCTGACATATCATGGACCAAACAACTAATCAGTTAATTGAGAAAATAATAATTCATTCAGTTAATCAATAATGAAAGTAATCGTTAGTTGCAGCCTGAAACCACTATATTAGGCTAAACAAGTTCATCATATACATTACTGACAAGTAGGCCAAAAAGTAGCAATACTTAAGTGTAAAATACTGTGTTACAAGTATAAAGTTAGTGTTGCAAGTCTGTAAGAACCATCATCACACTGAAGTACCAAAATGTGCACTAGAGTGATATATGACTCATAAATATCTCAGTATTTGTAGGCTATTCTACAATATACGATATATTTAGTTTTCTCTAGAATAACATACTGTGATTTTATGAGTTTTTTATGAATGAGCAAGAAGGCAATCGCAAATAATATAACAGCTGCAACAGTATGGTAAGTTCAGAAAATTACATGACTTTACTTTAAAGAAGCCTTTAAAATCAGGAACACTTGTGCCATACCACAATATAACAATATTGATATATCATATATCATATATTTATATCCTGCAGGATAGCTTAACATACAATAATACACCATATTATTAGTTTATTTCTATTTTATGTTGGTAAAGTAAATCTGCAAAGTAACTAGTAACTTATGTTATCAAATAAATGTAGTGCAGTAAAAAGTACAATATTTGCCTCCAAATGGTAGTGGAGTATAAAGTTGCACAAAATGGAGATACTCAAGTGTAAGTCAGCTACCTCAAAATTTCATTTAAGTTCAGTATTTGAGTAAAGGTACTTTCTAGAGCCGAAACATCATTTGAATAAAAGAATCGGATTTACATATTGAGCCAAGGCTTTTTTCTGAATTGACTTATTTTAACAATTGCTCCCTCCATCCTTGCCTACAGTCTGACAAACACATATTTCTCTTATGCTACAAACGAAACACGAGCCTTGAAATACATTGATGTCTGTGAGAATTCAAGACACAAATAACGACAGCACATCTAAAGAATAAATGGATAAAATAAATCACATGGAAATTCAATTTTAGTGCCAAAAACAGTAACTAATATCCCCAAAGGACAGATTCCCCTTGTCCAGTACAGAACACGTTTCCTGTAGCCTGCAGTGTAATGCCTTGCTCCAGGACACTTCAATGATGCCTCCTGATTGTGGGATTAAAGAGTCACTCCATGGGACAGGCTCAGGCTTGTTCTTTGTCCAAAATTCCCAGTAAAAAAAAGAAGAGAAGACGGTGAAATCACGACTGCTGTGCAGGCTTGTGATGAAACAGTTGGTAATCTAATCAGGCGTGAAGCCTTGTTTTGGTTCATGACAGTTCAGATGTATTTTTAGATCTGATGGCCTCCTATTTTAGATTATTCTGCAACAACAGGATTATAAATTCATAACGTGCATGTTTGTGTCTGCAGTTCATGTTTTGAGTTCATTTACATGTTTTGTTCCCATCTCAAAACACTGCTGAATGTACTCCTCTGTCACCGCCCTGTTCCATACAATAATGTATTCTCTGAAGTGCACTGCTAATGAGCATGTAGCTGTAACAAAAGACTGAGCACTATGCCTTTTATGCTGGCAAGTGTAGTGATAATAATCACACACTGAGCACACAGTGGGCCCCATGTGAACTTCGCTGTGTGCTTTCTGGTGAGTGAGCCAATAGAAATTTACCACATCAGACACACAACATAGCTCCACAAGTGTGAAGGAAGCACCCCCCTCTCTCTCCTTCTCTGTCTATCTGTCTGTCTGTCTCTCTGGCAGACACACCCACACAACACTGGCGCCAACAAGCAAATCCCCTGCTTCCACCCCCCACCCCCGCCCCCCCTTAACTGACCTCTAATTATGTCATGCGAAAAAGCTGTGTCCCATTGAAAAGCTCTCTTAATCAAACCCAATTAATTCCGCTATTTTCCCTTATTGTCCTTTGCAAGGAACGCGTCTTTCCAATAAGACTGTTAACTCCAGCCGTGGCCCTTTCAGATCTACTGGGGTGCAGGAGCGAAATAATAGACTGCACAATTAATCAATTAGTCATTAGGGACTCAGTTGCTCTTAATGAACACAGTAACTGTGGAGTAGAGGTGAGTCAGGGCTTCTTTTCATATTTGCCTTTAACTCTGAAGCTTGACAGCTTCATTTCTGAGTGACCTTTACAGACAACAAGGAAAACATGAAAATGTTAGACCTGATCACCTTTATGATTTTCTTGCCTTACAGGCCACCGGTAATCTCTTAACTTACTTGCGGAGTCGTCTGGGGGCTCGTCCATGTTAAGTCTTAAGTCTTGGTAAGCAAGTTGAATCAGATTAACAGAGAACAGACTAACTTCCAAATAAAATAAACTAAAAATAGATTGAGATTTTGCATAATAGAGAAGAGCCATCAATCCATCCTGTTGTTAAACCAAAATCTGTCTGCTGCTGATTGAGATTTGAATCCAGAGGATATAATAATTTATAATAATGAAGTGATAACATATGACTGTTTGTGTTTTGTATGTTTAATCTGTGTGTGTTATCTCAGTGGAAGTTACTAATTACAACTAATTAAATGACTGTAATTGTCATTTGTTGAAGGTATTTGGACTTCCCACCCTGGGTGTGACATCAGAGGAAAATGGCCGCTGTGTGAATATGGTGAATTCTGATGTCAGATGAATTCTACAGTCCAGGCCATGGGTGCAGGAATAGCTAAGTATGTAGGGTTTGTATTTACCACATATATGATGTACACAAGGTCAAGACTGAACCTGCATGTTTGTGACATAAGTCTGTCTCCGCCCTCATTAATTTGCTTCTCTGGATTTGATTACTTCTCCTGCTTGCAGGTGAAAGAAAGGCCTTTTATTGGTAATGTTTAAACACTAATCACGTCATCATTGTGTGAAGAGACAGATTGATTCTCAGATTTATTATCCGAAGTGCCAGGTCAGGAGGATTAAAGGCTGTGTTCCTGTGTCTTAACACCACAAGACTCAGGATTTTTTGCATCTTATGATTTATTATTTGACATCAAGCAGTATGTGTACAGATTGATTTTCTGCACAATCTAGATGTTCAGATTAGATTATGTTTTGGATGAGCGCATATGTAATGCTGTTACAAAATAGATGCATCACCCAGGAACAAAGTTGACATCATAAATTCATGCTCATGGAGAGTTGTCTTCTTCTGTACTATTGGCACTGCCTGCACATATGTTCAATAAAATAAGTATATTTTTGAGCAGTTAAGAGGAAAGGTAGAGGATAACTTCTACACAAGAGCAGCTAAAATCTTGTCTCACATTTTTATAAATTTGAGATTTTTCGAAGTAGAGAACAACTCTCCAGCACAACTTTCTTCCTCTGTGTTGATCTGCCGCTGCTCTTTTTCCCATGCTTTTCTTTGTGCCACTCACTCCGGCTAAACGCATGCCTACCCCGGCCCCTGGCTGTGGCTGTAGCCCCGACCCGGCCCCAGCTGAGCAGTGCCAAGCTGTCCAGAAGTTAGTTAGTGTCTGCTCAGGCCCGGCTCGGCTCGGCCCGGCCCGGGTACTAATCCTCGGGCTGTCAGAGGACCCCGCTCTGAACTCATCCTGCAACACAGGAAAACGCTCTAACTGGGGGATTTTCTACATCATTAACTCTGATGAGCACCCAGCCCTCCCTCCCCTCCGTTCTTCCTCTCCACTCTTACTCCCTCTGTCTCTCCCTCCCTCTCTCTAACTCCCACACTTTTCTCCTGCTTAATGTCTTTCTTAATGTTTGTCTTTCTCCTTTCTCCCACTCCGACTTCCTCACATTCTCTCTCTCTCCTGTCATCCTTTCTTCTCCAAAGCATTTCTTTTCCTTTTTCATCCATTCAGCATAATGTTTGTTCAGCTCATTGAGATGCAATAAACAAAAGTCATCATGCAAAAGGAGTGAAAGTGCTTAAATTCTCTCTATCTTCCATGTGCACAGGTTACACTATATGCAGAGTAAAATGCCAGAGATTTGACTCCAAACATATTTTGTTCTTTTCTTTTTCTATCTATATATTCTTTACAGGTTTTGTTCCATATCATCTGCAAGCCCCAATTTGTATATTTCATGAATTACCAATACTTTTGAGTTACAGAGCCAACCATCTGATTTATGAGAAATTAATACCTTTGAAATCTTTCAAAACCTCAGTGGCTCATTTAACAAAACATGGGGCCTCATTTATAAAAATGTGCTTGGATTTATATTTGAACTCAGTCTTAAGCTCATTTCCAAGTGTGTGTTTACATCTAATTCACAAAAGGTAATGGGCATAAAAAAAAAACTTGCTTATTTTTTCAAGAATCCTTCCTCATAACGTAATGCAACGTTTTTGTAATGAAAAAATATTTTCTCGGCTGCTCCAGAAACACAACTCCACAAGTATTTTTTCTTAATCCAAATAGCAGGAAATTTCCTATGTCCTAACCTTTTTTTGTTAAACATACAGACAATACACATTTTTGCAAGGACATAAGTTTCTTTCAACATCGGAGGGGACAGATATTAAATAGGGAGTCCTCCTCCAGGAAATCTTCACACTTCATGTCCTGCCTTCAGGTGATTTTCTATGTTCTATGTTACCAGTTTGTGCCTTTTCTGCATCAATTTTTGGTAGAAAAGTCTTTATTTATCATGTTTGTCAAATCCTGGGATTTGAATCCAGGACCTCTCGCATATTTTTTTCACATTTTTAAAGAGGTTTTGAGGATTTCAGGAAATGCCTGCAGAACAGTGGTAAGTGTTGTTAAATATCCTTCTGCATTTGTAAAATATCAACAAGTATTTATTTTTGTGAAAATCAGATGCTTTGCCGTGTGACTCGGATATAATGATAGTCCAACAACACGCCGCTGGAGTGTAATGCCGTGTCTAAAGAGTTCAGGACATGTTTAGAAACAACATTTCTCTGTTTCATCCACTGGCCTACCCATATGGCCCGTGCAGTGAGGTCCATCCAGGCCTCCATCTGTCCAAGAAAGTGATTCACACGCTGAGGAGGCCAGCTAGTGCTGCGGCACCGGTCCCTCTGTGAACATGTGTTGCAGCGGCTGAGCCTGCCGGCCTGACTGCCTGCCTGGGGGCAATTAGGGGAGCCGAGCCCTGCGGTCAGAGGCCCCCCTGGGAAGCCCTGATTGATTGGAGTCTCATCTTCCTAACAGGCTGGCACCCTGCCACCAAACCATGGAACAGCAGAGAGGATTGGGAGGGGTAAAAAAAAAAAGAGAGAGAGAGAAAGAGGTCTTGTATGACAGAGAGAGACGGGGCACAAGTGTTGGAGGAAAAGAAAGAAAAATGTCTCTGCCCATGTATGTCAGATGATAACGATTATGCTGTAGTAATCTTGGACTGCTCTTTAGACTTACTGGGGTAAAAAAAAGAAAAAAATACAGTGACTGTGTGGGAATGAGTGCACAGGTCAACATGAAAGCACTGCGGTGAGATATTCTACCAAACTATATTTATTTTCAGTAGATCTTCATTCTTTTCCAGAGTATGGACATCCAGACAAAATCAAAAAGAAAGAAAACAATGAAATCACTAGGACAGATAAAACTAGGACATGTAAGAAACAAAACAGCCATACAAGAAAAATATCCTGTACATTTCCACATAAAAAAAATCTAAAACTGTCAAACGTCTAGTGCATTTTTGTCCATTATCTAACCTTTGGCTTGTTCTTGGTCCAAAAAGACATTAATGTGACTATCTAAAGAAGCTCTTATTGTGGAAAGTAATCCAGTGAGGTCCTGGCATTGTCCAGTAGGGAGTCTAAACATCACTAACCAACAACATTTATTAAACTACATGAGGATAAATGACAAGCAGCAGGTGTAAAACCGTGTTTTTCCCTCTATGAGCAGTGCAGCAATGGATTTTAAGATGAACCATAAGCTAATATTGTCGTTGTTCTTGCTGTGGTTGTAACTATAGTCAGTGTGGATGCACAACTGTCACATCATATTAAAGTGAAATATCACAATCATACAATGGGCAGTTATGAGTAAAAAAAATGTCCTCCTTTTTTAAAATAAAATATAAACAAAAAAAAGGAGACTGAAATTGCACTTTAAGATGAAGGACTTCTCTCCTTCGTGTTCCATAATAAAGTCATAAAAAGTTAACATATAGGGTTACCGATAAACTTTTTAGCCTGTAGCTTCCAGATTCAGTTATGTAAGATGCTGTTGCTAAAATATCTCAATATCAAATACAAATCTGCTTAGCTCTACTGTCCATATGAAACACCTGTGGTTAGGTTTGATCTTCACCAATAGAGTGAAGTTAGACTGAGTTTCACCAATAAAGATTCATTTAAGATTAGTTCTTATCAAAGTTTAGCAAAACTAGGTTTAAAATGAGTAAATCAGGAGTTAAAATTCAGCCGACCTCTGCTGCACAATATAAAACTAATTTCAGCTGAGTAAATCCAAGTTTGGTGATGTAAACTGAAATGAAATAGTTTAATCTGTATGGACATGGTTGCTTACTCAAATCAAACTAAATAAATAAAAATAAATTTGTGTTCTGTTGGGACCTAGTAAGTATAAAAGAGAGGGGGAAATATTAACTTTTGGCTGCTCTGCATTACTTAACAAAATGGTGCAGTGCTTGCTAGCTAGCTAAAAAGTTTTTTTTGTTTGTTTTAATCTGTGTTTAAAAGCTAAATAAAAACAACAAAAATATGTTATATTGTTTGCCAGCTAGCTAAAAAGTTAACAAAATATTACACTGGTTGTTGTGTAGCTACAAAGCTAACAAAACATTTCACTGATTGCTAGGTGACTAAAAAGTTGGTTAGCCTAGTTAGCCTACTCATGATAGTTTAGCAGGGTGTTATTTTGCTTTTTAAAAGTTAAACATCCTCAAGTGTAAGTTTGAAGTTAGTACTGGATAACATTTTAAATTGTTATGGTAAACACTAAACTGAGGTTTAAATAGAGGTTAAATCCAATCTTTTGTTTAATTTCAAACTAGTTCAAAAGTTTGGTGCAAGATAAATTAAGGTTAAACCATGATTTAATTGGGGTTAAAAATTGATCCTCGTTGGTGCAACCCAGCCTTAGAGCTTGACTCTCTAACAGATGGTAAAAGACCAATATTGTGTCACTAATGACCATAGCAGCTACGATCCATGTTTCTCCTCTTTTGATTGAGAGAGAAAAAAAAAACTTCCATGACAAAATGGTTACAAGGGCCTATTTAGTGCAGCCTCCCCCTCCCCTTCAATTTCAGACAAAGAGGATACACTTGGATCAATTGTGCCGAACAAAGACTAAACTATGTGGGGTGACGCATCACACAGGGCTCTTTCTGCTGCCCTGCACGTACACGCAGCCACCCAACACTGAGCTGCCAACAGGTTTTCTCCTCCAACAGCCACTCAAGCAAAAAGAGGGTTACTCTGCTCACTAATCTTCCTTACATCCTTCCTTCCTCCCTCGCTTCCTTCTTTAAAGCATCTCAGAACAAATCAGAATTATAATTGTGCAGAATTATTTTTGGTATATTCTCGGCCCTGGTCCACGGAAGGTGTCGTCAAATCTCTGACTGTGCTACACTTTCCCGCCAAACAATTATCTACTTTACAGTTTGTGACCCCATATTGAGAGAATGGCCTCTCCCTCTATATTTAAAACAATGACAGTAGGCGTCATCTGCCTCCAGTCATAACCAGGTGTCTAACCTATGGCCTCAAATATCTAAACTGGGCTGCCTCTAGTAAGCAACTTAAACCATGCTATACCTGGGAGATTAGCTGAAAACCAGTTACACCAGTTAGTTTGACAGATTAGTGAGACATACATTTATTTATTTTCGGGCAGTGTTGGCCCAAAGCCTGGGACCGGAAGGTCGCCTGTTCAATCCCCTGACCGGCAGGATAAATCTGGAAAGTGAAAGGCAGCACTTGCCCCTCCCTCATTACCACCACTGAGGCGCCCTTGAGCAAGGCCCTTAACCCCAACCGCTCCAGTAGAGCTGCTCAGTGGCCGGCAGATAAGACTGTGAATGTATTGGGCAGCTTCCAGGTGTGAATGTGCAACTGTGTGAATGTGATCAGGGCATTCCTGCAAAAGAGAGCATCGCTCTCAGTGTACCTACCCTGAATAAATAAAGGTAAAAAAAAAAAAACTTTTTATGTGTCTTTACATAGCTGCGCTCATGTTGAACTGAGACTGGACTTTCATTCACAAAATAGTCTGACCCTCTGATTAGCTGAACCATGAAAATGCGACAATTGGATTAATTAGTAAAAAACAAACTGAGTGAAAAAAAAGAATGGAAAAAGGAGACTCAAGTTTGATGGTTGATGAGATAACAGAAATAGATGAGAACAATAATAATCCACATATTTAGGTGATTTTCATGTTAGCATGTCTTAAATCCCTGTTCTTGAACAACTGTTCCCTGACACAAGCTGTCGCGAGGGCCATATAAACTTATATAGGTATTAAAGGGATAGTTCAGATAATTTCAGGTGGGGTTGTATGAGGCACTTAACCTAAGTCAGTGTATTAACCACAGTAGATACTGATTGGCATGCTACCAGTTTGGAGAAGCAGCAGGAAGCTCAGCAATGTACTGCTGTGCACAGGATCAGCATGAAAACATTTTTATCCACTTAAAAAAAAAGTCAATATCAGGTAAGTGTACGAGACATTTAGAATTTTTTCTCCACTCCACTTTGCCATCAGCCGTTTCAAAGGGAAAACTGGTATTATATAAGCCAAATACCCCTCTCTGTAAACCAACCAGGCTACAGAGGCAAAATGAATAATTTCATCTTGCAGAATATGGGAGTTGCTTCGATCTGACAGTTTGTGTTATTGTGTGAGTTGTGTGACAAACTAACAAGATTAACTAGACTGAGGCAACAGTAGACCAGCAACTCTTGTGTTTTGCGAGTCATATAATGACAGTTTCCTGTCAGAAAAGGCTGTACGATGGAGAAGTTAGGCTGTGAAAAGATGAACATACACTCAAACTGATGCTGTTTTTCACCATCACCATCTCCTGTAGACTGACTGTGGATAAGCACCTCAAACAATCAGAACTACCCCTTTAAAGGGAAGCATGCTTGTAAAGATGATCTGTAATAAAAAAAAAAAGTGGCTGATAAGGAAAGAAACTTCCTTGGTTTTGGGGTGCAAGTCGCAATTAGAGCAATGGTCACCAACAAGAGGTTTGCTATTACAGCTCCTAAGGCAACACTTAACACTTAGAGATTGAGGGTAAACAGATGTTTGGGAGATTGGTGGTTTAAAATTAACAGTTTAACAAGACTGTAGAGTTCACTTGTTGTTTCATGTCCTTGAGATGAAGAGAAAATTTTAAAAATGTAAAAGAAAGTTTAAAAAAAAAAAGTCCTAAAATCCACCGTTTTCACAGTTCAAAATCCATTTCTTTGCTCTGTGGCTAACAGACATATCACTGTCATTTTCCAACATTTTACTCGGTATCTGTTATGCCAAGAAACAACTCCAACATCTCCCTTTCCAGTGTCATTCACATGGGTTGCCAGATCTGTTAGTCACATGGGTTGCCAGATCTGGTAGTCACATGGGTTGCCAGGTCTTGTCCATAGACTGGATGTGTTCCTTGGCTTTCATTCTCAGTGCAGCGATACTCGAGCTGCGCTGGTCCACGTCCTCCAGAGGGTGTTTATCAGGATACGGTGCCGGACACTGGTAGGGAGGAGGAGCCATACTCTGCATCCCCTGGCCCATGGACGAGTGAGGATGAGAGTGAGGATGAGGATGAGAGTGAGGATGAGGATGAGGATGAGAATGAGGATGGGGATGAGGATGGGGATGAGCAGTGGAGTTGAGGAAGCTGTGGCTGGGGTAGCTGGGCTGGATCCCTTGAGCTGGACCCATGAAACCCGGGATGCTGTGGACCGGCGTGGCACTGGACAGAGGAGAGGACAGCCAGGGGTCCAAGGGCAGGGAGTTGGTCATGGGACCCATGCTGGTGTGAACCGGCGCCGGACGGTTAAAGGACAGCATGGGTGAGTCGTGGAGCTTCATGGTGCTGGCGTCCATTTTTTCCTGCCGGCGCCATTTAGCTCTGCGGTTCTGGAACCAGACCTGCGGGACAAAATCAAAGCATCATGAAGTTTACCTGAACATGAGGGACAGACGTGTATAATCCAGCTTTTTTTTTTTTTATCTCACCCTGATTGTTTGGACAGTTTGTTTGGATTTCTTGGGGCTACAAGCCATGCATGGATTCATGTGGTGACCCATGAGAAGTGAGATCCAACTGGGATTAAAACATGCATGGAAATTAATTTGTTGTTTGATGGTCAGTATGCAGGTGTTACTATTTTTTCCAGCAGACTTGCAACCACACATACATATAATTATCATTAATTTTAAGGCAAATGCTATTAGCATGCAGGCGTTTGTCACCAACTATGCTATTTACACCCTGGGTGGAATAGCCAGTGTGGCTGTTTACACTCCATAACCAACACTGCTATGTGCACTCGGGTTGTAAATAGCAAATGTGCTTATTTGACGCACCATAATCTTTTCCTAAACCAAGCATTTTGTTGCCTATACCTAACCAATCTGTGACTTAAAACTGAAAGTGAAATACATCCACTAAGTCTAAAATGTAAAGAAATAAATAACTAAATAACACTGACTTCTAGTCAGTGCCCCTCTGCCTGGGGGTCCCTTTTCAGATTAATTCATTTATTATATTGAAGTCTCAGACCAGACTTATTAAAGTTCTTTTTATTAGGTTTATTATTTACATTTCTAATATCTGACTGACACATTTCTCTTGTGGTGTTCTTTCACATAACTAAGAAGTGTGAAAAATAATAGGCTGTATGTATAATTTGCATACACATTACATATATAATATATAATTTCTCTTTTGTGGCTGAGAAAAAAATGAGAACCTCTGCTTTAAACTGTCATTTTGTCTGACATTTGGCCATTTTGTCCATCTAAAGAATCTAGCATCCTGTTTAAAGTCTGCACCTTCTTGTCTTTACAACTCCAGATGACGTCAGCATTGTGTGTTCTAACACTTGGAAACACAAACTCTGCTTGCATAATTATTTAGTGCAATCTTATCACCTACTAACTACTACTGGCTACTAACGAGCCAAAGGTCAAAGGCTTAGCGTCTGTCCTCAAGAGCACCCCAGTATGTGGGAACACACCAGGTCTTAAGGTTACATGTCAGCTTCTGATGTATTTTACTGATGTAATGTGTATTAAAGGGCCAGCAAAAAAATAAAAACCAAAACAAACATGACCGCTGCAGACCATGAATACTTACTTATGTAAACAAAATATATTTGGCTTTATTAATGACTTAACTGACACATTTCTGATGTCAAAGTGATGTTAATTGTTGTAACTACAGTATGTCTCATGTTGTTGCCTATGATGTGGTGCATCCTCTCACCTGAACTCGGACCTCCGGGAGGTTCACCTTCATGGCGAGCTCCTCGCGGCTGTACACATCTGGGTAGTGCGACTTCTCAAAGGCACGCTCCAGCTCATGCAGCTGGTAGGTGGTGAAGGTGGTGCGGTTGCGCCTGTGCTTCTTCTTGGGCTGATCGTCCTTGCATGGCTCTGGAGACTTGCCTTCATCACTCTCCACACTCTTCCTCAGCTCACTCAGTTCCTCATCACACTTGTTTGTGAATAATCCAGTATCTGTTCAGAAAAGAAAAAAAGCAGATTTTTAAATAGGTTTTCATAGTTTTTTGTATTAATATATGTTAAATATGAGCTAACATTTAGAGGAAAAACAAAAGCAGGATGGTAAGTTGAGACGAAGAATGTAGTTTCCACTTTCCAGTAGAGCAGACATTAGTTTGACACCTGCAACAATAGGCTACTGTAGGTCAGTGAAGCAAGCAATCCCCTGAACTTCAATGAAGCTCAAAAACATTCCTAATCGGATTTAGAAAAGTTGCTTCCAGTGTTTATCTACTCCAAAAGTAAACTGTCCTCAGAAAGATGTTTGGAAACAGGAATGTTCTCTTTCTTTTTATGGACTGAACTGCAAATCACATCGTTTCCACTGCATCCTGTACATTACTTAACAGTATTTACTACTGAAAGAGGGCTGCAATACCACTCTCAGTTCATTCCCACAATACTATTGGTTATGATTATATCAGTAGCCATAAAAATATATTTAACACATCCATGTCAGTGTTAACACCAGAGAAATAGATATGACATTATACTGCACAATGAAGTCTTTGACAGAGTCAAGAGAGGACCGTTGGGTGAATTAGTAGCCAGCAAGTAATTGAATTAAACAAAGTACAAAGATGATGTTCCGGCAATCAGATCAGTCGCTCTCATGACGCAGCTTCTCTAGAAGAGTTCATGTCTGCCACGATCAAACCTGAATCTGGAAACACACGCCATTCAGATTGTGTCAGAGAGGTTGTCGATAACAGAATGCAGATTAAACTGACTTTTAAAGACTTTCTTCATAAAAGAATTAGATATTGCAATGCAATTTTGTGTGAAGTGCAAATTTGACATCCTAGTATGTTGTACATCAAAACAATTACTTGGTCCTGAGTTGTCCCACAAATACTAAAGCAAAAATTCTAAATGTGGAATTAAATAGTAAATATGAATCAACATAATTAATTATAAAGTAGGTGGACTTCTGGGGAAGTAGATTTTAAACCTGTAATATCAGATTTGTTTGGCCATCTGGGGAATGCAGCAAAAAGTTGTGATCAAAACACTGACATTTTTTTATGTATCATACCTTTTTCAAGTTTAGATGAAATGAAAAAGGCCTTTTAACCCTTTTAGATCACATCCCTCGTCACATTGTGGTCATATTTAAGAATACATGACAAAAAATATAAAGAAAATTGTATTCCTGTGTCAATATCCGATCATGTTTTACAAATTAGATAGATACTAGATACTCCCAAAATGCTGTTTCATCTGAAGTTTAAGCTAACATGCCAAACTTAACATCAAATAGTTGCTTTATCACGCATCCAACAGTTATGGAGGAACATCATTATTCATTTGGAGTCGTGTTTCCAGCCTCCTGATAGATGTGAGTCCAATATTATTCATTCTTTTTAGCTCTGTTTTTGGTCTCCACCATCTCCTGAGGGAAATATTTCGCCGGCCAACATCTTTACTCTGCTTGTTGCTAACTGTGCCTGTCTGCAGTTTGGTGCTTGGCACGTAGTGGCTTGTAGGTTTTTCACTGAAAACAACTGCTTGCTGCAGCCAGTGACATATATAAAGATGGACGACACGTAACAACAGTATCTCGATCGCACCCTGGTGGCTGGCTGCAGTATAGGTAAAACCCTGCACCCTCCATGTTAGCAGATGGGACACAGGCCAAATTCAAATAAATTTTTTCCGAAAGACAGTTTCTGTTATTTGAGGTATAACTTATACCGATGTGTGTTTAAGTGCTCTTTTATCTGATATGTTTGATTTTAATTAGTTATTTGATGCTATAAAAGGGGGCGTTTGCGTAATTTCATGATTGACTGTCAGCTGGGTGTATGGGTGTCACCTCAATACAGCGGCACCAGCCCTGATCACTACTGCACAGATCCTGGTTCCAAACAATGTCACCAGCGCAAGATGGCAGCACTCATATTCAGGATGCTGTGGCATTTTTTTGTTTGTATTAACATTTGCAGTTTTGTAAAGGAGAAAGTGGAGATGTGTTTTCCATCTTTACGTATGGTCAATGCCTGCAGCCAAAACTTACTATAAAACTCCATAAAGGTGATGAAAGCTGCATATTCAAGCTGCACTGATAATCTTTTTAGGTTCGTCAACTACAGTTCGTGACCACTTTTGCATTCTCATATGGTTTTTCAAATCATTGCTTGATACATTGCCAGAGTAAAAATATTGATTTTAGCTGGTTTAATTTACCGCTTTTATGTCAAATAAGTGTTTCTAAAGTCAAGAATGAACCTTAATGCTTCACAAATATCAATGTTGACAGTCCACCTGTCACTGCTTCAGTAAAACAACTGACAGTATCCAAATGTAAATGTGAGCATGTCTCTGTGACTGAGACGTGTTGATGGAGATAAAGGAGGGGGTCATTGTGGTCTTTCAACTGGCAAACGGGAGCAGAGAGGCAAACGCAAAGCAGGATTTTTAGGGGTTCATTTATCCACCTCTCATTAAGCAGCTATGACAAAGGCCAGGCTCTGACAAAGGCAGAGGTCAGGTCTGGTTCAGTGACCAGCTCTTGGCCTGTCAGACCATCACAGCCGCTGGTCTGAAGGCTGCCCACTGTTTATCAGCCAGCAGAACATCTCAGCACGGAGACAGAGAGGGAGGGGGGCAACTGACACCAAACACAGAAAAGTTGCTCATTCAGGGGGAACCGGACTGACTTCACAGGGTAGTTACACACAAAAGAGTGATGTCATTGGTGTTGATGTACGTTAATCAAGAGAAACAAACGTCCTCCTGGATTATAATCATTTTTCAGGACAGGATATACCCATCTCCAGTTCATTTGTGTTTCTGCCCCAAAATCACCAACCACCTGCCAGATCCTGCATGTGAAAATAGCTTCAGATTAAATGTGATGAATTTGACTTCTCAGAGACGGTACGATAACAATAACAACCCGAATGAACTACTGTACAATCTAATCTGCGCGCAAGAGAAGATTAGGGGAATTCCACAAGGGGATGGGATTGGGCTTGGGGACATAAACCCCCTACACCATCTTGTTCTGTGATTTATCTCTCAATCTCAGCCCACACAGCTCACACAGTTAATGCAACAGGCTCTGCATGGCAACAGTGACTGTGAATAAACATATAAGTGGTTTTAAATGGATGCAAACTGCACAGAAATGCTACATGGCGTTTGAAATATAGTAAAACTGCCCAATTTAAAGAAGCCAGAGGCCATATTACAGAAAGTCTTAAGTAATAGAAAGATAGGAAGGATTTTTCCCAATTTGCTATTACAGATCAATCATAACTAACTTTAGGACGCTTACCTTTTCTTACTTCATCCTATCTTGTCTCAGGTTAGTAAATCCTAAGTACTCAATTCAACACGGCTGATCAACTTTTATGTGTGTCACCTAAAAACCAACACTACTTTTTTTTCATCTATCTGAGCCAAACAACTTTGTAACAGCTGGGTTTTAAAAATTAAAATAAAATACCTAAACGCTCATTCAAACATACGCAAAATGGAAAAAACGATATGCACTTAACTTCAAGACAGATAAGTTGGAGGTTTTGGTAAAACCCTTAAAGAAAACTTAAGAAATAGGAAATTTACAACAATTCTAACTTGGGGAGATAAAAGAAAGAGAGAGGGCAAAGATGGCAGAAACAGTCTCCACCATATCTATCATGTGTAAAAGCAAGAAAAAAAACAGACATACAGATTAAACAAGTTAGCTAACACTACCATCACCTACTGCTAGCAATACTGCCATAGCTGCTGTGGGGGGAAATACTTTTATATTATTCATATCATTTGTTTATTTTGCTTTTTGTTTTTATGGTATCTTAAATGCACTTGTAATATTATTTTAACATTTTATTTTAATGTATTTCTATGCTCCTGTAAAGTACTTTGAATTGCCTTGTGTCTGAATGGCCCTACATACATAAACTTGCTTTGCCTAACTACCGTTAGCAACTGTTAGCCAACAATGCTGTAGCTGAACACTACCGTTAGCTACTGTTAGCTAACCATTAGCTACCATTAGCTAACACTACCATTAACTATTGTTAACTAGTTAGTAAGTTAGCCATTAGCTACTATTAGCTAACACTGCCATAGCTACTTTTGGGGAACACTATTGTTAGCTACTGTTCGCTAACACTTCCGTCAGCTGTTAGCTAACAGTGCTGTTGCCACTGTTAGGGAACACTAGTGTTAGAAGCTGTTGGCTAACCTACCTGTTAGCTACTATAAGCAAGTGCTACTATTAGCTACTGTTAGCTAGTTAGTAAGTTATCCAAGTCATAAAGGTTCAAATAATGAAACAAAAAAAAAAACATAATAATGCATTTCATAGGTGATTTGTCCACAGAAACCTGGCTGCAGTTTTAAACACAGAAAAACAGAACTGATCTCAACACTCTGTCTCTTCATTTTGGGGTCTTTAATAATTGACGTGATATTATACTAAAATGATGCTCCATCATTTGTTTATGTAAACCTTTTTCATTGCAGTTTTTAAACTTACAGGCCTACAGTTCAAATTTGCCAACATACAAATAATTAACGCGATATTTAATAATAAATGTTTGGTGGATGTTTTTGTTTTACAGCTACTACTGTGTGATCTCTTTTTAAGTGGCTATTTGAGTCAGAAAAGTTTTAGAAGTATGTCTTTTTTAGTTATACATGCTCTTTGATATGCTTCTCTATCTTATGAAAACTTCAAACTGCTCAAGCTCAACAGTATACGTTCATGTTTAGGCTTTGAAGTTTGCTCTTTGTTTTGTTTGGACCATGAAAGCTGTGAATCTGTGTTGGTGGACAGATAACTTGATGATCAGCGCTAAAGTGAGATTTATTATGTCTGCTCAGGGGCATCAATATGCTACGTTCAGTGCAGCAAAATCAATTCTATCTTACCTAATTCAAATCTCTCATCCACACTTCCAAGACCAGCGGTGTTGTTGTATGATCAATATCCTCGACCATCTCATGTGTTTTGAGGCAAAAAATCAGATGATTCATAAACTTTATCCTCAATAACAAACTGTAAAGCAAGGTCTGCACTTCTCAAAATAAACGTGATACCTGACGGCATGAAACTAAGTGCAGCAAAACATCTGGAGAGCAGCATCAGCATCAGACTCACCATGGTACTGCGGCTGCTGCTGTTGCTCTGTGCTGCTGTTCCTCAGAGAGGAGAGGTGCCCACTGTAGGTCGGGTGTGTCGAGGGCTCCTGCTGCTTCCCAGGCTCTGCCAGGCCGTCTATGTCCACTTTTTGGGGTCGTGGGGCCCCGGCAGGGCTGAGCAGGGGGTCCTGGTCTTTACTGAAACCTAGAATGACATCAATGCTGTGGACGCGGCCCCCTGCAGCGATGCCCCCACCTTTCCCCATTTCGTGGAAGTTGCTGGGTGAGAGGCAGCTGTCATCCACCATGCTCATGGTATCCAGTGATAAATGCATTCGAGCGTCTGGGCACTGCAGTCAGAAGGAGAAGTGGGGTTTACAGTGAGTGAAGGACTAAAGGTACAGCAGTGTGTCAGAGATCACCTGGTTACCCTGGATGACACTTTATTCTCTCTACATCCATCTAAACCCGCTTACAGAGACACAGGGGGTGAAGAGTCCATCCTTTAGACCCTGAAAGCCACAGCTGATGGACACTAATGACACACAAGTCACTTCTCAATCCATACTTTTGACATTTTTATATGAATGATCAGCACTAATGGCCCCACAGTGTTAATTCTGAATATGCAGTAAATGCAAAATTTCAATCGTACGTTCCATTTCCATTTTTCATACAAAACATTTCTCATTTTAAATAAAAAACAAAACAAACCCATGCTGCGTGCAAGTCTGTCTATTGGAACAAAAATGAATTCTTATTATTCTATAGTGTTGTCTTCCCATACATTTAGTACAAAATGTAACTGTAGCAAGGATCCATATCTTTTAAAGGCATATTATGCAGTTTTTTCCTAAAATAAATAATGTATATACTCAAAAATAATCCCTCTCAATCGTCACTTATGGCTTACTAGAAGTGTGTGGTGGCGTCTATATTTGCAGAGACCCTGTCCTCTGCCTGTATTTTCTTATTTTCTCATTATTATACTGTGCTCGGGACGCTTTACCAACCCAAACGCCAGTATTTGACATGCTAGGAATGACACTCAACAACTATGTTTCTGGTGTGTTTACAAACGGCAACTGACAAATCCTGCATATCCTACCTTTAAAAGCAACAGACTACATCTAGGAAGTATGAGTGTGATGTCTGCAGGTTTACACGTTATAATCTCTGGATAACTGAATGTACCTTGGTGAAGAACAAGTCGAGGTTTATGTGCAAAAACAGGTGGAAAGCAGTAGAAAAATAGCCTTTTGGCCTAATCTGGGGCATCTAGTACATCACATTGATGTTAATTAATACACACTCACAATATAAAGACAAAATAAAGTAATTAAGTTAAGTAAAACAAACCCCGATTTAATAGAGTAGAGTCAAAGTCTCTTTGTTGGAATAAAAATACTTTCTGACACATATTTGGTCTACTGATACGGCTGGCTTCTATTACTTCACATCCTGTAAACAAAATGAGGATTACTGGTGTCAGTGTTATGACTTTTTTTTATTTAATAGAGAATCCAAATCTTTAAAGAGCAACAAACTATTTCTAGGAACTACAAGTGTGATGACTGCAGTTATGGACTGTTTATACAACAATTAATTCACAGATTGTATAATCTTTGGATAAAATAATGCATATTGATGAAGGAAAAACTCTGGTTTATGTGCGAAAAAGTGGGGGGGGGGGGGGGAGGGAGTGGAGATGGAAAAAGGGTCTTTTGATCAAATCTAGGACATCACACTGACGTTAATTAATATACTGTCTCTGATGAAGAAGAATTAAATGCAATATGTAATTAAATTTAATATTGTATATAAATCAAAGTTTGGAATAAAAAAGACTTAATGACACATATTACGTCATTCTACTGATATATAATAATATTCTACTAATAAAAACAACTTCCATTACTTTATATGCTGTCTTACTGGGATCAATATGATGTTTGGAAAGTGTCGATTGTACCTGTAGCAAGGATCCAAAGACCAAAGACCAGCAAACTATTTCTAGGAACTACAAGTGTGATGACTGCAGTTATAGACTGTTTTTTTTTAAAGCAATGCATTGGCAGGTTATTTAAGTTTTTGGATAAATGAATACATGTTGGTAAAGATTTATGTTGGAAAGGATGAGTCTGCAAAAAAAAAAGGAGGAAAAAAGGGGGAATAAAATCCAGTACATTACAATGATGTACTAATAAAGAAAGTAAGTAAAGTTAAATTAATTGGATTGGAATTTGTGCACAAAACTGATTCTGTATTCTTTTACCTATTATTTGTGATCTGCATGCAATATAAAATGAATCCACACATCTACAGACATGTATTAACAAACAAATTTCAGGTACTCTCATGCAGAGGAACAGGAGGTTGTGCAGTTCTGATAAAACCTATTAGTTTCAACAGTGCTTGTTTGTTCAGTGCCTCCCAGGATCTCCACTAACACGACAAGCAACACAGGTAAAGTTTAAGTCTGACAGCCATGAAACGAGACAGGTAAACAGCCTTACCTTTTGGAAACAGAAATGTTGAACTGTTAAAGTTGCTGATGCCAGTGTGCTCCTCCACCTGTTCCTCTCAGCAGCTCACCCTCCAACTTCACTCTTCCCAGCTCCACAGTGTGCACCGCTTGCAGCCACTCAGCCGGCTCTGCTCACCTTGCATCTCTCTCTAAATTATTTCTCTGTGCAGCAAACAGTCCTGACAGAAACACTCCAATAATAAAGTGCAACTTAAATAAAAGCCACCCGGTGCAAAGAAACGTTTGGCTGCTGAGTTCAGACACCGTGTACTCCTGCTCAGAGAAGAGAGTGGAAGAGGAGAGACTCAGAGAGGGAGAGGTGGACAAAGCTGAGGGGGGCGCAGGAGGTGAAACGAGGGGATTAGGAGAGGGGTATTAATTGGAATCCTTCCCCTTTAAGAGTGATTGGCAGCTGTTTTCTGCTAAAGTAATTGTTTTAAATGTCATTTCCATTCACCCCCACAGGAGGAGGCCCAAGATAATGAAGCCCGGACGGGACTTTCTTTCATAAATTTATTGTTTTAAAGACAAAAGAGCCACTGAAAGTTTTCACTGAGCTCACTCAGCCCCTCCATTATATACAACTACATGAACAAGGAAACTTTGAAATGAAAACACGTGAGGTACAAACTCATATCAGCATTACTATTTTCATGTAACAGTTGATGTTTACTTATTAATATGTAATAGAAACATTTTTCACATATAATATTTACATTAATATCCCAACAATAGCATAATGTTTATTTCATTAATCTAAAGTACAAATTAAATACAAATGGCTTAAATTTCCCCCAAATTTTTTATTTTAATATCTGGCCAATCTGACATTCTGGTACAAGGACAAATCCATTTATTTTTGAAATGCAGTGTAAGTCATGTTGCTACATATATTTAATTAACTGTAAATAAAATAGCCAGATACAGTAAGTTAATTTTTGCAATATTTAAAAAGATACATTTTCTAAACCCACCATTTAAAAACATTCCTGGTTTAAAAATCTTTAAGAAAGCATTAATCATGAGTTGCATTGTATTGTGTTACTTCTTATGTTACAACACAACAATCTGTATCTACGTTTTTGTTTCAGTAAATACTGAGATACTTCCTTTTGTGCACATTAATGGCGAGACACTATATGAGATTCTTGTTGCATAGCTTTAATCCCAATGATACTTCAGAGAGTGTGTGTCAGTGGGTTACATGACTTTTCACATTATCAACTACAGTTTGTGAAAGCCACTACCAATAGGAATGTTTTTAAAATTAAATCAGTGAGATTTAATATTTTATGTTGATGTTAAAGGCCAAATTCATTATGATTACTTTTTTAGTTTGTTTTTTTTAATATATATATATATATTGTTCTGTAGCCTTCCTTATGTGTTCAAATCTGGACATTCAGATTTTGGTCAAAGTTTGTATGTTTTAGTGTCAAAATTTATTTTCCCAAGCCCTTCTAAAAATATTTTTTTCCGCCGTGACCTGACATAGTTTTCTGCATGATGATGTTGCTCAATATAAAACCCCTTGGTTTAGAAAGTGGACGGGAGGACATCAGTTCTGTAACCTATGTCACCACTTTTTGCTAATAGCTAGGAGGGAGTTTCCATTTCAAAACCCTGAAAAAGAACATATAAAGTATCTTATAAACCAAACCAAAACAATCTGTGATTTCACTGAAATTCTCCTCAGAGCTAAAATGACTCTGGAACAGTTCAGTAACTCCATAACCTCTGTGTTAGCCAGACACAAAAGAAACTGTTCGTCAGTCACATAAAGGAAAGCAAACCCACCCACCACACCTCTTCAGCTATAAGGAGCAGTACACCCTCATAAGAATTAATTAAAAAGACAAACCTGAAATAAATACATGCAACATGCAAAGAAATGTCCAGACTTTAAAGGTTCATTTAAAGTTTTTTTGTGTTCTGAGAAGAACCTCCATTATAATGTCGTCAGCTGACACTGCTGGACCAATGGCCTGGCAGAGGAGATGATGATGCAACAGGAAATTAGACTCATTCAGGTTGTTGGCTGAATATTCGGTGCAGAGCTCCAGTCAGTGCAAACTGGGCCAGAACAGAAAGATTGTTCGGATCCCTTGTGGAGGCGCAGTATTTCTTCAAGGCCTTTAATGTGACGCTTTCTAACACGCCCCCCTGGACTTACAGGTGCTTATGACAATGAAATGGAGATAATGATAATAAACATGCTCTTTGAGGTTTTTTTATGTTCAATGTTGATTGCAAAGACATAGCTGGCTCATTGTCGTCATGTCTGGATACTGAATGTTGTTTCTTTGTGGACTAGAGCAGTAAAGTGTCTGTTGGATCAGTGGAGACCGCGGAGTTCGAAGCTGAACCCAGCTTAGTGTCACAGAAATCAGCCAGGACTCTAAAGACGCTAAAGAGATTTCCTGTGACCTCAAACATTTTTAAAACTAAAGTTAGAGAAACATCGATTTACAAACATACAGTTTTAGTCTTTACCACTGGGAGAAAGTGCAAATGACAAATTACGTGACAATGAATCTGCTGAGAGCAGAAAGGAAGAAAATAAATGGAATTCTTATGGGGAAAATGGAGATGTTAAACAATGAATGAAACAAAATATAAAAAAGTGGATTCTCTGGGTTCATTTTAGTTCAGTTAAATTTACCCACATAATGTCCTACAAGCTATGTATCTCTTTTAAGTTTCCATTAACTACATTACAGCTTAGACATCCAGTCTAAACACCTATAAATCCGTGGTTATATGTGTACTCTTACATCATCAGATTAAAACGTGCCAACTGGAACGCATTCAGATGAAACTCAGAGTAACGCATTGTAATTTATACCAAAACATACATGCATCAAATATCATCTATCACTGTATGGAATGATTATTGCCTATTTGTTGTTGTTGAGATGCAATCATGTGACTCAAAATGTGGCCCCACTCCAATCGCTTACACTCAAACCTCACATAAAGAGACCCGAAGCACTGTCATCCAAAATGTACTGCCATGAAAATGTACATATAGGATTTGAAAAGGGACGTTGTCACTGTGACTACGCTATTTCAGGCAGTGAGACGTATTTATTGGACGTGGAATTAAAAGTAACTTTCAGTCTAAAATTTATCTTCTATCTTCTATCTATCTAATATATTAATATCTTGCACATCAGAGCAAGAAAACCTCAAAACATACAAACATATTAGGCAAAACACAGATATCACATATTTCAGCAAAATGTGGGGGAAAAATGCAAAAAATTATGAATATTGACATCTGGAATATTTCCAACTGACTGAATGGTGCATCCATTAAAAATATATATGCATATATTCTTTATCCCCTTGTTAGCCAGATCATTGGATACTAAGTGATAGAGGTGCACAGAGATGTCAATATTTGCATCTGTATGTGTTCGACTAACAAAATTATCTGTCTCTGTCTGTATTCAGATAGAATGGGGTATGATTTCTACTAAAAATCACTCTAAATTGGGCAAATGTTGTATTTTTTCGAACCTAACCTAACCTCATCAGCAATGCAGCTGCTGTGTCTACAAGCATCAAAACAATTTAATATTGACATATATATATATATATATATATATATATATACATATATATATATACATACATATATATGCTTCCTCATACTGTACTTTTCATCTCTCTCTCTCTCTCTCTCTCTCTCTCTCTCTCTCTCTGTTTATTTCTAACTAAACTATGTTTTATGAACTCTCTAAAGCCAACCGCCACCCCCCCCTTTAACTGGAGGATATTGGAAAATCGGATGTGAAGTACATAAAAAAATCTGTCAGTGACAGGTAATAATCTTGGTGCATTATATCAGTGACTCATTAAGGTCGATGAAACCTTTGTTTGATGTTGCAGAGGTAACTGTGGAGCTTCCTTTTTTCTCGAATAACAATGAGTAACTTCAGATAGAAGAAATATCCATTTCTATTGCATTATTTGTGCTTTCCTGAATAAAATATTCTGATTCTGTATAAATGAACTCACTGTAACATGAGTTTCAACATTTTTTAAGAGACCACTTGTTGTTGTTATTGGAACGATGAAAGCAGACAGAGGTGGGTATAAAATCCAGGCTTTTTTTTAGTCTAATGGATGATGACCTGCGTCTTCAACATGGGAGGAAAAGGCATATCATCATTTCAATTTCAATTTTGATAAAAAAATATATATCTACAGTACAAATCGAGTACACTTAGAGTAAAACTGTGTGAAAATCAAAGAATCTTTCTTGTTCTAACCCCTTGTTACTGAGGTTAGTGGACAGACAGCTCCTTTTAACCTTACGTCCATAATTGAATTACAGCTGGCCCCCAGGATTAGCCTTTACAGTGTAAACACAAGTGGCAGCATGTTTAGATCCATAGCGATCTGTCTCAACTCATATGACTGCCAGCAGCAAAACACCTGTTGTTCTTGTATAGTGACTCTTGTAGTGATTCTTGCAGAATAGAATTTCACTTGAAAAATTAAAACTTAAAACTTTCCCCAGCACAGTTTGATCATTTTGATATTGTTTTTTTTCAGTATGAGCCCATGAGTTGCATATTAGCCTACACATACTAAAAGTACTTAAATATGCTCTTAATTCTGTCCTTGACGGGAGCAGTTTTTGTTTATGGTTTATGTTTACGAATCATTACAGAAATTGCATGATGGATGAGGGGGACAGCTGTGAAACATCTGATGAATGTAGCATTTTTTTTTTTTTAGCATTTTAAAAATCATCTCTTACAACTCCACAACAAAGGGCTGCAGGTGGGAGTCAAAACCGCTGTAGAGGACTGATTTTAATACAAATGATATAAAATCTCAAATTCCAAAAATCAGCAACAGTAACAGAGGCATTAAAACAAGCAATCATCTAAGTTTCAGACTAGAAAACCAGAGTGCAGCACAATAACAACTTTATTTTGCCTCAACAATCCTTAATTCCCATTAGTGTCACCAGTCTGTTCACAAAATGACTCTCACTGCCAACAAGTTAGGTGCTCTTTTATCCCTTCATGGTTTTGTTAATACATTTTTATCCTTCCACTGTTTCTCTGTTATCCTAATTGAGCATAAATTGGTTAAGAAGGAGCAGTGTAGTTATCAAGCTGCTTAGTTTTATCAGATGACAATGTAAGTCCCTCTGATCCTATTAGAGGCAAAAGCAGCTAACGTGTAAATGCGCAGTGTCAGCTTACTGAGGGCTGTGCAGAGAGATGGGGGGAGGATGGAGGGAAGGAGAATGAGGGAAGGGATGAAGAAGAGAGGCAGAAAGGGGGAGAAAAGGAGTGAGGCGATGGTGTAACAGGGAACGTGAATTCATGTGATCCTCTGTCATGCAAAAGAACACACACACACACGCAGAGAGAATACTCTGCTCTGATCGGCTCTTCTGTTGGGTTAGAAGTCCAGAGTCCCATAATTAACTGTTGACATTGTTTCCATGGTAACGTCAGTAAACTCCCCACTAACACTGGCAGTTGGGGTTGATTTCACGCAATGTCGTCAGACTGGGAAAAACAGGGAAACCTCCTATTATGTCTACTTCTACTTGTTTTCACACGTTACCTCTGCTGCTAGTCCTATGGTCACTTCATTTAAAGGTCCAGTGTGTAAGATTTATTAGGATTTATTGTTAGAAAAAAGGAAAAATGGTATATAATATTCATAAGTATGTTTTTATCCATGTATAATCACCCGAAAATAAGAATCTTTGTGTTTTGTAACTACAGAATGAGCCATTTATGTCTAAAGATATCTACAAAGATGGCAGCAAATAGGAACTGCTCACCTGGTGCATACACCAGAAAAGTTACCAAGCTTCTGGGTTTGCTCCCGCAGGATAGCCCAGTGAAAATATGCAGTAGTGTTTCTCCCACTGGCCTCACACTGAATGTATTTTTTGCTGCAATATTGTCAGTGGACACTGGGCAACACTGGAAGCAAGAATGAGCGGTGGCGCTTTATCCGGGTTTGTTGCACCGCCCTGTTTCTACAGTAGCCCAGAACCGGCAAACCAAACTCTGGCTCTAAATCAAGTCACCAGGCAGTGCCCAAAGCTTTGAAGCAAATTTGACATAATGGCCAAAACAATGTCATATGATGCACGGCGGCCCAGAAAGACTTTTTTTCCATGAGCTTACATTGTGAAAGACAGGCTGTAAAACGTTAGCCTGACTCACCGGATGCACACTGCGCGTATCCGCTATCTATATTTTCAAAGTCCCCAGGAGACAGGAACAACCTCCTAGCTACAACCTACAAGCTGAAAATGCCAAATTAATGCCTAAGATGCTAACTGTACAAATGCAAACAGCTGTTATCATTTCTTTTGCACTGATGTACTCATTTTAATACAAGTTCTCCTTCAAAACTATTTTGCAGCAGCACAGTTGTTGCATCCTGGGATTCTTCGCAAAAGACATTTGTGATTGGTTTAAAGAAATGCAGACAATGCAGGGTGATTTTTTAGTAGAATTTTTTAGTAGAATGTGTATGTGTGGAGCCAGCCTTTTCTCAAAATGACTGACAGGCTTCCGTCTTATTAACCTGCCATCCCTCCTCTCCTTCCCCTGTCTGTAAAGAGAGAGCACGGACAGAGGGGTTGTTTAGTTGAATATGTTAGTGTACAGTCTGCCTGATGCATTCATCCTATGTCTGAGGTTTGTGGAAGTTATCTATCTTTGTCCCTGACCACGGCTCTGAAGTATCCGCAGTCTAAATGCGCTGGGTTGTGATGAATCTCTGGTGCTGTCCGTGGTGCTGAAGAAGCAGACAGATTTGTAATTACGTCTTCCTCTCTCAGTTCTGCTCTTTTGTTAGTTTAGTCTTTGATTTACAATATTTTCCAAACTACTTTAACCTTACGTCCATAATTGAATTACCGCTTCCGGTCTCTGGCCGGTCGATCAGTGCATCCTTAATTATAACCCACAAACCGCCAGTATGTGATCAGTTAATGATATGCTCTGTGGCTTGGATGTAACACATGATTACAGCATTAGTAGGTTTCAGTTACTGAATGATAACACTTAGGATAAAGCTGTTTATGATGTTAGGTGAGTAAACTGATATTGACCCTTTCCACTAATTAGATCCCTGGCTTAGGAGTTGAGTAGGTCATACTTAAGTTTATTTTACCATTAGCTCTTTAAAGCTAATGGAATTTCTTATGGTCTCAGCCAAAATATTTTCCTTACTGCTGAGTTCATGTGGATGTCAAGAGGGTTTTAGTTGCTTTCATAGTTCATTCATGCGCCCCTGATAATCAGACTCTTTTGCATCTAACTCTGCAGTGTTGTGGCAGTCTGGGAAAATTAATAAATTCATCAGCTTTCAATCTTTTGTTTATTTTACATGAACAACTCTGAGTTTATATCTACAGTACAAATCGAGTACGCCCAGAGTAAAACAGTGTGAAAATCAAAGAATCTTTCTTGTTCTAACCCCTTGTTACTGAGGTTAGTGGACAGACAGCTCCTTTTAACCTTACGTCCATAATTGAATTACAGCTGGCCCCCAGGATTAGCCTTTACAGTGTAAACACAAGTGGCAGCATGTTTAGATCCATAGCGATCTGTCTCAACTGATATGACTGCCAGCAGCAAAACACCTGTTGTTCTTGTATAGTGACTCTTGTAGTGATTCTTGCAGAATAGAATTTCACTTGAAAAATTAAAACTTAAAACTTTCCCAGCACAGTTTGATCATTTTGATATTGTTTTTTTTTCAGTATGAGCCCATGAGTTGCATATTAGCCTACACATACTAAAAGTACTTAAATATGCTCTTAATGGATAGGGGGTTCCAGCTGTGAAACATCTGATGAAGGTTAGCACTTTTTTTTTGTTTTTTTTTTGTATTTTAACCACCTTATATGAAATCATCTCTTACAACTGCATCATGTTTGTTTCCGTAATGTATTGTTGTCATTTTCTGCCAATAAATGCATTAAATGGCAATATTTTATTTTCAAATTTGAGAAATGTTGCCAGCAGTTTATAGAATAAAACAAAAATGATAATTTTACTCAAACATACCTATAAATAGTAAAACCAGAGAAACTGATCATTTTGCAGTGGTCTCTTATTTTTTTCCAGAGCTGTATCTGTCTTTATATTTCTGAAAACTGTAATTGTTTAAGAGGATGACCTGTGTAGGAGAGTAAACCAATTGTTTCTTCTGAATTTTAAATTAATTTTTAATTATTCCCTCATATGTGAAAGGAGGTGTGGAAAATGGTGGATAATGTAATAATGGAAATACTCAAGTGAAGTACTTAAGTGTAAAACTGTTATGTGCAGTACTTGGGTAAATGTGCCTAGTTACTTTCCACCTCTAACAGCTAGAGGCATTTCTAAAGGACAAATACTCATCATCTCATAGCGGTAAGTTAAACATATCATGACCAACAGTCATAATGGCAATAGAATAACATTCACACAGGAAGATTAACCGTCAAAGTCACACCTGTAAGCCTGGATGTACAGGGTCACGAACCCGCTCCAGATGGGTTATAGGGTCACAACTAAAGCACATGAGCAGCTGCTTCTATGATTCAGTTTTCTAGGAAGAGCACCTTATGTCTAATACCTATATGGGCTCAGAGCGTTTGGCTGCTCCTTCACCCTTAATCTTCTAACCTTCTACTGCAACCAAGATCTACTTAACAAATACAGTCACTGACCATCCAGGGGGTCATGTTGAGTTTAGTGGGCTCCTCCGCCACACTCATAAATCTCCGAGCTTCTTGGAGTCCTTGATCATGTTTATTATTCATTCATTTATTTATTTATTATTTACTTATGGAGATATGATAAAGAAAAACAATATTTAAATTAAAATGTTCTGTTTTGACACATTTTGCCTTTAACAAGTATTGCAGTCGGCCATATCAAAAGTACGAGGCTGCAGACCTCCGACCTCCGCAGTTGACAGGAAATAAGTGACTTCAGCAGCAGAAGTTGTTGTTCTTCCTCTTGTTTTTTTCCCCATGTTAATGCCACATTATGTGTAATCAGTTTGGTTCTTAAAATTTGCAATTTAGCACACATTGTATATATATATATATATATATATATATATATATATATAAGGAACAGATAGCAGTTTGTCAATAGTGGAGAATATGTCAATAAAATAAAAAAATAAAATAAATACAAATAATAAATACATAAATACTAATAAAATAAAAATGTATGGCGAATACACCAATAAAAAGAATATTTAAAAAAACTTAAAACTGTGTGTCATTAACATTTTTTAAAGTTTAAAAATTGCATGTGAAATGTTCCTATTATCAGTCAAAACAAAGAGAAAACAAACAACGGTTAAATGGTTAATCACTACCACAATGCGCTCTTTCGGAGGTCTGTTGTGTTGTCTGCAGCCAGGTCCCTCTAGACCATATTGCAATTTCGATAACATTTCAATTAATTGTTCAGCCATAGTTTGTATTGTATTGTAAAGACATAAAATGACACTAGGATCCCAAGTTTCCTTAATTGAGTGACTTCCTGTGCAAAGTGTCTCTCTGCCCAAGTATGATCAGATTGTGAAAAATAATTAGTAAGCAGGGATCCAACATACGTATTTAAAGAGCATTTTAACCTCACAAAAACATAAAACAGCATAAGAGGCAATTTATATTACTATTCTTTAAAATGAATTTAAAACATCTGGTGAGATGTGGTGGTGGTCTATTACCTACAGTAGACTGGGGTCAGCACGCCCCCGGTTTGGAGAAGCAGCCGGAGGCCCAATGTAAAAAGCTAAGCAATGTACTGCTGTGGAAACAGCCAGCAGCAAAATATATTTTTCAAGTGCATGTTGTATTTAGAATATTTTCGTTGCTTTACATTGCCATCAGACAGCTTTTTCCAGTGGGGAAAGTCAAATATTGCTCTCTCCAAAGCAACCAAACTCCTTTGGCAAAAACAGCTATTTTACCTTGCAGAACACAGGAGCTGCTTGTCTACCATTACCTCGATACGTAAGTTTGTTTGTGTAATTGTGTGACTTGTCGAGGAGCGAACGATATCACAAGTGATTTAACTTTACTTTCTGTGGGAGAAGGCTGTCTGACAGTGAGGTTAAGTGGTAAAAATATTCTAAATATAGTGTACACTGATTTGTTTTAGGTGGCTACAGTACATTCTGCTGCTGATTCAAGGTCAGCACAGTGGTTGTCTCATGTCACATCCAACACAACACATCCAATCAACAGACTGTTAGAGTCCACAGTCACTGCACTGAGTGTCTGCTGCTGTCTTAGCTCTTTTCGGGAACTGCTGAGAGTAACAGCTGACGTTCTGTCAATCCACCTCTGTTCAGACAGATTAGCTCGTGTTAGTAGAAAGCGCACCTTAAGGGGTATTAGTTTCTCTGTCAAAACATCCTTAGAGCTCAAGCTTTAGCATACAAGTACCGAGAAAAAAAGCTTTGTCCTGACATCCCTGCATCAGTGCTTACAAACACACACTGACAAACAGCAGGGAAATCACCACCGATATTAAAAAAATGTATAATTCATCAACATCAAAGACAGCAAATCTTTTATCATCATTTTCTCGTCCCTTTATAAATCCTTCCACAGAAAATTGCTGCTCATCCCATTTGAGGGCTTCTGGAAAACACAGAACAGATTGAACAAATCGTGGAGAACCCCCGCTTGCACTGTATGATGACAAGAGACTGAGGATCAAGCCTCAATTTGGGGTCCGCCCCCTGGGACAGAGACAAATACCAAGCTTACGTAGACTTACATCAAATGACATCTTTAATTTGGTCTTGTGACGTGACAACAATCCAAAAAAAGAGGCTTCATTTTGTGGGGAGTTTTGAACTGAACATGTATTAGTTTTATCAGAAAATGAACATTTCATTGCATTTCTATTAAAAAAAACAGCTGAAACCCTGTGAAAGGAGTGATACATGTACTTAATAATAAATAGAATAAGTAACTGTATATGTAAAATAATCATCTGCAGGAAAGCAGAAAACATTTTGTACCTGCAAAAGTCCCAAGAGGATGGCGGATAACACAAAGTCACTCCAATAATCTCAGAAATCCCAATAAAGAGGGAAGAGAAAGTAGATGCTGTATTTCCCTCAGATTTACTCTCTTACAAAACAAAATTTGAATGAATTGAATCAAAGTCCGCCCCGCGTGTACTGACTAGTAAAGTGTAACGGACAAAAAGCTTGGTTTCTAAAATAAAACCTTAAAGAATGAATACAGTAGATGGCAAACTTCATATTTGACTCCTGGCCTTCATAAAAGTCATAAAGCTCCTGTACTTTAGGAGAATTAACCAGAGGCCTGCAGAGTATCTGCAGCAAATGACAAACCCTCCCAATCTTCTCTGCACACAAGCAAAATGCTGCCAAATATTTAAGTAAAATTCTTTACTTACTGTATACCAGCATTAACATGAAGTATCTATAACATTAAGCCCTGAGTCCAGGAGCATTAATGCTGGGATACAAGCAGATTTGGCTGATCTGTTATTAAACCACAAAAGACATTTTACCTCTCCTTCCCCCCTCGTTCCTATATATATGTTTCATCTTCTCCTGACATCTCTGCCCAACATTAACTACAAATCACCTGTACTAACTCTTCATGTAAAACTGTAGATTGTTGATCATACAGGTAAGGATGAAACTGAAGATATTCTGTTTTTTTTATTGTCAACAAATCCCATTAGAATTCAGCTTTTTTCAGAGCGTGAAGAGAATGGCTTTTTTACTGAATCTACAGGTTGATAAATTCTTGCAATATTAGGAAAAATGGATTGTGTTTGTGAAAACGGAGCATTTTTTACTTCCTCAGCCTGCGTGTGGCTCTCAGACAGAATCGTATTAATTCCTGCTGAAGATACAAGTCTTAAAAGGTGAAGCTTCATTTTTTAAAATTATTTCCTAAAGTAAAATAAAAAATATTTACTGCAACGGGACAATATGTGCAGGATTGACTCAAAATAGACTACACTGTCCACCCAGTGAAATGGTGTGGCTCACTGATTTATTTTAAATGATTTTGGACAACAAAGTAAGTCTATGGTTTGGAGCAGGGGATTTCAAAGTCTGAGACTGTGGGCCTCTGCTCAAGCAAAGCTTGGTAAATGATGCTCCCCTTAGTTTACTTTGCTCAATTCCTGGATGTCTCTGGGCTAATTTGATCTTGTCAACAGTCAACAAAGTAGCCTAATGTTGCACGATTACACCAAATACATAAAAAAAAGGTCTGTCCAAAGGCAATTATCAGTTTCTGACTCTGGTAAAGTGGGAAAAATAGTAAATTACCCCAAACTACACACTCTTTAACCAGATCACACACATGTAGGGTATTCTGTGTGATCTCCTTTTCATAACTAATGTAGTATTTTTTCACTGAGCCTCCCCTTAAACTGTTTTCAGCCCCCCTGAGGGAGGTCTGCCTCCCACTTTGAAAACTTCTAGACTGGGGGAAAAGTTATATTGAGTTTTGGCTACACAGACAATACTAGTCAGTTGTATTAACACTTTGTCAATGTTGCAACAAATTGTCTATCATCTCATGATGATTTAGCCTCCGTGGGCACGGGCTGACGTTTCAAAGCGTCTCGTGTGGCCAGCGGATATCTGGATAATAGATGTCCAGGCCAAGACTTCCTCTGCGCTCCAGTCATTGTTCACAGTTCAATCAGAAACTTGAGACACGACAGTGGAGTTGGAGGTTTATCTCTATAAACAGATATCTTCATATGTGTGCAGAGAAATTTAATGAAGCTAAAAAAAACAATACCCAATGGGTTCCAAGATTGCATTTTCTTCTCCACATTGACCATTTACCTGCAAACAATCAGTGTCTGCTCAAATGTGATTGGTCATTACCACTCAGATTACAAATAGAAACCAGAATGAGCCTGAGATCAAAATCTTGTCCCTTGCCTAAAGATTCTTCATTTATATGCATGTATTTGTTTTCAGAGATAATTGCTTTGCTGGTTTTGGTCTTTTCATGGGATTTGTTGACAAAAACAGTACACATATATATCACCAGGCTATCGCACTACAAACATACTGTAGTGTCAACAGACTGCACCAGTAGTGGCTGTGGATTGTCTTGTGGCTTGATTTAAAATGTTTGTTAATACACTGAGTGAGCTTTCCTTTTATAGTCCATGTGAAATCACTTTTAGACATCCCCTATTTTGTTGTCAAAAATAATGTCAATGTATTTTTAAACGTAGAGTGATCAGGATGTGTCCTCTGGGGAACGTGGATGTTGGTACAAAGTTTCATGACAAACCATGCAGTAGTTTTTCAGTCCGGATTAAAGTGGTAGACCCACTTTGCCATCCATAGAGTCATGCTGCCAGCACACTAAATGTCTGAAACTGAAAATAAACACAGACTGATTCATCCATTTTTGCTTTGCTCAGATCCACTGGAGCAAAGTTTGGTGTATTCATGGCTCCAACCATTAAACCATTTCTCACTGGCATTGCATGATGACCAGAGTTACACGATGATTTTCTCGGCCCATCTGTTAGGTTCAAGGAAACATTTACTCCACAGGGCCCTCTTGTGTGGTACACACCAATGCAGAGTGCAGAGTGCAGATGAGCTGCCCAACAGCTGAGATTCTAATTCCAATTGTTATGTGAACCAAGATCAGCATCCAGATCCAGACCTGATCCCATCCCGGCGCTCCGACCCCGGGCACGGGCTGCACTTACCCATCTCTCGTTCAAGTTTCTCTCTCAGTTTGTGGAAAGCGGGTCTCCTGCGTGGCTCCTGCTCCCAGCAAATCCTCATCAGAGAGTAAACACCGGGGGGACAGTCCTCTGGAGCCTCCATGCGATAGCCACTCTCCACCTTCTCCTTCACTTCTGTCAGAGACTGCAGGAGCAATGAAAGAGACGGGATCAGTGGGGACGAACAGTAGTTTGCAGTACAAACTGATAAATTAAAAATTAAGTGAATTAAACATTGCAAACAAATTTCTTTTGTGGAGTGATTAATTTTTCAGTGTGTCATTTCATTCCGTATTATACTGAATATGTTCAAAGCACAGATACTAATACACACACACACACACTCTCTCCTCTCCCTCTTTGAGATTTTTCTCTTGTTCTCTCAGTGCGCTATTTCTGCCAACGGATCACAAATTACCAGGCGCAGGCTTTAATTGAGGGGGAAACAAACTTGACCCAAATAAATCAACCTGCGTATATGTTAAACAGGCTGTAATTACGAGGCAGTCTTCTGCATTTAAAGGGACACCACCTGTAGTAAGACGCAAAACACGCATGCAAGGTCACATAGCACTAATTGTCCACTCTATTAATACTGTTTGATCCAACTGCCCTCACGGAATCGCAAGCCAAATACAACATGGTCAGGAGCAAGGATTACCTGAGAGACACTATGGCAAACAGAGCTGCATTTAAGTAGCAATTTTTTTTTTTTCTAGTGTCTCTTCATTACAGTGTCGACCTCTGCTCCCTCTGGTTTGGTCTGTATCCGCCCTCCGCCAACTTCACATCTACATACACCTCATGTAGTGGTGGTACTCAGATACTTCACTTCATTAAAAGTACCAAAACAACAGTGTAAAAATACTTCATTATCAGTAAAAGTCCTGCATTTAAAATTGCACCCAAGGTGTGTTAGTGTTTACGCCGCTAGCACAGGAGCACTGGACTGCCAGGAGGTGGTTTTCAAGCCTGGGGTGGGGGTACCCAGCAGGAAATGCCTGTATGGGACAGCGCCAGCCAGGTGAGTTGGCTCAGCAGCCTCCCAGTGAGCACACCCAGACTGGAGCCAAACACGACCTCAGAGACTGATGGAGGTCAGTGAGATAACAGAGAATATAATACCGAGGTGATTTACAGTGGTCCTGATCAAGACTTGAAGGCGCAGCGGGTTCAGGTGGGGACAGGAAAGGTGAGAATGTGTGAGGAGAAAGAGATTAGTCAGGTATCAGTCTGTGCCCATCCCTGGAGGCCAGAGTGGGGATTACGGCACGGTCAGTCCAGGGTGCCAGGAATCAAACCCAGCAAGAAAACCACCTCTGTGTCGTTCGGCGTTTCACTATGGGAGATATAAACCGATCTCAGATTGTGTAAGTCTCCCAAAGCCCTCAACAACAGTGAGTCGGTCAGATAACTCTCACCCGGACCCTGCTGTGTTTGCTCCTAGCGCTGCTTGTGCTATGGATGGTTTTGAGACTTCCAGACAAACTGCAAGCAGGAGGGGTGGATGAACAAACCTTTGCTGACATTAAGGCAAAGATCAACTCAGTTTTCAGTGAAACAAACTTCATACCCACAACCTCATTGTAGTTGGTTGAGGTGGAGGTAGTTTGTACTACCTTATTCAAAGTCAGGTAGTTTATTCCCAGCGCTAAAAAGGACCACAAAATACATCTAAGGACAGAAGAAAGACATTCTGCTATACACATTTTCTAATTTTTTTGGTGAGATATTGGATCATTTTACCTGAAGAGTTTATCTGAGTTTGTTTTATTGCATTTAAAAGTGAGAAGTTTAGAGGGTAAATCTCTCTTTGGTGAAATTGTTAACAACTCATATTGTATACATCTAAAATATGACAGGCAGCTGTTACCACCACCTACATACTCAATTTTTTTATAAGAGGTCACAAGCCAAAAAAGTTGGGAACCACTGATTTAATCTTAAACAGTGTCTTGTATCATATGTGTTTCATTTTTTATTATCATTATACATATATGCTTTTAATTTCTAAAAATAACTGCATCTATTTTGAATTTTGTTAATACAAGTTACATTCAATCAGCGCGTGTATGACACACATAAGAACATCTTCCTCTTCCTACCAACAAAAACAGTTCATAAAGTAGATTAACTACTTAAAACATTAGGATTATTTCTACATGTTATCCAGTCACAATGTTCAGTAACAATGGAGAGCCTAAACCTTTGTCCTGACTGACGCACTGCAGTGACCTGAAGTGGTTTCCTGCTCAGACGCAGTAAGTCCATGACGGCCAAGTAACGGATCTGACCAATAGGCGTGGCAGCTTTCCACTCACCTACTATGAGACAGCGGCATGAATCCTGACATGACATCAAAACAGCATTATGTAACAAGCTTGATACTCTTTCCTGCCAGGTTCAAGAAGGTCAATAAGTTTTATCTTAAGACTTTACTTGCAGATACTTTATGTCCTTCTAAAAATCAGTTTTTCAGTCATGAGTGCAGAGAGGGATACAGAAAAGATGGGAGGTTTCCACTTTCCCTGACAAAGAGTGTAATTGTTTGATAAAGCAAAGTGTACGGGGTCATATTAGTCACATTAATCAAATATTAAGTGCAATAAAATGTAATTAGGCACTTCAGATAATCCACAGAGGTCAGACTGATTTTGTCTGATTGATTTAAAGGAATAGTTTAAAGGGATGGTTTGAAGTAGTTAGTGTATTTCCAAAAGCGGATGGTGGCCGACATGCTTCCAGTTTGAAATAGCTGAGAAGGCTACCGGCAAGGGAAACTGAGCAATGTGCTGCTGTGGACAAGGTCAGCAGAAAAATGTATTTTATATTTTGCTGCTTTACGTTGCAGTCAGGCAGGAAGGCGCTTTCACCTCACAAAAAACAAGAGTTGCTGGTCTACCATCTGTAAGGTGAATTTACAGTTTTCGCCAAAGGAGCCTGGCTGGTTTGGAGGGAGTGATATCTGGCTTTATATAATTATGGTTTTCCGTCGGAAAATGCTGAAAATGTTCCATATTTAAGAGACAGACATGAGAGTAGCATCAACAGTTTTTGCTCTAACTTACATGTCTGTGGATAAGTGCCGATGTGCCTTATGACACACACACATAAACATGCACACTGACAGACACAAACACACACACAATATATATAATATTAAAATACTGACATGTGATGGTGCTACAGTACATACCATCTTAGGGTAAGGTTGACGACCATAAGAGAAGATCTCCCACAGAAGAACACCGTAGCTCCAGACATCTGACTTTGTGGAGAACTTCTGTATAATGGAAGCAAATGTATAGACATAAAGAAAATGTAGATCCCTTTTCTAATCAGGCATACTTTGTAAGGGGCTTATAAGCTGTTATAAATAGTCAAACTCTGAAATCCTGATGAATTAAGGAAGTAAATATAAAGGCAAGTCAAGTTATGGTGGAGAAGGATAGAAAGGAGGGTGAAGCAGCTGTTAAAATTAGTTTTTTGTTTAAATTAAATTACTGATTATTATGCTTAATCAATAAGTGAAAGTATTGAAGCAACACTTCCATCACAGATTGGCAAATACAAACATAAAAACAGTGACAGTGACACAGCAGCTCTTCAAACCAACCTCTTTCTTCAGAGCTTCAGGCGCCGTCCATTTGACAGGCAGTTTGACGTTATCCGACACCTTCGGGTCCAACTTGGTGAGACCAAAGTCGCTGACCTTGGCCACGCTGTCGTCAGAGACCAGCACGTTACGAGCTGCCAAATCTCTGTGGACCAACTTCTTAGACTCCAGGTACTCCATCCCCTCACATACATCACTGTAAACACATACATGTAAACACAAACACACCATTGTCATTTGAATTTTGTGCAATAAACTGTCAAACACACACACACACACACACTGCCATATGGTTCTAAGCATTTTTTCCTTATGCTTAAGATTGAACTCACAGTGCAAAGCGGAGCAGCTGAACTGAGTTCACAACTGAACGTCCCCTCGTCCTGAGAAAGTTAACAAGGTTTCCCTGCACACACAAACACACACACAAACACAAATTATATATAAAAAAACTGAATGAGGTTATGTGAAGATTTTTCAGTTAGTATTATGAGAAATACAACATTTATCCAGGGGAATAATGTTTGGAACTTTATGGTGCTGCAACATATTTGCAAATGTGTTAACTCAGCCCTGAACAAGCTATTTAGTGCTTTAAAATGTCACCCTAAAGTCATAATGTGATCATACTTGAGGCCAATCGACCACACTGAGTGAATGAATTTTGGCCTACTGTCATTAACCAGGACAGGAAGGCAGACATTAACTACCATCACTGACATGCCATTGCATCAGTGACAGCTCCAAGTGGCAGCAGGGCACTCTGTGATTGTTTGGCTTTTCGTAGGTTAAAGTCGGGCTTTTGCTGTCTCCCACAGGAGGAAGATTGTCTTGGATTAACAGAATTGCAGCATCAAAATCAAACGTCACAATAAAAACACATCAACCTCTTCAACTCTTCGGGGATGCCCACATCTGCTGCAGACAATACAATGTTTCGGAGGCTGTAGTGGGCAAGTTTTAAGGTACAAAACTAGAATACCTAAGGCATCCACTGGTGCCAAGGATGTCGTGCTAGCTTGTTGAGAAAAGAGATAAATAACACTACGAATTTTTGGCAAAATGTTGGCAAGGGAAAACCTGGCATGGCCCAGATAAAACTTGACCTCACTGTAAAAAAAAAAGAAGATCTGTAGTGACCTCTATGATAATCACAGCCTTGTGACACATCACAACTACAACTAGAAACCAGGGGCATTCAGATGATGTGTGGTTTTCCTGGATATACTTACAATAAGGGGATTTCTGAATAATTCCCGGAACAGAAGTGCTCGCCATTCAAGCCGTAAAAAAGAGGTCTTACAGAAATGTCCAGATGTCCAGAAGTTTTTTCATACTAAATCACAGCATGATTTTTTTTCTACAGTGTTCCTTGATGTCTTGGTGTCTTAATGTGGTATTTTGGATGGATTTTTGACCATTTTTATATCAATTGTTGAGTGGTCAAAAATGGTTAAATTGCAGTGCAGAGCTAAATCTCAAATTAATCTTCAAGTTCCCAGCTTTCAGGTGATGTGTATCACTTTTAAGTAGCGTAAGACCTGCTATCTCCCCCTAAAAATCTCTCGTCCCCCCTAAAAATGACAATCTATGGTCTATGGTAGGGAGGTGGAGAGTGGAAGATAAAACAAGTTAAATATTTTGATAAAATAAGTGCATGTACAAACACTAGCTTGAGACAGAATAAGCACAGCCTTTTAGTCTTAAAAATGTAACCATTTGAGGGCATATAGCTCAAAACATACACAACTAAGTACATAAACAACAAGCACACAAACACATCAGACTGAACATGCTTACAAACAATTGGTTTAAAACTGCAGTTATCTAAATGCCTCTCTACCCTTTTGCCTCTCCTCCAGGAGTAACTTGACTAGCTAGAAAGTAAAACTAATAAACCTCCAGTAAGTATCTTTTCTTCCTCGCTGCTGGTGGTGAATTTGCAGAAACAAGCAGCTTTCTGTTCAGACAGAGGGCTCCCTCGCTGCTGTTTAGGAGACACTGCATTATCTCCCATCAGTGACTCATACTGACACCTGAAATTATTCTGGTCAAAGAGCACAAACCTATTGTGTCCCACCCACAATATGTGGTTTTTATTTTCCGCTCCACTGTGTTCACTGTACCTTAGTCATGAGCTCTGTGACAATATGAAGCCCTTTGTGAAGAATGACCCCCAACAATCGCACCAGGTTTTTATGCTGGAGCTTCCTGGAAGGAGTGAAGCCGCACATAACAACAGTTAGACAGATACATTAAATTAAAAATCATCTGTCTTAAAGAAGTTGCAAAACAGAAAAACATTCAAAGTGAGGAAATCCTCAGACTCACGTCATCACTGTGGTCTCCTGCAGGAAGGCCTGAGCTGTGACATCACATTTAATGGTCTTTACTGCCACCCTCTGGCCCATATACTCTCCTTCATAAACAGCTGTGGTTCACAATCACACATCAGAATACACACAAACACTTTTTAAACACTGTCTGATATTCTGAACATTCACATGATCCTGCCTTAATTGCGCTACTAGTACAACTATTTTCCATGTAAAGATATAGTGGAGTAATGGCATCCAGAGCAAACAAGGAAATCACACCCCCTATGTGTATATTGTTATCAGAGCCACTGTGTTTATCTGGGACAGCTGCATGTGTGTATTACAGCTAAACAGTTAACTAAAATATGTTTCTGAAAACATTTTAGTCAACAAACAGGCAATGTAGCAACAAAATAGTGTCACATATTTGATTAGTACTGCCTTATTTGACAGTTTCATCTAAGTTTTGTGAGCAGTGTGTGTTCAGATGCCACCTTTTTTTGTTTTGATCTCAGATGCTGTTTGTTTACTTTGACCTAGAGGAAGTAAATATTGTATACAACACCTTTAACTAATTTTCTTTTGTGTTAATGTCTGCTGATGTGTTTTTATCAAAGATGTTGTGAGGGTACAAAGATAAGCTAATAATAAGAACAGCAGATAAAATCAAAGAAAGCTCACCACCAAACTCCCCCTCTCCAATATTCTCTCCCAGTTTGAGGTTTGCAATGTCCAGCAGCCATCCAGCTGGAGAGGAGAGAAACATGAAAAATACTGTCAACCTGATACATACCTTCACATGCTTTCAGAACTATTACTATTACATTTGATGGACTAAAAATGATCTTATGATAACGCCTTAGATGCAGCTTTCTTACTTTTTGACAGCTCCAGCTCAGCTGACTTGGCTCCGTGTTTTTGTTTGGGCTTCAGAAGAGTTGTAGCGATGGAGCCTTTGTTCTTCGAATAGAACTGAAACAGACAGAAACCACACACACACACACACACACACACACACACACACACACACACACACACACACACAGTTATTTATTGTAGCTGTCACTTCCTTTGGTATGATCATTCTTTGTAATTCCTTGTTTTCTCCTCTTCATATTTGGTTCTTTGTGTAGTTGTTTGTTGTAAAGGGTGCCACACACATATGTACAGTACATATTGTTATGTTGTGTGGCTCTATAGAGAAAATAATGAGCTCTTTCACACGGGGGACTTGAACCCTGCAGGAGCACCTCCTCAGTACTCAGGAAGTCATCTGAACACCGGTCAGGGCTGTGGTTTGACAAAAACACAATGAGTAAAACTATTTTTAGCTTCAGAGATCATCAGCTAAACTGCAACACCCCATTTACGTATAGATACTCCTCAGTGCGTAACCAAATGGCGAAGTCGAGGGGCAGCAGCTGAATTAAACCATGAGCTCGTTTACAGTGACACATCAGAGCCTGGTTTTATACTGTCAGCAGTCTACCGGCAGTGGGACATTTATAAAATGATTCAGCCTAAATATTCTTCAAGAGCGCCCTCCTCCCTCTGCTTCCTCGCAGGAGTAAGTCAGCCGGTCTGACTCAAGCCTGAAGCCATCTGTGGCTCACTGATAAGATGCTGCTGGCTGTCTCTGTTGAGTCCATCTCCAAAAATCCACAGCAGCAAAGCTTTATATGTAACCTCACACAGACAAACGCAGGCCAAACACAGATAAACCATAAAAGGGCTTCATGGTCTTTTCTGCGTCTGCTTCATTTGGAAACATGAAGTGTATATTTTTATTCTGATGTCAGGTCTGCTTGTGGTTTTCAGGCTGACAAACCCTGTGGCCATAAATACAGTCATAATCTGAATAATGAGGATTATTGGATGGATTTAATTCACCAGAAAACAAACAGAACAATAATTATAAAACAAACAACAACAGAATCAAATCTTTACATCTATCCATCTCATCACAACATAGACCAACAGGCCCAATAAACTAAATAAGTAACAGAACATTTAAAATGTAAATAAATAATATAGGAAATTAAATGAAATGCTCAATCCTTTTTCAGATCTACAATGAATTCTATAATTATGTGGAAAATTGTTTATGCATAATAAATAAAAAATGGGAAAGAAAACAATCCTACTGACTAAGATGAAACGTTTTGTTCAAACAGTGAAGCTGTGTATTTATACTAGAGTGCAGTACTCTTCATGACCCTCGTCCATGCACCTGGGGAGGAGGTGAAGATCCCTCCTCTGAATTCTGAGTACAAAAAAAGTACAGGTGGAGCTGTTGAATATCACTGACTTACTAAAGGTGAATATGTTTTAGAGTTTTAGTTTAAAACATTCAGTATCATGAACAGATTTTTGTGGGATTCCTGTGGGATTACCGCAGGATGAGAGGCAATTTCAGGAGAATCATGGGAATCATAATGACAACAGATAAAGATTTTATAAATAAATATGCAGGTCTGATATGAATTAATCCAATTTTTCTTTATTGTGAACATAATCTTAGTCATTCTGATCTTTTTTTTAATTCTTTTTTTATTCTCTCCTGTCTGCTCTACTGGCTGGTTGCAGCTGCCTGACCAGTGCATGATCTGTGTGGACTGTGGACTGATGGGACGGGGACAGGACAGGACTATTTTTGTGGGAGAGGGACGGGACACTCCGATGGTATAGCAAGAGGTTCTCACCTCGATCATGTCAATGAGGTTGTAAAAATACTGCGCGTTGTCGATGGTCAGCTTGTTGTCCTGATAAATCACCCGGTAGTGGATAACCTCTCCAGAGACGCTGACACATAGGACGTAGTCGCCGGGATGGCGGATGGACTCTCGAACCAGGAACAGGCCATCCTCCGCTGGTTGCAGCTTAGACACCGCCTCTGGACCTGAGATCTTCCCATGAAACCATCTAGTGACAGGAAAAACAGGGTAAGACACACAAATATACATATAAAAACCCCCTCTGTCTCTGCTACTCATACTGATAAACTATCCAGCTGGGATCCCAAATGAGTCCCAAATATAATTTTCTAACAGGACAAAAAAAAAAAAACATGTTCGACATTCGGTAGTTTACACACCAAAAAAAGGAAGTTGTGGTGATTAAGAGACAGACATTGTTAGTCTGCACGTCTGACATCAGCCCACACTGAGTGATTCATATGATGATAAGTTTGACAAAAGCAACGGCCAACAGTAGAAAGCCAGGGTGACCTCCATGTGACAGTCACACTGCTTGTAAACTGTATATAAACACGAGAGTGTGTCCTACAGACGAGCAGCACAAATGTGTGTTTCAAATTAAGAGGAAGAGGAGACGTACGGCATGAAGCTGAGGCTGGGGTCGACACGTAGAGCCTCTCTTTCACGTACATGGTTGGAGTTTATGAGTCCTTCCTCACCGGTGGTGTTGTGTTTGGCCTTGTAACATCCCTTCTTCTAGAAAAGAGCAGTCAGAGTCTGGTGTCAAATGGTAGAAAATAAGACTCTTGACAACAAATGCTGTCCGTAGCTCCTTTTTACACTTGACAGTACCGTGCTCGCGTCAACAATGGTGAGGATGTCTCCTTTCTGGTACGCCAGCTCTCCAGGTTTTGGCTTCCTGTGGTCGCCCTTGGCCACGCACTGTGTACCAGCAGCCCAGCTCATCTGGAGCAGCAGAGGAAGAAGAAAAGTAAGAGAGACCGCCATCACTTAGTACTAATTTACTACATCTATAATTTACCCGTAATCAGTGCCAAATTACCTAATTCTTTCTGGGACACTTCTTAGGAAATTTGACCAGTAGGGGTGTAAGAAAATATCAATACACTTGAGTTTAAAGCCCAGTTTTCCTAAAGTCAGATTTAAAAAACATCAATATATCACCTGCATACACTATCAGAATATATCATGATATACTGAATCATAACCTGTGTGTCGTGATACATGTCATATCACAAGATTCTTGCCTTAGTATCCAGTTTTCTATCCTTTAATCGCTGGTGGTTTTCACTCAGAACTCAACATCAGAAACACTGACTTCTATTTCCGTTCATACTTTCACACAACTCACGGTAACTTCACAGTTTACTCGCCTGAACTCGCAGTCTGTTAGATTTGATTCTAAAATTTTCCATCTGGCCAGAGGTGGATGTAACTAATTTAAATGTATTTACTCAACTACTGTACTGAATTACAAATTTGAGGTACTTGTACTTAACTTTTTGCTTTTAATGTTGATATTTTTAAGAGTAAATCTGTTCTCCTAGCTGGCACATACTTTTATTTTATTGATGATTTCAATTTACTTTTTTTATCTTGCCTCTGGTGTTTCCTCACTTATTGTGGTGTTTCTCAGTTCTTATTTTTCATGAGTACTGTTCTTACTTTTAGTCTTTACCAAATACCCAGTCATTGTTGGGTGTGTGTTTTCAGAATTTTTACAAACCAAACAATTAATCAGTTAATAGAGAGAATAACCATCAAATGAATGAAAACAACCACGAGCTGCAGTCCTGCACAAAACAGTTATAAACTGGCTCAACTACAACAGTAAAATTTTGTTTTGCATTGATGCATGAGTGACAGTGGTGGAAGAAGAAGTAAAGGTGTAAAACCACAGCGTATAAATACTCTGCAACAACAAAAGTCTTCCATTCAAAATGTGACTGTGAAAGTAGTGGCATTATATAATAATATATACAATGATATATATGATTTATATATGAATTATAATTATTGATGCATTAGTATGTAGTCTACATACCTTTACCATTGAAGCTGGTAAAGTTAGTAAGTGGCTAATTTTCTGTTAGGTAGGTGTCAATTTCCTCCTTGGGAAGGATACAGTTTTATCTTAATCTATAATAACACACATCAGTTTAAGCAATAAAATAAATGCAGTGCAGTAATGGAGAAGAATAAAGTGGCAGAAAATGGAAATACTCAAGTAAAGAGCTTGAGTAAATGTAATGAGTTACTTTCAACCATTGATGAGTAATAGTAATCTAATGATATGGTATATAATAGAAATAGTGACATTTTCAATGTGGGGTTTTTACTTGTGCAAGAATATTTTCACAGTTTTCTCTTAAAGGATCTGAATACTTCTCACATCAGACTGTTAGGATTAACTTGACTAGACTGTAGATTAGACTTCAGTCGATTAATTTATAATAACTTCATATTTTTTTCTTTGAATAACAGCCTCCTGTTAAAAATAACAGACCTGAGATTGAAGGGAACTTGATTATATTGACTGATATTTAAAGCAAACTACTGAATTTTGCACAGCTGCTCTGAATCACAGTAGACAACATTACCTTTGCCATGAGCAGGACTGGAGGGTTGAATAATTCTGTATTGACCACCTGCCGAAGACAAAAATGTCTCTGAACAAGATAACATACAATTATATTATATTATACTCTATGTACATCTTCTATTTAATGCCTCAGTAGAGATCTAAGAGCAAACAATGGAGATCCAAACTACAATAAAACAAAAAAAGGCTTAGTAGATTTTGAATGCTGCTCCTGTCGCATAAATTAAAAGTAAAAAGCAGCAGATGAACAGCCTCGGACAGCTTGTTCAGTCTGCTCCATATCGACATGAATGTTTCAGTACCTGCGGCTCTCTGGACAGATACAGACAGCCTTCCTCCTCCTCCTCCTCCTCCTCCTCTTCTTCAGGACAGCTGCTGCTGCTGCTGCTGGATCAGAAAACTGCAACAAAATACCATCATGACGACTTAATAATCCTCAACAGCTGCAGTCTCCTCTCTGTTTTCGTCTCTGTCTGCGTTGACACTTTTCTGTCACGTCTTCATCAGAGCAACTGAGCAGGAACCGCTGCTGCAGACACTCACAGACACTCACAGACACGTAGCTGCCGCACAGCTGATATCTGTCCGTCGCACCGCTTCCTCAATATTTAGGGAAAATACGACTCATATTTCACGAGGCGACGCGTGAAGTGACGCTGTCTGTGACCTCTCCTCCTCCTCTGTCTATCAGAGTTATTATAGTTTTTAATTTTTCACTAATTCTTAAGAATCAATATATATATACATAGTAATCTTGTCATGTAAACGGAAAATAGACAGAGTTTGATAAATATGCAGATGCTTGTTTATCTAAAATAAACTCAAGTGCTGACCAGATCTAATAAATATAAAAAACTCTAGCTGCCTAAAAAATTATATATAGTGGCAAACAGTGAAAATATTCTTGCACAAGTAAAAACTCCACTTTGAAAATGTCACTATTTCTATTATATACCATATCATTAGATTCCTATTACTCATCATATGTATGTATATATATATATATATGTATGTATATATATATATATGTATATATATATATATATATATATATATATATATATATATATATATATATATATATATATATATACATATATATATATATATATACACACATATATATTATTTGCTAGCTGGCATAAAGTTAGCAGATGTTAACTTGTTTGCTAGTTAGCTATAAAGTTACATTAAAAAATGCTACAGTGTTTGCTAGCTAGCTAAAGAGTTAAAACGTTACAGTTTTGCTAGCTGCCTAAAAAGTTAAAAAAAAAAAAAAAAAAAGGGTTAAATTGTTTGCTACCTGGCTAAAAAGTCAGATTGTTTGCTAGTTAAGTCCAATGAAAAACATATTTGCTAACTGGCAAAAAAGTTAATTTAAGATTCAAAAGAGAAGTTTCTAAAAGTTACCAGACGTTACATTGTTTGCTAGCTACCTATAAAGTAAAATAAAAATGTTGTTTGCTAGTTAGCTCAAAAGTAGAAAACAGATTGTTTGCTAGGTGGCTTAAAAGTTAGTCTGGTAAACCTGCTCATGAGGGCTCGACAGAGAAGTTCCCATTTCTTGTCCTTTGAGAAGAGGAACACTTTTTTAGAGTTGGGGGAAAAGGAGATACTCGTCATAAAACTAAACAGGGTTTAGTCTGTCCCTTAACTTTCCTCAGGGAACTTTATTATTTTGTTCAGCTCATCTCAAAAAGGCAGCTATGTTAAAAGTTAACACTCCCTAAGTGTATGTTAATACTGGATAACATTCAACATTAGTTTAAAGTTTTCATGATAAATTTAATCTAGGTTGAGTCCAAAGACTAAATTGGGGTTTAAAGAGAGTTTAATTGAATGTTTCTTAATTTTAATATAGTTTTGAAGTTGGGTGCAACCTCATTTAAAGTTAAACCATGATTTGGCCATATTGAAGATAAGATTATGTATTGCAGGAAACAAGAAAGCAAAAGCAAAAGGCTTATTCATGTAGGCAACAAGGCCTCCTCTTGCTTGCTGTGTTGACAAATTTGACTGAAATATTTCCTGTATATTTTTTAACTATTTAAATTAGTTTAGAAAGTGTGCTGCATTGTTTCAGTTGTTTTCTAAAATCTATTTTTATTTCAGTTAACCAAAAATGTTGCTTTTTTCACAACTAGTTTTAGATTTTAGTTAATTATTATAATCTCTGTGTCTATCATGTATTAAAAAAACATGCAGAAATGTTAGAAAAAAACTTGTATAAATTGGTTCAAGTTTGCATTTGTGATGCTGACAACAACTCAGGAGACAAAATGGCTTAAAAGTGTTTTAATATCTCCCCTTAATTTTAGGCAACACTACAAAGACATTCAAATAAAAGGACAGCAACGTTCACACTTTCCGTTTAAACAATACAAAATAGATTGAAACATCCTTCAGAAATAAAATACGCAATACTTATATGATGCTCTTCTTGGTAAATGAAAAAAAAAAAAAAAAAATCAAACTAAAACCGCACAAGAATTCTCTCACGTCAACTTTTAAGCCAAAAGAGTTGTGCAACTGTCCCTTCCCTGTCCTACATCTTTGTGAAATAAGATCATTACAATATTAACCTGACAACTCATAAATGTTCCCCTTACTCATTCTTTTGTAACACACAACATGATGCAGGCACAAGGAAGAAAGTCAACGGACTACTTGATCATTACAGTAGATATTCAGACTTATTTTTCGGACTAAAGCTTCTTCTCTCTTCTGCTAACCATACTCTGGAAGAAAAAAGATTACTAGGCATATTATTTAAATGATAAAGTTATGGCTGCATACAGTAACATTGTCATTTCTTAAGTGCTTCATTCCCTCAGCATGCTACAGACTGTGCAACGTAAGACTTCTCTTTTCATCAGAGACAGATTTACTCTCCAGTGTGACCCTCAACACAAAAAACCTCACAGGGTGGTGGTGGGGCGTTTGATGCACAAAGCAGAGCTTCTCTGTCTTTGTACACTTCTTGCAAAAACCTCAATGACGTTATTTTCAAGGGGAACTTATTTTAGTGTGGCATCGTTTTTTCACCGTACGATGCCGGCACTTTGGATTTCATAACTCTGATTAACTCATCTCCCTTTTCAAAATGTGCCTGGAGGAAATGTTGAAACAGCTTTAAAGGAGCAAACGGGGCATGAATGAGTTCAGGAGGACTAGTGAGGTTCACTCAACGGGGGTCACACTATTTTGTCACTACTGTACAGAGGCGGGACCAAGTCGTTGTTTTGCAAGTTGCAAGAAAGTCCCAAGTCAAGACAGGCAAGTCCCGAGTCAAGTCCAAAGTCCTACCTTTGAGGTTTGAACCCTAACCAAGTTATAATTCACTCTTCTCCAAGTGCAATGCCATTTAACAACAGAACAGTAGTGAGAGACGGGGGTGGGAAGTAACAAAGGAAAAAATAGTTTGACACTATTCTTAAGTAGTTGTCAGATATCTGTACTTTATTTATTTTTCTGACGACTTTTTTAGTTTTACATTTACACACAAATATCTGTACTTTCTACTGCTTATATTTTCAAAATGTGCTTGTTACTTTAGTCTTAATGCATTTGAGGGGAATTAAGATTATTTCTATTCTGCATCACCGGGTACGACCTTCCCAAAATCGAGACCATTTTCAACCCAAATGGATGCAACAATAACACAGAAAAGACAAGAGGGAAACATGACAGCAGAGAAAAGGTGAGGCTCAGTTAGCTTTGCACAGATACAGCCGGCAGAAAGGTCCTTCAGAGGACTACGTTTTACTTTTATACTTTGAGTACATTTCAGTGCCTGTACTTTTTCACTTTTATTTAACTAAAGTTTTTTTTTTTTTTTTTTTAAACAAGTATCTGTACTTCTACTTCTACTTGAGTAACAAATGTGTGTACTTTTAGCCATCTGAAAGGACAAGAAAGTAATGACAGGTGTCGGTCTGTATTTCAACAAAGGAAAATAAGAAAACTGTCCTGTTTTAAACAACCTTCATGGCCATTCAAGTATAGATTTATGAGTTTACAGGGGATACCTGAATGCAACATGAAGTCTGTGTGTGTGTGTGCATTGAATTCTGACAAATACAGAAACACAGCAGAGACTCTCAGCAGTTATTTATAACATGACTATTTTGGTGCAAACGTTAAACTGCTAGTGTAGCAGACAACCTTCTCAGATTGACTCACCAAACAGAAAATCTACATTCGGTTAATATCGGCCCCCATTAAATGATTCAGGAAATGAATTGATTCGCGGCTTTTTAAATAACACTTTTCAATCTTTGGGCTTGCTATTTTGAAGAAAAACGGCTCAGGTCCAACTGAAGTCCCGAGTCATTGGGGTTCAAGTCCAAATCGAGTTGCAGGTCTTGTCCGATTCTGTCAAGTCAGTCTAAAGTAATTAAATTTGAGTCTGACTCAAGTCCAAGTTGCGTGACTTTAGTCCGCACCTCTGCTAGTGTGTCATCTTTAGGCACAATGAACATCACAGTACTGTTTGTATGTAGATCCTAAACACTCAGTCTTCTCCACTCTCTCTTACATCCATCTTTTTTTTTTTAAAACACAGACTGAAAAACACATCAGTGTACAAATGTCATGCACCAACATTAGTTCAGCGACTTCTGACTCCAGAGTTGGATGTTAAAACTGAACAGGCCCGAAGAGCCGCAGAGGTCAGAGTCATTTGGAAATAAAGCTTAAGGTGCTGATGATTTAACTGGCGGCTTTGACATCATAGAAAACAACTAACTATAGTGAATAAACATGGAAGGGGTGGTCAGTAGTTAGTGTGCAATTATACTGAAATGGAATGACGCAGTCAGTTTTTTTTTTTTTTCAGGATTTCTTACTGAGCCAATTTTCTCTGCACACTTTCAAAGACACTAAATCTGCAGGAGATTACGATACGGGAGAGGGAATTTCAGTACAGACACTCGAACTTCAGTCTATTCCTCCTCCAACACATAACTCCTCTTAACTCAAGAAAGGTAGACATGTACAGTCAGTTATATTCATATGTGTATAGCTGCGTGTTAAGATTGTTTTCAAGATAAGAAAAGGTTTAAAGTTGTGACATTCTACCAGTCTCTAAACTAGCAAACGCCGCCTCTCAAGGTCAAGCCCTTTCCGTTTCTTCCTTCTTGTCTTTTTTGCCCTCCCCCTCCCCTTCGCCTGCGTCGCTGCCGTCCCGTCGACGTTTGCGGTTGCGAGCGCTGGCCTTGGACGCCGGCAGAGACTCCATGCCCAGGACCTTGTGGATCTGACGGAAAGCGAGCAGCCGCAGGGCATGCTGGGAAGAGGAAAACAGGAGAGAGAAATGTAGGTTTCTAGAGTTGGAGGCATCCTTTTTAGACACTGTTTTTGTCAACTGAAAATTAGAGAGGCACGCAGGATATGAGGAGGGAGAGAAGCTTCACCGAGGCTAATATATTAAAAGTCTTCTTTCCTCCGACCATTTGTTGATTTTGACGTCATAATTTGAGCAAAATACCAAACACAGTTAAAATTATATTTGTGTGGTTCTGACTGAGCAGCAGTTTTTCCATTTCTGTTGGTTGTTACACAAATAATACCTAAATAAATTCTTTAGCCGTGATCCTTTACAGCCAATCAGAATCAAATGCTCTGTTTGGATACCTGTGCGCTGGCAGTTATGTCCTCTCTGGCTTGAAGCATCACACTTTCCAAAGCATCTGTTGGCTCCTTCTCACAGGGGTCCATCAACCCTGGTCCATCTGAGTAAGGGAAAGGAGGAACAAGTTTTTTTTCAATATCATCTGTACCGATTTTGTAACATAACAGGCACTGGGTTAAATAATTAAAGTGTACAAAAATACGATCACAGATCAGCTCACCCATCATCCCCTGCACACACACCCCACCTACCTCTTATGTACCATAGTGTTTTCATGATACGGGAATTTCTAACTTTCTAACTCTTCACTCAATTTTATTTTGAAATTACAGGGTTTTTTCAGCTTCCTCTCTACTCATGAGCTACGACCTGTTGTACTGACTGTATAGAAAGATGGTTGGTGCTGAAGTCATTGATGATGTACACTGTATTACAGCTATAAGGTTCATGTAGCACAAAGTTGTTCATGATGTTTCACTGTCAGGAAGACAGGAGGCAAAATTAAGGTTTTTGTCAACTGGCCAAATGACGAGTAAATGTACAAATTTTACCAGGCAGTCAAGAGATTGGTTTTTTTTTTAGCTGGGTGGTGGACTGATCTAATTTTACAGTCCTGCTGTCATGCTTTTAGTTAATGCCAGCTATCAGGTGGTTTTTCCCACTCTTCTTCTGCCACTGTCAGAGAGAGGAGAGAGCGAGAAATCCCAACTGGTACTGGTGTATTGATACTGCGGTTGGATATTATTTGAAAATATTAAGAATCAATATGTATAGAAAAATCTGTATTTTTACAACACGAATGTGCTTGGAAAAAGAAAAAGGAATAAATGAAAAAAAGTACAGAATATTAAAAAAACAAATGCAAGTAGCTTCAGAGGAGGAACAGAAACAAACATGGTAGTTGAAGATTTCCCAAAAATCACCCCACATCTTTTCAAATTCTCCAGGCTTTCCCATCAGGTTGTCTTTTCATTTGATATACATGAATGTAGACAAAGGGAACCCCTGACATTCGTGTAAGCAGATTTGGGGATATTGAAATTTTATTTTATGCCATCGGACAGGGTTGTAGTATGTTTTATGACTGAGACTGTATTGTGCAATGTTATGTCTACTGTTAAAAGAGAAATACTGACTAACAATACACACTGCTTCCCACTTCTGCAAAATTAGACTGGAGGTCTTCCTCCCCCTTTCAGGGAGGAGGAACAAGTTAAAACTGTAAATGTGATGTTAGAAGTCATTAAACAGTGACTGTTTCCTTTCAAAGGATTAATTTTGACTAGGACTGCAGCTAATGATTATTTTTATAGTTGATTAACCAGTCAATTATTTTCTCACTTGATTGATTGATAGTCGTTTTAAAATGTCAGAAAATGGTGAAAAATGTCAACCAGTGTTTCCCAAAGACTAAGAGGAAGTCCTCACATATCTTGTTTTACTCACAACCCATAGATGTCAGTTTACTGTCATACAGGAGTAAATAAACCAGAAAATATTACTCAAACCAATTAATCATATAATGTGAAAATAATGTGAAATAATTCTCATTCACATCTCATTAATTTGTCTGACCTGGCAGCAGGATGCCTGTGGAGATGCACTCCAGGACTCTGCGCATGGCCTCTCCTGGGCTGAGCGGGCCTGCAGCACTGCTAATCACTTTCTCCACCAGCAGCTCCATCGCCTGCAGGGAGGAACATACAGAGAGAAACAGACACACTGAAATGGAAGAAAACATTATAGTCAGTGAATGGAAGACCCCTAATAGGTCCTGCCCCAACTTTAGATGTCTTGACGCTTCATAAAACACCGGGTCGAGACATTTAGTGTGCAAAAGTGATCTCCTTATACCAACAGAGACAGACATAAGCCCTCTTTGCACTGGACTTGAATTACCAGGGGACCTCAATTCCAAAATGTTATGAGCCACAAAGATGCTGATTTGCACAGGACTAGTGTTATGACAGGACTTCTGTATTTGGCAAAATATGGTAGCCAATTTGCGAAATTTTACTTTAAAAGATAGACATTAAGATCACAAACGACTGCAATTATTACAAGTTACTAGAGGTCCCCAGGTAATACTTGTCCCACGTGAATTGGACTAATGACGAAGACTAGATGATGACACGACAAACATTGATTAAAGGTTAAATCAAAGTTAACCAGCGCCCAGAGATGATGCAGTATTTTACACAATCTCAGTACGAGAAGGTTCACATGACACCAAAAAAGGAAAATTAAAACATAAAAGACATTTTAAAGCCACTCACCCAGCCGGGCATCTTCCCCCACGTGGGAACCCGCTGACATAAATCTCTCAGCACTCGAATGATGATCACGCAGGACTGCAGCCCGTTGGCACGAGCCTTCAGAAATGGCAAAAAACAAAGACAAAAAAAAAACATATCAGTTAACAAGAAAAGGAAATTTATTTGGAATGCCATTATGGAATCTAGCAGGTGACTTTAAATTTGTGTATCTGAATAAACAAAAACAAAAGATTCTTCTCAACTACAAACTTCTCAAACTATAGACCTGTTCTGTGAGCAGATGGTCCCAGTTGGAAATCTTAACCAAAACAATAACTCAAATCAGTCCTACCAGGAATTCTGTGGTTGATATTTTGGGGCTTCTCTGAAAAACTAAACAAACATCAAGCAAAATGCACTGTTTTTGTTTTGTGTGTTATTTTCATAAAGCAAGTCACTTTTTAAAGATAGAGAAGTCTTCTGCAGGACACATGTTGTCAAAACAAGAGAATGTTTCTGGTTATAATGTGATAATTTTGAAGACTTCCTCCATCTTCGTGAGGGGAACAGGATCTCAACAACCAAAAATATAACTGAACAACAAAACATGACAGAACAAGCTGCCCCTACAAAATAAGCATCATTTCAAAGATTACATCTATGGCTTTTCTTTGGTAAAAGAAACACAGATACATCAGAATTCTTGTGACATTTGCTCATACATGACAACAGCGTTGTGCAAAAAAACAAAAAACAAAAGCCTGTTTTTAGCCTGAAAGGAAGTAAGATTAGTTCAGTCAAATCAGCTCGTTCCCACACTCAACCACTTCTGCAATATAATACAAGATATCTTTTAAATAAATATAAATATCTCATCATAAATTATAGACTTTAAGGACATATCGACATGTCAGAGCAGGATACACACAGGAGTAACTTGTAATAGTAATATTGGCTCCATTGCATTCATTCGAGTAAGCTCCATCACAGGTGCTCGTAAATGGAACGCAGCCGTTACTAATGTTACTACACCTGTGTGGGACTGATGAAAAAGTTAGTCTTTAATAGTAACAAAACCAGAGTACTGTGCAAGGCGGCTCACTGACATACTAAAAATTCAATTCAACTGAACTGTGTACTACTTAAAGCTGTGGTTTTCCTGCTCTGAGTCAAAACAAGTTAAATAAAACGTGAAAGTAGCCCTTCCTTCCTGTGATCACAGGAAAGGAGGGAAAAAATAGTTGCATTTCGTAAAAGCTCATGAGCAACAGAGTCTGCGTGAGTTTTATTATCACACTAGCGAGCAGACGATCACATTCATCAACAACATCCTGACATGAGTGACTATGACTCAACGTCTCTCAGCAGACAGTCACCGTGGTAAATTTGCTCAAGCCTCCAAGTTTAAGGCTGTATTTCTCTGTACTGATGACACTTATTTGTTGACCTCTGTTGGGGAGACACAAAGGTGGGAAAGACAGAGCTCGAGCTCTTTACCTGAAACCATTTGGCGTGACGGAGGGCAGCCAGGTATTCCAGACACTTCTTCTTATTCAGAAGATCAGGAGGGTCCTTCTCAGCCACATCTGGTGGAGATAACATGGACTAGTTCATGACTTACAGTCAAATTAGCACAAAACCCAAATGATGACTGCAATGCATAGCAAGTGTTAATGTTTATTTACAGATGCTGATCAGGGATGAAATTATTAAAAAAATAAATAAATAAATAAAACCACTGGACGCTCATGTTTATCTCATGAGACCAGACATTTCCTCGAATCCTTAAATAGTCTTTGGGTTTTTTTTTGTGAGAGAAGTAATGAGGGGATGATGTGAGAGAAAAGGCAAGCATTTGACCATCGAATAAGGAGGACTGGAGTGTTTTACAGATGTATTCTGAGTGGAAGAAAATAGCAAAATATAAATACAGTCAGCAGTGTGTTCTTTGGAGTGGAAGGCACATGCAAAAGAGAAGGAAAATCCAGGGCATTCAGAGAAGAGAGTTTATAATTTATGATTTTGTTTTGTGAATTTGATTTTATAGTGACTTAAAATTCTGACCCATCATCGTCTGAGCACAGAGACATTTTGAGTTGTCAAACAAAAGTGTATCAAATAACATTAATAATGTCTACTGTACATTTAGGTGTGTCAGTGCCAAGACTGTGTGACAGTGACAAGTCAAAATGTCTGCTATGAGAAAGGCGCTTTTTGTTTTATTCTACATCATCATCAAGCTAGTTTGAGCCTGTTTTCTTCTCATTACTATTACCTTCTTACTAACGGAGCTTCATCACTCTCTACATCTCTAACTGGTCACTGGGTTGGACAATATTTTTAATTGTTAATCAGAAATAGGGTTGGGCAAAGTCTAACAAATTGGTATATGACCATGTGCACAGTGAAACATCACGATTGACAATGATATCGCTGCTGGGTTTAAAAGTTTCGTCACAGCATCACATGTCTGTAACTTAGTTATGATTAAAAAGAAAATAATAAGCAAGATATGGAGACATAAAGTAATGGCCAGCAGCGACAGTTTTGACTCTATAGCAACTCTGAGGGGACACAAAGTTACGAGGGTAGAGGGCTCGCAATGGACAATGACATCGCCCCAACCCTATTCAGAAAGAAAAAAAAAATCCTTGTCCTATTTGGCTTCCTTCACACCGCTACAGTCCAGGAGAATCCAAACATGTTTTTCATACAGGAAATTTGTGACCATTTCATAAGTAAAGATTTTTTTTAAGTTGTCCACATTTACTTTCACTATCCACTTTTAGAATTATCCTTTAATAAACTCAAACTCTGAGCATTGTGGATTTCCCTTTTTTGCATTTGACTTTGCACAAGTCTAACTGAGCTTCAGTAAGACCCCAGAATGTCTTTTCTACAACTTTTGATCAATTAACAGCTGAAACATGGACTTTATCCCATTGGAGATGTTTTTAGTTCAGCGGTTTTTTTTTTTAATTGGCCCTACTTTCCACAGAGAGTAATAGCTTCTGCTACTCCTCTGCAATTAAGGGAACTTCTCAAGCAGATAAAGGCACAAGAGCGAGGATAAGTCTTTCCCTTCAGGCCTCCATATTTTAAGACAATATCAACAACAAAAAGCAAACCAATTAAAGTGAGTTCAGATCTTTTAAACAATATCACAAAGCCCAAAATTAAGTTAATTAGTAATACAAAAATGAGATAATACAAAGTTATGTTTGTTTAAAAAATAATGCTTGTGTCTGTGTTGGATTTAGACGAAATAGTAAATACTTAAGACACATTTACAAAATGACAAATGACAGGTTTGTCCAAAACATTCAATGCAGTTACTGATGACTGCGATGATGTAATATTTCACAAGATCAGCCTCGGGGCTTTCCACACTTCTATGTTCACTAAAACTGTAGCAACAGAGGACATTTGCTTTCTTACATGAAAAATACAACAAAAATAACAAAGCCACTTTGTTTGAAGTCTACACTATCATACCACTTAGAATCAAAGACCCATGTTTATCATGCCTCTAAGAGATTTCATTTAGCAGCAGTTGAGCCCCTCTGATGAGAGCAACAAGGCTTTTCCTCCTCTAAAAAGCTTAATAAACATGGGCAACGTGGTTCCTTCTGTGTTTCTATTCTTAGTGGTATGTGTACAAGTGTGGTCTTCAGATTCGCCTTTAGCTTGCCTAGGTCTGCTGATACAGAATTAGGGGCACTGATCAACAAACCCAAACAAAATTTAAAAAATAAAAGCCACAGAAAACATTTCTACCATGTTTTCCAAATGGGAAAAAACACATTAAAATACAGTTACTGGAGCAGGTGGAGGAGTGCTGGCTACACAATGATCTGGGAAATTACCTTCATTGTTGAATGGTGGGGGAAGTAATGACAATGGATTTACTAGTGTCATCTTATTATAATTTTAATACTGATCATTGTGAGGCAATAAAATGACACTCCAACACCTTATCGTTGATAATGCCAGGCTTTGATGCAGGGATGAGAGATGAGGGAATGGGAAGTCGCTGGACCTCAAAACCCCCTCTTTCGGTTTTATGGCCAAAATGCACCAAGAAGCACAACTTTTCAGAAGTCTACAAAATAAGATTATTTGTAGATATTATCACCGTTTGAAGCGTTTTCATCCCTGGGCATTATCTGAACATTTCAGTCTATTATTATAGTTTCCCAGAGGTTTTATCTGAGTGTGTGTTCACCAGATAAACACACACCCTAGTGGCACAGAAAGGTCGGAGAGCCCGGCTTTTGATTCCCATGTTGTGGAAAAGAAATAAAGAAATTGGGACTAGTGTAATAACTGCAAAAAATGGGGGAAATGAAAAGAGTGGGACAAATGAATGTGTGAGTTAATTCTTATTTTAGGGGTTAAAGAAAAAAACTTGAATGTGGGCTTGGTTAAAAGTCCCACCTCTTGTTTTGTGTAATTTAAGAGCTTTTCAGCCTAAAATTTAGGCTGCTACTGAGTGGAAGGGTGGAGCAAGGGGTATATATATAAATATATATATATAATATATGTAAGTGTATTACACACATTGCTTACATTTGGTCGTCTGGTACTGAAAGCTTTGGCTTCTCTAACCTTTCTCAGCCGCTTTTCCTCCTGCCTGCTTGTCCTTCTCAGCAGCAGTGTCCTCCCTCATCAGCGGCGAGGTGAGAGAAATGGTCACCTGCATTTTGGGCTCCTTGCTTGAAAATATCACGATGTTCGCCTCCTCGGGGTGAGCCTGCACCTCATACTGATCTTCAGAAAATGTCTGCCGGTTAAAAGGACACTTGGGATTACTCACTACAGAGGAGGGAGGGGGGGTGTAGGGGCAAAGAATAGCCTCGTTTGGCAAGGTTACAGGGCAGTACTGTTATGTTTTCAAACCCCAGGTTGTGTAATTTAGTTTTCTCAAGACAGTTCCCTTATTTAAGCAGGGTTGGTGACTTAAAGATAAATGTATTTCTCAACAATTTATTGTATCATTCGTAACTGTAAGCAATGGGGCAGTTAGAGAATAAACGCCCCATCTCACTCTGTAGGATTCAGGTGTCATAACCAGGCAGTGAATCTAAAGATCAGTCAAAAGCACCTTTAATGAAACACTCATTACAGCTACAGCAGGAGGGAGGAAGAGTGAGGAATTACAACACATTAGCCTTAAATGGAAATACCAGTGAATTCAAAATTCAGAAGTTTTTCTCTTTACGCTAGGAACAGTTCAGTCATTTGTGAACATGGAAAGATCTCTCCCAAAGCTACAAATCCAATTCCAAAAACGTTGGGATGCCATGTAAAATGTAAATAAAAATAGAATGCAATGATTTGCAAATTCTTTTCAACTTATATTCAATTGAGTAAAGTACAAAGACAAAAACTGATAAACGTCTGTTTTTTTTTTTTTTGTCAATTTAAACTCCTTCTGAATTTGATGCCTGCAACATGTTTCAAAAAAGTTGGGACAGGAGCATGAAGAGACTGGGAAAGTTGTATAATGAAAATTATACAAGAAATTAGTAATGCGACAGTATCATGACTGGGTATTAAAGGGGTTTCCTCGAAAGGCTCAGTTGTTCACAAGCAAGGATGCAGCGAGGTTCACCACTTTGTGAAAAACTGTGTGGGCAACAATCCATAATATCATTAAAACTCAACAGCATGGCTTCATAGCGAAAGAGTTCAGGTACTAGACCGACCTGCCTGCAGTCCAGATCTGTCTCCCATTGAAAATGTGTGGTGCATTATGAACCACAAAATACGGTAACAGAGACCCCGGACTCTTGAGCACCTGAAGTCGAATATCAAGCAAGGGAAATAATTTCATTTTCAAAACCTCAACAGTTTGTGTCCTCAGTCCCCAGATACTTTCTGAGTGTTAAAAGGAAAGGTGATATGGTAAAGATGCCACTGTCCCAGTGTTTTTGGTACATGTTACAGGCATCAAATCCAAACCATTAAATATCTTGTCTTTGTCCTGTATTCAATATAATGTATATGGATTTGCGAATCATTGCACTCTGTTTTTAAGTTTAATACAGCGTCACAACTTTTTTGGAATCCGTGTCTGTAGAAAACACACAATATTCTCACACCACAGTCAAATACACAGCCTGAAAGTCCTCTAATAAGAATAAAAGAGAGCTTTACTGACTGGCTGGGCTGTATGTTCCGAACCACCAGACATGTACTGTAGAGCCATAGAAAGATAAATTTACTCTACTGGTTCTAGTGGTTGTACTTCAACAGTGAAGATGTTAATCATGGAGAACAAACAGCTGTGTTATTTCTGACTGCGGGGGACAGCTGTACATGTTCACTAATACATAAATGAGCTGTTCTAGCATATGAGAAAAACCGATCTTGAATGACGGGATTCTGCGGTGGGATTTTTCTGGTTTTGTGCTCTTTGCGCTTTAACAAACGCATCAATAGTGACATCTTCTCCTTCTCATTCTATTTATTACATAACAATAAAAATGTTTTGGTCTCTGAGTATCCAGCTCTTATGACACAAGTCATAAGGCAGTGGATGACAAAGAATAGCTTCCTCTTTTTAAAATTCTAGAGTATCTGAAAGGATAATATTTAACAAACTACTGGCAAAAAACTGGCAGAGGAAGCCTTTTCCCCGCCATTTTTTGCCAGGGTTTTGTTAACAGTAAAATGTAAAAGTAGGAATGTCAGTGTTGTGAATTCCATGTCACCACAGTTCTTCCCTCCCTCAACCTGAACCACTGTCCTACATTAACAGTCTGTTAACAAGGTTTTTCTTACCTCCAGCTCCTTGGGCAGCTGCTTAGCGATGCTCTTCAGTAAAGATACGGTGGGTTTCTTAGCAGTCAGCAGGATGAGCTCAACGTTTCTGTCCCCACGAAGCAGCAGGCCTTTGGCCAGGATGCCCACCCTCATCACACCTTTTAGCAGCCGTGCTGAGTTCTCAGTACTGTCAGGAGAAAAGGAGGGACGCCAATATAAAGATTTGCAGCGCTGCTTTTAGTGTTCAATCAGATAAAGGGGTTTCTTTTGCAGCAACTTAATGGAGCACAAATGGAGACATAATGAACTTCTTATTATCCAAAATGGCTTCCATTTCTTTTCCTGACCATACACCTGCAGCTTTATGTATGTACTTTTTCATATTTATTTCATTTTTACTGCCTGTATTATTGGTACTGTTTTAAGTTATTTATCAGTTGACTGACTGTGCTAAAATACTGATTTTAAAAGTAGTGGCTACATGCTAAAATATTATTTTCAAAGGTATTGTCCACATACTATAATATGTAGTTCCTGTGTATCAATACGCTGTTCCTACACGTAGCGTATAATAGGGATGGACGTAAGAAAATATTGACACACATGAGTATTGCAATATTATGTTTTGTGATACAATATCAATTCACAAAAATACTGCATCGTGATATATGCAAAGATTCGTAGCAAAGGTTCATTTTGTGTTGTTTATACCCCTGACCACTAGGTTGCAGTGTTTTTATCTATTTTCCTTCCTCTATTAAATAAATAGCATTTTATTAACTTTTTAAGCTTATAGTATGGTGGTGTGTTCTTTATTCCATGACTGTTTAGATCTAAGAAATGACAATATATCACTTTGCTTCCAGTACTGCGATATACTGCTCTGTGTAGCATTTTTTTTGTCCTATTAGGCTTCAGCCAAATGTCATGTTTGTTTTTTTTTTACCCCTTTTCTTCTCCTCCTTCAGTAGCAGCAGTAGTAGCAGCTGGTGTTTCTTTATCCAGTAGCGTGTCTGACACCAGTTTGAGGGCTCTCTCAGAGTGGGAGACGATCCTCTGAACAGCCTGCAGCTCCTCCTCCACTGGGTAAATGGTCGAGTGTTTAGCCATGATGTGACGGTCATCAGGAGAGTCTGGCCGACGCACGCACGTCTTACAGAGAGGGGAGGAATAAAGAGATTGATCACACTTGGAATTGCAGTTCTTTAAAACCAAAAACAAACTTTCACTGAGACTTTAAGTCCAACACTTACCAGTAGAGGGGGTACTGGCATACCAGGGCGGCTCATCAGCGGTGGAGGAGCCATCCTGCGTCTTTGCTCCCCCCAGTACATCTGCTCCTCCTCCATCCTCCTCCAGTACATGTCCTCCTCATACCGCCTGCAGGGGAAGGGAGGTTTTCAATGTCAGTCATTAAAAGTCATTTAGTCCCTGAGGGGGATGTTATGGTTGCCATTAAAGTACACAGTTGTCCATAAAAAAGCACTTAAGAAAACAGTTACTCTAATCTACTGCTGATTGTATAAAATAATATTTATAGAGAAGCTTGTGTCAAAAGCAGTATGTTGGTTGCTAATTCATGGTTACAAAATGGGCACTTCTTCTCAAAAAACAACAATTACGGGGTTCCTGCACTTTTTCTGTAATATATAAATATAAATACGTGTGTTATTGTGCTGTTAACCAACTAAAATGATGTTCTGTTTATGTTTCTTGACAGAATTCGACAGGGGGATGACAGATTAAAGGAAAACAAGTTTCATGTCTCAAAATGTTTAGACTTGGCTTCCTATTAGAACAGCAACAAGTAATAAATTAATCAGCTGTTAATTGATAATCAAAATTAATCACCCATTTTAATAATTTATACATAAAAGTCTTTTTTTAAGGTAAAAGGTCCAAATTGTCTAATTTCAGCTTCTTAACTGTGAATATTTTCTGCTTTCTTTATTCCTGTATGACAGTAAACTGAATATCTTTTGGTTGTGGGGAAAAAAGACATTTAAGGACATTTGAGGATGTCATCTTAGACTTTTTTCATAATTTTCTGACATTTTATGGACCAAAGAACTGATAAATAAATTGAGAAATAATGGACAGATTAATCATTGACAAATGAAAACATTGAAAACAATACATTAAAATTCAAGTGTTTTCAAAGATTTCCAGCACTTGCAAGGACCCTGCAATTAAACCACAGACCTGGTAAGTCAAAATCTTACTAAATCGGCCTCTTATTTGGATGTACAGTTTTCATGATAACATATTAAAACCTAATCCGATTAATGGGACTTTCCTCTGGCAGTTAAGAGAGTGTATTTTATTTTACATACAATAAAGCTCATGTGACTGCCCTTTGTCAGAAAGAGGAAAAAAAGGACCATGAAACTCCCTTTTTCCCTGCATACATGTGTCAGACCAGCAGTCAGCTGGTCAACTGTAGGAGTTCCCCTTTACTGATATTACCTGTATGATTCTTCCTCATATTTTCCTTTATAGGCTGGTCTGTGCCAACAAAGGAAACTTGCAAAGTGTAACGTCAAGATTGGGAAGAAGTTTAGGTTAGGAGCCTGACCTCATCTCCATGTGCCAGCGCTGCTCATCGTCTCTCTGCCTCTTCAGCACCGCCTTCTGCTTCTGCTTCTTCAGCTTGCTCTCCTGCAGCTTCCTGGCCCGGTTACTGGGCTTAATCTCCACAGGAAGCTCCGGGTTCACTTTTTTCTACAGAGAGAAGGACAGAACAAATATAAGGAGAATGTAAGCACAGTCAGTGCACGTGTGATCCTGCCACACTGATGCAGAGAAAATTTAAAATCTTAATCATCAAGGTCCCTCGTTCATGGAACTCTCTACCTGAGAATATAAGACTCCTGACCACTCGCTTTCTTTTAGTCTCTCCATGTTTTGATTGTATACCCTGTTTGTAAAGCACTTTGTAAAGATGTTTTAAAAAGGTGCTATTAAAGTTATTTTTCTTTCCATCTGGGCTTTCATCCACTCAAGGCTGGCATTTTCAGAAGAATGATAACCTTCAAAGAAAAGATCAAGTCTTCCTCGCTTCAACAAATTTAAAAGGCTCCCTGTGGAGTTTTTTTTTTTTATAAACAAACCAAAGTTATGTTAACATTCAGACTTAGTCACCAGAACTCATTCTGCAGTGTATCCTTGTGGTCTAATTAACATATCAAGTGCATCTACTTCCTCATAAAACTAACTCCAGCATTGTTTACATGATTACTAGCTTTCAGACTTCTTGTTCATCTCTTTTACAGCCATTTCTGCTTATAGTGGTGTGTTACCACCACCTGGTGACCAGTGGAACAATGTGAAAACATTGGTTGGACCAAAACATGGACTCACTCATCAAAAACAGCTCCAGAGTACTATTAAAGGCCTAAAACTCAACAAGGAAACTTGAAATAGCAAACTTTTTAGCCTCCAAACCTTTTTGATTGCTCATTTTGTGCATCAGTGCAGTCCATCATACAATACAGGCATCCTCACTAAATATTTCTTTGACCTTCTCAATGCAACTGTCCAAGAATTATCATTGCTTTGGTTAAGTGGTAGCATGTATGACCTGTACCCTTGAATTGTCAAGCCAGTCCACCCCATTCAGCCTCACTCTTTATCAGATATAAAGGCTCAAATGCCCTGTTGTGTTGGTGTCGAACTAAAAGAGGAGAGAACTCCTGTAAAGAAAAACTTTGAAAGTATGTATCTCAAACATGTTATTATGTTGCTTGGGGTAACCTGTCAGACATGACTGAGCTCAGCGATGTTTAAACTTTCTTGCCTTGTACTGGAGTCGGTGCCTTCTTCCTTTCAGGTGCATGTCTTTAGCGTTTGGGTCGTTGAAGCTGCACTCACACAGTTTACAATGGAATCGTATCACCTTGCCGTCATCGTTACGGACCTGAAACAGACAGTTCATAATCCTTATAAGCTCATCGATGATACTACTAATTTAACTTTGACGTTGTGCTGCAAATACAGAAGTATACATTTTGTTTAAAATATGTATGAGACCAATCTTTAGCATAACTGGAGTACTTTACAGATCACAAAACTATTAACTTTAGACACAGTACAAAACATCTTCTCAGCTGTTACTCTACAACATGAACGAGGGAAGTAAGAGGGCAGCAGTATCCCCTAAAAACCTGGAATAATAACAACCATCAGATTACAAAAAACTTTAAACTTATAACAGCTTCACCATTTTTATCTTGAATCACATGTGTAGTACATTGGGGAAGATGTTTTAATAATAGCCAATAATACTTTCTGTGAAGCGACGTCTCACAGCAGGCCTGAGAGTTTTCCATCACACACAAATGCGTCTCTGCACTGTCCTGCATTATTACAAACTATGATAATTTGGTTACAGGTCAGATCTCTCGCCCACATCCGTGCACTGCCTCACTCCGTCCTCCTCCTCCTCTCCTTGCACTTCTCAGGCATCAGTTCAGAGTTCCTCTGGCTGCTTCTAAATACAGTATGTTGGTGTTCAGGCCTGCAGTTTGTTGCAGTGTAAACTGTTGTAAAATGTGTGTAAATAGTTGTTAATAACTATTAAATTTGAATTGATGCAAACAATGAATTCTACACAATATATATTTATGTATTACATACATTGATTTTCTCTCAGAGCTCTGACCGACTTGCAGCATCTGTGCCCTACACTGTCGATTCACAAATTGCAGACTACTCTAGACAATGAGACCTTTAAACACGGTTTATACAACTGCTTAAAAAATACATCACATCATTTTTACTCTACACTGTTCTCTAACTGTATAACTGTTTCGCTTACCTCCTCTACGTAGTCATGTCCCACTGGCTGGATGTCTCCCTGACCTCCAGCTCTGTCGCCGTCCTCATCGTCACTCAGATGCTCCATCTTCTGAGCCGACTGTTGCATGGGCTCCTCCACCTTGGCAGCCACAACCATCGCTGTTGCTGCTGTCACTGCAGCTGCTGGGGCGCTGGCAGGCTTATTGGCTATGCGGCAGACAAGATATTACAGATAAGAGTTTATTTAAGGAAGCCTGTATGTCCTTTTGTTTGGGGAAAAAAACCCAAACCATCTTCTGATTTCCATCTCTAATCCAGTTCTAAAGGATCCATTCTATGCCACAGTATTTGTATTAACCAGCAGTTATCCGTTTTGTTTTTTACTTTTGTGACATAGTTCATTTTCTCATTTATATTTGACCATGCTATGGCACTAATAGGGACTCCATCCTTTGAGCAGAGAGATATGAAGTCTGCATGCAAGCCACATTATTTTTTTTTTTTGCTGGTTATTTGATGACACATCACAGCAAGCAAATCCACAGAGAAGCAAAGTCTCAGAAATGGAATGCTTTATGTCCATTTTCTGGCAAAAACAAACTTTGGAAATCCCCCTCCCCACCTGGTGTTGGACATTGCACTACGCTGTGCCTGACCACTCCTGCAACTTTCTAAAACTGACAATCACACCCACTTCACACATTGATTAGCCAGCAGTGCAACTGTGCATTTATCTCCATTTTACAATATCACACCTCCGCCTTCTCTGTGACTTTTCACTCCACCACAAGAAATGATACAGGCTGAAAAATTACTTACTTACTCCCTAGGCGTACATAAGCATGCACTGTGCAGCTACATTACAGTGGTAAATTTTACTTATCAGATTGGAAGTTCAGCAATAGTTATTCAATATTAAATGGGTTAGATGGGGTCAAAAAACACCCCTAATAATCTAATAATCTAGAGAACAAATCAACAAACTTACAAATGACAGTTATTTTGGAAGGAGCTGGTTTCTTGACAGGCGCAGTTGTTTTGGCCGTGGCATTTACAGCCACCTGTTTGGGTGTTGCAGTGGGAGTTGAAGTGGTTGAGACGGAGGCAGGAGTGGACGTGGATGCTGGAGGCTTCCCAGCTGTCGAGGTCGTGATAACTGGAGCCGAATTCACCAACACCGGCTCAGTGGAAGGTATAGGTTTGCCCAGCTTGGTGTGAAGTTTCACCACCTTTCCACAGTTGACAAAGAGACACAGAGGGAGATAAAACTATTTAGAACCGCTGATACTTAATCCCATCAGAATCCCTGGGGCAGGTCTTGTTCCAACATTTGGCAGCTCAGATGGAGCATCACATGAGTACACCACAGTCATGTCCAATAACGAAAGCATGTCACATCAATGTATTTTATAGATGCCAATATTTTCTCAAGTAACAACAAAATACTGAAACACATAAAGACAAAGATAAAAGCATCACAACTGTCCCAACCTTCTGATGTTTGGCCCCACGGATATGGGCGGCGTAGGCATCCACACCAGTGCAGGAGACGTCACATAACTCACAACGTAACTGAGTCTGGACCCCTCTGGGCCCGTTGCTGGCCCCCGTTTGCCCTCCAGATTTAAGGGCTGCTTCCTTTTTCTTATGCTTCTGGCCTTCCAGGTGCTCCCGATACGTCTGATGCAGTAAATCAAAAAAGTTAGTAAGATGAATCTTCAAAATGCACATACAGAAACAGTCATATTCAGTTTTTTTTTCTTGGTTTTTAATCTGTTTCTCAATATAATCAACTCAGACAACTACTGATATTGAATGATGTTATCCACCTTACATGTCTTCATATGAACATTAAAGCATGTACTTTGGTCTGAAATGTTAATATTCTAACATCTTTTCTTGTTTTTGATTTGTTTGTGTCTTTCAAACAGTCATTCGTTGATGCACAACACAATAAAGCTTTTATGTTAAAAGCTTTTTATAAATAAAGTCTTGTCATTAAATTCCTACCTGAGGGCCAGCACAGCTGATCTTGCAAATGTCACAGTAATGGAGCTGGGGCTGCTTGGGAGGCCCCTTAGGCTTCTGCAGCTTATTCTGGTGAAACGTGGGCTTTTTGTAGGTGTTTACAGCCGGAGCCGTCACCATGTTGCTGCCCGAGTTGCTCCAGGAAGAGCTCGTCAGCTGCTTGGGTGGTGGCTGGATGGGGGGCTGGGGCTGCTGTGGCTGCTGAGGTGGAGGCTGCGGCTGAGTGATAGTCTGCTGGGCCGGCTGGTAATAAGAGGGGGCGGAGGTGGAGGTATAGCCGGTTGAATCATAACTGGAGTAGCTGATGCCTGAGGGTGAGAGAGCAGGAGGAGGAGAGTGAGGATAGAGAGTTATTAAAGAGACGAAAAAGCAAACAAGATGTGGGTCAGAAATAACCAGCCAGCAGCCATGGAAGGAGTAAGCTGCACTTAATGACCAAGGAGGACAAACACAATCCCAAAATCTCTGCCAAGGATGTCATGGATGTCATGGATGTAATAAGAAACTCAAGATTTTAACTAGCAGAGTATCAATGTTTCTATACACCTTTCCCAGACAGTTGGAATTACTTTCTTTGTTCATCATCGACTGTAAAATTTATTCACTCCATCTCTCCTCTGTCACCATAAAAAGTCGAAATTTCATAGTTCATTTTAATTTAATCCACACCATCAGTAGATTTGCTTGCAGGAGCAAATATTTGGCGTTTAATTCAACTTTTGCCAGCAAATTCGTGCCAACTATAATCTGTGATGGCCGATGGTCAGTGAGTCCTCTACCATCGTAACATCATGAGTTAATGCCTTAATGCCTTCTGTATTTGAAGCAGTGTGTCCCCACAGATTTGCTATAAGTTGTTGGCCAAATTCCATTTTTGACATGTCAGTAAGAACCTCTTACTGCTGGTTATTGCACTAATGCTCCATATCCCATTTGTTTTTCTTATGAAGTCTGCCCAGGCAGAAGATTTAAAAAGAAGGTAGTCAAAAAGATGCACGGTTACATTGGTGGCAGCACTCTTTATTGTTTGTGGGCTGCGGTTAGCATGTTTCTATCAACTGTTCTGTTTTTATTTGCACCATTGCTTTCTCAGTTTAGCTTCCTCAGTGTAGCTAGCCTGCCGGCTAACTTAGTTTCAAGCTTCAGAGACTTGAACGCAACAAAATTAAGGACATATAGAGTTGTCTCCGCTGACTACAATGGTGAGCTGGTGAGGATTCTCTCTCACTTGAACAAGTCAGCATTTCTACATCACCAACAACATCAATGTTTAACATGATGTTTCACTGTGGACAGTTTGATAGATATCTCCCAGCTCTACTGGCTAGCATGTTCGCAGCTAGCTTGCCATCTACAGGTAGTTCATGTACTAGTTCTGCCAGTAGTCACTATATCATCAAACCTCTAAAAACAAATATTTTACAAAAACACAATTAATTTTGCTGTTCTTCTTTGCCCAGATTTTGAAGCTGAACGATACAAAGAAGAAATGTCAATCAGCTATTGTGTACAAGTAAATCTGCTGCAATGTATTAAGTTCTCACATACATATGTCTCAGTTTTATCCTGCAACTGTGCTGGATGTGCTGCTTTACACTGCTATGTATGTATCTATTTATATGTTGATCATCTTGGGCCCAAAAGTCTTATCTCTTGTCTTATGTTACCTGAGTAGGTGGTGGCTGACACAGTGGACCCGAAGGAGGATCCAAGGGTGTAGGATGAAATGGGTGTGGGTGGCTGCTGGACACTGGTGGACACTGGGTAGATGTTGTAGCTGGTGGACACGGAGCTGGAGGGGGCCAGAGGCTTCAGGGCCGTTACCTGCCTCTGGGGAGGAGGAGGCTGACTGTACACAGTGGAGGGGGCTGGACTGTAAGCACTCTTTACTCCTACTGTGACAGAAAAGGGTGGGGAGGTATTAGGGGTGGAAAGGAAGGGCATTAGAGAGAGAGGAGCAAGAGATCGCATCCTTTGGGACTGCCTGTGAGGGAGTTTTTGGCAGGGCAGGGAGGATCCTCATTTCACTAGCAAATAAGCAGCAGACACATTCCTGATATATCATATTACCCTTCAAAAGTGTGCAGTAAATAATACCAACACTGACTGACCCACAAATCCCCCAGCAAGACTGAAGTGTGTGTGTCGGTGTTCTACACTGTTAATTAGATCTGAAACACTTGTTATGTAATGGTCAACAATAATTTGGGTGAAACTGATCCACACACACAGTAAAGTTATTCCGCTCACCCACAGAGGTGCCCTAACAGGTGCAATAAAATATCAGGAAAGTGAGGGAGACGTCAATCAAGCACAGTATGTACAAACCTACACAGTCCTGGGAAGAAGTCTGAGCAGGCAGCGTAAGTGGAAACACTTGTGTGGGCGGAAAATGGGTGTCTAGGGCCATTAGAGTGCTCTCTGTTGGATGTACGATGTGATGATTACATTGCTTATATTTCACATTTCTATTCTGCTCTTCATTTCAGCTGTCTATATTGCCCAGCCCTGCTTCATATACTGCTGGGTAGTTTAATCTACAGCAATGCATCACATCCCATGAGATCATCACTATTTGACAATCTAAAAGAAATGCAACCCTGCAGTATATTGGAGCATAGCCTAAAAACATCAAGACATTATTTATAAGGTTTACTACCCAGCCATAATCCATAATTAGCTCAAACCATGCAGATGCAGATATCTGTTGGGCTCTGTTGTCAACACAATAAACTTTAAAGTAAAGAGTACTCCAGTTAGCACTGAACTCTGTTAATATTGTCAGACTCACAGTGGACAGCTTTTAAAAAAAGTGCAAATCAACAGAACTAAACATATATTTTTATTCCACACATTTCTCTTCCATGACAAAAATGTGGTGCCTACATTAACCACAATGCAATTCCCAGACCCAGATTTTTTTTTTTTTGTTTTCAGATTTTTTTTGTTTTGTTTTCAGCCCCAGCCAACAGTGACTCAAGTGGCATCACCCAAGACAATTTATCAGATTTCATGCATTTGTACTGGTCTGCTTCTGAGGAACCAGTGACAGCTGCTTCACGGCGATAGATTCAGCTGCACAGGACACACCCTCTGAGCTGACGAACAAACGTGAGGAAAACAGCACAGAGCCAGAATATCTTCACGTCTAACTTGATGAATTAAGGATTTATTTAAACCAAACTAGAGTTGGTGATTGTTGGAACTAGGGCTGCAACTAATGATTACTTTCATAATGGATTAATCTGTCAATTATTTTCTTGGTTAATCAATTATTAATCGATTAGTGATTCGGTCCATAAAACGTCAAAAAAAATGTGAAAATTCATATTTACTATCATAGAGGACTAAAGAAACCAGAACCAGGTTTGTTTCTGTCAAGACTGAATGAACTTGAATTCAGAAGGTGTGCGGTTGTATTTTTCTATTTAATAAAGAAAATACATGCAAGAATATTTCCTTTCTTGACATATTGTGAGTTTATATATTTTTTTAATTTATTGGAAGTCATGTGAATGTATTGGCAGTCGCGCATCGATGCATTAGGTGGGCGACTGGAAAGTTCCCCTCAGATATTGAACAATCGCCGAGCCTTAACAATAACTGAAACATGAAAGTAAAAATGATCTGACTCACCAGTCTGGTAGTAATTCTCTGTTGGTGTCCTTTGAGCTGAAGCTATACTCGTCTGGTAGTACTGTTTATTGTCATAGGTAGTCACAGCTGCAGGGCGCCCGTAGCTGTAGTTGTCCTGCTGGAGTTTACAAGAGAGCATCAAATGGTAAGACAGCATAATTAAATAGATAAATGCAGCAAGATTTTAAAAAATCATATCATTGCATTAAAGTATCCATTACATTCTGACTGCATAAGTGAAAAATGAGACACTCCAGGTGAAAGTTGATGCAGAAGGGGCATGAGTTCCTTTCTACTTGAGTACTTTAGTGTTGAAAAGTCAAAACAAAAGCCATCACACAACATCCAGTATGACTACATCATGCTATAACAGACTAAGAAGCAGAAATCATAAAGGAAGCAGAAAGCGACTGACCGTGTCCGAGTATACCTGGTACGTCTGTGGGGTGGTGGTGGGCTGTGGGGGTGCTGGAGGTTCTGGTTGCCTGTAGGCGTAGTCAGGGGGGGCCTGGTGGCTCTGATAAGCTGGGTAGGGAGCAGAGACCACAGGCCGGGCTGCCTGGACTGGAGCTGGAGAGTAGGACGCAGTCACTGCGTGAGCCACAGCTGGAGCCTGCTGGACGCTGTAACTGGCTGTAGAGGGATGGGAGTAGGCTGGGGGAGGCTGGGTACTGAAGAGGACAGGAGAGGAGGGGAGGGTACATTAATCAGAATCAGCTTTATTGCCCAAGTATGTGTACACATAGAAGGAATTTGAGTCTGGTTTTAAGTGAAGCAAGAAAGTTAACTTAAAAACTGCTTTCAGAGGACATCTTAGTGAAAAACAACATGGTAGAGTGTTTACTTCAGTCTTTACTGTGAGTAAAGCTGGAATAAATCTAGTCCTGCAAGATATGAGGAAACTCTGCAGTGTGTGATCATACTCAATATTGTGATGATGATATGAGTCGTGATAAAGAAACCAATACTGAAGTGTGCATATTAGCTTGTTTACACTGGAAGGTCAAACACATTCACACACACTCTTCTCTCCTTCTTCAGCCATCAATATTGTGCTAGCTAACCTCACTGTTGGCACCAAACTGACAACAATTAATCTGAAGGTAGCTGATGGTTAGCTGGGCCTTCATCTAATTGGCCAAAAGAACGCATAGCCCATTTACAGATGAAAATACAAGTTATTGGTCAGCACAGAATCAATCAGTGTTAGAAGGACAAGAACATATTTTCTTTCTTTTTGAAAAAAATATTTTAGGGGGCTTTTTATGCATTTAATTTTTACAGGAGAGCTGAGATATGACAGGAAAGGGGGAGAAAGAGTAAGGGAATGACATGCAGTAAAGAGCCACAGGCAGGAGTCCAACCCACGGCTGCTGCAGAGGACTCACAGCCTCAACACATGGGACGAACGCTCTACCAACTGAGCCTCCTGGCAAACAAGAATATCTTCTCTTGCACAGTAAGAGTTAGTTTAAAAAAGAACAAATGCTATAATGCTACAATGCGGAGTTTGCATTTTCTCCTTGTGTCCTCGTGGGTTCTCTCCGGGTACTCCGGATTCCTCGCACAGTCCAAAGACATGCAGGTTAATAGGTTAATTGGTGACTCTAAACTGCCAATAGGTGTGAATGTGAGAGTGAGTGGCTGTCTCTCTCTATGTGTCAGCCCTGCGATGAACTGTTGACTAGTCCAGGGTGTACCCTGCGTCTCGCCCAATGTCAGCTGGGACTCCAGCCCCCTGCGACCCTTCAAGGATAAGCGGTTACAGACAATGAATGAATTAATGAATGCTACAAGACATATTCCAACTCTTCCAATTAAATATATTCCAACTACAACTGAAATGCACGTTTAGACAGCAGAATGATAATCAGAAGAGTTTTCCTCAGTTTATCATAATAATTAATGCATTTTATAACAAATTTAACTGCACTCACTTAATACTAAACAAAACTTGAAGCTTTGAAGGCATGTATGTTTAAACAAGATCCATATCATGATAACAAGTCTGTAAAGCTGTACTTAGGAGGAGCAGTGCTTTGAAATAAATGCTAATGTCTGCACAATAAAAAAGTCAGGGGATCACCGAAGAGATTACAGTTCTGTCTGAAGGGGGACTGAATGCCCGTACTCTGTTCTAAATTTCATGGCAATAATTGTCGAGATATTTCACTCAAAACCACTAATGTGAGAGGTGCTAGAGCAAAAGTCATGGGATCTCCAAAGTCAGTAGGATTCATTGTCTGGGCACTGTGGATATCTGTACAAAAGTTCATATAAAGCCATTCAATGATTATTGGGATGTTTCGGTCTAGACTAAAGTGGAGGACTGACTGATTGACTGAAGACCTAGCAGACCAACACTGCCATCCATAAAGCCAAGCTGCTACCATGACTAAAACTAAAATTAGGTGGGCTAATTAAATGCAACATGTCAACACCCAATCAAGATTAATTAATTGTGGAAGAAAAACTGTAATCAATAATATTTCATGATTAACCAAGCAGCTCTGCAGTGACCTTAATTCTTATTTTCATCTGCATACAGACAAATCCGAAAAGGAAAACTCCACAACAGCCTTGTTGTTAGCACGGTTTGGGATGCAGACAGCATCCATTACTGGCAACAGCATCAGTTACTGATGCTATCAGCATCTTTATTAAGCTTTCAGTGACACGAGGGCTAAAATTAAATGACGCCTTAGGGTCATAGAGGAAGCATAGAGCCAAAATACTTTACGAGTAATCATAACACTATTTATCTTACAAATATATACTGGATCCAATGCAGATATAAAACAGTTGCACAATAAAACGTATAAGGGAAGCCGTATTTCTAATGTAACAAACAGACAACCAAGAAGAGAATTGGAAAACCACATTTTTCCAGGGTTAACTGGTCTGTGCATTGTCCATTCAGCAGCTTAATCGCTCTTCCATAGAAATGCCTGTAATTGCATTTTCTCATACTGTGGGCAGGAAATTCCAAGATCTAATAACTATATTATGTAAGTCCTACATGCCATGTCGTGACTCATTCTGAACAAGTCTGAATTCATCCATTTCACCAAAAATAAACAAATCAATAAGTTTGGTTGATCACTCTGCTGTTGGCCTACTTACCGGCTCTGAACCACCCCTGCTGCCAAAACTGCTATCATGCCTCAGTATTAACAGTCAGATTTTGCTGTTGTCATGGAAAATTACAGAAATGTGTATGTTTAACTGCTGAATCACTGTTAAATCATCTATGGTTATTGCAACCGTTGAGGTGCAAGAAGGTTCAGACCGTTTATTTGTATGTCACTGACTGAACTTTGTTGTTTAACAAAGACAAGAGAGCTAAGAAGAGCCGTGTACGCTCCTCTTTGTGACGTTGTTTTCATTGCAGATTTGCTATAACTAAGCTGATGCGGACGAGGTGGATTAGTAAATGGACTGAATGCAGCTTCTGTGGAGTCTGTTTCCTGCTACCACAACTGTGAAAAATACAGTCAATGTTTACTTCATCAGCTACACTGTTTATGCTGTTGTAGCCATCACTTAAATACCTCTGCATGTGTGAAGTCAACATGGAAAATTTTGCAGTCAATGGCAGGAAATGCTTTAGGTAAAACTATCTGTACTATTACTTCTTAATATTTTTTGCATTTCGTTGGACTAGCCATTCCTGTCTCGTCATTTTATCAAAACCAAACCAATAAAACACGTTCATTTACAAATGTAATCTGCAATATTTGGGAATGTGTTTTCTAGAGAATGCAGCTAAACATTCACTTTACAATTTATGCATTTAACGTGAGCATTTTGGGACACATTTATGATTGTCATTTTACAGAGTATTTTCCTAGCTCTGTTGCATATTGGAGTGTGTCAAATAGATAATTATTTTTGTGTTCCTATAGCATGTTGAGAAAGTGACAGGTTGCAGACTTACAACCACTAACACCGTCTATTTAAGATGATTGCTCATTGTTACAAAGTGCTTGCCTGATGAAGGCCCGGTACCAAAACTTCACAAATAAAATTATGCCAATGCTGATATTAGGAAATTCCAATATTGATCTATCGGCAAATATTCTTTATAAAGAATATATGCACAAACACATTTTTTTTCCAATACATTTTCTGCACTGACGCATCAAGTGTGTTTATCAAACACTTGTGACAAAAATACATTATCCATTTTGCCCACACTTAACTACAGATAACCCTGCACTCAGTGAGCATCTCATGAAGACTTCAAGTCTTGCTGTACCTCTGCAGCAGCACGGCGGCATATCTGAGGTTGTATGTGTTTATGTTAAATCAAGATCTGGGATTGAAACTTAATATTAGTCTCAAGTGAATCAAAATCAGGAGAAGTGCACACTTTGAATAAACACAAAAGGAAACACGTGCAGAGATACGTATATATACATAAGCACTCTGTGGTGCAGAGATAACAGCCCACTCCTGTTTGTCAGGTTTGATGGTTTGAGTGCAGAAAACAAATAGCAAAAGAAAAACAACAGGGCTTCACAGTTCACTGACCGCAATTAATGATAATTAACAGTTACATCACACGCTAATTACATCAATTTACCTGTCAAAGCAGTGGCAAGTTCAATGATTTACCTGTCATACAAACTTCCCAAACACCAATCCGAGCTGCTGATGTTCATCTTCTTCTGTCACACAAGTATCTAAATTTTCCCCTCAAACAGTTTGTCGTTAGCGAACATTTAACGATATCAAACGCACAGTTTGTGAGATCTTCAGTGACGCTGGACCGGCTAACGTTAGCTCTCTTAATCCTAAACGCCGGTGGCCAAAATCTCACTAGTCACCGCTGCAACGAGCTGGTTTCACTAAACCAGCTGCGTGACACTTGCCATTACTCGCGTTTTGTTTGATTTTTAAAGTATACCACGTGATGAGGAGCTGAACCATCGGAAGCAGCCTTCCGAGCGACGATGACCGTACCGGGGTTCCCCTAATGTCAAACAGCGTGTCGGGAAGCGCTGGCCTGCGAACCCAGCTAGCTAACGTTAGCTAACCGAAGAAGCGGGTCAAGCTAGCTGTCTAGCCTGTCTCTCTCCACCGCCACGCAGTGAATTCCCACCAGAGACCGTGTCTCTGTCGATATACACCGGCGACTTATAAATGCGACTCGAAAGACATGCTGACACCAGCCTGCATCACTTGAATTACCTGTATTGCGGACCGGCACCATGTGTGAAGCCGAAATAATTGCTTGCAGCCATCTTGGCATCTCCAGTACGGCACAGTACTGGCAGACAGCAGTGAAACCCTCAAACTGACCGTCAAGATAGTTCACCCCCTCTGCTGCAGCCAATGGAAACACCTCATTGTCGTATCTGGATGGAAACCCTAAACCTGCGAAAGATCTCGCGAGAGAGAATGGCTATTTGAACGCAAACCATGTGCTTTCCCTAACTCGAAATGAATGTTTTTTATCTCTAAACCTTAACTGATCTTATCCACGTTGTTATCACGTTCTAAAACGTGATTACATTTACGTACAAAATGAAAAACAAAGCACACAAATCTCGCGAGGGTTTTACAAATATAGGGTTTCCATATAGGCATGACTACTCGTCTCTGCTAAACCGGAACTGCGTAAAAAGGCAAATACACACAGTGAGTACGCTGTAAATGAATACAATATAAATCTTGTGTGAGTGTATCATTTTAGTTAATTTACGGCGGCATTTTTTTTTTATCATAAATTGATTTTCACAGTTTAACATATTAGCAAATTATATACGCATGCGCATCAAAAGTTAGGAGTTGGGTTAAAATAAATAAATAAACAAATAAAACAATTTGGTATTATTTTTTTTTTATCTAATAAACGTTATTTATAATATATGTTACTAAACAAGGCAGGGACCAAATACACAAAAGAATTCAATGAACATTGGTGGAAATGATGCTGCTGCACAGCCAGACAGAAACTACAAGAATAGAAAAAGAATCAAAGAACACAGTACAAAGAAGCAAGGCAATTGACACAGGAAAAAGCAAGGACCGAGATATAGTTGTATACAGGTTTTTAGTCATTCTACTATTTTTTTCCCCATATATTTTAGTGGCTTGAAGTAGTTGGCAAAATCATGTATGAATACTGTGAGAAAGTACAGCCATGCCACTTCCAAGAAGTATGTATGTGAAATTTATCCAGAATAATCACAACATTTACAGTAGCCTGACAGAAATGTTTGGTGCAAATTTTTTTTTTTTTTTTTTTTTTTTTTTTTGAGAAGTAACTACTACAAACCACAAATTAATAAATAAGGAGAATTTTAAGAAATGCAAAATAAGAAGACACCGAAGAACAAGCAGAGGAAAATAAAAAGAAATGTTCGCATCAAAGTCTTCTATAAAATAAATTATATTCTAAGGACTTCCGCGAAGACGGAAGTAGATTGACTTGAATCCTCTCGGTTCGGACCCGGTGAGTTTCCTGAATATCTCGTGTGTCTGTCAGTCATGCTTGCACCGATGATAAAGATGTAATCTAATATAAATCCAACCACCAGGCAGTGAGTCAGTGGACAAAAAACTCAGCAGACCATCATACTTAGGTGCTTTACGAGTTTTCCATTAAACTGCTTGGAAATCATGGGCTAATCTCTGATATTGCTAAGAAAAAAAAAACGACCTTGGGGTTTAAAGACATCACCCCAGGAGTAGCACAGCATTGAAGACAGAGGGAAAAATCTGCAATAAATAAAGATAAAAAACGTCAGATTAAAACATTAACCTATAAATAATTACTTCTGTGGTTTGTAGGGTTAGCAGAACCACCAGGGGCAAAAATAAATTGTAGAAAGAGTATTTAGAGTAAATTTTTGCAGCCATGCATGGAAACTGAGCAGAGATGATATGATTGGTTGGTTGCAAGTGAAGTAAGGGGCTGAATAATTCATGTGTGAGAGGAGAATTGGGGTATAGCATGAAAGAGACTGGGGTGAGGAGACAGAGAGGGAGGGGTGCAGCAGCTATGGATGGAGAGGGAGAGATGCTGTTGCCAGGGAACAGCAGCCACACAGAGGACCACCGAAAACAACAGCAGGATTATCCAATGGAGTAAAGAGACACAGAGACTGGTGCTCATTTTTCCCAAGTTGCTGTAGGGATAAATAAGCTGCCCCCTCAGAGAGATTTGGGTTTGAATTGATATTTGGGAGTCGGGAAAAGATACTCCAGAGGTATTAGGAGCTAAAAGGGGGAAATATAGAGATGGAGATCACGATGCCAGAGCAGATGCATTCTGATTAAAGGAATTTTGTGTCTTGGTGGTGTGGACGTAGGAGCTGAGAGGTAGGCTGTCGGCTCGCTCTTCACGGCCAGTCTTTCCCCCAACAAAGGTGGCCAGAGGCGGAGGAGAGGAGGGGGAGTCCGGCAGCACAGAGGTGCCCCCTGTCTTCAGACACCTGCTGCTGGCGAGCGGCTGACAGCGAGGACACTGTATGACTGTGTCTGTGCGTGAGTGTGTGTGTGCATGTGAATGAGTGGGAGCGTGAGAGGAGAAATTTCAGCCTGACCCCGGTGAGAAGGACTTTCTCCTCCTGAATCTTTGCATTTGTGACTGAGGAGGAGGAGGAGGGAGGACACGCAGACACGGAGCAGCAGGAGGTTTTGTGGGGATCTCACACCGCTCATGTGAGTATAGCCACCAGCTGAACGTCCTTGCATTTCTGTTCTGCTTGCTGCACATTAGGACACATCAAACTGATTGCATGCACATTAGATTGTCCACTAATACATGAAATCCATTTAGGTTTTTTTTCCTATTGGCTGTTCCATTTGTGATGACCTAGAAAGGCTGAGGGGCCATTTTACTCTGTGATGGGAACATGCTGCACATTTGGTGGCCATTCAGTTTGTAGAAATCTTAGATGGGCAGCACAATACGTGCACAGGAGCAGAGTCTTTCTTTTTTGCTTTTTCATGGCAAAAATATAACAGACAGACCAAAGGACAGCAGACAGGGTCATCGTAGGAGTGTAATGTAAATAAAACATGATCTTGATTTACAGTTTTTCTGGTATTTTTCACATTTTTAAGCGGCATGTCTGAAAGGAAAAAGTCAATCATTCCATAATATAAATTTAGGGGATTGTAGGAGACCCTTTACTCAGCCATTTCCTGGTATTTACCTTGTTTTGTTTGTTTTTTACTACTGGCTAGTAGTATTTGTAACAAATATCTGTCCCGTTTTTTCAGCCCACTTGGCATGTTTCCCACTATCAATCAAAATGCTCAGGAAAAGGGTTTTTCAGTGACATATATGCAGTGAGTTACATCTTAGAAAGCCCAGTTTCTCCACACAGCAGGATTTTGTAGAAATCTTAAATGGCTGATGGAATATTTTCTCTTATTACATTTCTGATTTTTTGCTCTTGTCAAAACTTAGCAGCCTGTCAAACATGATGTGAGAAAGAGGGAATCTCCTTCTCTTCTGTGATAAATGATTTATTCTGTTTTCTGACAGCGTGCACCACACACCACCTCTCTCTCTTTTTCTGGGTGTTGTCACATTTGATTCTATGAAACAAGGGTGTGATGTGTTGGTTGATTTATTATCATGATACAGTCTCTTGCGGCTCATATTAAATTTAAAGCATGTGGAAATGAATCATTACATCTGTGTGACACTTGGCTGCCTGTCAATTCATACTCAGCCACAAGTGTCGCTGCCAAAACCACTAAAACCACTCAAACCACTCCACTCCCTCTAGTAATTATATCAAAGGAACTCATGTTGTCGTGCTGTGAAACACCCTTGATTGACATTTTTTTTGGGGGGGTCTCTGGGGGAGTCTTGAAAAATGATTTTCCATTTTCAGTTGTGACTAAAATGTCTTTTATTTGTCCAGTTGAAAACAATTGGGGCAAGTGGGTCACACAGTTAAAACAAAAACAGAGCAAACCCCCCAGAGAAAAATAGTTATAATGAAACAATCACAAAAGACCTATTGATAATAAAATAGTATGCTAGAGTTAATAAAAGGCTGAAGAAAAGGTATTTTTGAGAAGTGATGTAAAAGAAGTTACTGATTCAGCAAGCCTCAGATCCTCATGCAGGGAATTTCATGGCTCAGGATCCTCATGGGGGTCATGAAATAATTTCTGGGGGTCACCAGACTGGTTGTTGTTGAGGTTGAAGTTGTTGAAAATAAAATAAAGTAACATATTGTGGCAAGCAGCATGAAATGAGAGCCAGAGAACATCTCTCAGCAAGCTCAACCCCTTAAAGACGTTCAACATGAAGGACAAAACGCTTGTATTTCCCTCACTGTATGTTGCATTATTTCTCATTGTGAGCAACATTATGAACTGCCGACAAGAATGTCTGAATCACACTGGTTCTGTTATATATTAGTTGTAGACATTTAAAGGGAAAATTCTACACTTTTAATGTGGATGCCCAGTCAGTGTTGATGGTAAATGTACTCAATTGAAGCAATAAATTCCTCAGTGCAGTGTGTTATATTGACAGAGAAGGGCGAGGTTTCCTGCTGGAGAATCTGTTGTTTTTCCTGCATCCATCGATGTCACTGTGATGTCACTGGATGCAGGAAGAACTGCAGGATATTTTGGCCGGGATTTCTAGTCTCCGCCTCTCAGCAGCCAGCAGGCATGCTCGTATTTTTGTCTCCTAACACTGTGTTTTGCCCAACAAAGTAATAGCTATAGGCAACGTGGGCATGAGTCACAAGTCACCAGCAAAGCATCCTGGTACATGTAGGCACTACAGCACTCAGTTTTCTTGGTCAATATAGCACAGACTGAGGAATTTATTGCTTCAGTTAAGTACATTTACCATCAACTCTGAACATCCACATGAAAAGTGTAGAATTTTGCCTTTAACACGTTCTGAATTGCATTAATGCCACATGGACAAGCACTTTAATGATGCACGCCTTTCCTCGGGGTCTCCGTTTCTAAGAATAACCTCCAGCATAGACCTGGGAATCCTCCGTCACTTGACAGAACCTGCTCAGACACTGTGGATTTTATACTCGAGTGCAGAAATACAATGAGTTCTAATTAAATATCCACAGTGCTGCTCTCAGCCAAAACTGTGTCAAAATCAATGTGTCGGTATTGTGTTGTGATAATGCATCTAGATTTCAGCATTAAATCCTGTAATTTAAAGCAGGCCTGCCCAGTATGGTAAGAAAAAAATGATTTAGATGATTAGCAGGCATGATCGTTTTTGCTTCAATATTTTCATTTTCCCATATAAAAGAAATTAAATTTTTTTAAAGAAAAGATTTGTAGACTTGGGCATCCCTGCAGCACTATACTGCTTCATTATATTGCTGTTGTTACATATTTATCAAAAAATTGCAGCATCTGTGATTTGGATATTGCACTTGGCCAAATTGCAATTTACATAATATTTCAATTAATTGTTCATTTCTAATGTAGAGAAGTGGAGTGCATCCTAATGCTGCCATTTTGCAGTATGCAGTCACTGTATTGAAGGCATTTGTGAATTCTCTTCAAATTCTTGAGCACAAATGAAAGAGTGTTAGAACATAAGAGAAGCTTTTCTATTAATGCTCCTGGTGACATAAATTCTTAGTGTGAGCAGAGATCAAACAGGCAGCAGCAGTCACATCAGTGCAGCAGGATTATGGAGCAGAGGGGGAGGATTAGGTCTGCATGTCGTCCTCCTCCTCATTGGCCTCCTGAATTCCACCCAGGAAAAAATTAATACGTGATATTTGACTTTGAGGAGAGCTGAGCTCAGAAAACGAGTCCGAGCCGGTCACATGCCTCTCACATGTGCTCTTCTGGCCAGGGGGATAAATACCATGTGAGCAGCAGCGGTTACAGCCCCAAAATTATAATGAAAAATTATTTTGATAAATTCCACTTACTGATGACTTCTGTCTTCAAAGTCAAACACATCAGAGTTCCTGCAGTGCAGCCATGAAGCTCTTTAGTTAGTAAATTTATTTTATGTTTCAGTTTTCCTCTGTTAATGTAAATGTGGCTCATTAATAAACATTTCCTTCACACCTCCAGGCCCCGGCTCTCCTCTCTGAGGGATGGGCACTACAGAGGCAACTCTACGAATGGAGAACATGGAAGTGAAAGACGAGTGGCAGGATGAAGATTTCCCCAGGTGAAATCCTTTTACTTTCTACTAGTCAGCATCTATTGTATTAGACATGTCCTGTAGATGTCAAACAGCCAGTTTGCTGATGTTTAAATGAAACAGCAAAGCAAAAAACTGCCCTTAAAGCATCTCTCAGAGCTGAGTGTGTGTGTGTGTATGTGTGTGTGTGTGTGTGTGCACGCCTTTAGCAACATGCATATTCTTGTGTTTGTGTATGTTGCTGAATATGCATCACGTTTTGATTTATGCATGAGTAGATAATATATTATTGTGGATTAATTGTGCAGTTAATTATTAATTAATTGCCAAACAGAGTTTCTTTGTGGATCAGCTGCACCCTGTTACTTCCAGTACAGTGAAGACTGGGTACATTTAGAAGCTGCAATATTTACAGTGATGGAAGAAGTACTCCGATCTTTTACTTAATTAACAGTAACGGTACCAAACTGTAAAAATACTCTATTACATTAAATGTAATGCATTCACTTTTTTTTTACTTAAGGTAAAAGTACAAAAGTATTCTCATTAAAATAAACATAAAGTACCAAAAGTAAAAGTACTCATCATTGTGTAGAACAGCCCATTTCAGAATCTCATTTATTATATTACTGGATTATAATTAGTGATGCAGTAATGTCTTAATTTCTGTCATGCTGTAGCTGGTAAAGGTGGAACTACTACTTTATATACTGCTGGGGAGATTAAGGAGGGATAATATACAGTGAGAGGGTCATTAATACAATATAAACCCTGACAAGGTGCTGTGGGACCCTGACAAAAAGTAGAGGGTTCTTCAATTACACTGGAGGATAATCTTGTCACAAACAAAGTGGAAACTAGGTCCAAAAATGCTGGAGTGCACGGACAACAGCAACAGAGTTTTAGACTGATATTTTGACTGTCTTCATCAGAGTCCAAAAAAACTTGAGCGCTTGAACAATGAACACTTGAGCCAGTGTACTATTTGTAATATTGTGGGGTTTTTTTCTTACAACTTTTTAAAAAATATATATAATCATAGATATCCATTTATAATTTCCGCTCTGCTTTCTCAGCATTAGTTGAGATTAGGGACGTAACAATACCAAAACCTCAGGGTACAATAACACCATGATAAAAAAAAAATCTCACATATACACCATCTTTGTTTGGCTAACATTTGTTTTTCCTTTTAACTTAAAGTGCTTCTGCATCCCCTCTTTAATACAAAATGAAAAATGAAAGTAGCCAGCCATGATCATGTATAAACCATGAATTGTCGCAAACAATCAATGCAGCAGTCAGTGGCAGACCTTTTATAAAATAAATTTAAAATAATACAGTAAAATAATTAACCATGTAATAACCTGATACTTTGCCACAGTCCAGCATAGTATTGAGATATTTTTTATTGCAATATTGTAGTATTTGATATATTGTTACATCTGTATTGGCTTCAAATATATAGTGGACAGTATATTATAAAGTAGTAAAAATTATTAATGAGCATCCAATAAAAATACTCAAGCAATGTACAACCTCATAATTGTACTTTAAGTACAAACTTGAGATATTGTGAGACTTTTAAATAAAACATATTGATAGATAGCCACATCTCATTTCTGCTCTACCTTCTAAGCATTAGTGTAGCTAGTAATGCACTATTAAAGACTGAAGACTTTAATCATTTAGAAAATTGATTATTTGCCACAGACGAGAAGAAAGAGAAACAGACAGAAAGATGAATGCGGGCTCCACAAAGATTTAGAGAGCGAGTGAATTTGACGCTCACAGATTGAGATGCAGAGCTTGACGGGCAGAAAAAGAGCAGGCGAGAGGTGTGATGATGACAGTTAGTGCCGGGCTCTCTCCTCCTCCTCCTCCTCCTCCTCCTGCTCCTCCTCCCTCCTCCCTCTTCCCTCCTCCTCCATCAGATGGTGAGGCAGGAAGCCAGGGAGCAGGTGCAGCTCTGTCTGTAAATGGTCTCAGGCTACGTCATGTGACGCAACAGCAGTCGCCGATCAACAACAGAGCATCGCCAGGAAAATGGTGGCAGGTTTTTGGTTAAAGACAGACAGACACGGAGGAGAGGGATTATTAAGGTAGACCTCTGAGAGACGCTCTGTTCCAGACTGTCTGTTGTCAGCTGAGAAGACAGGGGATGAGTATGCAAGGCAAATACAAAGGTGTGTGAGGTTACAAAGCTCATTTGAATCGACTCTGACAAAAGCAGCCCTGTGCTATTTTCCAGAAGGTAAGCATTATCACTTCATCCTGATATTGGTGTCTGTAGCTGAAGGACAGAGCAGCCATATGCAGGAACAAAAGAGATTACGTTGCTTTTGTTAAAAGAGGAAATAAATCCATAAATCTGTTCAGCTTATAATAAAAGGCTTCATTTTTTGACAAAGGAGGCGCTGGACTAGTAATCACTGCAGGGGTCCTCGGGGGGAATAGGGTCGAACCTTTCATCAGTGCCTGTTCCTCTGGGCTAAAGCCAGTATTGTTGGCTCAGGAGGAGCACACACACACACTGTCCTCCTCCTCTAGATGGGAGGATGAAGCAGTTGGTTTTCACGGGACTGCAGCTAAGACCCTCTCTGCGCTGTAGCTCTGCACCTCTTGTGTTTTAAAGGGGTAGTCAGATGATTTGAAGTGGGGGTCGTATGAGGTGCTTATCTATAGTTAGTGTATTACCTGCAGTAGATGCCAGCAGACACCCCCTCAGTTTGGAGAAGCAGAGAGGGGTACCAGCATGGAAGCTAAGCAATGTATCGCTGTGGACAGGGTCAGCGGTAAAATGTATTTTAGACATTTGAAAAAGGCCCACTTAAATAATCAATATCAGTTTGAGTGTACACTATATATAGATATCTGCCTACCTTGCGGGCAGAGAGCCTTTTCTGGCGGGAAACAGACATTATATAAGCTTCAGTCTTGCTCAACCAGACTTCTTTTGCAAAAACAATAATTTTACCTTGCAGAACACAGGAGTTGACATTTTCCATTTTCCCTGGAAAAAAGAAAAGAGTGTGGTAGTGGTTATATCTGCAGAGACCCTGTCCTCTGCCTGTATTTCTTATTGTTTTGCTGTACTCAGGACGCTTTGCCGACCCAAAATGTTGGAATTTGATGTCCTGGAAATGAGACTCAACAATCAACTATCAGTTAGAACAAATTCTACTGATTCTACCTTTAAAATAGTGAAAATAGTAATACAACGTACACTTATACTAATATTTTAAGGTGGTCCTTTTTTTAGGTTGTGAAAATACCTTTCACTTTTACTTCCCCTGCTGCTTCTCCAAACTGAGAGTGTGCCAACCGCCATCTAGGTGACACACCGACTGTGGATAAGTACCTCATACAACCCCTACGTCAGGAAAATTCATATTCACCCTTTAACCATTTAGTTACACAAGTCTGTTTCCAGTTCCTCGGCTGCACTGGGTGTTGTTGTTGCTGATATGCACATGTAAGCAAATCTGTCCTAATGTGCGTAGTTTTGCTTACTCCCGAATGGCTTACACACACAAACATATGCAAAATCGAGATTTTGACCTCCTGTCTGCTCCTCCTCTGTGCAGCGCGTCAGCAGTAAATAACAAGTGAAAAAAAGAGCTGCACCACTTTGTCTGCATGCAGACACACACGTCTTCCCTCATTCTGTCTCGTATTCCTCCCCTTTTCTCCTCTATTTCTCCTCGCCTGGCAGCCCTGTAATCTTCATCTCTCCCAAGAGAGAAGTTAATTACCATCTCTATCCTCTTCTGCTCGCTCCTCTTTTTAGTGCTCAGCCAGATCAGTGACAACACCCACGCCTTCACTGGTCCACTGAACAACATCCTAATCATACTGTTACACTTTATTGTGACGCAGTAGTTATAGACCACTGCATGTTAGAAAACGTAGCACAAATAAATCTTACAGGCTCAAAGTTAAAGAGACAGTTCACCCCAAAATCAAAAGCATGTTTGGTTCCTCTTACTGTACCTGTAGTGCTATTTATCTGTCAAGAGAGTTTTGTTATGAGTTTCAGAGTTTTGGAGATATTGGCTGTATGGTTGCCTTCTCTCAAATAGAGTAGAAACAGATGACACTTGGCTTATTGTGCTCAAAGCGGCAAAGAAATACATTTTTATAACCTCAACAGCAGAGTCTCTCAACTACTGAGCCCTTTACCATTGTAACATTGTGATTTAAAAGCCCTCTGTATTTGAGGAGGTTTGTCCCTTTAGAGTTGCAGTAAGGCAGAAGTTGACATATTCTGTTGACGTGTCCTTTTTATTATTTTCTTATTAAACCTGGCTGTTGCTGTCAGTCATGGTGTTGTCATTTATGCTGCTGTTTTCTTACCTTCCTCAATGCAGCTAGTCGGCCAGCTAACTTTGTTTTAAGTGTTTTAGCGCCCAAGAACAGAGTTACAGGCTTGTGGTGCAGAGACAAAGACTCCTTTAAACCCGACACAGGGATGTAAGAGTTGTTTTTCCTGCTCGCTTCGCTGTTGGCTGAGTGAAACAGTTGGATGTTGCCATCAGAGCGATAGTGGTGTTTACAGTGGGGAGCTGGTGAGGTTCCTCCCTCATCGCTTTTTTGCTGAGGGACAGCCTTTCTTATGCTGTCAAAAATGCCCCTGACACTCCAATAACGATATCATCATCCATCACAGTTCATGAGACATCGGCCAACCTTATCATGAGCACAAGCCTCTCATCCATGAGTAGATGCACGCTTCATTGAGAAGGAGAAAATAGTTCCTGCGTGAAACTGCTCACAACAAGGTCTGTGGATTACCAGGTCATGATCAGGACAAAGGCGCTGGTGTTGAGTTTTTCAAATGTATTTTTTGGCACTTTGAGCACCACAAGCTGGGTTCCATCTAGTTCCATTGTATTGGAAAGCAAGCAGATATCTTTACGCTCAATATCTCCAAAACTTTGCAACTCATACCAAAACTATCAAGTTAGATAAATAGCACTACAGGTCAGAAGAAAAATATGTATTTTTTTTTATTCGGGGGTGAACTCTCCCTTTGAGGGTGTTTCTATTCAGGACTCAGTAAGTGCGTCTTTATATATGATTTGTTTTATATTATTACACTGAACGACCATGATGCTGGTTGCTGACCTGTGTATGTTTCCCTGCAGACCACTACCAGAGTACGGAGACATGGATTCATCCTGCGGTCTCACAGACAACAGAGCCTGTAAGTAACACCGTGGAGAGGAGGGTCACTGATGACATTTCCTGATCTGTCTCAAGTAAACTAAAGTTACTTTCCTTGGTCTGTCTCTCTTCTCTCCTGGTCCTGCTGTAGCTCCCCCTAACTCCCTGAACGTGAGCCCACCTGGAGGAGGCGGCGTCGGTGTGTCCTCATCACACCGTAAACGGCGTACGCTGATTGCCCCGGAGATGAACCTTTCACTGGACCAGAGTGAGGGCTCTTTGCTGTCGGATGACTTCCTGGACACACCAGACGACCTGGACATAAACGTAGATGACATTGATACGCCTGATGAGACAGACTCGCTGGAATTCATCACCAATGGAAACGAGCTGGAGTGGGAGGGTAAGAAGATAAAAATGGTCTGGCTTAACCCCTTTCACACGTTTCACATAAATAACAAAACATTTAACCAAACAACAAAACTAGTACATTACATCAGACATCCCGAATAAGTGGCTACAGTGCATCAGTTTAATCATTCCCTTCAGCGTTCAGTGTTTAGTCCTCCACAGAGGAACACTGAGGCCTACTTAAAACACAAAATCTGATTACACGGCTTGACAGACTGAAGAATGAAAGAGCTCTGAAGTCTGTTCAGTCGAGCCTGTGGGACTCTAAATCTTCTCTTTGATGCCAAAAGTTGATATACTTCAAATAAAATATGAGCGGGGTCGGATGTGATTTTACCGGCCAGAGACAACAGTCTTTTGGTATTCACTCACAGCTTGAAACATGAGTCAAGTGTTTGACCCACCATGTTTGAGCAGACGTGGAGCAGTCAAACCAGTCAACTGTATCGTGCACTGATCACATACTGAATAAAAGTCTGTATTATAGATTGGTAAAACAATAACAGGATCTGTTTGTTTGCTCCAAATAACCATAGTCTCCTAACAAAGTGAATGCGTTGTTGTTGTACCTTGCTACAGATATTATCTGTGTGTGCACTCCTGGATAAAGCAGCGTCCACAGAGATGCGTAAATATTTACTGGAGCTGTAAGCCATAACACTGACCTTCAGCTTTTAAAACTAGCTTTAATATTAAGTTTTCAGTTTAATCTGAATCTTCAAATGTAGTAATTGGAATTCATATGAATCTGCATGTAATATCTATGTGTCTGTGCTGAAGCTTGCAGAATCATTAACACATTTTAAGTAGAAATGCATAATATGGTAAAACAAAAAAGAGAGATTATTTTAACAGATATTCTGATTATATGATTGCTGATGATGCCTGGGATCAAGAAATGTTACCAATTGATTGACAGAAGGTGGGAAAATGAGAAAGTGCTCCAACATATTGATATATGAAACAACTTTTCTGAACTGAAACAGGAATTAGGCCCACCCTGATATATTTAGCTACTGATTCACCATCAGAATACAGAAATGCATGACATCGATACTGACAGACATGAAATGGAGAGTAATGGAAGTTATCACTTCCTGTCAGTCACTGAAGATGACTCACTGGCTTCATTCACGAACAGCAGGAATGACATTTTGCATCACAATTTTTTTTATTTTCCTTGAAAAAAAAAAAAACATCATGATGATGTGACATTTGTTGGAGTCTGAACTAAACAAACTTGTTTTATCACATCTGGAGAACAAGATTTGCAGGACAGGACATCTCTGCAGCACTAAATGCTTCATTATAATGCTGTTTTGTTATACATTTTCCTTTGATAACAAACTGCAACTTCTGCAATTTGGATATTGCCCTTAATATTTTAGTTAATTGCGCAGCCCCAATTTTGAGTTTTATTTTTCCAGTCAGTCCAGTTCAAGTTTATCATTTCTATCTGTTTTATTTGTTTAATATGCTCTTCATTCAAATCTTAAAATATTGTTGGTATATTTCATTTTCTGTACTTGTATTTCTCTTTCTATGTAATTGTTTTAATAGTTTATTTATGTAAAACACTGTCTAACAGAAGACACTGGTTCTCCACACTAGGGGTCGCCAAAGGGGTCATGAGGCTTTTGTGATTTTAAGGGGTGTAAGAAAGCTTGCATCAAAGCATTTATTTTATTTAGGCAAAAAATCTCACACGATATTGCATGGTGAAGACCTCAACATTCACAGAGCCTCATCCTGCATTAGGAACGTACACAGTTAAAACAACCAGAGAGCTAATAGAACAATAGAGTCTCATGGAGAAGAAAACACTTTATTTGACAAAGAAGAAGTCTATTATGTGTTTATGATTTAAAAAAACATAATACAGACTGTATTATATAAAAAATCATGAAAAAATATCATGAAAATTCATCTCTGTGTCTCCTTAATGTATCCATAAGTGAAGCGTTATCATCAAACTGAGCCTTATTCAACATTTCACCACAAACCTGAGTCCTACGTGAATGTTAAGCTTAATCCTTATACAGTGATACAAAAGATAACTGTGGTTTTACTAAGACTGAGAGTAATCCTAAATCAATTATTCAACCTAAACCTCACTGAAAAGGAGCTTACACACAGATAATATGTTTCACTCTTTCTTGGATCCAACACTGCAGCGTGGTGCGTATTTCAGTGCAGAATAAAGAACGAGATCTGTCTCTGTGTCCATCCAGATGACACACCGGTGGCCTCAGCCAAAGCAGGTCCTGCTGACGGTTCAGGAGACATGGACGGGGAGGGGAACGCCACAAACGGGCGTCTCTGGAGGACGGTGATCATCGGAGAGCAGGAGCATCGTATTGACATGCAAGTCATCAGACCTTATCTCCGAGTCATCACACACGGAGGTCAGTGAGAGGACAGAGATCAATCTGATAACTCATCAAAGGCTTTGATAGATTGTTCCCAGTAATATACAGCATGTGCAGTTAACAGATTAAAATCTGCTAACTTTAACCCACACAATATTATAAAGACAAGCACCTAAATTAGACCAGCATTCATGTAAAATAAGTAATACAATGTGTCAGTGTATATTCTGTTCATTGGCTTTTCCTGTCAGAAGTGAGTATTTAAATAAAAAAACAAGTGATTATTTGATTATCATTTTAAAACAGAAAAATTAAAATTGAAATACAAGGTATTTTTCTTTTTCATGGTCAAAAAGGGATGAGCAGAATTTTTAAAAATGGTTTTATTTTCTATTTTGTTTAACAAAAAACACAATTATTTGAAAACAGAATTCTTAGTCACTAGACTGGTTTTCACATATGACAGCTCACTGGAGTGCGGTGAGATTTCTGCGGATGACAGATCTTGTTTTGCCTAAAATCATATCAAAGTAGGTTTCCAAAAACATTTTAGCCTGGGCTAAAGGAACACTTGCACATTTTGTGCTCTCCTATTGTAAATTGGTGATCAAATAACTGCTCTTTTTTTTTTTTAATGCTCGTTTCTGAAAGGAAAATCCATTGACCAATAAAGTCAATAACATTCATGACATTATTGACTGTTATCTGAAACTCTCTCCAATCAGGTTACTATGGCGAGGGCCTGAACGCCATCATTGTTTTCTCTGCCTGTTACCTGCCTGACAGCAGCTGTCCAGACTACCACTACATCATGGAAAACCTCTTTCTGTGAGTCTAACATGGCCGACTTTTAGTTTTCATATACTCACCATGCATGTGAGGCTCGGGCCCATAATTCAGAAGTCAAGTCGAGGTTTATTATAGCCTGATATCACACAGCATGTGATGAACAATGTTAGCAAAACATAGAAAGATGTAAAACACTGAGATAAACTACATATAATGACAACATATTTAAAAATATATTAAAAATTAGGTGAAATACAATAATACACACAATGCACGTACACAAAAATGTGAGGAAAACTGAGGATAAGCTGTTTAACTGCAGTTTAAAACTTAAAGCAGACTAAATAAGGTTGAAGGCTGATGTGAATAAATGTGTTTTGAATTTATTTTCGAATAGCTAGCCTCTTGAATTTGGATCGGAAGAGAAAGCTCTGCCACCTAATGATAATTTATTTATTTTCGGAATAGTCACAAGAGGAGGATCGTAGAGTCATAACAGGTATATCAGTGACTAGAGATGATGAGTAGGTTGGTGCAAGTTTGTAATATTTTATAAGTTAAAAGTAGGATTTTGAAGTCAGATCTAGTCTGTAAAGGGAGCCAGTGCAATGAAATAAGAACAGGATTGATTTTGTACAGATTTTAATTTGCTAATATTTGATTTTAAGCCAGAGAGAAGGATGTTAGAATAGTCAAGTCTGAGACAAATGCATGAATAAGTGATGATTCAGAGTGAGATCAGTGAATGTGCTTTGCTCTATGCTGGACAAAGAGCTAACGTGTGAGGTGTCTCAGTCATGGGACTCATGTCCACATTTCGATCATGTTATTTTTGTTCTGTTTTGTGTGTCTGAGCCCCTGTTGTCTTATAATCCGTCCATGACGTTGTACTGTTTCTTGCAGGTATGTGGTGAGCAGTCTGGAGATGCTGGTGGCTGAAGATTATCTGATCATCTACATGAACGGAGCCACTCCTCGCAGTAAGATGCCCGGGATCAGCTGGCTCAAGAAATGTTACCAAATGATCGACAGAAGGTGAGAAAATGAGAGTCCTCTCCAATATACTGATATATATAAAACAGCTTTTCTGAACTGAGACATGAATTAGGCCCACCCTGATATATTTAGCAGCTGAGCATCGTTCACCATCAACATGCAGAAATGCATGACATCGATGCTGACAGACATGAAATGGAAAGTAATGGAAGTTTTCTCTTGGTGTCAGTCACTGAAGATGACTCACAGGCTTCATTTACAGCTGGTCTCTATTTAGAGAAAAACCTCTTTTCAATTCTCACTTTCATATTTTTTTTTATGTCTCGTGTTGCTCGTTTTAGCAGGAGCCTTTAAATGTGTAAACTTTAACCTGCCTGTGTTGTTTGTGTCGTGATGGCAGATTGAGGAAGAACCTGAAGTCTTTGGTCATCGCTCATCCCACGTGGTTCATACGCACCGTCCTGGCCATATCCAGGCCCTTTATCAGGTAATACACACAAACCAACAACTCAGAAATCATGTTTCAGTGGGAAAATATGGGGCTTAAGTTAGTTAGTAACGTTAACTCTCCATCTTGTGAGTTTTTGAAAGGTGGTGAGAAAGTTTGACATCACAAAGTCCATGATAATAATAACTAATAATTAAATTAGATACAATGGGATCTTATTCAGGGTGAAGTTGGCAGGGAATTTTCTCTCCATAGGCAAAGAAAAGCCCCCATATTTATTAAACTCTGTAGAAGAGCTCATCGGTGTGTACCAGAATTCCAGCTGCACAAATTATTAAAGTAGATATTTTAGCGATGCATGTTATTGTTGTTGTCCTGTTGTCGTCTGCAGTGTGAAGTTCATGAATAAGATCCAGTACGTCCACAGCCTAGATGAGCTGGCAGAGATCGTCCCCATGGAGCACGTCCACGTTCCTGAGTGTGTGGTGCAGTAAGTACCTCTGACCACGAGATGGAGACAGAGAGCTGTAGCAGCAGTCACCACATCCTGCAGACTGCAGCTATTTATTTATTTATTTAAAAGGATTATTCATATAAACATGTCAGAGAATGAGTGTAACATCTGAATAAATTTAAAAAGATATTAATACCCTGATTCTTTAAAACAGTGTGGAATGATGATATAACAGTGTTTTCTAATTTTCAGATTTGATGAGGAGAGGATTAAAGCACGGAGGGAAAGGTACAATACATTTGTTATTTATTATTTCATTTTGATAATTAGTGCATATATATTGCTTATACAGAATTAAACTGTGGTTTGAGCACTGTATTTGAACTGACTGGCTAAAAAAGACTACCTTTAAATTCGAGAGCAAATGGGCATCATTAACTCTGTGTGTGTGTGTGTGTGTGTGTGTGTGTGTGTGTGTGTGTGTGCGTGCGTGCGTGCGTGCGTGCGTGTGTGCAGGATGGAGCAGGAGCACAGACAGCAGGAGCAGCAGCAGCAGCAGTCGGTCCCACAGGAGCCAATTAAAAAGTCTGAGAGGTAAACCTGCCTCCTGATCCAACCTGGATTTTAAAAAAAACATATATCATATTTTCACAGTGGACATTTGATTAGCCGAGACATTTATCAGTTTTTACTACACTGTCACTACACTTTTTAAAAGTTCTCAGCACATCTTTCTTTTCTCATTCATTTTCAGGCCGAAGTCGGTGATAGTAGATCAAAAATTATGAGAAGGACAGAGCTCTGCAGGTGAAGGTAAAAATAAATCACTGTTGTATTTCTTGTAGGAGTCCCAGTGTGATATAGATTCATCCTTATATCTTCACTCAGATGTCTAAACAGTGACAAATAATCACATGTTCCACTGTGTTTCAGTATTAAAGAGATTAAGATTAAGATTAGTATGAAATATTTAAATATTTAATGCTTACTGTTCACACAAATTCAAATTCCAAAAGGCTTTACTGACGTGGGAAACAGATATTTACATTGCCAGAGCAGGTGTGCAATAAAAACAAAAGAAAAATACACATGAACAGAAGACTTTTTGCTAGCAATATATAGTCCTATAATTTGGAATAAATCACTTAAAATAGAAAAAAGAAACAAAAATGTAGACTTGCAGTTAAAGGTACAAATACACACACTATATAAACACGGCAACATTTTTTAAATCTTGGTTAAGAAAACCAAAAAAGTTCTGTATTATATTTGTTATATGTTTTTTTAAACAATGAGGTATTTATCCATCCTTAAATATTGAATTAAATTGTCTGACTTTTCCTAAAAGAGAAATACTTAAACACAATATTATTCAAGTGTACTTCAGATTTTAGGTGAGTAAACTGTTGAACAGAAAAATAAAGCTGAAGGTAAAATACATCTGAGACACTGACTATTGTAGATTCATGTGCCGTGTGATAATGTATTTCTTGACCAGGTTCTTATTTGCTATTTGCAAAGAGATTCGGGACATTTGCATGAGCACAACTCTTCATGTCTGCTGAGGAGGAACAGACGGGGTGAAAGAGGGGAACGATTTGTCGTTATCTCTGCAGGGGGTGTCGTGCGCGAGGTTTAACTGTAGTCCTTTTAAACTTTCATTTACATTCAGATTCACATTCATGCAGTTCACAGTCCTCCATTGTTAGGAGGATATCTGCCCGTAGTTCTGTGCGTTTTGCAGACCTTTACACTGATGCTCGGTCGTTTTCAGCTTTTCAGAGTAGCTTCTCTCCATCTCCCCTTTTCTTCTCTTCATTGCTCCGAGTTATATAAGGTCCTGTCTATTTCAGTGTAGAACACAGTGCATGTTCTTGAGGGAGAACAAAAGCTGGAAGGAAGCTGAAAATAAAGAAAGTCACACATTCTGTCAGAGACTGATAATGTTATAGAATAAACAGCATGCATGAGTAAGCAAGTCATTACGACCAGCACCTTTCAAAGTGTTGAGGTGTTACATTTTTTATTAGCTGGTTGAAACCAGCTGGCCGAAGGATACAGACAGCAGCGTGCTGTTCCTTACAAGACTAAAACATCAAAGATGAAACACGTACAATTGCAGGACAAAAAGGCAAAAAGTTACTAGTTTGTACAGGAGTAATAGTCCCTTCATTAAGTTAAAAGTGACTAGAGGAGCGAGTTTGGTGAAATGGCAACAGTTCATTTTTGGATTTTTAGATGTCTTTTTTAGATGTGTCATTTAATGGAGTTCAGAGGTTGATTGAAACTAGCGATTGATTATTTAAAAAAAAAGGAAAAAAGTCAAATAGAGTACTACTCCTATCTGACAGTAAACTGAATATCTTTGGATTGTGGACAATACAAGACATTAGAGGACGTCACCTTGGTCTGAGTCCTTTCAGTGAGTCAACATGCACACCAGCCTGAATGAGTGTCACTGGTGACACCGGTGTTTGCTTTAATATTTCATGTCAGAATGGCTGCTGTGTAAAAGGTCAATTGAACTTAACAATTATTTTTATTATTGATTAATCTGTTGATCATCTTCCTGATTAATCGATTAGTCGTTTGGTCCATAAAAAGGCAGAAAATGGTGAAACATGACAATCATTGTTTCCCGAGATGACGTCCTCTCAGATGTCTTGTTTTGTCCACAACCCAGAGATATTTAGCTTGCTATAATTTTGACACTTTTTTAATTTAAAAAATAACTCAGAATGATGACCCAAATTTTCCTAAAATCTCCAGTTCACCAAACATCAGTATTAACTGGGTGATTACACTTCCTTTTTCATTTAGAAACACATTTTCCAAAATAATGTAGTTGACTGAAATTGATTTGTAGAATTTAAAAAGTGTCACAAAGTTGCACATCTCTTTGTTTTGAATTCTGAGCAGAAAAATTATTTTATTGTCCAGTTATTCCTTTCATCATCCACAAACATGTCCTCGTCTTTCTGCAGTGTGTGACAGACATATGGAGCATGATCCCTTGGATGTTTACCCACATGAGGCAGTGTTTCATCGGGTCTACGTGTGCTTCCTTGTTTTACCAACATCCAGCTGACGATTTGTGCCGTCATTTTCCAGTCAAGATGGCGATGGCTCCGCCTCATTTTCCTTTCTCTCTGGAACCCCTTCTTCCTCTCCCGGATGTCAAGAGGGTTTCACACTGCAACTTGAAAATGTACAAAGGAAGTCACAAGTGTGTCACCATGGAAACCGTTCATCGATTCATTAACCTGCTGTGTGATTGGTCGGACCTATTGTACAGCTCATATTGTAATTTCACATCATGGCGAGGCTCTAAAAGACCGGGACATTGAAACTTTGCGCTGTATAATGAAAATTAAGAGGAAAGAACTGATTTTGGAGATGTTGGGTGAAAGAATTGTAACTCCAATTGTGGTTCCTCGTGTTGTAACTTCATTTGAAGGAGTTTTACAATGGATTGATAGAATTGAACAGCTCTATTTTTTGTTAATAATGAGGTAAATATACTAAATTAACTTTAAAAAAAAAAAAAAAAAGTTGTGTTTTACATCTAAATTTCCTGAAAATCTGACAATTCGAGATATATCTTTTCCCTGACAGTAGTGTTGCGTACATGCAGTGTATTCTGAAAGGTTTAACACTTGGCGAGACCACAGATGTCTGACAGCAACTTTACTGATGTAGCAGATGCTGAGCTCGGGTCAATCTGTGACCAAGACCAAACTGGTAACACACATTTCTATTCATGCTGATCGGTGTGAATATGTGTGTTTGATGTAAATAACCAACGTATCAGATGCCTTCATCTTTAATTTTTGCCTCATATTAACTGCTGTAGTATCATAAGGCCTTTACAAGCTCTCCTCTCTCTTTTGCTGAACTGACATTTTTTTTAAATGTCTAAATGTACTAACATCTGTACTACCTTGTGTTATGATGTGCCTCGGTCGTCTTGTGTGCAGAAAATGCAGGAACATGATCAATATTTACATTTTGTGGCCTGGAAAACCCATGTGAGAAAATGTGGAAGGATCATATATGTTGTGAAATGTTTGTGAAGCAGTGCTTGTTTACTTTGTGTGACATGATTATGGCCACATAAACAGATTTCAAGCAAATATTCTTTATATTTGCTACGTCATATTTAGACAATATATTCTGCATACTACAGACTGTATGACATATAACCCACCAAAACATTTAAAATTATTTTGTATGAAATCTGTATCAGAGTGGCCATAATCAAGACAAAAAATACAAGCATTGATTGATTGATTTTGTGTATTACACATTATGATCATTCTTATAGAATCGTTTCATATGGGAACATTTTGTCGTCAGCTCAGATTGTGAAAACAGGAGGTATAAAGTGGCTTCTAAAAGGAAGATGTTTTGATCTTATTTCAGAGGTTAAGTTTATATGAATTTATGAAGCTTATGTGAAGATTTATTTAGCAAATTCAAAACTTTTGTTCCTGAGGGGCAAGTAAGAAAAAAAAAAAGATTTTCTAAGTTCTGATTTCAATTGTTTTCTCTCCTGTGTTTGTGACTTAAGAACAGGTGAAAAGAAGGTTTTAGGATCATTAAGTAGTGAAAAAAGTTTTGGCTGGTGAAAAAACTTTTTTTGTCAGGAACAACTATCTGAAAAGTAAACAGAGATGTATTTTAATGCCTATTAAAACATTTCTGCCCCAAATACACATGAAAGTATATAACTTGCTAACACTATGTATGTACCTTGAGTACATGGTGAAATTAAAACTCACCTGAAAGAAACATGAATACTTTTAGTTCTATTTAGAGCGTTGGGTAGTGGTGCACTTCCAACCCCTGTGGCCAAATCGAGTATTACAACAACAAACACTTAGTTTCACCCGGCATAACTTTTTCCCACCCATTTTACAGATGGAAAAAAAAAAATCAAAGAACTTTGAAAGATTTTCCTGGTTTTTCACCCGTTCTTAAGTCATATCATCACAGTAGAAACTCTACCTTAGGGCCTCTGTACCTCCCTTTCTGTTTTTCTGTGGTTGTTTCTGTTGAACATTTGGAACAATGTCAACACTTTTTTTGTGTTTAAAAGACAATTAAGCATTTCCCACACTTCTTAATGCATTATGGATTGTACATTTTCTGGGGTTGCATTGATTTTCTCTAATGTCTTCCATCTGTTATTGTAGCAGGAGGACAGCGGAGTAAGATTTTTTATTTTTGTAAAGAGCTGCATAATTGTATTTGCTTGCCTGCCTTGTTTTGCACTATTGGATTTGGTTGTCACATAACCATTGAATGGTTTCAGCATATAATGTGATTTATGATCTGTGTTTAGGAGGTGAAGTATTCTCCTGAAAAAGTTGTGTAGCTGTTAGCAAGGCAAGGGCATGCTTCTTTGGTACAGAAAATAGGACTCATGAATTCTGAAGTGCCATCTTATTTCTGATTTTCCTCTTGTTCTTTTGCCTTTCTGGTCCTGGAATGTAAATGAATAGGTTAAACTTTTCAGTCCTGTTCAGTCCGGCGAGGCCGTTTTCACACCGATAAACCAAACTTTAGCAGCTGCGTCACTTATTTGATGAGCTCATCGTCCTTTAGGAAGGTGTCTCTGAGGTTTATTGGCTGTACTGTGTGCCTATTTTTCAACCAAATGATTAAAAGAAATCCGGAAATGTGAAGGAATGTCATGTGTAGCCTTTCAAATTTTAGTTATAGGTTTATTACATCAAGTCACATCCAATGTCATAAACAAGGTTTGCATAGAAATGGCTGATATGATCTTTCCAACAATCAAAATGTTCATTTTGAAGATGAAAGCACAATATTTATATTATTACAAATTCTTTGCCTTCCATTTGTCTGCTGTAAAATGTTTGTTCAGATTTAAAGATGAAACTCTTTAAATTCATATGATCGGTTCTGCCTTGTAAATATAACTGAATAAACTGTTCCTCAACAAATCTGTTTTTTTTTTCATTCTTTATTAATACAGTTCTTTCTACTTGTAGGAAAGTAGTTCCTATATGAAACTGATTACAACAAGGTCTATGGATTATCTTGAGAAAGCAGATCATGATCTCTGATTCTCAAAAGAGAATTTTTCATGATTATTTATTTATTTACTTTTATTTGGTGCTTTGAACACTACAAGTACCCCTTTTTGACCAACAAGAACCCAGTGAAAATTCGGTGCTGGTGCTAGTGCCAGTCCACAGCTGGTTCAAAAAATGCTGCTTATGCATTAACTCGTCAGTATTAATGATGTACTTTATTCAACATTTTTGATATATTAGATATTTTGCTTAGGTCAAGGATCTGCAGGTCCTCAGTTACATCAGATATGATGGAACAACGGGCCTGCAGCCCTTCACGTCCCCAAAACATGTAAACTTTCCTAACAGACTTTATCTGTATTAACTCGCCACACACGGGGAATCTCATGGTCACTCTTTTGCCTGAAAAAACTTCACAGCTTTTAGCCCGGCTCAAAATCTGCGCCACAATAGCAGACATTTCATTTTGGTTGCCAGCAAAGAGTTGGCGCCACTCTGGAACTGGTTTTCAGGGCCGAGAGTCGGTTAGTTGGCTGTTTACACACAAAGAGCTGGTTTAAGATTAGGCTCTGAACCAGCACTGGCACCATCTGCCAGGCCCTGGTGCCATCTGGTTTCATTATATTAGAAAGAAAACACATCTCTACAGTTGACATCTCTAAAACTCAGCAACTCACAAAAGCTATCTGCATGTACAGTATAAATAGCGCTACAAATAAGAAGGAAAATATGTATTTTGGATTTTGGAGTGAACCGTCCCGTTCTTATGTAAGACAGGAAATGTCAAACCTCCTGCTGGTTAAAGACATGCAGGTGCTTGAGGACATCTCAGAAGACACCTTCCTTTTGGACCTGTCATGTCAGTGTGATGTCACCACTTTAGGAGGTACCCTACATGTCCGCACAGAGCTGGGATCAAGTCGTGTGACGTCCCCATAACCTAAGATCACATGAGTCATCCATTAAAGCCTTCTCCTTTACACACCAGCAGACTCTGGCTGTTGACCTCTGACCCCTGACGGCTGTGACAGGACTCACGTTGCACATGGACACACAAATAGACATGAATGTCACACTCACTCCCAAGGAAAGGAATGTACCTCAAGATTTGAGATTTACTTTAATATTTCCCCCAGTTATGACATTTTTGACAGAAAATAAAACATCACACATGTTTTTCTCTGCTCTGGTTCATGTCTGGACCGACGACCAGCTGTGCCTTCAAATGTAGCACTCCTGACTGCTGCACAGTGAAGCTCACACTCCTGAAACACTTCACCCAACACAGGAAAGTTTATCTGGGATGTGATGACATAACATGAGATGGGTTTCTATCCACATCTCTCTCTCTAACCTGCAAAGAGACTACATCTATGTTTATTTATTTCTGTTTTAAACTGTACACAGTCCCATTTAAATAAAATAAATACATTAAATGTGTATGTTAGTGTGATGTGGAAAAAGAATCAATGCTGTTTAATCTATCACTCTATAGCAGCATATGACACCCTGTACCCTTAAACCTTTTCTTAAGTACAGTTTTGAAATATTTGGATATTACTTGTATGATAATTTATACTTTTAATATATATTTTTGCTCTACTACATTATTAGATATAATCCCACTACTGTTTGACAGTTATACTTACTAGTTAAGATTTTCCTCCAAAATGATCAGTTTATAAAAAATATGATTGTTAAGAATTTAAAACTGAGTATACTTAATTAAATCATCTCTAATTTATGTCAATAACATATTATATCATTGAAACTAAATATATGATATACAGTATATTCACCTATGTGGTGGGTTGTTTATTATAGTATGTCATTTTGAAAGGGACTGTATCACAAGTGCTCTTGCTTTTGATAAGGTGCATTCTACTCATAATATATATGTACTTGTAGTATAATTTTCAATTTAGGACATACTTATAACAGAGTACATCTACATTTAAATGTATTGGATGTAATATATTTCTACTTTTACGTTAAGATCTTTTACCGCTGCTGTTGACAGCAATTCAGACAGAAAAAAAAAAGGAGTGTAGTCATCTGCCTTCCTGTGAAAGACTAAAATCACCTACATTTTTATTTCAATTTACAGCAGTACTTTTTATTGAAGTACTTTTGGTACTCAAAGTACATTTTACTTATAATATGTACTTTTAATGTTATATAATTCTAAATCCAAGACCTACTTACAATGGAATACATTTATATTTAAAGGGTCATCTCTCTTCCTGTCAAAGACTAAAATGACCTATATTTTGCTTTTATTTTGCTTTATAGCAATACTTTTGATAAATGTAAAACAGCATTTTTGATACTTAAAGCACATTTTACTTGTAATATATACTTTTAATGTAGCAAATCCTGAATCCAGGTCCTACACTATACTTATTCACTGGCCACAGTACCATCAGAGAAAAGAAGTGAAGTCATCCATCCTCCTGTCAAAGACTGAAATGACCTACTTTTGCTTTTAATTAAATCTCAGTACAATAAAAATACTTCCTGACCTACTTGGTTGGTACTTTTTTCATATTTGAGCTTTATTAAAAAAAAATCTCATCATATGGTTAAATTATATAGGCTTACATTGTTTTAAATCATTATATTACCTTAATAAGTTGAGACAATTTCACAGACAATTGGTTTTAATAATATGTGGTAATCACAGTTAGGCTATATTAATGTTTCCTGATTTTTAAGTAGTTATTACTGTACTGCTAACAGTAATGTGACCAGTTTACTGGCAAACAGCAGAACAAAACGGATGCAACAGTTATTTTAATCTATAAAACACCATCAGTGGTAGTTTTCCACTGTGCATCAGGTCATCAGGTGGATTAACAGCTCGATAGAAGCTGCTGCTGTGATGCTGTGACGGACAGCAGCAGGTGAGGTGGATCGCTGGATGTATAAGGTGAAATATGTAAATATGTGAAGGTTCGCGGGCTGTGATTGGCTGTTAGTACGAGTTCTGCTGGAATTCATTGGCCGCCGCGAAGAGGGACGTAGTGGAAAAGAGCACGAGCACGTCCGACCACGAGAACAACGTCTCATGCTTGCGTGAGTGGTGACGCAACACGTCGCCAGTTGGATATAAATTGCTGTGCCCCGCGCGGTCAGTTAACGGCACAGTAGAGAGAAACGCTGCCAGAACTTATATTTACAACTTTTTGAAGCGTTTAATTTGTTGGATTTTACTGCCGACTTCGGTGGAAAAGTAGTCTCGACTGTTTCTTCAGCTGACTTTGAGCAGGACTGCCGAGAAGAGACGAAAAGATGAAATACATTATAGGAATTGGCGGGTAGGTTATTTATTTTTTTATCAAACAATAACATTACAGCACGTAGAGTAGCTAGAACTAGCTTAGCACTCTACCTAAAATATTGTACTGTCATCGTGGATAAACTGACTGATAGCAGAGTGGAGTTGTGTAGTTAGGCTAATGTAGACCAAATACTGATGTGTACAATTAAGTTACTGTTTCGTGAAGGCATCTTAAGATAAGCTCATAGTTCCGATGAGTTCATTTCTTTAGTAATGGCGGCTATCGTTAGCTTCTCATTGAGAAGCTAACATTATCCTTGTGGCCACATGTATTATCAGCTGCCCGCCAGAAAGTAACGTTAGTGAAGGAGGCGTGCTGCTGCTAAACCGGTTTAAAGTCATGTCCGGTTGTGTGTGGTTTGTTGTCATCAATCGAGCGGGACTTTTGAAAATTCACCGCCACTCTCAGAGAAAAGTGGAGGGAGATTTAACGAAAGTGTTGTTCCCAGCCAAAAACTGTTTAATGCTACAATCATTATTTATATACAAACGTTTGAATCAGGAAATGACATAATTTTATTGTATTCTGTTTTGGTTGGTTTTACGAAAAGTTTCTGTTTTTTTTTACTGCGTACTGTTTTTACTTTACTACTAATAAATTACAAAACAACTTTTAATTACTACTTATCTTTTTTCGTATTTATTTAATCGTATGTGTTTTGTAAATGTAAACACTTGTCATGAGTATCAAATTAGCCTTACTTTATACAATTGAATGTAAACAAAGGGCACCACATGTTCTCTGGAGGGAAGCTTGCATGACTGTTCTTTTCCTGATCAAATGATTCGATTTTAAACCACAATTGAATCTGACAGTTAGATGAAACATTAGAATTTATCTAATATATTATCGTGAAATTTTATTGCAGTTATCAGTATTATCAGGACATTGTAAAAATTAGGCTAAAATTTTCTAACAATATTAATACACACACTGAAATAATTTCAGCAAGTTTTATATTGAATATATCTTAACATATCTGAAATCACAAGTCCTTTGTGATGTCACTGTTTTCAATGACAGAAAACAAACCCACATCGCATGCTGTGAGAGTATTGCTGACTTTGTTTGACGCTGGACAGTATTTACCGCCAAGTTTTTCAAAGCACTGTGATCAAACACGATAAATGTAACCAATTAGAGTTGCCATGATTAATCGATTAGTTGTCAATTATTAAATAAATTTCCAACTATTTTGATAATCGACGAACCAGTTTGAGTAAAAAAAAAATTTAGGGGGGAAAGTCAACATTCTTTGATTCGTTTCTTAAATGGGAATATTTTATGGTTCTTTTACTCCTGAATGAAAAAACTGATCATCATTTTCTGACATTTTATGGACCAAAAGGTTAAGCGATTTATTGAGAAAATAATCAATGAATTAATCAGTCAACAATGACAAGAATTGTTGCAGCCCTAATTCTAATCATCTGGAATTTTATTGTGGTTTGTTCTGACACCAGTTTCATTTCAACTGGCAGCACAGTATTAATGTGCATTTTATCACTTTTTATCTTTCGTTTACAGAGTCACAAATGGTGGTAAAACCACCCTGACAAATAGATTGATCAAGACGTTGCCCAACTGCTGTGTTGTGCACCAAGATGACTTTTTCAAGGTGAGTGTTAGAGAGTGGATAGTGAGGAGTTTTATTGGTGTTATTGTTTCCTGTATGAGCACCACGAGCCTTGCATGTAAGCACAGTAATGAGTCCTGCCTCGACTAACCTTTCAGCCTGCACACTTGGTTCTCTACAGTAGATTTGAAAATGGCTTTCTTGCCTATGCGACATAGTTTCTTTGCCTGGTTTTCTCTTTTTGCTACATCTGTCATAATTTTCCTCCCTTTAAATTTCTTGTGTCCTGTGAACACACAATAAATTAACTTTGCCTCACTTCTCTAAAAGCTTTCTGACATGGCCAAGTTCTATTTTCTGCTTCATCTTCAGTAGCACCTTCACATTAAATAGGCATTTTCCCCATTTTGTTAATTGCTTGCTTTATTTCTGTGCATGCTCTTTTCTCTTTCCTTTTTTTCATCTGTTTGTGCACTTGTCTGGCTTGTGAGTGGGATCTGAGAGTTTTCAGAGCTGTGAGGTTGCAGCAAATATTTTATTGGTGACTGTTATTTCAGAAACCTGATCAGATAGAAGTCGGAGAGGACGGCTTTAAACAATGGGATGGTAAGACTTCACTGAAGACTGCCAAAGACTCATTGTTTACCCTTTAGCGTCGTATACAGCCAACATCCAACATTACATACATTTAACATGCACATCATTAGGCTGATCATAACCTCCACTAATTTGGAGCTAAAACACATTTCCATTTTTTCATACTCTCAACTTGCATCCATCCTAATTCACTATCTATCATTTCCGTCGTCTTCCTTTCTACCAATCTTGCTCCTCAGTGATCACAGCTTTGGACATGGAGGCCATGACCAACACGATAAAGGGCTGGATCGAGAACCCAGTGAAGTTCGCCCGTTCCCACGGTGTCACTCTGTCTCCTGCATCCAACGTGGCCAACCCTGACGAACAGACCCACATCTTGATCGTGGAGGGCTTCCTGCTCTACAACTACCTGTAAGTTGTTTTTGATTCACTTTGTAAATGCATGTGCCAGCCTTAAGGAGCTGCTCACATGTAAGTTTTGACCTTTGATGCACTGAATGACTGACCTGTAATGTTGTCTTATAAACTATAAATTTAGTCAGCACTTGGGCCTTTTTGCACAATGTACAAGTTGTCTGGAGGATGTTTTTTATTAATCTGGCTTTAAATTAAGCAAGTTCACCTGTTGCCCTTCACTTTCAATGAAAGGCAACACGCCATCTTGTTTCTGGCAAATTCTAAGAAATTCATGAACATAAACATTGGATGGGCGGTGCTGTTTCTGTCACGTCACGTGGTATTTTTGCATGTTTACAGTCAGCACATGTACTTGGGTGAGTCCTGCAGATCAGAGATAAGGGGTTCAGTGGAAAGCGGCTTCTGCACTGCAGGGTGATTGGTTCTCTGTGTGTGATGAATGTCGAGCACACTGCGGAGATGCAGATAAGAAGCTGCATGAGCACATCTGTGCTCCTTTTACTCTCTTTTGGTTGAGGACATTATGTCTTCATTGATGGTCTTGTTTACCTTGTATTTCCCCTTTAGGCCCCTGCTTGACGTATTTGACAAGTGCTATTATATCACAATCCCCTACGAGGAGTGCAAAAGAAGGAGAAGGTGAGAGTACACAAAAAGTATTTGTTTATATTGTAGTGTTTACCTTTTTACGTTTAAATTTAATTTGCCCTTTCATTATCATTGTCTTCATTTGATTTACCCCATAATTCTGTCATGGAAAGCAGATGTTTTCTAACAGAGTGTCTTATTGTTTTCAGTACGAGACAGTACACTGTCCCCGACCCTCCCGGCCTGTTCGATGGCCACGTGTGGCCGATGTACCTCAAGCACAGGAGAGCCATGGAGGATTGCAGCTTGAATATTGGTATGTTGCTGCTTGGATGCTTTATCCAGCTAGTTATGTCTGTGCATATTTGTTCAATTAGTGTCTCTTTAATGTTTACTAATATTAATAGATTCAGTGTTGATTGGAACTTTTAACAGTATTTACTGTTCTGTTTTTAAGGATTATTTTCAACCATCTGCTTAACTGGTCGACTTTTTGTGTGTTGCAGAGTACCTGGATGGTTTGAAGCACAAAGAGGACATCTACAACCAGGTGTATGAAGACATTCAGAACAACCTGCTCAATCGTTTATAGGTAAGAAGACAGATTAGCTGTGCCAATGCTTACAATCAGACAAAGTACATTTGCAGGTTTCTATAAAAGTTTAGAGACTTGTATTGTGGTCTGGAATCAGAAATCTGCCAAATTTGAGGGCTAGTACATTCTGTTTCTTTTCTGCAGCCCAAAATATTCTGCTTTTGAAAATGTACACAGAAGATGTGTTCAAAAATTAGGGAGGCTACAGCTCCTTTTTTTTAAAATGTCTTAACAGGCATTAAATTGTCTTAAATTCCACTTATGTCTTCAATATTTATTTATTTATCAAATGCTGTAATGGTCTAAAACTCACTCCAAGCACAAGAATTGATTTTGAATGCCTGTTATCCTGTTACAGTGTTAGGTTTTTGCCACTGAAGGTATTTGGACAAATGTTCTTTAACTCGATCAGATGTCTACATTTTCACATTTGACTTTCAGTTCTACTGCAAAATTGGCCTTAAATTTAATTGGTGGCATTGAAAAAATCTTACATTTAACTTGCTGATACATGTGGACACCCCACAAATGTATGTAGAAGAACCCTGTTGGTACAGATTTAAAAGCACAAGGATATTAAAGTGTAGAACCTCATCTAACTTATTTATTTTTCTCTCTTTCTTGCAGCAGGAAGAAGACTCCTCCTCTCCAACCCTGTACAGAATTTGTAAATAGTCCCAAGGATTCTTTTTTTATGGTTTTCTAATTTTATTCTTTGTTTGTATATGGAAGAAAGCAATGTTAACTTATCATTGTCTTTTTTTAATCATCTTCAGATGATTTTTTTTTTCCCTTTTAAAAAATGATTGTTGAACAGATCATTATAATGTTACTGTTGTGTTAAACCACTGACTTGTATTGGACCATTTGTCGCATTCTCATGCAAATAAATGCATTAGTAGCTGTTGATATACAGAACATCAAGAATCTCTCTCTTTGTATTTTTTGTTGATGTAGTTCTACATAAATATACAGTGTTGGATTCACTCGATTCCCTTTTCTGACCTAAAGTACTACATGTTACCTTTTATAAAGGTTAATAACCATGACTGCTATTGGTATGCAGCTGTTGACACTGGCCTAATTGAACCTGTTATGTCTTTTAATATCTTGACATTATAACAGTGCCATACCTTTAACCAGGGTACAGTTTAATCTTTTCCTAGCTGTTGATACTTGTCACAAATTCAAGTAATTTTAAAAATATCCTCACTCATCATGTAGGTCTGGAATATTTAAATTTATTTAGTCTAAGCATGTGCACTTTTAGGTACTCATCTGACTCCCATTGTACATTTACACTCTGAACTTGGTTCCATATATTGTTTGTCTGAAGAACAGTTAAGTCACCTTTTCAAAATGTATGTGTATTGGCTTATTTTACAGACACACAAAAAAACATTGCTTTAAATGCTACAGAGTTAGCCAAGTGACTATTTTTCATCTGTTGTTCCCTGGGCAGATGTTACAAAGTCACCATAATTAAAAAAAAAAAAAAGAAAGAAAAGAATATTGATGTTGATAGAAGCTCAGCAGTCAGGACACCTTTACACCACACTGCCAGGTACCATTTAAAACATGTTACACAGAGGCTCATAATATAAGACATGCAAAACTAAAAGTGATGGACATTAATGTTAATAGAAACATGGACTAAAGATAACATTGTGCTGCAAAGCTTGACATTAACTGAAACACTGAAAGCAGAAGCACAGACACAAAACCATGTATAGTATATAAAATAAATCAATTTTTGACTTGTATGGATATTTTCATTATGAGACACCAGAGATGAAAAAAAAAATTGTTCATATTTTTCTCTAATTTCTTTTTTTTTTTCTTTAAATAATGGATATTTTTACCTGTTAGTTTTATTTTTACTGTCCTGGAGGACTGTTTGTTTCACTGTGGACTAGTTATGACTGAAATGACAATAAAGACAGTCTACTTCTGTTATCTGAAAGCCATTTAAATGGAAGTTTACAAAATGAACATCACTTTTTGGTTGACCTGCTTTCAACTCAAAGGCATTTCAACATTTGAGGAAGGATGTTGAGTAAACACTGCTTATTTTGAAGGTGCACAAGACAAAAATGTTGGGAAACGATGATGAAGAGGGTGACCAGAACCTGTTTTGTTAAAAACAACAGATTAAAAAACTGAACCAGTCCGGATTTCATATGGCTCAGTTTGAACTGGATCAACTAAACATGATCGAACTGACATCTGGATCTAACCTACATTAATGCACACAAACAATCCAGGTTGAGCCGATTTTGCTTGCATGTATTTTAGAAACAGGAAAAGCTCTGTTGAACACACGTATCCGTCCTCCTGGGGTTTTTCCAACTCTGCAGCTCTGAAATAGCTGTCCTCACTTACCTCGTAGATTCCTGAGTAGGTCAGAGACTAACCACAAGATTTAGGCTGTTAGCACTTGATTTACAACACATGAGGCCCAAAGCACGTGCTAATATCACCTATGTTTCCACACGTATAAATAGGCCAGAATAATTTCTCATTTCCCTCGAGGGAATACCTTATCCTGTCACAGAGTCAGTGTGAACTTAACCTTATTATACCGCGGCTAAATAAAGAACGGGTCAGGTAGGGGCGTGTAATTTGGGGCTCCTCATTTCCAAAGTACATTGACAACCAATGTTTCTTCATTAGAAACTTACATTCAGTGAGGTTTAACTTATAAAATGGCTGCCCCTTTTTGATGGATTAAGAAAAATAATCCAGTTCCTTGAGGAAAGTTAAGGGTCAAACTCGACCCACTTGAGTTTTATGATGTGTCTCTTCTTTTTTTGACGCCAGCTGATAATTTGGCCCGCAAGTTTTTCTCAAAGGAGAATTTAGAGCTTCTCTGTCGAGCCATCATGAGGCTCACTAGAGGGCTTTTCGTACTGCATTCACCCCCAGGCTAAGGGAGCTGTTAGCTCGACGCTAAAAGAGCTTTCACACTAGCTCAATCCTGGCACATTCTAACATGGGCTAATCCCGATTTTAGCCTAGAGCTAGCTGGCCCTGCTCCGGAGGAGGATTAGCCCCGAGTTTGCGAGGTTACCCCCTGAAAGCAGATCAAACGGGTAAAAGCTGCCAGCGTGAAACAGGGCTAAAAGACTAGAAGAAGAATATAATGAGCCAGGTTAATGGAAAACACCTGTATGGGTGTACAGAGGCTTTTCACCCAGAGGTAGAAGAAGGGCAGTGTGAATCATACAGGCCTGGGCTTAGTTTAGCCCTGGCTGTCCCTTTCAACACTTTTTTAGCAACTTTTTTTGCTCAGGAATACGGGGCAGCTGAAACACCTCTTTGATGTTTACCAGGTCTTGGCAACACTCAAAACAAAAAATAATAATTTAAACTCAGGTAAACAAGTATCTCCATATTTATTAAATAGTGTTTGATTTCTGTTCAAACCACTAAACCTAAATTCTCTGACTCTGATCCAAGATTAAATCATTTTTTGTCATTGCAACCCAGTCTTTGAGTCCCAGTTTGGGAAACAATTTTTATTGTGTATGTAATCAAAAGCAATATATATCATGTAAAATATCTGATATTAATGATAAATTAATAAATAAATAAATATTGTATCTGCAAAGCATCTGCCGAATGTTGCTGTAATATAAATATAATGTAGTTCAAAGAATTGTATAATATTTCCCTCTGACATATAGTGAAGTACAAAGTGGCATAAAATAGAAAGTGTAAGTACCTGAAAATTGTACTTGAGGACATTACTTGTTGTTCACCAGCACTGGGTCTGAATGTGAACACGTGGACAGCAACATGCTGCAGCACTGAGTGAGAGTTTTTCCATGTCGGTAGTAAAACTCAGTGTCCTATGACGCACATTGAGAAAAGGTTTGTGAATCCTAAACAAAGGCCAGATTAATTTTAAGTCTCTATAGATGCTTCATGTAAACCCTGTTTCATAACGTCTCAGAGCGGCACTGATTTACCTCCTGCACGTATTTAGCGTGTGCTGAGAGTCATCCGGCATCTCTGTTCCAATCAGGTGTTTAGGACGCGTAAAAGCAAGAACAGGATGACTCTGAACACAACATAATGTTCTGCATGTGTCTACATATGCGAACACAACCATCATAAAACCGGAAAATAGCCCACATCCTGAATGTAACACTCTTGTGCACTTGATGCCACTCACTTTAGACAGATCCACACCCCTGATGGATGTGTTTCAGTCACATGATTCACCCAAGCTCTGAGCAATGAGGTCAGGTTTGTCCAGGAAAATGTCTAGACTGGATTTGTTTTCACTGTAAATAAAGTAGCCAATGTTTCGTATACACTATATAAGGTACATACGTACAGTATAAATGTGTGTATCATCACAAGAATTGTAGGAAACGATCCCAAACACTGAACTATTATCTTCTTTTTCTGTGTTTGCTGTGGTTCGTGTTTGTTTTGGGGGGGAAACAGATCCACCTGTGTGTGTGAGTCCGCAGCACATCACACATGCTGCTGTCATTTTTAGCACCGGGAGTCCAGGCCTGTGTGGTTAACTCGACATCCACCTGTTAGAGTGTCACAGCAATCACCTTGTCACTCCATTTCCACAAGACACGCACATGATAGATTACGTATTCGAACAACTGATGTCATGAGGACCTAAAAGAATCACTGTTACTATAACGTGTTAGTAAAAATACAGGCTGCTGTTGCTTTCTAAGGCAAAGTGGTTAAATTAGCTGCACCTCAACCAGACAAAATTTAAATATTAGTTAGTAGATAACAATAGAACCCTAACACTGGCCACTGAGCTGATTTAGAGTTACTTAAGACTTTAAGATGCTGCTCACTTTCAAAATTGTCAATAATTATTTATTTTTAATGTTTAGGTAACTTGACAGACTTCACATTTTACCGATTCAAAAGCCAAACGGGCAAAAAACAGTGGAATAATCTGCCCACTAATCTGAAACTGAACACTTACTTATTACAGACCGCAGGTGTTGACAGTACTTTCTGATTAGTGGACCAATAAATCAGAGATTTCCTCTGTAAAAACCTTCAAATATAATATTTTAACAATGGACATGTATGCAAATTACTGCATGATTAATTAGATAATAAATCATTCGCATATTTTAACATCAAATTTCATAAAACTTATAATACAAAAACAAATTGCCTTGATGTAAGTAATCCACTGAAGAAGTTTCACGGTGATAATTAACCAATAGAGGTTATTTTTTTTACTCTTTCTCCACCTGCAGTGTCTTGCCTTTAACCAGAGCCAGTGTTCATTGATGGTGTCAGATCCCACATGTTGGAGATCTGAAGAGCATAAACTGTGACCACTCACCACTCAGCATGCAGGAGGAATGACACCCATCCGGTTACAACCTGTCTGAGCCAACTAGACCTGCTGGATCCTGTGATTATGTCAAATGACACTCTCTCTCTCTCTCTCTTACTCCCGTTTCTCACACTCACTCATGGTTTCATACTCACTCAGATTGCTGAGAGGCTCTGAGTGCTTGCCAGGGTGTGTGGGTATATTTAGAGGGGGGGGTCTTGCAGTGTCGGTACAGAAGGTTTTATACACTCAGACCTCCTCTAATCCAGACTGTGCTGGTTGCTTTTGTCACCATGCGCTCGGGACTGGCACCACGCTGCTGGCTACGAGTCTGTCTGCACGTCCAAGCAGCCAGGATGAGACAAAATAAAGGCAAAGGTGAGGGCCTCCCACCCACTCCCTGCCAATCCACAACCTCCTCATCACACTGAAATAGAGACAGCTGAATAAAAATGCACCACTCAAGGCTAAACTACCTGTCCTCTGGTGAAACTAATCATCACCGCAGCTCTAACTGCACCATTATTGTGCTCACGGCTTGGTTTCATATGTTTAAAATATCTTAAGACTAATATCACACATATGATGATTTACTCATTAAAGTGGCCACTTGTAGCATTTTCGCACATAATTATAAGAATGAATTATGAATCACACATTGTGTTGTCTTTTGCCCCTGCCAGTTGTCAAATTGTGCAAGTCCTGCAGTGGGGGTGTTATAGTTACAGCAGCCTATAACTTGGTGGCTTTCTGACCTGTCACCCATTTCTAAAGTTCCGGTTTTATTAGTCATATGTAGATTAATGGAGGGTCAACAGTACCATGAAATGTGTGGGACAAGAAGAGAAGGTCGGCTCAGCAGTAAGTGTATTAGTTGCCATAACAGTTCTTGTCAGATAAAAATAAAATAAAAGAAGAAAGATGTTTGAATAAAAGGGAATTAGGTGAATAACAGGCATCACTATACTAACACTAGGGCTGGATATTGGTACTCAGTACCTTTAAGGTATCGATTGTAACGACCCAGTGCCAAGTATTGAAACTTCTCAGGTCAAACGATACCTGCACTCAATCCATTTGGTACCTAGATCTGGAAAAAAAAGACTATTTATATGTGCTGATCGCAACCAATCGCCACAAGCGTTCTTTGTAAATAAGAACCTTCAAAAAAAAACAAATGAGGTACTCCATTGGTTTGGGCATTTCTTTAAGTGAATAGTATTGGTACATGTATCAATTGATTGTATTGATCAAGCTGTGACACCTTCAAAACAAGCCAACATTGAACCACTAATGCAAACTATGCTTGTACCTGCAGAAATCCAGTTTATACAAATATACTTAAAAATAATAATAACATATATAAATATTATAAAATGAGGACTGTGTGAAAGAGTATAAGTACAGAGACATGGGTGTACAGAGTATTACACACTGTATGTGTATCAGTCCTGGTTGATGAAAGACACTGAACAGTCCTCAATCCTGACATCCAGCTGAGGGTAAGAACAATTGTGTTGGAGCCGCTCCAACCAGCACCTCAGGATAATGCAGGTAAGTCTTTATTTTTCTGTACTATCAACAAAAGCAACATTATGGTAAATTCAGTACATTCAGACTTGTTTCAGACTCATTTTGAAATGGCCCAACTGGAAATAAAGATGATGGTAGAAAGTGAAGCACACTGAATAGCAAAACTGTACTGTGCCAATTATAATTCTAATAATAAAGACTTTTACTTTATCTAAAAATAAATAAATAAATAAATATGTAATTGAAAGTAAAGAGCCTGACATGTCTCATGTAGTAGAGTTGGTGATAGATTTATATAAATGGTCTGTAGCCTCATATATGAAGGATGTGGAGCCCTTTAAAGCTCTACATTGAGTCAAGACTTTAAATATAAACTTAACCTGACTGAAGTGTCACAAGATATGAAGTGCAGACATCCTTGATGAGATAAGAAGCAGGGCTGGGTCAAGTTACTTTGAAATGTAATCAGTTACTGGATACAAATTACATGGGCATTTTTTGTAATTAGTGACATAATCAATTGGATTAAAAAATGTAATCTAATCTGGATATTATTTTTTTTCATTATTTTCTGATTACTTCACATTCAAACATTGACAATACTGCACCTTCTACTACTACTAACTGGACATGGCCATAAATATTCTTTTTTTTTTTTTCTCTTTAAACATTTTGAAGCATTTTCAATAAAAATAAAAATGTTTGTGCATTTTTGCATAGGGTGCTTTTTTGTGAAGCAATTATCTAAGAAACCCTGTATGTCAGACACACTTTTTTGAATGAGAGAATTGAGAATAGAAAATAATTTTTCATGAAAAATAAATCATAATTTTAAAAATTACCATATTTTAAAGATTAATCAAAAATATAATCAAGTAATCCTTGATAATGCAACTGTAATCTATTTACACATTTTTGAATGTAATCTGGACTGATTAGATTTGCTTCTTCTTGAAGAGCAGAACTTTCTAGTCACTTTATCTTTGTCTTATTGTCATTCATGTTCAGAGCTGTAAAAAGGGCTGTGACGTGCTGCTGACATGATAAAGCACAAGTCACGAGATTGGATTTAAAAATAGTTTGGGGTCGAGCATCAGCAGAGTGCTGAGTTTGAGTGAGGGTCCACTGCCATCATGTGGTGAACAGAGTGTCATGGCCTCAGTGTTCAACAGGTTGAATCTCTGCTGCACAATGAACGACCCCCAATCTACTTTACCTCACATACATAAAAGACTGAGAAAAAGCAACTTATAAAGGGTAAAACATATATTAATAAATTATATGATATTATGACGAACATGAGGGTCTGTCTGTTTTCAAGAAGAGCTTAAAGGAGCAGAAACTGAAGCCTGAACCCTGATAACAACTTTTAAACTACACAGTAAAAAATCATAGAGAAATTTAGTGAAATCAGCTAAACTTTTCTTAAAAACGTAAATAAAGAAGTTTTAATTTTTCCAGTTACTGAAATGTAAAATGTCTAGTATTTATTTTCAGAATGCTTCAGAAATAACTTTAAGTCTTTTGAGTTGAAATGACGAGTTGAATCAACTCATTAAATTATGTTTTAAAGAAACGTGATCAGTATATTAGTACTTCCTGGCATACGTTGTTTGAGAGTTAAGACCCTCCTGAGACCTTTTTACAGTGTACTTACTCTACTCTGAAACCCATTTAAACTGTACTGTAATATTGTTTGCTTGGTGTCTGGGCCTTTTTCAATATAAAAAAAAGTTTTGTGAATAAACTTAAACTGAACTGGAATGAATGTGCCAATGACAAGGAAATTCAATTTCCCATTTCTTTGAGAAGTGCTGCTCCTGTTTCAAATGTGATCAGTGATGCATTTTCGGTCTAAAATCTGTGGCCACAGTGAGATGCACCTCCTGGCATTTCTACGCATCTTTTATGTTTTGAAGATTTTGAAAATGTATCATAGTGAACAGACTGTTATTCTTTCCTCCACCTACTAGAAACAGCCTAATTTTTGTTGGCTTTGCGTGCATGCCGTACAAATGTGAAGCCCGCACAGCTGACGGTGCCGAAACGGTTACACGGAGACATGAGTGCAGCCCTTGTTGTTGCTGGATGGATAAAAGCATTTTTCTGAGTAACTCACATTACAAACATTTGGAGAGTCACCACCCAAACTCTTTCTGCGGTGATGCTGTGCGTAACTCCGTGACGGAGTGGACTGTACTCAAAACACCACCCATCACCCAAAACACCACCCATCACCCCTTTTCCACCTCAAGTGTCTCAGAGTTGGAGCTCTTTAGACACCGTCACAGTGAGCCATGGAGAAGTTTGTGCTTGTGTTAACTTTTCTTCTGGAAGCTCTGGTGTGTTTGGGCACCGCGCAGCACCATTTACGCGCAGGTGTCGGACCGTGGAGACAACGGTTCCAGTGGGCGAATAACGGTCAGGTATACAGTTTACTGAGCACGGGGACTCAGTATCGCTTACCTGCTCAGGCCAGGAGACGCACTCAGCTGTTATTGACAACTAAAAACAATTTTAACAGACCTCACCCTCCTACTGCTCTCAGTAGACCTACCAGAATCAGGTCTGGACACCCTCTGGACGCAGCCCCGGGTTACTCTCATCAAAACGACCTCAGTCAGATGGATGCGGCGGTTCTTGGTGCTGATGGGGGTCAGTTTTTACTCACCGCTGGACGACCCGGAGCACACAGTCAGCCTCCCCCGCGCCTGGCAGTCACCAGAGAGACTTTATCTGTGGGACATCCGTCTCACCAGGCACCGTCTAACGGCAGCGCGGCTGCTTTCACCTCCATCCAGGAGTTCTCCGGCAGCGGAGTCCCCAGAGGAGGCCGGAGCACACCTGGAGATGACGCTGGCGCACGACAAGCCACTGCGTCACCAGTCAGATCAGCGGACTTTACGCACAGCCGAAGCGGCAGGACCAGGCCAGAGAACTCGGACTCATCTCGGTCACCTGCCACAGCTGGATGGGTCACCGTGACGGAGGATACTGGGAATGGGCGTCACAGCCCGCAGCAAACCAGTTTAGGAGCGTCTCGCAGTGCGCAAAGAGTGCACTCACTGACCAGAATCACACCGGAGTCAAACGTTCCTCCCACAGCGCTTTCTAGTAACTCTGTAGAAATACACTTTCCTCGACCGAGACAGGATACAACACGGACCACAGACGCGAGTGACCCGCGAGATCCGCACAGTATTCACCACAGGAACTCAGTTTTCTATAACGTTTACCCACCAGACCGCAGAAACAGGATCGCTGAGCGCCCTCCACCAAGTCCAGGACCGGGCTATGGCACCAGGTTCTTCCACAACGGTGAGACAGACAGGAGACATTTTAACCAAAGCATATAAAAACTAGTCAGCCTGTCACACCTCACTTAATTTAAAAGACAGTCCTTAATTGAGAACACCTTAAAGTCAAAGTCTGAATAATCACCACAGCTCATTCTTGGTGAAGCCGAGTGGAACAATGCCGATGCACAGATGCCCCACGCTCATTTTCAAAATTTAAATCCCCTTTTTTCTTATGCAGAATTAATGCATTTTTAATGAGACTGAGAGTTAATGCTCCTTTAATGTCCTCAGTATGAGAGCCTCTGAGCCAAATTTAAATTAAATGTTTGACTGATAGACTGGGAACAAGTTATTAGACTCTATAAGTCATAATAAAGTTTCATTTCAATAATCCCCTCAAGTATGCTATTAAAGAAGTTGATATCAAATGTCCTCCGGCTTAGGAAGTAAAATTACTTGTTTAATATGATACCCTCATAGTTCACTGACCATATAAACATTGCATTGTTTCTATTTGTTAGAAAAGAGTAGATATAGATAGATTTTTGCTTTGTTTTATTTTGTTTTCTGCCCCAAATTCCTCAGAAAATAGCCCAAATTTAAAAAAGCTACTACCTCTTTTCCAGAGATAAATGCCCCCGAACAATTTGAAACCTCTAGTCTGAAGGTGAAGGTAATGCCTCTGTATTTCAGGTATTGTTCATGCATGTATTTACATTAATTTTTTTTTTTTTTCCTGCAGGTCTCCCAGACTTGGTTCCTGACCCTTACTACATCCAAGCTGCCTCCTACATCCAGAGGGTGCAGATGTATGCACTTCGCTGTGCCGCTGAAGAGAACTGTCTGTCCAGGTGCAATTATTTATTTGACATCACACCACAGTAATCAAGTCAAAACCAATTAATTAAATTAGATCATTCATATAGATAATGGCTGGGTAGCACCAACAAGGATGCATTTTTAAACCGGATTAAATATTTTTTTAAATAATGCAGCACCAAACCTTTAAACTAGCCTAAAATTGAGAAAGTCCTTCTCAGTCCTTACTAAACTGTTATCTGTTTTATAATCTTCTATAATCCATCATGAGTAGGCTAACTAGGCTAACATGTTTTCTTTTTCTTTTTCTTTTTTACTTTTTAGTTTATTGTTATGGCTCATTCACAGGATGAAATACCAACATTTTGAGTTGAGCAAAATAACTCTTTCTGCAGCTACTCCAAACACAACAGTTAGAGGGTTTTGGTGCTATATCACAGCCTTGAGACAGAGCCCCTCTGATAGGTGTCGAGGCTGAAACAGTTTTTCATCAAACCCCTACGTAGAGCAGCTGGGAAGGAGGGAAAATGCTTCGTATACGCATAGAAATAAATAAAGAAATCCTAAGAATCATTTAGGATTCCTTTGAGGTTGCCACATTAGGATGTGTGTTGGCCTCCGTCCGATTTGGAAGCTACAGCTGAGTGACAGAGCGGCTGGACACAAACCTGGCAACCGCCCGAGATTCTCTCCTCTGATCTGAGCAGCCAGTATGCCAAGTAAAAGAAACTCTGAAATGAAAGGGAAAAGGATTCCTGAGGTGAATGCAAAAGCTACTGAGGCAAGACCAGAAACCAGCTCTGTCTGTTGCTCCAAACCGTAAATCAGCATGATGTAAACTGGAGACGGAGCTGTGTGTGCAGTGAGGTGTGTGTAGAGGATAATGTAAGATAAAGATGCCACGAACAAAAAGGTGACACAGGTCAACGCCAGCTGTGCTCACAGTGAAGACACTCCAGATAAACGTGGCTCATTCTCTTCCTGTTTCCCTTTCCCTCAGGTCTGCGTATCATCCAAGTGTGAGTGACCTCGACTACAGAGTCCTGCTGCGGTTCCCACAGCGAGTGAAGAACCAGGGAACATCAGACTTTCTCCCTGTGAAGCCCAGACACGAGTGGGAATGGCACAGCTGTCATCAGTGAGTCCAGTGTTACCACACAAGTACAAAACCATCACACAGCACGCTCAATGATGTGTCGACCCTGGTTTCCAGATTTCACTGAATCATACTGTCAGTTCATAGGAAGTTATACAAAATTTATTTTAAAATACCAACTTCCCTTTACTGTTGTGTTGATTATTTGAGATGTTTACACACTCTGTAAAAAAGTTAAATGTGAATTTAGTGGAATCAACTGATATTTTCTCATCAATTTAACATAAAAGGTTTTTTTAAAGTTTCTAAAAGAAATGAACTCTGCTGAGACTTTTCTCTTTTTTTATAGTTTAAAGACAATTTATCTGATCAAAACATGCTGTGTGCTGTTGGTTCAACTTAATATCTGAACTTATTGTATGTTTTCTCAAATATAACTGAATTAATATCAAGTTTATTTAGCTAGAAAAGTTTATTTGTTCAGAATCATCCCATCTGGAAACTAACCTTTTTTTTAAAAAAAACTTAAAACAAATAATCTATTTTTAAACCGTAGAGGGCAATAAAATATGCTAATATAAATGTGCAAAAAGGAAAAAAATTAACAGTGCTGTTGAAATAACAGGAAATGCAAAGGAATCAAACATTTATACACAACACTGAGAAGTATTATAAGGATAAAGTAGTATCACCGATAAAATCACAGTCACATACTCACCTATATTTATCAGTTAACTTTTTATTACACAGCTTTGTAAAATACTTGATTCTGATTGGTCAGTTACAGCATTCAATGGTCTGTTTTGACTCTTGAGGACTTAACGAAAGCAATATAATAATAATTACATAAATAAAATAATTTTTAAATAAATATTCTGTGTCAAATTATGGATTCTTTTAAGTTGCAGTGTAATAAGCAGAATAACATGTAGGGGGCAGATCATTATTGCAAAATAAATCCAAAAAAATCAAGTCACATCCACTCCTGCATCAACCTGTAGAGATTTATTTCACGTTAATGACCTGCTCATTATACGTCATCCCTTTAGTTCAGCCTCTTGTATGGCAGCTCCAGTCTGTGTGTGAATGGCTGAATAAAGGGCTAAAATTATTTGGATAAATACTTAACCTTTATTTTAACTCGGAAACACAGAGACTTCATTTATAGCTGAGTAAGAAATAAACAGAAGATCCTGGACACCAGAAAACACGATTAAGAAACTTAGATAAAAATGGCAATTCAAATTCATTATAAAGTTAATATAGTTAATTAAAAAGCCAAATTAGTAAAATAATAAAGCCTTAAGAATAATTATAGCAATTAAAATTTAAAGCAAATGAATCAACTAAAACCAGAACAGCTGGAAGTGAAATAAGATGAAATTAAAAATTCAAATTGCTCTAAGGTTACAAATGAAGCGTGCTTTAGATCGTCCTGCATGTTATTCAAGGTGTGCAGGTGCACAACCAGAACGGTTTGTTCAGTTCCTTTTCTTGTGCTGATGAGTTTATGATTAAACAATGAGATGCCACCATCCCATCGACATGAGCTGACAAAGACAACACATTCAGTTTGTGTGTGTCTGTGTGCGTGTCTCGGTGTGTGTGTCTCCAGGCATTACCACAGCATGGAGGCCTTCAGTAACTATGACTTGCTGGACGTCTCCACTGGACAGAAGGTCGCTGAGGGACACAAGGCCAGCTTCTGTCTGGAGGACACGTCCTGTGACCCGGGAATACGACGCCGCTTCGCCTGCACTGTTCACACTCAGGTTGGTCGTCCTCGTCTGTGATTGATTTATTTTTCCATCGATCCGCCCGTTGTTCATTGTTTCATGTTTTAATGTAAGCTGGGTAATTTTTCTCAGGGGCTTAGTCCTGGTTGCTACGATACGTATCACGCCAACATCGACTGCCAGTGGATCGACATCACCGACGTACCACCTGGAAACTACATACTCAAGGTGGGAGCGGTGACCTGCTTCATGAATAGAATAGGATAGGATGAATAATAATCATCTTAATAATATGGATATATTAATGTTTCAATGCTTGTTTTCTGTTGTTCCTCAGGTGACAGTGAACCCCTCTCGGCTGGTTCAGGAGTCAGATTTCTCCAACAACGAGGTGCTGTGTGACATCAGGTACACAGGAAGCTACGTCCAGGCGAGAAACTGCAGGATCACTGTGTAAGTCGGACTCATTGTGTTGTCTCTCCTCATAACTGAGACCAGGACTTAAAATAAATCACTCATCACTGATGTCTCTTTGTTTCACAGAAGCTGACCTGACTCAAGTTTTCCCACATGTATACTCAATACCATCTTTTTGCTCCTAATCTACAGTTGCTAATCTGTTTTAAATTCAAATGTTTGCTACTACATAATTTAATCTGTTCTGTATCTGTATTTATGTCATCATATATTGTAGCTACAGCCAGGCTGGCTGGATGTAAAGGCATGTTGTTTTTAGCAATGCAAGACTGTACTGTTAGCTGTGTGTGTGCAGAAGAGTTGAGGAAAGTGTCAGCAGGAGTCACATGTATTAAGAAACTGTTTAATAAGTTATTTATTCAGTCATCCTGTGTGACTGAATTGGTGCTTATTTTGAAGCTCATTTCTGCCAATGTGATGTAAAAATTTAACATCCTGTAAGTCATTACTATAAGATATTTTCTTGAAATAATGACTTACTATATCAAATTAATGAGTTTCTTATGTAAAACAACGACTTAGTATCTCAAAATAATGAGTTACACTGGAGATATACTTCCTGTTTGAGATACTAAGTCATTATTTTGAGATACCGAGTCATAATTTCGAGAGTGCTTTCATTATAATGACTTGCAGGATCTTTTTATATTTGTCACATTCGTCACAAACAGTGGTCCCGTTTCTCCCCTAAAATTTATTATCATTTTACCTTGTCAAAGAAAAGTTCCTCTGTCTAAAACTGACCATGCATGTGTTGCAATGAAGGATGCATAAATACCGTTAAGATATGAAAACAAATACTCAGATGTATGCATTTCAATCTGTATGACGTGTATGATTTTGTGTATTTTTGTGTATATTTCCCTTGCACAAATGTATAGTCTGTTCTTTTACAATTTAGTGAAAGGGTTGATTGTTTGAGAGGTGTTCTGAATTTGTATTATGTTTTATAATAAAGTTTGTGGGTGTTTTTGAAAAAAAAAAGAGGCACCATTGAATTGCCTTCCTTAAAAGAGTTCTAAATAATCCTTACTGATGGGATAATTTGAACAAATATTGAAAAACCTGAAGTCATTCCTTTACCCATTTACTGCTGACAGCAGTGGACACAGGCTGAGGGCCATTAGTTTGGGGAGTGGTACATTTCTAAAATGCTTTTGGAATAACACACCTCAGAGAAATACTTGAAATTATTCCACTTAACACGTTTATGTTGCTCGGAAATGTCCGAGCTTCACACCACAGGCCTGTTGTTGTTACGTATTTGCCATGTTGTGTTACAGCAGATGAGTGATTGAGAAAAACATTTATTCACCTGGAAACAGCTCCATGAGAGGTGTCTGGGAATGTCTCCCACTATTTGCACTTTGTCACAGGGTTTATTAGGGACACTAATGTCTGACTGGTGCATGTAGATGTATAAATAATCACCATCAACCATTTTTTTTAAACAGTCCATTCATTTCTTTTACTGTATGTGTGCAATGTTTTTTATAGTCCAGTGCAAATATATTATTTCATGGTTTTGTAATGTTAAATTTAGGGCATGAAGGTGGAAGGTTTTGAAGCATTTGACTGTATAAACTCTCATTTGTTTGGTATGAACAATTAAGGATGTTCAGATTCTTCAAAGTAATTTTGTGGTCCTTGAAAAGTGGAAAATTTTAGCAACTCTCATGCAAAACGTTGGTGAAAGAAGGAAACCGTTCAGGATGTTAATTAGATGGAAATGCAGGCAGGTGGGAGCTGAGGTCATGAAGTAATTTTCTCTTCTGCTCTGCAGCATCTGTTGCTGCACTGTACCTCTTCACTCAGTCTCATGGTAATGGTGTCTGTTTTCAGCAGAGCGTGCTCTGGGTTATTCAGGTGCTGTGTACGTTTGCTCCATGCATGCTGGGTTGATGACATCATCTCCATCTGTTATTTTACACATTGCAAGTTAAGAGGGCGCCCAGAAAATCGTCGAATGTTCACACTTCATGCATTAACAGTAGTGGACGTTCAGTACTCAAACTCACAAATACAGTGGCAGAGGAAGTACTCACATCATTTATTACAAATTGTGATGATGTTGGAGCTCCCTGTGGACAAAAGCGGTAGTGTTTCCACCGCCATAATCACAAAATACAACCTCAAAAATAAAATTGTCTAAATAAAAATACTTTCCTGCTTCTTCTTTAACTGACTAATGTAACTTTGCCTGGGAAAAATGTAAAAGTACGCTCTTCTGGTGGCAGGCATTAAGAATAACTATACAGAAATAGTCTTTTCACGGATGGTCTTGCTTGATTTTGTAGGCCATATGGAGGCATCAGCATTAAACTGAGACTGTTTCATAACCCGTTTAAAACTCCTTGTAGTACATTTAATTAAAAGTACCAGCATGACAATGCAAAAATACCCCATTACAAGTAAAAGTCCTGCATTCAAAATCCAACTAAAGTGAAAGTACAGGAGTATTATCAGCTAAATTACCTTGTTTATTAATTTTATTTTATCCTTACAGCAGGTTGAGGTGGAGCTAGTTTAAAATAAACCTGAGGGGTTGTGAGATGAAGTTCTCGTACACAAATTTGTATTCCTTTTTTGAACCTTTTTCTAATAAGCAGTGTTTGGTGAATTATTGTATTAAAGAAGAAGGATTATTCTTTAGATCTTGAACAATAATTTAAATGTTCTCATAAGTTTAGAGAGGAAATCATAGACATCTGAATGATGTGGAGCTCCAACCGGACACTACTTTTTTGTGAAGAATCACAAGTCAAAAAGTTTGGAAACCTCTGGTTTAATCTTGTTGCATGTCATATGTTTTGTAGGTAAAATATTAATTGGAAAAGTACCCAGTAACTCTATCACTGTTTTCAAAGTTTGAGACTGTGGGTCTCCTGTCACACAAAGCATGGAAAAAGGCACCCGCCTTTAGTTTACATGCTTAGTTTTTCTCAGTTCCTGGATGTCTGTGGGATCATGATTATGATAGACACCCAACAGTTGAGCCAAAGATAGCTTGATATTGCTGTTTTAAATAACTTCAGACTACACCAAATACATAAGAAAGGTCTGTCCAGAGGCATTTATAGTTTCTGACTCTGGGAAAAACTGTTTAAAAAATCCTCTCTTTTACTGAATCAGACTATGTAATATCCTTTTCATAATTTATTTAATAATTAATGTCATATTTTTTTCATTTCCATTCTTTGAGGCTCCCCGGAAACTATTTGGAGGCCTTCGTCCAACTTTGAAAACCTGTAGCAGAATAGAAAGTACAGTATTTTCTTCTGACATGTCGGAGTATAGCATAAAATGGAAAAAATGTACTTAAGCAGTTCTTGAGTAAATGTCTTTGGTTACTTTCCATTGCTGTGATGATAAAGGTGCATGGATATAAAAGATGGTTCAGTATCAGAGATGAGGAGAATCATCAGTGCAGTATAAACTTGTTTCACTCATCCTCTTATCCAAACATGGCCTCTGTGTGGAGCCCACTCCATCTTTGGTCAGAGAGCCTCAAGTGATCCACTGATGTGAATCTGAGTGTGACAGAGGGTCAGGGCAGAGCCTCCTCTGCCGCTCCAGGTGCTGTTTGCTCAGGGCAGGCCGACGCGCTAAGCCCGCAGGGCGTGCAGGACGGACAGAGGTGCCGGTCACCCCTGCCTGCCCCTGCTGGAGATGGCAAGGAGGAGAGAAATTCCACAGATCCGCAGACGGGCAGGAAAGCCTGACTGCAAACTGCTGACATCAGCAGCAGCACAGACACCATCCTTATCACGGGCTGAGTGTCTGTGAGGCTGTGCCCAGAGGCCACACTGTCTGAGACTCCCAGTCAACAAGGGTCAGAGCCAACAGGCGAGACTGCAGGGACACTTTAGGGCAGTAACTGTGTTCCTGTGTAGACACAAACAGACACAAACAGCAAAACTGTCAACACGGAGCCCTTCAGCCTCTATGCCTCTAATCTTCACAATTGAGATGAAGCTGTACTCTTTTGTTCAACATTTCACACATTTAGTGTTATTATTCTGAACTTTTTTGTTGTCATGACTCAAATCTGGAAACAAAATCAAATTGATCTTTTGGCCACTTGGAGCCTTGTGTCAAACTAAATAGAAGATTCACATATTATCACCATTAAGGGTGAGAATAAAATCGATTTACACAAGAACTGCAACACCTAAACTCTATGATTTTAAAATTATTGGTTATCTTATCATGGGAAGCAGATAATTATCAGTTATCGATATTAGCTGGGGAAAAAATCCATGATGTTTTATTTGTTTTCAGGTGATGAGTTCCTGAAATTTCTATGAATTATAAACTATTTCTGATTCAGGTTTCTTTTCTTGTCATTTCTTCATCATGCTTCAGAAACGTTGGTGACGTTGGGTCTGGCATGAGTAGGTCTTTTAAAGCAGCGTCCAAATGACCTGTCTCAGATGATTCCTTTAGAATGAGAGGTAAAAGTCACACCATGATGTCTGAATGCCAGCGAGTCAAGAAGAGTCAGTCAGTCCTCTGAAAAGCTCAAATATCTCCAGAACCGTCCGATCAATAATCGCCCTCCACGACACAGTGAGTCGGCAAAAGCCAGGTCTTCATTTTTCACTTTTTTGTCATTTATTTTCTTCTTTCACGAAACTTTTGTGGTTTGAATTTCTGATTCAGAGTGAACTGAACTGAACGAAGTCCAAAAGGGAACTCTTGAGCTGTGGAACTCTCATGAGATTTGTGCGTTTGTATCTTCACTGTGCACCTTGTACAACCTAATTCTGTTTTAAATGTGAGATCAATATGGTAAAATAAATATGGCAGGTTTAAGAACAGGAAACACTCAGCCGGGGTCATGGAAAACTCATGGTTTGGGTTAAAAATGATCACTCTCACGAGACCTTTCATGGGTCTGGGGTTGTCTTAATGGATATTCTTCCATGTTTTGACTTTGATTTGCATTAGTGGGAAATCCCGAAGTGGAGTTTTTGTGTTACCTTATGAACTGAACTGAATTACATGGAACTGGACTGACCTAGTTTTCTGTGCTGTAATATAATATTTGAAATTTAAACTGACTGTGTGGGTTTGTTTTAAAGAGGGTAAATATTTTATGAAGTTGTTTGTTGTGGAAAAATTGCCCAGCGGTATTGTGTGTTATAACCTGCATGTCTGTCCTTTTTGCGGTTTAATTCTGATTAGGCCCTTTTGTCCTGTGAACTCAAAGACAAACTGGCACCTGGAGTTGACCGTGACAGTGTTACAAAAGCATGTTTGAAATGCTTTAGGCTTTATTCTGTGTGGGAAAAAAACTGAACCAAACAACTGAAGCCTGTCCAGAGATCTCTAATTAACTTTGTTGGGGTGGTGATTTAAGTCTTTGTGGTTAAAAACTAAACTGAATCACTAAAACTTTCCCAAAGATCCTAATTTGATTTGTTTCGGTGAAGAGTGGGCCACATTTTGAGAAACTGAACTGAACAAACTGAGTTCTTTTTGACATTTATTGCTGATACCCTGAAAAGTGATGTTTTTCTGTTGAACTTCATAGAATATTTATTTTGAACTTTCCTGAAAGTTATTTTTTCTCTGGTTAAATGTGGTTTTTCATTGTCCCATCAGTACACTGATTTATACTGAACTGACTTGAAATATTTTGCTGGTAATCGGTACATCGTAGTGATTTAGCAAAATGTTGAGCAGGGGTGGAAGTAATGAATCACAGCTACTCAAACTACCTTGATCTAAACATCTTTTCATAGATGAGGCCTTATTCAACAGAGTTTTTCCCACAATTCAAAATGTAGGTATTCACATCCATCTTTTTAGACATGTTTTCTGATATTATTCCAGTCTACTGACCTACATTTTCTATTCTTTCAGTTGATCTGTGCTGCAGACTGGAGGCTAAGTGACCCGGCTCAGTTCATCACTCCATACATGCACAGAAGAAAACCTCACATTTGTGACTGGAGGGAGAAACACACCTACTTTGAAACGTTATTTGTATTTTTATTTTTGAGACATGCACAAATATCACAGTGCTTTTCAAGGAGATGATTAAATGAATGAAAGAGGGAGGCTGAGCTTGCGCGCTCTAACATCTCTGACACCAGTGGAAAACTGAAAAAAAAAAAAAACCCAACAATTTTGACAGAAAAAAGCAGCCATAATCAGAGTATACACAGCTGTACTGTATGACTCATAAACAGACACTTATTCACTCAGAGAACATTCAGCGTTAATTTGATTTGGAACTCTGATTAATGTGAAACGGCCAAACTAAAACACTTTAAAATGTTTAAAAAATGTTTTTTAAAATATATATATATATATATATATATATATATATATATATATATATATATATATACATAGTGTCTTCATTTTACAGCATGTAATTAATCTCCAGGTATTATTTTATAGTATTAAAATTAATATAGTAATGCTTTTTACAGTAGTTGAATTAGTTTTGTGATGGACAATACAGCACGCTGATTATTTCTGTAATAGCAATAACGGTATTGTGGTACTGTGCCTAGATTTACAGTAATAATTATGTGAAATGTATTTATAGCAACTTACCAGCTAAATGCTGCCAGTAAGTTACAGAAAATTTAACAGCATTCTTATTACAATGTTCTTTTCTGAAAACATCTGCCTGATGTGGCTGCATGTTGATTAGGGTGAAGTCTGTGAGCCAGAAAACCAAAACAAAGAGCTGAAAGAGGCTAAAATGTTCAGGAGAAATTAAAGGAACTGAGTTTGTCACTACAACCAGATATGGATTTGGTCCAACATAATAATCTTGATTAGTGCTGCTGTCTGTGTATCTTCTGAGTGATACATTTATAAACCTTGTGTCTAGAGTTCATAATAACCTGTTGGTTTGAACAAAGCTTGTTCACACATTGCGTGAGTTCATTGTGACAGACGTGCTGAAGAGTCTGTGGGACTGAAGAAATTAATCCAACTCTGACAGAGTAATAATCAACACTATGTCAGCGTTCACATAAATCAACATCCTTCAGAATTAATTTAACACGATTAGTTGATTATGAACTCATGCATCACCTCCACGAGAGAACAGATAATAAATCGTTTAACATTTGTCACTCGTGACTAATCAGCCAATGATTTGAAGTCATGGTGGTAATGGTGAGTTGACAAGAACAGACTGGGAAGTTATTTTTCCCCCCGTGACAGAGCTGATTCGGCTCTATAGCAGCTGTTCAAATCTATTTCAAGCGTTGAATTAACTCTGATGTTTATAAATCTTCACAAATATAACCACTGACATACTGAAGTGTTGTTTTTCAGGGCTCCCTGCTGTGTGTGTACAGTCTGGTGAAATAATTCGACGCCATCTCTGCACTAATGCTCTGTTTCTCTGTCTGTCTGTATTTACCTTTTAGAGAATTGTTTGTTTATAGCAAAGAGTAGAAGATGTTTGTGGAAATGACTGAGTATTTTTCTCTCCTCCTGGTATTACACAGCCGAGTGTCTGACATCCTGAAAAAGGAAACAATGTTTACCTGGGCAGGGCTAGGACTCCCCGACTCTGACCATTTACACATCATTAGAGATTTAACAGCTCTGCCTGTTTGAAATAGAAGAATGTGTGCCTAATGACCCTGTACTTTTCCTCCCACAGCTGCTGTGTAAATATTAAAACACTCTACAGGCTGTCTGAGTAAATGCATGCTGTTATTAATCCTGTTATTGTATTATTTTTGGGCTGGGAATTGGGATTGGGCGGGGAGGCGGCCCGGATGAGCCTGCGAACAGGGAAAGAGGGGGAGGAGGTGATGGAGGGGAGGGTGAAAAGAGGGTGGACAGGTTGTTCAGCTGAAACCATCCACTTATTTCTGGCCTGAATTTGGTTCTAAATGCTCGTATTGTTTTATAGATTTTACACATGAGTGTCAGACAACGTTAAGGTGTCTCCTCTCGTACCAAACATGTGTCCATCTGTCACGCTTTATGGCTCCACAGACGTGCACGTAAAAACACGCACATACATGCAGACATGCAGGAGCAGACAAGAGACTATTTTTGTCTCCCGCAACACAAAATGTTGTTCCACTGTGAAAAAGAGAGGGGGGTACAGGTACATTTGTTATCAAGACACTGCAAACATATTCCATGTTTAATAACTGCAAGTGATACTCATCACTTCTTCATTTATTTAATCCTTTATTTCAACAGGTGGTCTCATTTAGATCAGGATTTCTTTTTCCTGTAGCAGAGACAGATAATTTACAGACACACATTAAATATTTGCACAGTTAAGAAAAGCATTTATAAGAGTGACTGCAAGTACATTAAGTACAACTTCTTTAAATGTTCAAGTGAAATAATTTCACTTTGTGAAAAACTGCATGGGCAAATAGTCCAACAGTTTAAGAACAATGAAAACCAAGGAATTTAGGGATTTCACCATCTCCAGTCAATAATATCATTACCTACATATACAGTATGTCAACATGCCTGGACAATAAAGTTGATTTTGATTCTAATCATTTCTGCTGAGCCAAATTATACACTGATACAAAATAAAATCACTTCTCTTTTTACTTAACCTCACATAGCCTCCAATTATAATCAAATTCCTACAGTTAACTGTGCAGAAAACCTCCTAACCAGGAACATGTTCTGTGCTCTGTAAAAAGCCTCCATTTATCTGTGTCAATCAAAACAACATGTAGCTACGCAGTTAGGGATGATTGATGATGAGGCCTTATAATGAGACTAAAAACGTCAGTGACATGTTAATGCTTATAATCTCATAAATTTGGGAAGGCGAGCGGTGCACTCTGCCCTCTCCCCTTTACACCTGCATATGACATCCTGGGCTGCAGCCAGCCAGTAAAAATGAGACATATACAGTATACTAAACCAACACAGAGGTGGGTCTGTGTTTGGATTAAATGGTGCACTGTAGTCTCCAAAGGCCCCTATACCTATAGAGAGGAATACTCAGACACATTCACACAGGTCAGAAACAAAACACTGAGACTTAAACATATGGCACATAGCATAAAGCAACAGTTTTGACATCAGGTGGCATTACCTGCACAAAATGCCACAGGAAGTCATTTCTACCAGTGGCCATAAATGTATAACTCCTCCTGCAGTGAGGACAGCTGAAACACCTGAGAACAATAATATCAATATGTGCAATATTACTGTTTCAACACATCATTTGCTTTATTACTTTTCAATATCATGTGTAACACCTGTTTCATTTTCAGTAGCAACATAACTTTTTTTTTATAATTTTTAATATCCCTGCCAGTATTACTTTTAATGTCATTGTCAGTACTATTTTTCCTTCAGGTTGTTAACCTATCTTACCTCTGGTGTTATTTTATTAGGCACTGGTTTTGCATTTGCTCTCTATACACTTTATATTTTATATTTTACTTTACATTTAATTCTTAGTTTTTTTTAATTATTACTTATTGTTTTTACAGAAGAAATGTTACAGTAATTTTGGAGCAATGTCTGGCACAAGAATTTCCTACAGCATCAATAAAATTCTTATCTTATCTTATCTTATCTTATCTTATCTTATCATATTGGGGGTTTGAAAATGCATGCACCCCATGTCTTAGTTTAACAAAATAATCCCAATTCAAGGTTCACCCTCTAGGTTTTTTCTGGATGAATATCATGAGACATTTAGACCTACTCTGACTTGTTTGCAGCATTAAAAATGTATGTATAAATTTGGTTGAAAGATGGCGACATCTTGTGACCATGGGTGGCAGCGTTACAATAAATTCTGTACTCACTCACGTCAATATTTCAAAGCAGTTGATCTAGAGGGTTCGAACTAACAGTCTGTTTTATATTACCTTGTTGTTTCTTTTATGTTTGTGTTTTTTATGCTTTGCCACATTTTGTTTTCCTTAGCTTGGTTTGTGACGCATTATGTGACGACACACAGTCGACGGGATACCTGCTAACTGGAGAGCCACTCACAGCAACACACCACCACCAACATACATACGAGGAGGAAGAGATGGCGACCCAAAATAACTTCAGCGCGGTTCACTCGGCGTTTCTGCTCGTATTTGTGCTGTCTGTGGCGGCGTTTGTCCCGGCTTATGCTTCCTCTGATTCAACGAAGACCGTGGAGTTCAACGTTAAACCGGGAGGAGTGGTGCACACTTTCTCTGAGGGGATTGTAAGTGACTGTATTAAATATACTACACATTTATCCTATTAATATTAGCAAAAATCTAACATCTTAAAGGCCACCTAGATACAAAGCTTCAGTTATGCTAAATCTAAAATAAAAAAATTAATTTAGGCACCCCTGCAAGTTTGAATGTAAGCTAATTTACCGTGTAGCTTACTATATTTCACTACAGTGTTATTTAGTAATACATATTTAATACAAATATTTGCATAATTAAATGTGTTAATGATTTCAGTGTACGTAAGAGATGCGTTTCTTTCACTAAAGTGTGTCATATTCGATATCTATGTTAACATAGTGGAAAAACTACATTCCGCTGGTCAACTGTTGTCGCAGCGTGATGACGACACAGCCCGTGAGAGGCTGACACGTCGCTGCCACAGTGCCACAACGGCTCCATTCATTGGTCGAGCACAGTTCGTGTAATAGAATGTGATCAAACTGCATTTTTGTGCAGATGGAAAGTAAAATTTTAAAATTATGTCTGTACAAGTAGATTAAAACTAATTTTTCCTTTGTCAAGCTCCAAAAATTGATGTTTTTGTATTGGAAATGATAATCATTAATCAATGATCAATTATGACTCATAAAAATTTAATTGATCTACTGTCAAATAAAGATCAGTCGTCAGCAGAGGTTATTTTTATGAACGTGCTCTGTATATTATCAGGTATTCAGTTATTGTTAATGTGTTTGATGTGTGGGCCTCTTCATCTCTATATGTGTGCAATATAATGCTGTGGAAATAAAGTTAATTAAAATTTATTCAAACTTTCTTTAATTCAGAATGAACTGTTCATATCTATAGAGAGCGCTTCTTTCACAAAAACTGGCATCTTTCTATGGTAGCCCTAAATGGACAAACCAAAGCACATTTCATGACCACCATAATTTTTCCTACACATTTGGAAGGGGAGGGTGAGACAGAGGTGTGAATCCCAAGCACTCGTCCTTTAAGTTTCTAATTACAGTGTTTACAAGAGGCCAAATTAAACACAACAGGCCACTGAATTTATAGCGATGTGAAACCTGGAAAAGCAAAATAATCTTTTCCTTTGAGAAGCTGCAAAATTGTATGTTTGCCCGACAAATCACTGACACACACTACTGATACTGAGCAGAATTTAATTGATGGATCGAATTGAAAATGTGCATATTTAATTATTTAATGGGGGTTATAACAGCACTAACTAGCACGATGTTACACTCTGTTATTGCAGGGGGAATATGAATGCTCATTCACTTATGCTTCACAAGGGGGAACCAACGAGGTGAGTGTCTCTCTGTCTCCTGTGTGTCTCCAGCATTATATTATTGATTTTTAATTACAGCAGGTTTTATGCACAAATTTTCTTCTCTATTTGTGCCAAACAGCAATGGCTGATGAGTGTTGGTCTGAGTGATGACAACAGTCTGTTTTCCTGCTCTGTGTGGAGGTGAGACTCTCGCGTACACACACACACACACACACACACACACACACACACACACACACACACACACACATTCAGAGGAGGATACAGAGTTGTCTCCTCCTCAGCTCAGTGACCCTGACGCTCAGTGTGTCTTCAGTGAGAATCTGTCCCGTCTGTGTCTCTTTCCACTGAGTCACTCTTTGATGTTAGTTAATCGTGACAGTCCCGGCAGAGAGGCGGAGACAAACAACACAACAGAGTTTTCTAACCTCAGTGGATTAAACGTATTCGTGTCTCGCACTGACTTAACACCCGAATGAATGTATGCAAATGGCTTAATGTTGGTAACACGTATTTCTTTTTCATTTCTGCCAGGCCCCAGGGGAAATCCTACCTGTTTTTCACTCAGTTCAAAGCTGAACTGAAGGGAACCAAAATTGAATATGCCAATGCATATGTGAGTACAAAAGAAACTCGATCATTAGATGCAAATGGTGTCTGTCATGGTCACATGAATTTGTTTTTATGTTCTGATCCTGCACCCTGAACAGGGCATACTTTGTTCGGATAATTGATAGATTTTATTTTCAAATTCTGCTGAGTTAAATGTAATAAAGTCGATAAAATAAAGGGATGGTTTGGATTATTTGAAATGGGGGTGTATCAGTGGAGGAGGCTAAGCAGTGTACTGCTCTGGAAAGGGTCAGCAACAAAATGTATTTTAGCCACCTAAAAAAAATCAATATCAGTTTAAGTGTAAGCTATAGCTAGAATATTTTCACTGCTTTACAAACAGGCTTTTCTGATAGGAAACTGCCACTATATAAGTCAGATATCGCTCTCTCCTAACCAACCAGCAACTCCATAAACCAAATCAGTTATTTTTCCTCACAGTACACACGACTTGCTGACCTACCACTGCCTCGATTGGTTTGTTTGTTTTATTGCGTGACTTTTACATTCTAAAAGTTCAGTTTGGTTTCACACAATAACACACGCAAAGTGACAGATCGAGGCAGTGGTAAACCCGACAACTTGCATGTTTTGTGAGGTAAAATCACTGTTTTTTTCTAAAGGAGCCTGGTTGAACAAGAGTGAGCAATATCTGGCTACACAAAGCAGTTAAAACATTCAAAATATGGCGGACACTTAAACTGAAAACTGAAATTGTTTTAAGTGACTAGAATAAAGTTTTGCTGCTGACTCTGTCCACAGCAGTACATTGCTTAGCTTCCATGCTGGTACTTCTGCTGTTTCTCCAAACTGGGTTCGCCATCTAATGTTGATAATACACTGACTATGGATAAGCATCTCATACAACCCCACTTGAAATAATTTGAATTATCTCTTTAAGGTAACTACATACAACGTGGCTTATAGATCATTCAGTTACATCTTGAAATTTGTGTGAGATCAGTGCTGTTGTGTAGATCTCACTCAGTCATAACATAAAACAACTCAAACTTTATTAAAGTTAAGCACAAAAATGAAGGAAATAAATCTTCAGCGTTGGGCTTAGCTTCTTTTTTTATCTAAAGAAAGTCAAACTTTTGCTGACTCGGTCTTAAAAACCCATTTTCAGTGCAGGTCTTTCCACAAACTACATAGTTTATCTTGAAAAATGATCAGCACATCCCCAGTGCTCAGTGTTGTAATTTGTTGGAAGCTGAATTGCTCCTCCTCCTGCAGGATGTAGTTACAGGACTGCAGGTACAACACAAGACAAACCTCCTCAGTTTTAGCTCCTCGGCTCTCCCCAGCTGAGTGAGTAGTTGGAGTGGAGCTCACGTTGGACAGCAAAAAGCTCCCAGGACTTTCCTGCCTAACAAAGACAAACCGCAGTGAAGAGTTTGATGTCACGTTGCAGTATCGTGCACCCTGTCTGTGTCGAGATCAAAGTTTCTCATTCCTGAGACTTTACAGTGTCTGCAAAAACGCCAGACAATCAAGGCAAAGCACAGTTGATGAACATTTTAGCGTAGCCTGCAAATAACAAACCATCCACCTATGAACCAGCAAAACATTAATTTATCAGGATGAGGGATGGGATTAAGGCAGGATTTCTGTCTTGCAGTTTTTTTTATATTATTTCATAATTAATCGATTAATCGTTTAGTCTATTAAATGTCAAAGAATTGTGAAAACACTCATCACAATATTCCAGAGACCAAAGTGACGTCTTCAAATTGTCTCTTTTGTTCAGCCAACAGTCCAAAACCCTCTTCATCATGCGTAACAAAGAAAATCCTTGCATTTAAGAAGCTGAAATCAGCAAATGTTTGAAATTTTTGCTTATAAAATGACTGAAACAATTAATCGATTAATGAACTCATAGTTGCTGCTTTAGTGACAAAAGAGAAAAAACTGGTGTCGCATTTAGTGACAGTCAGTTATTTTGCCTCATGTCGTAGATCTGTTTAAATGCTGTTACGGGAAGTCTGTGCCTTGTCAAGCTGACAGAGATCTGGAAAAATTGAAGTATTTCTGCATGTGATCGACTACAGGGTTGATACAAAATCTTGACAGGTTGGAAAAACAAAATAACTGTTGTGTTTTCAAAGTTAGGAATATGCTTGAATTTGAATATACTCCCTGAAAAATGCTTGGTTTTGACATAACACAATCATTATCAAAATTAATATGAACAGCTGGTAAGATAAACAAAGTGAAAATACACATTAGTTATTGTGGGTAAAGGAATTTACAAATCCGTTTATGGTAACAATTTAGATGTGACGAAAAAGGCTTTGAGAGTCTGGAAATTTTTGTACCTTGAAAATGCTTGGAATTTACTCAAATCCTGCAATTAATCAATTTGTCATTTTTTCCCCCAATTAATTAATTTTCTGTAAAATGGTGAAAATGTCAGTTTCCCAGGGTGATATGAAACATACTGAACTGAAAAGAAACAACAGTTGTGCTTGTGTTAAAAAGTGAGATTTAAATCTTTTCAAACTTGCACAAACTTGATTATGTGTCATATTTTTATTATATTTTTAAACCACAAAGCAGGTTTAGTTTGACCTCTCTGTTAATGACTTAGATTTCCGTACAGTAGAGCAGTTGAGGATTTTCATCTGGATATACAGTCACATAGAAAGTTGTGGAACACTGATAGAAACCAAAAAACATTTCAGTTCTATTTGTTTTATAGTGTGTATAACAAAGTGCCTTAAGAAATCTTTTTTTTTTTCCCAGTCTTAAAATTGCTCATTGTCTGACACACAACCCAAAAGTCAAAGATATTCAATTATTCATGATGAGAAAAACAGCAAATTCACAAGTTTGTGAAGATACTAGAGACTGTTTTTCATTTTCTGCTGACTAATTGTTTCAGATCTAAATTTAAGCACATTTCTGTGGAGGACAGTAGGTAGTTCTAATACAAATAAAGTAACGCTATGGACAACTCATGACAGGAGGTATACAGTCTGAAGCCACTGTGTATATATGTACATATTCTGGCTTGTATTTATTGTTTCATATGCAAGCCATACTTCCCTTTATGAGTTTCTAAACTGCAATTGTGCAATAAAAAAAGATGCATAGGAGGAATAACTACTGGCAAAAATGATGAGTGTAGGATGCTAATTTGACAAAAACAAGTAAATTGATTATTTGTCAGTTACCTCTCATCCACTCTGTAAGGCAAGAGCCTGAAAGACGCTCAAATCAGACAGTCGGTCACTTAAGTGCATTGGCTGTAAAAACAAAGTAAAAAGCAAAAAAAGTCCCCAAATAAAAAGTAATTTTACCCCACCGAAAATCAACCAGAGCTGCTGTTTCCATACCTGAGTATTCGCAAACTCACAGCCAATAAAGTGGCTGATTCAGGATTTTTAAAAAGTTTTTGTTTTCCCAATTTATTTTTAATGAGATTTTCTCCAGACCTCTGTTGGTTTGGCAATACAAAGGTCTGCCTATGCAAGATTAACGTCACCTAACATCATCTGAGAGCCAGAGCAGTGCTGAATGCACCTGCCATACAGTCCTGAGTAGAAGTGTATAAAACGCACTGTGTGTACTTCCATGGAAACCTGTCATGTACCGGCACAAACGCTCAGTTGTGCACTAATGATGTTTTTTTTGTCATCTTTGATAAGCTAACAAAGGCAGACACAGTGGAAGTAGCAGAAAACCTTTATTTCTCCTGGAAGTCAGACTCAGATTCACCGTGTCTTTGCACATAATGTCTCGTGGAAGGTTAATGTCTGGACTCTCTGCGAGCTCAGTCACTTAGCGGAGGTCTGCCGTGTCTGATGTGGTCGTCGGTGAAGTGAAGCACACCTTGACACGCCTCCTTCCCCCAGCAAGGACAGTCCTGACACTCTGTCATTAGTGAGAGCACATGTTTCCTCCTCCTCCTCCTGCTCCGGCTCCGTGCCCTGCGTGCAGAAGACAAACACACAGAAAATAACTTCGCTAAATGACAGGACAAAAATAACCTCACACACACACACAAACAAGCACACCTGCCACCCCCGCACAGCATCTCCTTGACCTTGTCATCACATCCTCCTACTTTCCCGGCCAATCTGTTGCAAAAAAATTGCTGTCTCCTGCACCGCCTCTCATCCTGTTTTGTTTATTTTCTTCTTTTTCTCCTCTTCCTTTCCTCCTCCCCCTCTTCATCTCTGCTGCTGTTCGTGTCTGTAGTCGCAGACAGCGGCCGGAGGACAGAGTGACGTGCCTTTGAAGCCAAGCGAATTTACCGTAGGAGACTCAACAGGTGAGAAATTGATTGTATTTCCAAGCATTCAATCAACTCCCCATGTTTGTCATGTCTATCTCTCCCTCCTCTTTTCCTCCTTCCTCCATCACGTCGTGAGTTCCCTGCTGGTTTCCCTCTAAAGCACATGCTCCAGCTGTGAGTGGGCTGCCATTTGTCCCTGTAGCATTTTTTTTTGTTGTTATTCAGTTTCTGCACAAATCCCCACTGTGGCTGCAGTTCCAGACTGTGATTAGCAGGATTTGACAAGTCACACGGCTATTTACTGTAGCTGCCGTTTTCAGCAGATTAGACGCTACAGCACAGAGGCTTATGCACACATACACCCTGAAACTATCACAGACTTAAGGATAATCCTGTCTCTGTGAGGAAGACACTTCCAATCATGAAATCCAGGAAAAGACTCCTTAATGGAAGCACGGGAGGTAAATTGCAAAAAACATCAATGAACTGGCTTGTGATTCACTCGCATACTTGGTGCACATGATCACGTTTAGCAGGCTGCAGATTCTCCACAAGGGGGAGCTGTTCAGTCACTGTCAGACCAGTTCTACATGTGTTAACCTGCACCACCTACAGGAAAGAGAAAGTAACTGCAGTTTAGACCTGCAGATGTCGCCACCTACAGGCCAAATAGGTGATTTTTCACAATTGTATGATGTGTGCCACCTGCAGGCAATGAGTGTCCCAGCTGCAGATCGTCACAGCTCAGTCGTTCGTTGATATATGACTAAAAAGAATAAAGTTAAAATAATATGATTTATGTCAGGGAAATACACAAGCATAGGTTTGCTGATGCTGTCATGCTAACCTTCTCTAAAATTCAACTTCAGTCCTTTTGTTACCAGTTGCTTCCTCAGTTATTGTTAATGAATGATAAGACCTGTGGTGTGGGGGCTTTGTTAACCACTGTTAAGGCTGGTTATAGTTTTGTGCGTGTCTGTTTGATGTTTTACCGCTTATGTAGGAAGAAGACTGACTGTTTCTGGCAGATACGCTCTGAAATTGAAATGGGTTTCTTACTTGTAGCAAACAAATGTAGCCTGATCCCTTGATCTATGGTGTAACGTCACCCTGCCTGACAGTGGCATGAGTCGGTTCAGTCAACATGACTTTCTTTTTCTTTATCACATAATTATTTATTCAATTATTCATGCAAGATGTATATATTCAACACTGTCTGTGGTCTTCCTCTACTAAATCTAACTGTCTAACCCACAGGCAATAACAGTGCATGTGAGAACACTAGCTGTTGCTGCCCTCTGGTGGTCAGGAGTATTGATTACTTCTGTCACTGATAATGGGTACAATGACGAGTCGACAATAGTCACCAAAATAATATAGTTTTAAAATGCAATATAGCTTATTTGTAAAGTAATTCAATTACTTTAAAAAGAAGTAGCCAGTAACTGCTTTAGCTTTCTTTGCGTTTAAAACTTAAACCACCCGTTGGTTAAATAAAATAATTGATAAAAAGGAAACATTTCTGTCTCACTTTTATCTCCAGTAGATATGTAAATGTAGAGACACAATTCAGTTTGTGGCTGTGAAAGACAAATTATCTGCAAAGATTTTGCACACAGATTGACTGTTCAGCTCCCTTTTGATTCATTCATGAGCTGAACTTAACATTTTCAGACTCATAAACCACAGGCCGGTGATATTGTCGGCACAATAGTAATAGTATTATCAGAATCCAGTTGTTAGTTCTGGATGGGTGACAATTTATATTGTTAATAACAACACCTAAGGGACACTTCATCCCAAATTCAAAAATGCGTATTTTTCCTCTGGCCTGTTGTTGTCTTTATCCATCTGGATAGTTTTGGTGTGAGTTGCCACGTTTTGGAGATATCGGCTGTGGAGATGTCTGCCTTCTCTCTAATAAAACAAAACTAGATGGCACTCCAGTGTTTTTTTTCTTTGAACATCACAAGCCAAGTGTCATCTAGTTTCATTATACTGGAAAGAAGGCAGGCATCCTGTGGCTGATATCTCTCTAACTCTGCAGCTCACAACAAAGCAATTTAGATGGATAAACAGCACTACAGGAAAGAGGAAAAATCTGCGTTTGTTATTAACAGTGTAAATCGTCACCCATCTACAGCTAACTATTGAATTCTATTAATAAATAAAAGACTAATATGAATTAATACTGTAGGACCTGTATTTGTTATTCAGAGATTCAGCACTAAAGACAAAACTTAGTGAATGTAATGTACATTAATTTTTTTATTTCTTTTAATATTTCTTTGACTCTGTATCCCAGGGTTAGGACCCACCACCTCTTCCCTCCAGAGTCATCTAGCTGATACACTGTGAGCAGGATGAACATTTTTGTCTTCCTTACTCAGCAGAAATTATGCTCTAGTGAACAAAACTATTATGTTTTTTTGTTTAATATGTTAAACAATAAAACCACAGGCAGCAGCCGCAGTACAAAGAGAAAATGAAACTGCAGTTGTAACAGTCTTTGCTTGCAGGTGGCGCTTACTTTGTGTACCTGTAGATGGAGCAAATCTACATCTGCAGGCCTGATCTCCTGCTGCTTTGCTGATACTTTCCCTGCCAACAGGCGGTGCAGGTTGGACCGGACCTGCAGGCCTCAGACTGCTGGCTCTGCAGCTCTGCAGTCGGACGATACAGGCTGGTTTCAGGTGCTCTGCATCAGTGACTCAGTCTGTTTATCCTTGTTTTTGCTTTAATATTGTCTCCTCTCTGACCTACAGTGACCCACACAGAGGGGAAGTTCAGCGCCCAGCTCTCCAAACTGACCGCCATCGGACGGACACGGCACGACGAGCTGTAATTGGGCAGAAGTCTGACTTGGCTTAGGTCGTGTTTTGACCAATAAGAGCGCCCTGGTGAGATCCGAGTCGTGTTTCAGCTCAGTAGTCAATGAAGGATGGATTAGGGCGATTTCTTCCTGAGTGACAACCAAAAAATTGAAGTGGGATGATACTGATATTGCCTTTGGGGCAGATTGAGTGTCAGTACATTAATTACCTGGTATGTTTTTATGATGGATTTCATCTGCTACAAGGGGCAAAAAATACAGCAAGAAATCAGTTTAGTGTTCATATTTTTTAATACACAATATCATTGTTAAAATCCCACCATAAGATAAAGTGCTTCCATAGTGTAGTTTCTGAGGCTTTTACGGAGAGCAAATCTGTTCTGATCCACCGGGGCAGTATGTGAATGTATAGAGGATTGGTGTCTGGAGGCTTGTAGAGTATAGATAACATATTTAGAGTGGGGAGGGATTTATCCGTCTCGTGTAATCCTGAGAGGAAAGTGAGTAATCCCCACACACACACACAGAAACAATTACATTTCCCTCAATCTCATTCTGTTCTAGATAACTGTAAGCACACATTTTATCCCCTAAATCACCAATTAATACCGCTTGTGATAACTTTTTGTTCTGTTTGTGTTTTTGGCCAGAAGGGATAGTTGTAATAGAGAAGATAGAGGCTCCATGACGTGATATTAAGAGATGGATATACAGGAGACACTGAAGATCATGCTGTATTTTTGCATATTTGGATGAATCATAAACAGCGTCAGTGTGAATTCACTGTAAAAACCCTATGCTGAGAAAATATAACAAGGTAATACAAGTATAAATGATTAGAGTTTGGTTTATTTGATGTAGAGTTGTCTGAGGTACTTATCAATATCAAGGGCAGAGAGGACTACAGGCACGGAAGCCGAGCAATGAACTGCTGCAGACGAGATCAACAATAAAAGATATTTTACACACTTACGAAAGGTCAACTTAAAAAAAAATTCAATATCATAATAAGTGCATGCTATATTTAGAATATTTTCACTGATTTACTCAGACAGCCTTTTCTGCCTGGAAACAACTGTTAGATAAACCAAATTCAGCTGTCTCCAAATCAACCAAACTCCATATTCAAAATCAGTAATTTTACTTCACAGAACACAGGAGTTGCTGATCTACCACTTCCTCAATCTGTTACTTTGTTTGTGCTTTTGTGTGACTTTGGTGAACCTGAAATAGCCTTTTAAAACATCAAAGTCACAAAATAACACTAAGAAACTGACCGATCAAGGCAGCGAAAGACCAGCAACCTCTGTGTTCTGTGAGGTAAAATTACTAATTTCGGCAGTGGAGTTTGGTTTGTTGGTTAGAGAGTGATATTTGGCTTACTTGACTTTTCTCTTTTGGGTGGACCTTTTTTTTTTAAGTAGCTAAGATGCATTTTGTTGCTGACCTAGTCCACAGCAGTTTGTTGATTACTCTCTGTGCTAATCTCACAATCTCATACAACCACACTTCAAATAATCCAAGCAATCTCTTTAATTTTGATCATTTTAAGTTAACATTTGCAGCAGAAGATGCAACAATTCTCATATATAATTTGGAGATATTTCCATGATTTCACAATTACATCGCTTGAGGTTTAACCCAAAAAATAACAAAATCCAAGGTGTGCACAGACATATGTATGACAGTGTCTATGGTGAGGCACTTCTTCAACCTTTTGCTTTCATCCTTCAGTGCCACATGTGTGGATTAGAGAGGATATTGTGCAGGTTTCAGAAGTACATCATCACGAGCACAGGTCTCCCTCCTCTCTCTATGTAGGGAGTAGGATTGCCTTTATCTTCCTTACATTGATCCGACTCCTCTCAGATGTAGAAGATGAGTTCTGGGGGATTGATTTCAGATTTGAGGATTTCGCTGATTTGATTCTGAGGTTGGATTACTCACTGAGATTCCTACCTTGTTGGTTTCTGGGTTTGGATTCTCTCAGCGCAGTTGAGGAAATGCACAGTTTGTGTTTCACCATCGGGCCACAACAGGAAAAAAACACGTCCAGGCGCTGAAAAACACACAGGATGTTACTTATTTCGTATTTTCTTTTTCTACCTTTTGATTGTTCTGATTCATGATGAAATGTGATGATGTTTCAATAAAGACGACATGTTGTCACTGTTCTGGGGATAACTCGGGCTTGTTTTTGTCTTGTTATGTCAGTCATGATCTGATTGAAGCTCCCACAGCCTCGTTAAAGGGTAAACATGAAAAGAGAGGAGAAGTTTGAGTGCCGGCATGGAGGCATTAAATATTCTGAGCAGTGTCAGAGCGGGGCCACAGCGAGCATGGCGGTGAACGCTTTTTTTAATGCCCCCCCATCATATCTGCTGTAAATAACAGTCATTTTAGCGCTAATGTATGCTGAATTCACATATGCAGCGGAAAACGGACAGTTTTTCAGCATACAAATGAGACATCATGTGAAACTTTATATTAAAACAAGCATTATGAAACATTTGCTTCAGAATGTATTCTGCCAGCGTGCTCCATTAACATATATTGTCCTCGGATAAATGTTTCCATGAGATAAAGAGCTTCCATTGTTTCTTCTTAATTTCTGGGGGGAAAAGGCTTTGCAGGGAGGATCTACTAAATCCAGAGGCACATATGGGAATGTATAGAGCGTTGATCTTTGTGGGCTTACAGAGATACAGAGTCAGGAGGGATTTATTCATCTTATGTTAAGCCAAGAGAAAATCAGTGATCATGATTGCGCTCAAATTTGCATCAGTTAGTTTGAATTCTGTGATATAAGAACCACATGTTTTATACTGCAACCATGCAGAGCTTTAATGTAAACTCTAGCCATTAAAACACCCATATTTCACGTAGAGAAAATCCATTGTGTAGTAGCACTTTGGCAGAGCTGAGTTTCAACAAGATCACGACGAGCTGTGCCAACAAACTCCCACAGAGTCTCCTACTTGTAATTAAAGCATCTTATAGCAAAGATGTGACTATTTCAGACTCTGTTTTCCAGTTTTGTTGCCTCGCGGAGAAAAAAAAATGACAATTTGTTCTCAAGGCGGCTGTTCCATTGAGTAATGGGTCTCTGTGGCACAATAAGTCTTTGTTTGCCGCCAGTTTACTCTGTCTCTGAGACTCAGAGCTGCCTCTATGCTGTCATCTAAACCCTAAACACATATCACTACTATTTACCATCTGGTACCAGTAGAGATGTTTACTTTCAGCTTTTCCCCCTACAGGACGACCATCAGGAAAATGTATACACTTGATGCTGCCAGGCCCTGGCTTTGAATATGATGGCATGCATTAAAGAGGCTTGATCAGAGGTTTTTAGCCACACTTGCAAAGAAGCTCCAGGGCAAAGTGTTCAGCTAGACTTTAGACAGACATCTCTCAACAACCAGGGTGCTAAATTATTTGCCCACTGGCCAAATGACTTTTACCAGCCACTCAATAGACTATAACAGTTTTTTTCTGACTGGTGAGTGAAGCAAGTTTACCAGCCGCAAGTTTACGTATTTTACCAGCATTTGGCAGGCGGCTCATAGTAATTTTCTGCCCAATCAACAACTATTTAATGGATTATGACAAAATTTTACACAAACATTCATTGTCATTATCTTTCTGCATTATGGCCCCGTAAAACAAATGCAACTTGCTTTGCCCTGGGACTTTTGCAGAATGAGAGGAGGTGAGAGTCCAGTTAATAAACATAAACTTGCTGTTATTTATCAGATAAAATTAATTAACCTTTAACGGCTCATAACTCATATTTCATTGCATTACTTGTCAAATTAACTGACTACAAGGAACTTTCGTATGTTGTTGATTTTGGAGCGGCAAAAAAGGTATGTTTCTGCAAAAAATAACATAAAAAAAATAAAATGATCTAAAGAAAAATATCCTCCTGCTTCCTTTTAACTGGCTACTCCTCACTGTGACTTTGCCAGTAAAAATGTAGAGACTGACTCATTTCGTCTGATTTCAAAGAGAAGCCGACCTAATGACAGTCATTAAGAATAACTACATAAAAATAGCCAGTTTTTCTCATGAAGGCCATATATAACCATCTGCAATAAATTGAGATCTTTGTCATGGCTTTAACTTGATGCAAGGATTGACAGATAAATCAGACATTTTACTGCCTTTAATAAGTGCAGCTGAATTAAGGTGTTAATGTTTTGGTAACGTTTGAAAGCGTTTATATAACATTTAACAATCATGGAGATGTTGGAATGATGTATAAACATAAACTGCATATTTAGGCTCTTTTGGTATGAAATACACATTTATGGCATCAGAATTATCTCCATTTCTGTGTAACTCTTGCTCCTCTTCAGTCAACAGTTGTTTTCCCCTGCATAGCTCACAGTCTGCTGTACTTCACAGCCCGAAAGGCCAAAGAGAGACAGAAGTTCAGCACACTGCACTGAATGTTCCCAGCAAGTTGAACTGAGCAGCGTTTCCATCCAGCAGAGCTCGTCTTCAGATGTCGTCAAACAGACTGAAAGACCGGCCAGCAAAGATCATCTCTCTCTCTCTCTGTTACTAACATCCGAATTTATCCAATCATACAACACTGGCAAGTCTGTCCTCATTCCTTGGAAAACCTGAGTCGATTTGTTTTCATTGTAAATTAGAAAATTGTCTGATGGCCATCTGCCACTCTATAAGGGGACAGATTCGGTCCTTTGGCTGCAATTTGAGCATCACTGCCTTAAAACGTATAAATGTATTTTTGCGACCCCTCGTCATTTGTTATATGTCTACCAGTTGTGACCGGTTCAAACAAAAACTACTTTTTTTTCCTTGTTAGAATCCTGGAGAAGTAATTTATGATGAAAAGGCTGAGATTGGAAATGATGAAAGTCTTTCTTTTTCTGTTCATCATCTTGTGACCCTTCAAATTTATCTTGCAGCGCCTCAGGGGACTCCTGACCTCCATGCTGCAGCATCATCAGGTAAGACTTTTCACTTTGCATACTTTGATTTTTGGCCAAATACTTGTAATGACATTCCCATCAGCCTCTGCTGTAGGCCACTTTGTGTTTATTTCTAATTAGAGATTGTTAGCATGGTAACACTCTGAACACATCATACTCTTTCCTTACGTTTATTCTGCTGTTGTCTGTTTTTTAATCTTCTTTTATTTGGCCACATTTCTTCATTAATTCAACCAACAGGAGAAATGAGAACTTATCTGCCAAGTCATCATGTACAGGGTAACTAGGGCAACTAACTTTTTAGCTTGCGAGTAAACGATGTAATGTTTTGTTAACTTTTTCACCAACTTGCAGGCAGCGTAATGTTTTGTAAACTTTTTTTAGCTAGCTAGCAAACAATGTAACATTTTAAAAAACTTTTCTACTAGCGAGCAAACAGTGTAGTGTTTTGTAACCATTTTAGCTAGCTTGCAAACAATGTGATGTTTTGTTAACTTTTTAGCTAACTTTCGCAAACATGCAATCAGTGGTGGACAGTAGTGAAGTACATTTACTTGAGTACTGTACTTAAGTACATCTGTACTTTACTTGAGTATTTGTTTTTTTTTTTTTTTTGGAAACTTATTACTTTCACTCCACTACATTTCAAAGACAAATATTGTATTGTATATTCCACTACACTTTTAGGAAGGTTGTTGTTACTTTTAGTCTAAGCACAGCTTTGAAGTCAGCTGTTGGTGTTTTTTCTTTTCTAAAATGCAATTGGTCACCTGCTGTGTTCCTCACAGAAGGAAACCAATCACAGCAGCTCCTCTCAAATGTAACAAGAACAAACAAGCTCTCCCTCTTTCATTCAAACAAAAAGCAGTAATGGTGACAGCAGGATAAAGACAAAATTAAATCTCAAGATGTCATTATAATTATTCATTATTCCAGGTAGCTTTTAAAGTTGGATTGAAAGAAATCTCAGTTATTTAACTTGGAGAACTCCTTACAGTTGGCTTCAATCTGATTTTATGATGTTATTTTAATACAGTTACATCAGAAATTGACAACAGCTGTCCTTTTTGTTTTTGATTGTATTTCTATGCTGAAGTTTTTATAGGTGTTTCTATAGGCTTTGTGTAGCAGAGTGGTTCTACAAGCAGGTCAGTGCATCATCAGGTGGTTTCAGAGAGTTACAAGCTTCTGTAAATGCATCGTGAAAACAATACAGCATGTATTGATATTAGAAAATGTACTTTGTAATTTGTACTTTTGAATAGTTAAGTATTTTTAAAAACATGCACTTTTGAATACTTAAGTATTTTTAAAAGCAAGAACTCTAGTACTTTAACTCAAGTAAAATTTTTACTGAGCAACTTTCACTTGTAGTTGAGTAATATTTGACCAGGAGTATCTATACTTTGACTCAAGTACTGGAGTTGAGTACTTTGTCCACCACTGCATGCAATATAATGATTTTGAGGACTGAAGAGCAGCCTAAAGTTGATGACTTCCTCCCCTCTTTTATAGTTACTAGGTCCTGACCGCACTCTTATTTATTTTTTCTATTATTATTGAATTTATTTAAATTTAAGTAGTGTAGTAAGTAGTAGACTAATCAAGCATCTTCAGTTTGATCAAACTCTAATTTTGGTTTATATCATTAAACTTGGATCCACTAAACAGAAATTCATTTTTAATTGTGCAACAGAACTCTTCTTAATTTTAAATCCGTATTTACTCATTTTAAACCTAGCCTTGTTAAACTCTGATTAGAACCAATCTTAGATTGAATTAATCATTGTTGGTGCGACCCAGTCTTTTTCTTGTTAAAGTCTGAGGCTGGTGATATTCTCTGTTTTTCTTATCTTTTCAACAAATCCCATGAAAAGACCAAAGCCACCAGTGAATTGAGTCTACTAACAAGTATTTTCTGTGTATTCAAAGCCTGATATATCTTATTCCTTTGTGCCACAGACCACCATTGTTATCCAAAAACTATAAATGATGAGGGTTTATACTATGAAAAATGGGCTTGGTGCTGAATGCCACAGACAGACTAACACACTGTTGGTTTTGGTCTTTTCCATTTGATTTCTTGACTGTAAGATAAAATGCAGAATAAAACCAGCTTTATCCTTTAAGCGAGAGCCGCGAGAAGGCATTGACATAAACTAAAGTAACATTTCAGAGAGGATAACATCAGATGACCTAAATGAATGAGCCATCGATTTACTGTGCTGCATTTATGTAATCAATCCGGCTGGCATTCCAGTTTCTGTTTTTCTCTATTTCCTTTCACACACACCTGCCCCCTATTTCTCTCTCTTTGCATCTCCTGACATTTGGAGGGGAACAGATGGAGATTGTGGCCGGGTCGGTCAAGCCAGAGGCAGCAGAGGAGATGGGATTTTTGTAACACCAGGGGCCCGGTGAAGGGTACAACGAATGGCCAGCTGCCCCCTGTCTCCCCTGATGCGCACCCAGGCGCTGGGCTGGTGACCCAGTCAGCTCGGAACCCCCTCGTCCTGTTCACTTTCTCTAAGTTCTTCGTATTTTGAGACCTTTTCTGTCTGCGGATCTATCACAAATCTCCGGCCTCTCCTCCCCCGCGTGAGCTTTTCACACCGCTGAGCCAAAGTAGCCTGAGATGCACTGAGCTCTCGTTATACCATCACGACTCCTGACAGCAATTATCTAACCCAGACAATGCTGATACATGTGAGTGGATGTGTCTGGCTGCAGAGGTTGAAGTGCACTAAAGTCATCAGTTCTCACTTTGCCTTGACATCTTGCAAAAATTTTAATTTCCTTCATATTTCTATCTAATTAGGCCTTCTCCTTTGCCCTTTCACTATGCAATCTGCAGGAGTCTGAGAGCTGCGGTGCGGAGAGAGCATCTGTACAGAGGCTCTTGTTACCAGAGCAGTAACCCAGACAGATGTTATGATGCCCTGTGTACACTCTCAGAAATAAAGGTTCCAAAAGGGTTCCTTCTGAAGGGCCGAGGTTCTACCCAGAATCATTTGCTTTTGAAGATCTCTTTTTGAAGGAAACACTTGTCAAGGGTTCTTTGTAAGACAAAGGGTTCAATCAACTCTTTTCATTCAAAGTACCCTTTTAGAAGAAAGTTTCTTCTAAAGATTTCTTGTTGACATCTTAAAGAATTCTTTCACAAGTCTGTCACAAGTTTTTTGTACCATAAATAAAAAAAGGTCTTGGTAGGGTGGATTCTTGTTGGCACCCTTAGTATGTGAAAAGGTTCTGGATAGAACCTCCAGGGACGCTTCTGGGTGGAACCATTACACCATAGCAGGGTTCTCAAAGAGAGTTCTGGGTGATAAATTTCAAAGATGGTTCATGATATAACCCTTTATGTTGGGTTCTACGTAGAACTCTCTGAAAGGGTGAGATGAAACTTTAAACAAAAAAGGTTCTAATAGGAATCAAAAGGGTTCTCCAGCTGAAGAACCCTTTGTAGTTCTGGTTAGCACCTTTATTTCTCAGAGTGTGTGTTCAGTGTAGGTACTCAGGAGATTTGTATAGAATGAGAGAGAAAAAGGATGTCCGCAGAGCCAAGCTGTTCCTCCTCACATACTCACCCCAAATTGGGTCTGCGTCTTGTTGTCACCTTGGAAACTTGGTCTGGGCTCAACTTGGCGAGCGTTAAATCACTCTCCACTCTCACGGACTCCTCGTGGCTGGTGCTCTGAATATGGCTCTGTTCGATCAGCCGCCCCCACCTGCTGCATTGTCTCACACTGTGGTCGAGAGCAGCCTTCTCTTCTCAGGGTACGGAGGAGCTTTGCGGGGCTCCTTCACTCTCTTTGTGTTCTCAGAGGCTCCGCGCTGGTGGGGGTACGGAGGAGGCTTGCGACCTCTGCGGCCTTGCGCTGTCGGCGGTTTGGCTCTGGCTGCAGGGGCGGTGCACACCTGTGACGGTCTGTGAGCGGGCCCTGCTGAGGATGCTCGCTGCTCTCTGTCATTGTTGGACACAGTTAGAGTTTGCGAGTCGGTGGGTGGGCAGCTGGCAGACGGAGGCGGCTGGGTCGATGATGGAGAGAGCTGGCCGGCAGATGGGTGGTCGCTTTGTGAGGTCTGATAAGAGCCGATTTTGTTCTCTACGATGACAGACGGGCTCAGGGTGGGGGGTGGGTGAGGCTTCGGAGACAGAGGGGAGGGAGGGGAGACGGGGCTGATCCTGATGGAGGGGGAAGGCCCCGGGGAGTGAGGCCGAGAGGTGGGGCTGCCGGGGTGATGGAGGTTGACTGTCAGAGGGGAGAGACCAGGAGTGGGAGGCCGATGAGGGAGGTTTCTTTGAGGAGACAGAGTGAGGTCATTTTGAGGTTGAGGGGGATTCTTGTTGCACGGCAGCGGCCCACTTTGTCTGGAAGAAGACCCCAGACTGGAGGCGAACCGAAGAGTTCGACTCCCAGAGGTCACCGGGCACAGCAGCACACTCGGTGGAGACTGGCTCCTCCTGAGGCTGCCAGATGTGTCTGTGGGTCCTGGCTGCTCTTCAGGCTCCGAGGGTCTCTGATGGGTGCTGCCTACTGTCGCCTCGCTGGAGCTGGACCCTGAGCTGGAGCTGCTGTCACTGGGAGGCTTGGCGCTGTCGCCTCCTGCAGTGCTCTGCTGCTCCTCCTCATTCAGATCGATGGATGAGGTGAGATAGTCAATCTGCTGCACCACCTAGAAAATACAAACAAAGATGATTGCATGCAGTATGGTGGTGAATAAAAAGACTACACTCCACTGATTTTACACATGAAGAAGTCAGAGGTGTGGACTCAAGTCACATGACTTGGACTTACTGACAAAATCAAGACAGACTAGACTTTAACACCAGTGACTCATGACCTCACTTGGACTCGAGCCTTTTTACTTGAAAGTACTTGATACCTTCCCTCAAACTCAAAGGATTTAAAAGTATGCTATTCAAGGAGTCTGCCACGAATCAATTAATTTCTCCTCATTTCCTGAATTATCTAACGTTAATGCTTTTCATTCTCAGCAAGCAGACACTTAATTCCCCACATCCACTTTGTTTGAACCAATCTGACAGCATCAAATCAGGTTGCAGTAGAGAACCATGAAGGACTACGGCTACGTTAATGAGCTGCGTTTTGGAAAAAATGATACCAAACATAATTTCATTCTGGGCCTGCCATCATCAGTATGACAGATGGAGATGCAACAGCTTCCAACTTTGTTCAAAATTTGAAGAAACAAAAAGACTGGAAAGTCGAGCCTAATATTAACATAGTTAGAGAGCTCATGATTTGCTGTTGTTAGCATAACAGCTAACTATGTAAATTAATGAGGCTAGATACTCGTAATTACATCATGAGTTGCTCAGGGCTCTAAAGTCAGAGTTTAGGACTTGAGTGGCAGGGCTTCAGACTTTTGACTTGCAAAACAATGGCTTGGTCTCACCTCTGGTGTAAGCAGTTGCATAATGTCTCCTGTGGCTCTGAACGGCGCTTTCTAGTTTCAGAAAATAACCCTGACGTTGTCATAGTGATGTCATCAGGGTTATCTCAGCCTGGGGTCCAAGACTTAAAATTTTTAATAGAAAGTCTGAGTTACAAACTGAAGGAGTGGATTTTAAAAGATGTGAAAGGTGAAAGTTTTCCAGGCAGGAAAGGTGTAATGAAAGACTATTGAGTTGCATTATGGGAAATGTAGGATCCGGTGTTTTTGGAGGACTAAAGGTCTGGATATCACAACCTCTGCTAATTCGATTTTGAAACCTTATGAAGACCTGAAGCTTCTGATTATTTTCCTTGTTGTTCAATCTGCTGATTGATCATTCAGCCCAGTCTCCAGCCAAAGCCTGAAACAGACCCACCGATCCACTAGAGGATACCATGCCGAGTCATGTTTTGCTTCAACCAGACTTGAAAAGTAAACTATGAACACATGTATGAAGGTGCAGAACCCGCAGGGGGCAACAGCGATAAGAGGAAAGAGAAACGGAGTATAAAGAGCGAGAAAGTCCACATAAGGAAGATCCTGGATGGATGGGTCAAGGATGGGACTTTACCATGAAGAGATGGCAGTTACATAAACCCAAACCGTGATTTTTCTAAACTTAACCAAGTAGTTTTGTTGCTGAAACATAACCAAACTGCGACTGTCACCTGAAATGTTCCTAAGCAGGTTTTGCGTCTATGCCTACACGAGACAAAATGTGACACTGTCACAGTGGACTTGTGGGTTGATTTATTACTCACTGTGGCATGATACCAGGTTGGATTATTTAATCAATAAAGTGTTTGAAAATGGTTAAAAAGCATCACGGTCTCTCAGAGCCCAAGGTGACATCTGAAAATTGCTTGTTTTGTCCTACCAACAGTTTAAAACAAAACAAAACAAAACAAAAAGAAAATCAATTTACAATTACATAAAGCTGAGAAAAACAGAAAATCCACACAAGTGGGACTTTTTAGAACCAGAGAATATTTAATATTTCAATTAAGTGATTATTAATTCAACGCTTCAAGTACTTTTTGCTTTTATTAGTAGACAGCAGCACAGAGGTGACAGGAAATGAGGGGAGAGAGAGGAGAGATCACAGACAGATTTGAATCGGGGGCAAGATTAGCAGTTTAAGCCTATATTCCACCAGGACACTATTAATCTAAAGATGGTTCTTCCAGTTTGATTTATCTCAAACAAAATGACTGGTAACATACAGGACCTGTGCAGTATAGCCTCTATGTAGCAATGGCAATATTAAGAGGTTGGGTAATTTATTTTTTTTTTCTGGTTTTGCATGTCTGCATCTATAATTTGGAGCGTTCCAGAAATGTGCGCCAGATGCAGGCCTATAGCTTTAATCTGTAAGTATGTCACACGAGCTACTACTCAGTGCGCAAAATGTTTATCTCAGCCTAGAAGGATGAGATTACTATTCTGGGAAAATGTGTAAGACAAATTTAGATGGGTTTTCCCTGCTAATACCTTACTGTGAATAGTGAAAAGCACTATACAATATATCAAATACAGGCATACGCTTCTACAGGAATATATTTAAATTAGAGCAGAGTATGAAACGCATGCACAACCCACATATATACACAGAAATGCTCAACACAAAGACACAGTCATGTTGGACACACGCACACACATGCATTGATGGAGGCTGTGGAGATTGGAGAAAATTACACTGGGGAAAATGTTTGACCTATCTCTCCACCTGCTCTATGTGCAGCGCAGATAAATCCTCAGGCCCTGCTGGAACAGATGAATTATTGTTTTGTTCTCTGTGTTCAACAACATCCTTACTGATGTCAAAAGATGACCTGGTTTGTCTTTTTTTTTTTTTTGCTTTTTTTTGGGGCGAGGCATTTCATGTTACTTTGAAGTACGGCGTGTATATGCACATCAAGTGACTCTGGGCAGGTGCCGCTTGTTAATGTCAGAAATCAGATAAGATGAAAGAGAAGAAGAGGACCCTGATTTTCATCTGCTGCTCCCGAGAGTGTTTATTATTAAAAACAATGTTTCTGACCCCTCAGGTGTGCACATACAGTGCTGATTGAGAGATGTTTGTTGCAGAGCTCAGTCATTTAAGTTTCATTTAACTCTTTCAGTTTGTTGTTCTGCTTGAAGTTCTGAGTCATAGTGCTGTTTTTAGTCTGTCAAAATGCCTCGAGCAGAGAGGATCACTATCATATTCATGTGTGAGCTCGCTTTTGTTTTGTTTTTTCCTCTCCTCTGCTCTGTGAGAGAAAGGTCTTTAGCGTTGCTTTAATATTTGTGTAGTCTCTGTCTAAAATGCTTTAAAGACTCACTCCAATTCCTTTTATAACAGTGATTGATTATTAAATAAAAAGTGAGCAGTTGCTGCTCATGCAACAGAATGATAAAACAGGGCTTTGAAATAAATATGCGACCAAAGTCTTCTCTGGTGCCTTATCGTCCTTTGATCTGTCGTCTCTGTTGTGAAAATTTGGGATTTTCTATCACACTGTCTCCTCCACCCCCCTCGTTTTGTGTGTAGCCTATATGCTCTTTCATCAGTGTTATATTAGGACTGTCACACAGAAACCTCGCAGCCAGGATGATGAGGTTAGTACCTCGAGTTTTAGCTGCGACCCTGCAGATGCAGATCAAATGCCAAGAGGCGAGATTTACGTGTCACTTTTACTGGATGAGGAATACAAGGCAGAGATACTCAGACATAAATGGATTATAAAAAAGCGTCGGACGCTATCCAGCTGTGCCTGGAGCAGCATCTGTCCATAAGGAGGGAGAGTGGAGGAAGAGATGAGAGGCAGGAAGAGAGATCCAAGAGAGGAGAGGCGACTGCTTTTGCCTAATGTCACACAGAATCATCTCAGCTGCTTCTGAATGCATCATGCAAATGGGCCATAACTATTGTCTCATTCACTCCTATGAAGATTTACACATGAAGTGAGCAGGAGTGCTGCGTGTGTTTGGAAACAGATGACAGAGGAGAGCTGCAGGAACAGTTTGCAGACTGTGGTGGATTCATGCAACCCTGCTGCTGACTTTTTAATGCATGTTTAATTCTGCTGAGGACGTGCATTATTTTGTAGGCTGCATTGTTATCTGTGAGAGTACGAGCCCTCCAGGTTTTTTAGCACAAATCGTGAACATTTTGTGCACAAGGAATAATGCCTAAATGAACACGAGAGGATGCAGAAACTATTCTGCTCCTGTTCTGGACTGATTTGTTTCTGGTAGAAAAGATTTGTGATGATTGGGTTGGTGAAATGGTTGAAATACTAGGGCTACAATACCAGTACCAATACCAGCACCCTTAAAGGTAATATCAGTAAGATTTGTCCGAGCAGTTTGTAATTGCACCAGAAAGATTGTTGATTGCTGATTCTCATTCCCAGGACATCATATTTGGGTTGGTAAAGTGTCCCAAGCACAGCAAAATAATGAGAGGACAATGTCTCTGCAGATAAAGCCACCACCACACAGTTTTAGTTGCTCATAAGTGATAATTGAAAGATTTAGTTGAGTTCATACGTTGTTCTTTTAGGAAAATGTTGGATATTATGTCTTTACAGTGATACTGACACACTAGAGTGCTTCATTTGATGCTTTTTTTCTATTTCATTCAACACCCGTCATGTGAGTGGGAGCATTCCTGAAATAACATTTGGCACCTTTGATATTTATTTTTATCAGATGCCACAGGTGTGTAGTATAGCAATACTTTGAAACATTATGGTGGCATCTCAGCACACTGAGCTGCCACTCTGTCAAATACATCCTACTCAACTTCACCACACACAGACTGTACGGATTTTTTGAAGCGGTTGGCTGCAAGCAAAGCCATAGAATTTTTTTTTTTTTTTCTGGGTACAAAATGAATCAAGTGTAGGCATCGTTTGACTGGAGAAGTTTTGGTACTACTTGGCAGTAAGTAATTTTAGCAAGTAGTGATACCCAGCACTATTAAACACCAAACACTCACTGAAACAGCTTTTCAGGTCTTCCTCATTATTTTCCTCAGATGAAGTACAAATACTTTACTTTCTGCTTTTACTCCCTTGATTTTAAGAAAAATATTTGTACTTTCTACTCCTTACATTTTCGAAACAGGCTGGTTATTTTAATTTTACTGCATTTGAGGGAAATTATTGACTGTTTTATTTTGCATCATTGCACATTGCCTTCCCAACATCAAAATTGATTTCAACCTAAGTGCATGGGACAATAACACAGAAAAGTCGATATAATGCTTGACAGACATAACAAGATGAAAATGATGTGAAAGATGTAACGAAGAAAGAAGGGGAACTCGATTGCAAAGAAAACATGAGGCTCAGTTAGTTTTGCACAGAAACAGCCTGTAGAAATGTCCTTCAGAGGGCTACCTATTACTTTTATACTGTGAGTACACTTCAGAGCCTGTACTGTTTTTAGTTTTATTTCAATAAAAAAAAGTTGAATGCAAACTTCTACCAGCCTTTTTTTACACAAGTATCTGTCCTTCTACTTGAGCAAGGTTTGTGTCGTACTTTTGCCACCTGGTTTTCTTTGAGATATGCAGAAGAAACAAAAATCCAACACGTTACCTCTCTCATTTCCTGGTGAACATCCCTCAGCGCTGTAAGAACCTGCTCCAGGTTGTCCACCACCCGTTTAATTTGGTTACGAACAACCTTCCTGCTGCAGCCCGTTTCCTTCCTCTGTGCCTCCACTGCATTAGTCGGTCTAGACTGGACCCATGTCTGGGTCCCGATACGCTCCGAGCTCGGCCTGGGCTTCCTGGGCCCTCGTAGAGTGGTGGTGCAGCCCAGGCCTCTCTGAGGGACCTCGGTGGAGAAGATGACTCCGTTGAGTGGCCCATTGATGCCCTCCACAGGTGGTTCTCTCAGCACTGTCAGGTCTCTCTGGCTCTGGGAGTTCCTGCTCTGGTGTTTGATGTAGCTGAAGCTGGAGGTGAAGCCATGCTGCCTCTCTATCAGTCCCTGAGTGTTTGAGCTCAGCCAGCTGGAAGAATGCAGGTCTCTCTGGCGGTAGGTGGTGCTGCTGGCATAGTTCCACCTCCTGTCCTCTGTGGCCACCACAACCGGCACCTTACAATTTGGCTCCTCGGGAGCGGGAGCAGCAGGAGGAGCAGGAGGGGGTGCCACAAGAGGCCCGTATTTCCTGACTGGAGTCCCGTCATTCTGTGGCTGGAGGAGGCTCAGATGGTTCCTAACAAAGGTGTGGTTGTCCTGTGCAGAGGTGGAGCTGTTGCCATTGGGGTCTGGGGTCTGCAGCTCTGGAGACTGGTAGGACCTGGCAGGACTGTCCTCCCTTTGCTTCCTCAGACTCCCGGGCAGGATGTGGTGCCCCCTCAGCACCACCGGCAGCATCCTCGCCATCCCCACGCCATTGCAACGAAGCTCCCCTTTCTTCGCCCGCTCCTTCCCCTGGATGGAGAAGAACCCGATGCCTTTCGGGGTCAGGTTGTTGCGGGCCTCCGAGCTGGATTTGTACGGTCCGTTGAGCCCCAGGTCACTGCTGCTGTGGTGGGGCTTCAGACTATTGCGCAGCCAGGGGATGAAGTGAGGGGCGTGGGGCTTGAAGCCTTTCTGCTCCCCTGGCGCTGCTGGAGCCCTGCTGTCAGAGAACATGGTGATGAATGGTATCCAGCAGCCTCACAGAGAGAAGAAGAAGAAGAAGAAGGAGATGAAGAGGAACAGGAGGACTCCTGAGACAGCGGCTTCCTCCTCTTTTTCCATGAATCTCCTCCTACCTTTGCCATCAACATGGACTCAATCCGCTCTGACTTCAGCGTCTTTTTCCCTCTCCGACTCTGTCTCCAAAACTTTTATCTGCTTTTCCCCCTCCTCATCGCAGATCCCACCCACCCGCTCCCCGTTTTCTTCTGATTTTATCGCCCTCCCTTCTTCTTATCCCCCCGTTTCTGCTTCTCCTCCCACTCTCCTCTCCGTTGTAGTGCTCTTGAGCCCCTCACCCCCTCATTGGGACGGCCTTGGAGATGCCGAGGGCCTCTCTCTTTCACTCTCCGTCTTCTCTCTCTGCCTGCCTGCGTCTCACTGGCTCAGTAGCAGTGGAGGCTTCCTGTCTCTACATCTCCCTCTCTCTCTTCCTGTCTCTCCACCAGCCCCCCTCCACCACCACCACCTCACTGCGCTGTGCTGCCTCCTATCCTCGCTCTTTCTTCCTCCCACTCCCTCTCACTGCTCTAACTCCCTTTCTCTATTTCCCTCTTCTCTCCCCATCTCTGCCTCTTATCCCTGTTACTCTGCTCTCATCTGAGAACCCCCTTATCATCCTCTATCTTTGCAACTCTCTCCTTCCTGTCACTCTCTTTTCCCCCCTCCTACCTCCCATTTGTCAGGAAGAGCAGCTGAACTAGTGTTATTAATCCCCCGTTAGCCAATGTATACCCACGTGATTCCCCCTGCCTCTGTTCTCATCTGATTACTCCTTCTCCGGCTCAGCCCTCCACAATTAAATGCTGCTTAGGATACCAGAGGGGGTTTAAAGGAGTAGGAGAGAGATGGCAGCAGGAAGGGATGGAGGAGGAATAGCAGAGGGGGCACATAATTGCGACCTACAAGATCAGAGATCAGCAGCAGTTTGACAGAAACTATAAGCTGCCTGGGCTTGAAACAACAGCCTGCCCGTGGCACGGCTCTCCCAAGATTATTGTAACTGTCAGCAAATAGTGTCCTGTTACATCCCAGTTGTTTTCTTGTTTTATTTTCTGCCGCATATCCAACTTCCATTTGTTCCAATTATGCAGAGACAGCTGCTATTTTCGGGGTTTTCTCATTCAAATTCCAATTCTTGGCTGTCTGGATTAGATTTCGTGTGTCTGACAAGCCCAAAGATGCCTCCTAGGTGCCTTTTCACTCAACTGCGGCTGCATGTATGGGTCCCTCCCTCTCTGGCAGCATCTCGAAATGAAAAGACGGCAGCACAGCCACACAAAAGCCCTGACAGTTTGCTGTCACTCAGCAGCGAGACACTCAAAGCATCTGTCATTCTGTTAGTCAGCATGGCAATCTATTCCTCTGGTAGTGCCCTGCTAAAATATGACTTCATTTACTGACATGCTCTACTATACAGGTACGTGGGGGGAGAGAAAACAGTCACAGGCTTGGTGTAATCTGCAGGCTAAGAAGATTCCTGCCTACATGTCGACAGACTGCTGTCAGCCAGTAATGACCAGTCTGGATAAAAAAAACTATAAAGAGTCGAAGTAATAGAGCAGCCACTATTAATCCTTCAGAGGATTGTTCCTCACGGCATGCTGCTGCACACAACCAGAGTCGATTTCTATGCTTTGGTAGGGCTGCTTTTGCATTTAAAGATTTAACTTTGAATTTATGTTGAAATTCGAAAATATAAATGCAACATTTTGTTCCTCATTTTCATTGAAAAAATCATTTAAAAGTTTTTCTGTGCATAAAAAGCTTAATTTCTCTTCAATTTTGTTCAGTGATTTGCTAATACAATGCAATCCTGAACTGTTGCAATCCCACATAAAGGACCTACTTTGTGTCTATAAGCAACTACACATCTGAGCAAAAATGACCCGTGGAGTTCCCCAAGGCTCCACTCTGGGGCCTCTTCTGTTCAATATGTGCATACTCCCACTAGCTCAGATTATGGAAAACAACTAAATAAATTACCATAATTATGCAGACAACACACAAATTTACATAACCATATCACCAGAGGACTATAATACCGTACGAGCACTCAGTAGTTGCAATGAACAAATCAACGATTGGATGTGCCAGAATTTTCTTTCGTGAAACAAAACATAACTAAAGTAATTGTTTTTGGAGCCAAGGAAAAATAATTAAAAGTCAGGGCTCAGCTTTTGTCGGTGATGTTAAAAAATACAAACTAAGCCAGGTGCAAAATCAGCTTACCACCAGAAGGACATATCAAGAATTAAAGGACTTTTTTTTTTCTCAGCAGGACTTGTCCATGCATTTATCTAAAGTCAACTCATCTACTGTAATTGTGTTTTTACAAGTCTCCTAAAAAAAAAAAAAAAAAAAAAAAAGAACAAAGATCAGACAGCTGCAGAACTCAAGTCCTAACTAAGGCTAAAAAAGTGGATCGCATCACTCCAGTTCCAAGGTCTTTGCACTGGCTTCCTGTCTGCCAAAGAATTGATTTTAAAATACTGCAGATGGTTTATAAAGCACTGAATGGTATAGAGCCAGAACACACACCTGATCTTCTGCTTCATTATGAACCATCCAGACCTCTCAGGTTATCAGGGACAGGTCTATTCTCTGTCCCCAAAGTCAAAACTAAACATGGGGAGGCAGTTTTTATGCACCGCATATCTGGAACAAAATCACAGAAAACTGCAAGTCTGCTACAACTCTTTTCCTTTTATTTATTTAAAGCTTTTGATTAATGCCTTAAAGTGCAGTGTAACATTTACATTTCTGTCTTATCTTAATTTTATTTTCTGTATAGCATTTTAAATTGTATTGAAATATCTTTTTATATTGTTTCATACTCCATCTACATATTGTATTGATGTCTTTTATGTTTTATGTAAAGCACTCTGAATTAATCAGTTCATTCATTAAACAACTTGATCATTCCATAGGTGTGCCTGGACTGATCACAATAAAGGACAGTCCAAAATGTGCAGTTATTAGGCACCGAATTATGGTTATTTCAAATAGGTTCAAACAAATGCCATTTTTTCCCAGGCAAGCAAAAGTATGTCTCTGCCTCTGAGTGTCTTTTTTGTCAAAATACAAATCTTAGAGAGGCCTTTCATTGTGAAAAGACGGCGGCAACAACCTGTAAAATAATCATGTAGTTTAATCTCTATATGCCACACCTGTCAGGTGGATGGGTTATCTTGACATGGATTTTCACAAATCTGTGATCAAAATTTGAGAAAAATAAACCTTTTGTGTGCACAGAAGATGTCTTACATCTTTTACTTGAACACACAAAAAAGTTGAATAAAATACAAAAGTGTTTTTGTTGGGTGTATGTGCATGTGTGTGCATGCCAGTGTTTGAAAGGTTTCACACAATGTGGATTTCAAACAGAATTTCACTTTGAAATAATGGTAAATCATTCAGGTTCAACATTGTTTAAAGAGCAAAGTCTCATGCAACAGTAATGATTTTATCACTGTACAGAATCATACATTTAAAAAAGAATGCACACAAAAACTGACACACAAAAACCTGACCGCTGAAGATGATGTACTGTCCAGTGAAAACTACTGAAGTCAAAATTTGGTGATATTGAATGTTTTAGACAAAATGAAGGATTAAGTGTTACTTTATGGGTGCTTATGCTAAATATACCAACTGATACCATTTAAAATCCCTCTGGACACAACCAAAGTCGGTCTCAATGCTGTGGTGGGGTGGTTTTGCATACACAATGAGAATTTCAAACTGAATTTCACTTTGAAATAGGCGTGATGGCAAATCATTCAAGTTCTAGTTTGTTTAAAGAACAAAGCCTCATATAAAAGTAATGGTTTTATCACTGTACAGAATGACTAAACAGATAACACACATACCTGCGCATACACACATTAAGGCTAAATAAAATATATCTGTCCTGTCTGTTCAGTGTTGGTACAAACCAGAGACGATGTAGTTCGTTGTCCAGTTAAAACCACCTATTTCCAAATTTGGTGATTTTGAAATTTTTATATAAGATTTAGGATTAAGTGTTACTTTACAGGTGAATAAAGGTGCAGTATGTGATTCTGGAGAAAGATGGCTGATCGTTGAGTCTCATTCCCAACTAGTCAAGTTCTAATCTTTTGTCACCTCAGCAAATCATAAGACACACACACACAATACCTGTTACTGCCTTATAAAAGAGACACGTGGGGCTTTGAACTGACTTCACTGTAAACTCAGATGTAGTATAAAGAGGGCAGAAGTCTGCATACGGAGGAGATGGTGTGAATGGATCGCTCAAACAAGCTCAGGACTTTCATCTAGGAGACCAAAGTTCAAGTCCCATGTGAAAACCAAAATGTAAGGAGCACCCTGGTAGTTCAGTTGGTAGAGTTGTACTGAGGCCTCTGCAGCACCATGGCTTCAATTCCAGCCTGCAGCCCTTTGCTGCACATCGTCACCCAACTCTTTATCCTCCTTCATCTGTCCTGCACAGTGAAGGCACAGAGGGCCCAAAAAATAATTTTAAATAAGGTGCGTCATGAGACTTTTGTCTTCACCTCAGTGGAGTCACGTGATGTATGTAACGTAACATAATTATTGTAACCTCAAACATGGTCTCATCCTAAATTAACCAAGTAGTTTCTGCCAAAACTTACACAAACAGAGACCGTTTCACAACATCAACCATGTGTTAAAAGAGTGTGATACAGATGCTAAAAGGTACCTTGTGTCGCCTGCATGAGTCCCTGACACTTTAGACTGGGAGCCATCAACCCAAAGCACTGGTATTTGACTTCCTGTGACTGAGACTCAACACCGACCTGTGATTGGCCAAAGCCTCCTGTCTCAGGTTAGACTTTTTAAATCCTGAGAACAGCCAAGAGGAGGTGCATGAAGCTGAAATCATTATGAAATCTTTTCCTAATGGCACTAAAAATAAACCGCATACAACAGCTTTAAAGGAAAATTATGCAGGATTTTCCCCCTAAAAAATGATGCATAGAATCAAACAAAAAACCGTCTCTCAATCAGCCCGTATACCGTCTTATTTTCTCATTATTTTTGCTGTGCTTAGAACCCAAAATGTCGGCATTTGGCATCCTGGGAATGAGATTCAGCAGCCAGTTATCTTTCTGTTGTGTTTACAAACAGCAACTAACAAATCCCACTTATTCTGCCTTTAAGCTAAATATAATTATTGAGCCCATTTAAAATCCCTCTGGAGTTACTAAAAAAAATGCATTGTCACAAAACTAAAAAGTGGGTTGTTTTTCTCTGCTAATGACAAGTAGACGATTTGGTGATACATGATTTTCATAGTGATGAAATGTTCCTCGTTCATTCATTACACATTTCAATAACTTCCAAATAAGGGAGGAGGGTAAAATGTGATTGATTACACTTGAAAGAGAAAGTAACCTTCCCTGGATGCTCTTGTATTTGTGTGTGTGTGTGTGTGTGTAATACAGCATGAATTCATGTCTCTTAAAAGTCTTTCTCAATCACTGACGATTTAAAGTCAATGTGGAATAATAAGTAGCTGTCGCAGTTGGTGTCCATTTGCTGTCTGGCTTGGCAGCCTCTCCAGTTCGGTTGCTTTCACTCCATCCATTATATTAATGTGCTGAATATGTGTGTGAGTGATTGAAGGACAAAAACAGACAGAAACGGCTCTATAGCAGAGCGGGAAAAAAAAAAAAAAAAATCTCCTTTTCGGTTTGCTGCTGTGAAGATTGGGAGGGTTACTTTAAAAATGTATGTCAGTATAGTTACCAATAACTTGATTATTACGTTAGTAGTTGGTCATGTCATGTCATTGTATGTTTAATACATAGAAATTTAGTTGTTAGTTTGATGCAGAGAGTTATCCAATAAAATAGCTAACTGCCAAAAAAAAAGTGTCGAGTCACTGCATCTGTGTGCGCTGCCATCTTGGTCAGTATCTCAAATATGTTCTTTGTAGCTAACATTAGCGGTTGGTTTGTGTACATTAGCATTTGGTCCGTGTTGCTAACATGAGCAGTAGCAGTTGGTCTTTGCAGTTAATGTTTATATTTAATTTGTGTAGCTAACCTTAGTGGTTGGTCTATGTAGTTAATGTTAGCGGCTAATCTGTGTAGCTAACATTAACAGTTGGTCTATGTAGCTAACCATAGCAGTTATTCTATGTTGCTAACCTCAGCAGTTGGTCTATGTTAGCATTAGCGTGTGCGGTTCTGTCTTACCTTTAAATGTTTTAGATGTTGAGTTTTTGGATGATCATTTTCACAGCTGAAGGCAGAACTCTCACTGTACTGTGAAATTGTTCTTTTTTTATTTAAAGACAAAATAGTGTTGAAATTTTCACCCAGCGAAGCATGTTTTTCACCAGAGGACATGATAATGAATTGACTGTAAGTATTAAGAGGTGTGCACACTGTGCTTGGCAGTTTATCGCTCTCTTCTTTAAAATGTAATTTAAAATTGTAATCCTGCCAACAATCCCCATTTTTACTAAATGTCTCTTTAATCTGATTGCATCTCATTTATCTGTAACTGTAATGGGATACAGTAAGCTTTTATTGGTATCCTAATTACATAATCCTGTTACATGTAATCTGTTACTCCTGAAGCCTGGCTGCAGTGCCTCTAACATGTCCTTTTCGCCACTATCATGTAGTTTTCAATATCGGTGGAACAGTTGGGAGTATGAGGAAGACATACAGTGCATATGGCCTCCTTGTAACCTTGTCCATGGACTCCTGCAGCGCTCCCTCACTTGTTTTGAGTCCTATAACAGGCCGACTGCCCATCGAGAAGCAGCAGAGCGTGTGTGCTGGGACACTCGTGTGTGTGTGTGTGTGTGTGTGCTGAACTTTGCCACTGCAGATACAGTTTCCTGGTTGAATTTCTTCGATGCAGAGAGGGAGAGGGAGCACACACTCACCACTGAACACCTTACATAACTTGGTGGAAAAGATAGATGTTAAAGCACTGCTTTGAAAGGCAAGGACCTCGTGTCTGTCAAAATTTTTCTGCGCAAAATGGCTTTTAGTCACAGTGTGAAATGCATCTGGGCACTTGGGAACTTTCTATAGCCACCTGGACAGTAGAGATGTGCAGTTTTGAGAGGATTATGTGTGTTCACACTGATGTATTTTGGCGCGGTGTCAACGCAAAGTGAAAATGAGAAGTTTCCTGAGAACACAGTGTTCTTTTTTGTGGTATTAAATATGGAAGTGAGCAGATGCTGTCTTCCCTGAAGTGTCCAGTGTCGCGCTGGTGATAATCCTCAGGGCTTCTCCCTCTCTATGTGTGTGTGCGTGTGTGTGTGTGTAGTGTAGTGTCTTTCCCGTCCTCTCATGTATATTTTTGTGTTGTTTGCTTTTGGATTCCCCTCCGCCGTGCTTTTCATCCTTGAACAACACGTCAGTCAGGTGCTCTCCGAGGACTACAGCGAGAGAGGAAGAGAAAGAGACGTGGGGACACCAAGAAAGAGTAGAAGAGAGACACAGAAAAGAGGAGGAAGAGAGGGAGGGGGGGAGAAAAAAAAGAGTTTTGAAAGACTTCTAACTTCCAAGCTTGACTGTCATAGCTGTGCTTGCCAGAGGGGAGAGCACCTTTAAGCATACTGGATGAGTAACGATGTGGAGGGACTACAAAAGCAAAGTAATACATAATAAGCAGCGCTCACTCTGCTTGGCGCTGCCAGCTAACCTACATGAGATTGGTGTTGAGAGGAAATTTGGAAGTGCTTGAAAGGTCAGCAAAGGCCTCGTGTAAAAGGGGGCTTCTCCTTTAACGCTCTGCACACACCATAATAAGATTTAGAAAGTATGGACACAACTGTTAGATTGGGATGTCGGCCTCGACACGTTGATTTCCATAGAAATGAGGAACAAAAACAGAGAATGTGGTGACTAAATCACGACGTGACAAAATATTTTACATACTGTTTTACATACCACAGTTACATTCACAGCAATCCACTTGTTATCTGCTGCTGTGGATATAAACCTGCTTCTCATTTCTGCTGCAGCATAAATCAACACATATTTCTCTCTCTGTTGGTTTTGTTTGAAAAGTACAATAAAGCTATCATCATTGAACGAGCTGAATCATTTTTCTTCTTTAGTGCCACTCATCTTTTGACTGCAATCCCAGCCGTTTTTCACTCATTAGGCCTAAAAGGCATTTTCGTTGGCACTGATGATAAAAGAAAATCTAGAAATATGACTGTGTGATGTTGTACGAGTGCAGAGCATTGCCTGCTGTTTGAACACAATGCCCTGTGGTTTGTTTTGTTGCACCACCCAGAACTCAAACATTAGGGTGTTTGCGCCCGTATTGACAGCCGGCCAGACTTTGCAGTGTTACGCCAAAACCAACTGAATGTATCCTTGCAGGGATGGACCGTGATAATCCGGCTCAGTTTGTCCTTCCTGACAGGGTTGTACGCGTGCACAGCCAAGCAAGAGAGTCATTCCTTTGTCACATTCGATCCTGGAGAAAAGTGTGATGCTACAACAGCTCTGCTCAATTTTGTTTAGCTCAGGCGCTGGTGCCCTCATGTTAGAAAAAAACGCTGCAGAAGTGCCCTCTTGGACACCTCTACGGTAGATAAAACATCTACTATATAGATGTTTTATCTAGCATAAAAAACATCTATATTAAGTGCCCTTATTATCCAAGATACATGACAAAGTGTCCTCTAGGACTGTGTCTCCCAAACTTTTTGTACTGGAGACCCACCTTTTTTATAATGACAAATAATCGCGACCCAATTCACAATAGGCATCATCAATAAATTTTGGGATATTTATTTTGTGCATAAATAAATATTATAAATATTTATAAATATATAAATATATATATTTTTTTTACCACCGTTTCTGCATCACCTTGTATTGTATTGACATGTGTTACTGAAAACATATACACATGTTAAATATTTTAGAAATGAGAAATAAATGAATTTAGGCTGAGTTAACATCGTGTTTTTATTTCCTCTCATCTGGAAAAGAATATGGGACATTTCAGCCTACTTCAAAATGAAACAAAAGTGCATTTAGGTGGAATTAACAGGCTCTCATTTTTGTCCTCTCAACAGTAAAATCATAGGCAAATTTTAAATTTTTCATGAAAGGTGTACTGCAGATATAAATTTGCAGTGTTTCTTCCATAGTCTTCTATTTCTTTGGGGACCCAAATTAAATCTCCTGTGACCCACCTGTGGGTCCCGGCTGTAGGAATGACTGCTAAAGGGCGCTACTGATACAATGCAGCATTTTTGTTTTTCGTTTTAAGTAAAAAATTGAAGACTTCCTCTGTGCACACAAAGGGTTTATTTCTTTCAAACTTTGTTCAAAAATTTGTTGAAATCTGTTAGTGAGCACAGATATCTGAAGTGCCCTCCCAGCAGAGAAAACAGACTTCCCCTAAGAGAAATATTAAAGGCTTATCCTATCTTGTATCTTATCTTACTTCTCCTTTGTCAAGATAATCCGTCCACATGGAAGGTGTGGTGTACAAAGATGCTGATTAAACAGCATGATTATTGCACGGGTGTGTCTGAGACTGGTTACACTAAAAGTACACTTTAAAATGGGCAGTTTCATTTTGACAGAAGAGATTTATTAGGCACTGAACTGTGGCTATTTCACATCAGCAGGGAAGGGGTGATAGTTACCCTCAAAGGGCCGTTTGTAAATTTCTGACTATTTAAATATATAAACATGTTATTATATAACATAATTGTCTCTGCATTTGATGCTTACTGGTTTTAGTAATAACTAGTAATAATTAATAACTAGCTTTGAAAGCAGAAGTCAAGGAAAAATAATGGCAAGCAGATATTTAAGTACAACTATTATACAATTTATTAAAGAATTAAATATACAAAGTAGACAAAGAAGACAAACTAGCCTGTTTACATAAAAGCGAGGATAGGTAATGTATTTTGGAGGAATTTTTTGTTATATTTGTTGAAACTCTCTTCACGCCCCAGCAGCAATCAATACATGAAATGCTCTGACAAAAAAGTAAAAAAGTCTGTTGCCAGTGGCTGTCAAAGGCCCATAATAAGCCAATTTCATCTACTTTGTTCTTGTTGGTTTCGCCAACATTACACATTACCTTCTAAAGCTTTGAACAAAAATATCTCTTCACTTTCCCAGCTCTCATTAAATTGCTTTCCAAAATTGCCTCAGTTTTTCTTTCATGGACATTTTGCTACTACTACTTGGGGGTTTATGATATTGAAATGCTATCTAGTGTATACTGACATCGAGCGGACAACTTTAGATGCCTTCAGCGTGCGTCTAAAAATATAGGTATGGATGCTGGGACATGTAGTTTATGGACACCGTCCTTCAGTAATGCAGCATAGAATTACGTTGCACAAATTATTTTCTTTGCAAGTTCTTGCAGACCACATAAATTAGGTGATGGACTGCGTTTGTTCCATGAGTTTAACACAGATGACAAAGGGCTACAACTCAGCCTTTGATTGGGTATTTTTACCACAGCCCTAACCAGTCACTCCTCATGCCTAAACCTAACCAATCCAACCAACAAAGGCGATGAGAACTAACCGATCAGAGGCAGAGTAGGGCGGGTCATGACTTGAAAAATGTTATCTGCAGTCCCTATGTGAGATAGCCATAGTTCAGTGGCCAATGAATGTCTTTTTTCAAGATAAAAGTGCAGATTTTAGAGTGTCCTTTTATTGTGACCAGTCCAAATCACGCCGGTGCAATAATCATGTTGTTTAATCAGCATTTCTGCATGCCACACCTGCTAGGAGGAGGGATTATCTTGGCAAAAAAGAAGTGCTCACTAACAAAGTTTAATGAATTTGTGAACAAAATTTGGGAGAAATAAACCTGTTGTGTGCACAGAAGAAGTCACAAAAAGTCAAAAGTGTTTCATGTGTTTTTGTTGAGTGTATGATGCTACAATTGCTCAGCTCAACTTTGTTTGGTTCAGGTTAGAAGTCTGTACCACAAATCACAACAGTAATCTGTGAACACAAGAGAAAAGAGTATTGGCTCCTCTGCATGCTTAATTTTTTTCCAGCTCTCTCCTTCTTAGGATGCAGGACAGCTCCTTTGTAGTCACTTCATTATGTAGAAATGATAATTATGCCCCAGTGGAAGCTAGCTTCACCAAAATGTATTAAGAGCCCTCAGTCACATCCGCTGATAATCACGTCGTGACTGTCATTTTGAAATTTTAATTTTCTGAAAGTGTTTGAGCAAGATACACAGACACTGGATAAAGAAAAAAAAAATAAGCAAACTAAAATTCCCAACTTTTATTTCTCCCCAGATACTTCTCTTATTCTTCTTTACCTCTTACACAACTGCCCTAAAATTGAAGACGGGCAGAAATGAATCATTAAAGTTGATGTCAGGATGTTTTTGCTTTGTTTTACATCACAGTTACGTCAAATAAAGAGAAGATGTACACTGGGAGACAATGAGACGTGACCTGAGCTGTACTCGCATCTCATTTTAGTCACAACACAGCTCTCTGAACTTGAGGGTGCATTCACAAAACGAAAAAAAATGCACGAGTTAATGACCATTAGATGATAATTGGGCACTTGGTACTGCAGTAGCCTTTCAAGTGTGCTGCGGGGAGGATCTGCAGATGTGCTACAGGCCACATTATCATCCCAAAGTCTGAAAAGCATAAAAGTCAATGACAGATTAAACTCTAACTGAATTCACACTGCGTGCTGCTTGTGCTTGTAAATTGAATGTTTAAAGGGACGGTTCAGATTACATGAAGTGGAGTAGTAGAGGTACTTATCTATAGTCAGTGTATTTCCTTCAGAAGATGGCAGTCGGCACGCTCCCAGTTTGGAGAAGCAGAGAGGAGAACCGGCATGGAAGCTAATGACTGTCCTGCTTTCGACAGAGTCTGTATTTAACGTATTTTTAGCCACTTAAAAAAGATCCACACGAAAATATCAGTATTAGTTGAAGTGTTTGCTATATTTGGCAACCTTTGCTGACAACACATCATGATGCAACTAAATGCTTTTAGCAATTTGTCACTTTAATGTTTTAGAAACATTTGTAGACCTGATAGAAAATTTAAAAATGCACAGGGAGAACACAGAGGACGTGACCTCAGTGTCATCAATGGCAGCTACAGGCCTGAGTGCAGGTTATAAGGAAAGAACTCTCTGATGGTTGCAGTCTAAAGAGCAAGTGTTGCATATCATGGCAGCAATCACTCGTATTAACATGAAACCTGTCGCTCCAAACTGATTAACATCTGGTGCCAATCACCCACCAGGTAGCACTTTTACACAGAACTGAAAAATAACCAAAACCTGTTGTTTTTCTTCTGTCTCAAATCCAGTTTGCATCAATTGTTGCATATCGCTGAAACACCTGAATAATGAGAAGTGATGTGACATCTTAGCAAAGGTCTGTCTGATGAACAAATAACTTGTAGCTTGCCACGCTACACTGAGGCTCATTGGTCAATTCAATAAACATGAGACACGGTTTTTCAAACTAGCTGATTCAGAGTAAAGGCGAGTCTTACAAACCCTGTGACCTGCAAAGGACCAGCAGCCCTGCAGGTTCAATTTGCATCACGTCTGTGGGCCTCTGGGTGTGACTTGCGCAGGGGACTTGGACCCTGTTAATACCTGCCTGCAGGTCTAGTTAGAATACTTACACTTTATCTTGCTGTCAGTCAACCTTTTCTAATAGGAAACCACCAAGTATCACTCACTCCAAAGCAACCACACTCCTAATGGAAAAAACATCATTTTACCTCATAGAACATGGGAGTTACTGGTCTACCACTGCCTTGATCAGTTATTTTGTCTTTTTGTGCAAAGTCGATTAATCTGAACAAACCTTTTAAAACACAGAAGCCGAACAATAACACAAACTTACTGATTGAAACGGCAGCAGACCAGGTGAAAATATTCTGAATACAGTATGTGCTTAAATTTTTTATTTTTGGGGGTGGATCTTTTCTTAGGTGGCTTAAACCTGTTTTATGCGGTCCACAGCAGTACTCCTGCTGCTTCTCCAAGCTGGAAATGTGCTGACCGCCATTTACTTAAGGTAATACACTGACCATCAATAAGTACCTTACACAAGCCCACTTCAAAAAATCCAAACTACCCCTTTGAAGTGAAGTCACTCTGAGTGATGCCTGCACTTGAATGGTGAATGTTTAAGTTTCCAAAAACAGAAACAAGAAGTCTTTCCGTCTTACTCATTTCCTGTCCTAGCACTGACCGTGGCGTGGGCCTGCAGGAAGTGGAAAAAAATGACCCAAAACCTGAATTGTTTGTCAGTAAAGATGAGTTTGTGTTTGCTTTCATGGTTTCCCAACGATGCCGAGAGCAGGAGGAAGGGATTTAGCAGACGAAATCCAGGTCAGACATAGTCAGATTACCCCACTGATCTGGCCGGAAAATTCCAACATCCGACACACTAATAGGAAGACACTCAGCGCTCAATTGAAGAAAAAAAAAAGACAGGAAATGTATTCTTTTAAAAAAGTATTATATTTGTTGCGTCTGGATACAATACAGAGGCACAAAAACAATCATATGTACATGTGTGAAAATAAAAACAGATCACAATTCACAATAGTAAAAATGCTGCTTAATTTAAAAGGCCTTTAGTAAAACGAGCAGGGCTGCTGCAGCGGTTCCTGGTGATTTACACTTAGTATGTCATGGATTTTAAACCAAGGGAGATTTAAACTAACCCTGAGATGTGGAGGGATTGGGAGAAAATGGCATCCAAAGACAATTAAAGTCAACTGTTTCTGGGGACTTAGGGAGAAGGATTTACTTCAAAGCCTCCCAAAATGACGCAGTCAGAGTCAAATGGGTCTAACAAACGAGAATACACTGAGAGGAAAGTCATTTAAGAATTTAGGGGGGGAAAAAAACAGAGACCACAACAGCCTCCACCTTTTGTCTTCATTATCACCATTAGCAGGGTTATAATTATCAAGTGCATATTGTTTTCTGAAATGTTCTTCTGGGACAAAAAAGAAAGAAAGAAAAAAAAAAAGACTGCATTATGAGTAACATCAGTCTTCATTTCTTTGGCAGAGCTGCTGTGGATGAAGTTAAAGTTTTCAGCAATCCTATCTGGAAAAGCACAGCGCTTATTACACGGCTCAATTTCCAATTCTCTCACAGGTACGCACACAAACACACACACACACACTCTCACACGCAGAATACAAAATGAGGCCGCGGCACAAAACAATCTCCCAGACAGGCTCAGTGATACAAAAAACACACACAAGACAAAAAGGAAAAGACAGTTATTTTGTGAGGTTGGAGTGGGATAGTAGTAACTATTCATACGCTCCTTTATAAGGAAGAAACACGACATCTATCACTCCATTAAAGGACGTGCACCGCGCAAACAAGACATGGTTACCTCCATCATATTACGTGAGGCTGCTGTGTGGTGAAATGGAGCACTAGCTGCTCGACGGAGGCAGGCTATAGGCCATTATGCCACCCCAGAGTGGGGAGCTGTAATTGCAGAGGGAGCGTACAATCAGGTAGTGTGTTTGTCTCTGCTCTAATCTCTATACCCTGCCTGGTCCTTTTCACAGAGACACGAAGCTGCGGTTCTCGTCCAGCCTTTCATCTAGCTGCTCACGGGGAGTCTTTCTAGTTCAGATCTGTCAGAATTCAAACCAGAGTTTAGTGCGTTTTTGGGATTAACCCGAGGCAACGCTGAAATATCTGAAACGCAGATGACCCCGGGCTCCTACATCTATTATGACGAGTAATTCAACTGCACTTGCGTTTTATTCCCTTCTGACAGAATGCCAGAGCAACCTTTTGCACCTGGTGCCGTTCCCTGTTGTGAATATGACATTTATAGACACACGCTAAAAAAAAATTTTGTCTGAGCAGATGAGCAGCCAGCGAGACATTCAGAGTCAGCGCAGAGACAATCAACAATACACAGCACAATCAAATTCCTCCATGTTTATGGTCCCCCCATGACCCAAATACTTCATCTTTGTTGTGGTGGCTATAAACCAGACTATTAAAAGCAAAACTGGGTTTATAGATGCCTTCTAAACAGAAGCCTGGCCTCTCTACAAAGTGGACTTCAGTGCATGATGGTGGGTAAGAGCTGTAAGATGCAGGCTAAGCAGGATTACTCAACCGCTGTGCTTCACATGGTTTCATTATTGCAGGAAAAGTACAGTACAGTACAGCGCTTGTTCAGGATTGAGTGCAATACCACTTTTAGAAAAAAAAAAGGACAAACAAACAAAAAAAATCACTTCTTTATGTCCTTGGGTATTTGGAAAAGACGGAAACTCACTTTCTTTCCTCTCCTGGTGCTCCCAGAAACATTTGCGTCCATTAAAAGCACCTTACAGAGATATAACTGAAGGCCTGTGCCTGGATTCATGTCTTTTTGATTAAGTAAGAGAGCAAGAACAGTGCCCTTGGAATGAAGATAAAAATGTTTTTTTTTTTCAAGGCACAGTTGTCAAGGCTCCTACCCCTGAATATACTGATAAGAGCATGAAGTTTTACATTCATTTAAAATAAAAAAAAAAAGAAACATCAGCTGGGTTTTGTTTACAGTGGAATAACAAAAATCAAGCTGGAAAAGAAAATGACTTTGGACTAACTAGCCAAGATAATTTCAGTGTTACAGTAATGGCTGAAAGGCACACACAAACACAAAGCAACAAATGAAAAATAAAAATGTTCTTGATTGTCACCTTAAATTGACAGTTCAGATTATTTAGAGTGGGGTTGTATGGGGTATTTATCACATAGTCACTATATTACCTGCTGTTGGTGGTTGGTGTGCCCCCAGTTTAGAGAAGCAGAGAGCAGTACCCGGTCAGCAAAATGTATTTTATGCACAATCAGTTTAAGCATAAGCTATATTTATATTTTCATCACTTTAACTTGCTGTCAGACAGCATCTTCCAATGGTAAACCAATATTATACAAGCCAGATATCCCTCTCTCACTCAACCAAACTCCATTGGCAAAATCTGTAATTTCACCTCACAGAACACAGCAGTTGCTTGTCTACCGCTGCCTTGATCAGTTTAGGGTTTTTGTTTGCTATTGTGCGACTCTGGTGTTTTGAAAGGACAGTTTCAATTCACCAAAGTCGCATAATAACTCAAACAAACTAACAAATCTAGGCAGCGGTAGTCCAGCAACTCTTGCGTTCTGCAAGGTAAAATTACTATATTTGTCAATGGAGTCTGGTTGGTTTGGATAGAATGATATCTGGCTTAAATAACTATGATTTCCTGTGAGAAAAGGCTGTCTGACCGCAAAGTAAAGCGGTGAAAACATTCTAAATATAGTACACACTTGAACTGATATTGATGTTTTTAGGTGGGCCTGTTATAAATGGCAAAAATACAGGGTTTCCCCCGGTGCATTGCAAGACCAGTGGCCCATTTTTGGGGATGTATTTTTAAAAAAAAAATTTTTAATGTAGAAACCTATGAAGTATGTACTATGGCTTTATTCAATTCTGCAAATCTGTCTGCGATTATGTTATCACAGAAACTAAAGCGCCCTACCTTAATGTTGCCATCAGGCGCTGATGCTCACCACCAGTTAAAAACGACACTTAGTGGCCGGCCCCGTTAAGACAGATGCCACCAGGCCCACCAACAACTTTGCTGAGAGAAACTCTGTAAGATATGTTTTGCTGCTGAGCTGTCCTCAACAGCACAATGCTTAGGTTCCATGTTGGTAAACTAGGGGGCACTTACTGCGGCTAATACACCGACTATGGGTGAGTACCTCATAAAACCCCACTTCAAATAATTCCAACTATCCCTTTAATAAAAAATCCTGCAAGATGGTACATAATGGGTGACTAGAGGTAAAGACGCCTGATGACGAGGGCAGCAGAGGTCAGAGGTTCCCCTCGTCGAGCATCTTGTTGACCCCATTACAGATCCTCTGCAGGTGAGCACGATAAACCTCAGAGGGTCCGTAGAGCGCCGCCAGGAAGTCGCAGTCGGAGAAGTGATTGAAGACGTGGTTGACTCGCGAGTGGCTCTTGGCTGTCAGGTGGCGTTTGATGGCCTGGTGCAGCAGTTCACGGCAATCATTCAAAATGGCGCTCATGACGCGGCGGTCAAAGGTGAACTCGATCTGGTGGAAACTGACCGCCGTCATGGCCAGAGTGTGGACTTTCTTCCTGTGAGACGAGGAGAAGGAGGAGAGGCTGTCAGTTTCTAATTCTGACTGGAGCAGCAGAGGGAAGTAAAAATAGAAACTGCTGTCTTGTGATTTTCTTTAGAAAAGTTTCACACCCCCCCCCCCCCACACACACACATCAGTTATAGTATTGTCCTTCACAGCGATGCATCTCCATGCTAATATAATCACCATTCTCCATACTGTGCACTTATGACAGCTTCTCATGCCTCCAAGCTGACTTTTACTATTTTAGTGGAAAATATATAAAGTGATGTAAAAGTCAATTTCCTTAATTTGCTTCCATCAGCAACCAAAAATGTACTTGAACTGCACTTCTTCCCGCCAGAAGCTCTCAACCAGGACCAGCTTCCTGTTGTTTCTCAAGGGCTCCTCATACACAATTTAATTTAAATATATGGATGTGACAAACGCTTTTCATTTACAAATTTTTGGGAAATACCCTTATTTGCTTCCTTTCTGAGTTTTTGATGAGAAGATTGATACCTCACTAACGCCTGTGTGTAAAGTAGAGAGCAAGATGCAGGGGTGGGAATTGATAAGACTTTAATGATACCAATGCCATTAATTCTGCATATCGGTCTGATTCTTTATAGATTCCCTTTGATGCGATTGAATTTTCTGTGCAGAAAATGAGTTTAAACACAGTGGAAAAAGGCTGTAAATGTGACTCATCATCTAAAATGGATTAAATGAGAATATTTACACGGTATTCATTTTCATTTAAGTTTTCTTAGTAAAAGAAAAAAATCTGTTAAATTGTGGTGGCGATGTTGTGATTCATAATGTTGAAAAAATATTTACCATCGGTAGCGGAGGTGCTGCTCCATTGGGAAGCAGTGGCACTCATGTTTAGCTCATGTTGTGTAGAATGATGTTACAGCATACTGCTGGTTACTAGAAATTATCACTTTACAGTAAGCACTGTTTTTAGCAAATGAATTTACGCTTTGAACAGAATCTTTTTCTCCATCATGACTCTTCCTTCATTTAAGTTTTTAGCAGTGTAGACACGATTTGGCATCTGTGTTTTGCAATGTGCAACTGTCACAAAAAGATGCCAGCATCTATAAAAAGAAACGATAAGCTCAGAGGCATATGATTGTGATGAATCCGACAATTTGGAACTTGTTCTCGAAACCCTAAACAAAAGCCGAGAGGCAGTTAGCCTAGCGTAGCACAAAGACTGGAAGCAGGAGGAAGCCGCTAGTTGGCTCTGCCTAAACGCCACTAAACAGGACTGATTAACAAACACTGCATTCAAACGCTGTAGGCAGAATGAGAAGAACAGGAAATCCTCCTGTTATTATGACTGTGTTCACTCATGATTACTCCACAGCTAACCCTTTTAGTCACATCTTTCATCAGCTACCCTTCTGTGTTTTGTATTTGTACTGATGTATTAGTGTTACTAGTGAGTTTCTTTACATGCAACAACCAGCGATGAAGGCTGTGCAGCCTTTTTGTCAATGTTTTGTCAAGACTTCAATAGTTCCTTATAACCAAGGTTCACAATGTTTATCTCAGCCAAGGACCCCTTAAAAGATAGAAAATATACTGGGGACCCCCTCATGTACGTGCCTTGGATTAGAGCTCCAGTTTCCACCATGAGTGACTGAGTGACTTGTACTTGACCGGCAGGAGGTAGATTTATATCTATGTCTATCTTTGTATATATACACACACACATATATAATTATGAAGCCTTACATAAATAAATGAATAAATAAATAAATATTCTTTTACTATTAGGACAATTTAAATGAATGATTCTGAAAGCTAGACTACCACGGTCCCCTGGGGGTCCCTGGGCTCCTATTTGCGAACAACTGCTTTAAAAGATATCACAGCTGTCTTAAATTCACTGCATCTTTGAAATGACTTGGAGGCTGATGTGCATATCAGAGAGGGATTGCTAGGAAACCAGAGAAGACACTGCACAGACATGCTGGGCAGCTTGATAAACCAACTTCCTCCAAACCTCAAATAGTAATTTTTACTGTTTTTTAAACAAACAAGATAAGAATTAGTGCTGGGAGGCACATTTCTGAACAGAGCCAGGGTAACTCCTGCTTCCTGTCTTCATGATAAGCTTCACCAACCTCCTCCTGGCTTTTACTGTACTGTACTTAAAGCTGTGGTAGACATTTTATTTTTAGCGTCATTAGACAAAAAAATCCCTAATAGTCTGAGAGAGAACTGGACTTCTGAACCTCCTCTAGCTTGTAACAGGAGACTTTGGCCAATCACAGTAAGTGATTCTAGAGTCAGAGAGTTGACTGCTGGTTAAATAGTAGTGCTTTGGGTCCAACCCACCAACCAAAAGCTTTTGGTATTTGAGACTCAACAACTGACTATTTTTCTCCAGAACTGCTTACTGCGCCTTTAAAGCACAGACATGAGAGGGGTATCCATCTTCTCAAACTTCCTTTAGACTCTTGCTGCCTACCTGAAGTTCTCCACCAGGATCAGCTCCTCGGTGTTGAACTGGTTGTTTCTGTAGAGCACCCCCAGCTTCACCACCATCTTGATCAAGTTCTTGATGATCTTCTGGGACTCCTTGCGGTTGCGGGTGTATTCCTTGGTGACGCGGTACAGCTCGTCCAGCACTTCGCTGCTGGTGTCGTCGATGAAGAGGTTGGCCACGCTCTTGGTGGCCATCTTGCTCATCAGCTTCTTCTGCGCCTGCAGGGCTAAGCTCTTGGTGCTGAAGGAGTCCATGGTTGAGTCTGGGTCAAGATGAAACCGAAAACAGAAGAAAACCTGAATTAGTTACACAAATAAAACCCAATCCTGAAACAGCTGGAGCGCTGTCTTTGTACTGTACTCAACATAACACTAGTCGAAAAGGATTTGCAAATCATTGCATTTATGTTACATTTTATATATATGTACATATACACACACACACACACACACACATATTTTGTGTGACCGCGGCAGCAGGCGCCCAGCGAGAGCGGTGCAGGCAGAGGCAAGAGGAGAGAAAACAGGAAACTTATGGCGGCAGCTCCCTAATGCCAAAAATGAAACCTATGCGTGTCCTAATGAGATGTATCGATATGCTAGTGCAGCATCGATTTGTTTCTGAATTCATGTTCAGCTATTTACCGATACAGACCGTCTGAACTGATGCACTCGTATCTAACACATTAAAGTCCGATGCATCGGGTGCATGAGTGAATTGTTACACCTCTAGAATTTAGGGATTTCACCATCTACAATCCATAATATCATTAAAAGGTTCAGAGAATCAGGAGAAATGTCTTTACATGAGGGGTACGGCTGAAAACCAACACTGAATGCCTGTGACCTTCGACACTTCAGGTGTCAAAAGTTAAGACTCTACCATGCAAAATGAAAGCCATATATCAACAACATCCACAAACACTGATGACTTCTCTGGCCAGACCAGTCTCCCACTGAAAATGTGTGGCGTATTATTACACAGAAAATAGAGAACAGAGATCCCAGACTGCTGAGCACCATAAGTCAAGCAAGAGTGAGAAAGAATTTCACTTTCAAAACGTCAACAATTAGTATCCTCCATTCCCAATGTTTACTTAGAGTTGTTAAAAGACAAGGTGATGTACTGCAGTGGTAAACATGGCCCTATCCCAACCTTTTTGGAAAATCTTGCGGAAAAAGTTTTGTAAATCACTGCACTCTTTTTATTTGTGTTTTACATATTGTCCCCTTGTCTTTGGAACTGAAGTTTGTATTCCTTTCCTTTTTCAAATGATGGCTGAACACGTATTTCCCAGCCTTTTACAGCTGATATGACACCAGAAATTAATGGAGAGGAACTGTTTCTTAGATAGTAGCTCAGACCTTCTCATCTTGAAAGCAAAATGGGCCAAACATAACAGACTGACAGCTTGCAATGTGTGAGGTTATTGCAAATAACATCTACACTAATACTGTTTAAACTGCAGGGCCAAGAACTGTCCCCTTTATCAGATAATGAGCCGTGGCAGCTGTCAAATTAGTCCCAGCAACCCTCTGGCTCAGAGCCTACAAGGTAGTTAGAGAAGAATGTGTCATTATGCTTGCAAGTGTAAAGTCAGTTACAGCCCGACCACGCAGAGCAGACTACGTAATGTGGCCGTCTCAAGCTGAGGTGTGCATGTGTGTGTTTAAGTGAGCTGGAGACAGACAGTGCTAACTCTTTCAAAGCACGCGTGTTGCTTGATTTATGTATGATGCTGTTTATGAGTGTGTGTCTGTGTGCCAAAACAGGGTGACTCAGTGAAAGGCTGCACCCATGATGGAGAAGCATAAATAGTGGGGGTCACAGAGGCCGCTGGCTTTCACGTACCCCCCTCCTCTCAAATCAAATGAGGCAGGTCCACAGCATGCCACATCATTTCAGCAGCCGCGTCTCAATGCGTTCTGTGGGTCACTTGTTCAGGCTTGTACATTCTGTCTTTGAAAAACTAAAATGAATCTATTTTCCTGTGCACTCCTTCCCTGACCTTCACAGATTTCCAAGGATAGGCTGAGAGTACGCAAGAGTAAACAGGCAACAAAAAAACACTATTTCAACAGCTGCCCTCCAATAACAGTGCAGGGAGGGATGAATAAGGGTGAAGAGGAGGATGAGACTGTACTAGAAATTCAATTTTGATATGACCACCATTTTCAAAAAAATCTATTCTTACAAAATTAAACAGAAAGAACTAAAAAGTAATTAATTTTATCTTAAATCAGACTCCCTAAACTTAATTTGGGGGATCTTGAAAAAGGGCTGCAACTACTAACTTTATTTTTTTAACTAACTTATTAATTATAAAGTGAAAATGTCTGTTACAATTTCCCAGAGCCCAAGGTTGACATGCTCAAATTGACTACTTTGTTCAACACAGTTTGAAACCCAATGAAAGTTATTTAACAATGATAGAGCGAATACAAAAGCAGCAAGTCCTCACATTTGAGAAGCTGGAACCAGAGATTGTTTGGCATTGCTTCTTAATAATTGACTTGGACCCCCTTTTCCCCAAACTAGGCTACATGTACCCTCAGGGGTAGGAGGTATGTGAAATGATGTAGAGGGTACACACACAAAAAAAGTGATTTGCAGAATACAGGCACAGACTGTATGTGGAAAATTTAGGACACAGACTCTCAAACTCAGTCAAACAGTGCAGAGTTACGTGCGTCCCCTCAACCACATCCATCTCATTAACCTGTGTCGAGCATTTCACAGTTTCAAGTGGACTTTATATATTAGCTGTGTATATACGTGTGAGAACACAAAACTCTCACCCTCTCCTTCCAACTGAATAGGAGAAAGTACAGTGGCTGAGAGAATTACAAAACTCCCGAGTCAGTGTTTGGTTTGCCCGTTCTGCGCTACTGTAGAGACATGGAAACATGGCAGCCTCCATGGAATAAGACCCGCACTCTCTGCAGATATAAACGTCTCATTCTAAGGTAACGAAAATACAACAATTCTTATTTTCAAGCGATTGTACACCAATGAAAACATACTTATAAGAATATTATATTCCATTTATGACATATCCCCATACATCTTACACACTGGACCTTTAACTGATTATCAATTTTGTGTCACTCAACTAATCAACTGAGTGTTTCAGTAAAACTTGAGGCAATGATTTGTTCCCAGTAATGTCTGCAGAATTTTATAGTTTCAAACTATATAAAGAGTCTCCTTCACCACAGAGTTTAGATGCATTTTTTTCCTCAATTAATTATGTAAAATGATACAGCAAGGTCAGTGAACAGAGCATGAACAGCCATGCACACAGACACAGACACAGACACACACACACACAGTTTATATATAAAGTCCCATTCCACTTAACAAGACAAAAAATAAAAAACAGGAAGCTGGAGAGCAATCTAAGTAAATACAGCCAGGCAGGATAAAACACCAGGTTTACATGAATATGTATTATGATTTATGGGTTGATGAGAGGTACCTGTCAGGTAGGGCTTTTGGTACGAAGATGTGTTTGTCACACCAGGTATCAAAATCTGTCAAGTACTGTCAAGTAGTGCTGGCATCAAATGCCTGATTCAAAGCACGCTCTTCTTGTTTTAATTCTTTTAAAAATCTAGCCAATTTTAGACCATTTAGTCACAGATCTTCTTAGGCTACAAATTTGAAAAGTTTGGCATCTTTTATAAAATACAACAAAAATTGAGGATATCGATTAACCAGCCGATTATCTTCTCAATGAATTTTGTCCCAGAAATGTCAGAAATGGTGAAAAATGGCCAGTTTGGTTTCCTAGAGGTCAATGTGACATCTTCAAATTTCTCGTTTTGTGTTACCAACGGTCCAAAACACCAGGATAGTCAGTTTACTATGATGTAAAACACACCAAAGCAACAATCAGGGAAGCTAAAATAAGAGAATGGTTGGAGTTTTGGCTCATAAAAGGACTCAAATGATTAACAAATAGCCACAAATTAATTTTCTGTCAACTGACTAACACAGTGTTTTTTTAAACTGGGGTCTGAGGAGGAGGAATAAAATATTTTCACTTTTATTACATTTTTTTGATTGTTGGAACAACAAGGATAGAAATGGGGTCGGCCATGTTGACTGATTGTAATTTATAGTGATCCTAGTTTGATAATTCATTTTTATGAAGATTATATTATCTTCAAATCTAAAAATAAAAAGTCAAAATGCTATCAAATTGTGAGTCTGTGGTCTAATGTACATCTATTCTGGGGTCTTGGCATGAAAAAGTTTGGAATCCCCTGAACTAATCAGTTAAAGATCATTTTAAAGAAATCTTTTCAGTTCCACAGACAAAATGTGTTTATATTCCTCAAAGCTGTCAGTATCAGTAAAAAAAACTGAGCTGAAAAGATTTAAACAATACCTAACCCCACTGTATTGCATCTTATGAATAAAGGAACTACAATAAACCTTCTTCACCTCAGGGGAAAAACTAAATATAAAACCGGCTCAACAGTCATATCTTATTTTCCTTCACAGATCTCCACTGACATGTTACATGTAGCCTAATATGTGACTCTCACAGCGAAAACAAAATAATTATATTTGAGAGGAGTGTCCCATTTACATCACAATAGGGGTTTAATCTTCATGCAATATCCCCCGACATGAAAGTAACCCAAAAGCTTAAACTGAAAATCTGTATGATTGGCAAATTGCCTCTCCACGTGCTCGAGAATAATAAAACTCCAAAGCAGGAGAGATTCTATTAGTGCGGCAGACAAAATGAGCGGTGACACATCCCTGCTGGGTAACTTGTGATTTTTTACAGTTGTTGGTACTAGAAGGCAGTGTGCGTCTGCTGCTACAGTGTGCGACTTTCATTCCTCTCTTTCTCTCTCTCCCTCTGCAATGCCTCTCCAAGAATATCAATAAGACTCCTTGGAGAGAGTGTCAGCAGGATGCTTCCCAGGGAGGAGACACATGAGGGGAGCCAGAGCAAAGACAAGAGAAGAGAGACGGAGAGGGAGAAAAGGGCGGGGGTGTTTTATATATCAATCCGGAAAACATTGGGGAAACGTAGGTGTTGAATGAGAGGTCATTTATATACGGTCTCATGCTGAATCTGGTTTTACTCCCTCTCGCTTTGCAGGTGTTTAATCTGGGCCTCGTGCTGCGCTGATCAAGGATCACTGGAAGATCCCCTTCGACCGTTTCAGCACGATTGTAGCTCTAAACTCGCCAAGCTGCACTTGTTACAGAAAATCCTGTCCTGATGCAATGTGTGTGAAATGGATAACAAGGGGAAAAAGACACTAATGATCAAGCTGAAAATGGGAAAAAAAAAAAAAAAAAACAGAGTGAGAGGTCTTTATTTCTATTTGAGCAGCGACTGAAAACAATCACTTAGTCCTGCTGTCACCCTCTAATCACCGCGGTCAGCCACAAGAGGACAATCGCTTATCACAACACTTAAGAGTATGTCTTCATTTACCACCTGCTCCGCGCCCTCGCTGATGGACGTATGAGAGTTTAGAGAAGTGCGAATAGATAATGGGCACATTAAGAAAAGCAACCTCTTTCTCAGATTGGAGAGTGATTTCATAGTGCTCATTAAATTCCACTCTCGTCAGGGACCAGAGCCATCATAGCTGTCAGCTCTGTGTAGCCTGCCGACGAACAACAGACGAAGAAGACGAGGAGGAGGGGGGAGAATGAGAAAGGGAGGAGTGTTTGTCTTTTATACCCATGAATACAAACATTTTAACGCGGTGGCACTTAGGATTGCCTGTCTGAGGTTGCGCTCAAAGCTGCACAGTGACATAACAGACCCCTGGCACTCTTATCTTTAGGAGATCTTCACTTCCCCGCCTCCATTTCCCCAAGGCGAGAAAACTAAAGGCTTCATGAAAAAAGGTCCTCGAGGGACAGGTGCTGGGAGTGATGAAAAGGGTTTCGATGAAGGAATCTTTTTTTTTTTTTTTGGTGACTTTGCAGCATGAAAGTGGTTAGTGCCAAATCTAAATGGCCTGTGAAGTCCGATGCCCAGGGATTGCCTGGCCAACCCTGACACAGCGTCTCCGTAGTATTAATAGAGGAGAAATTTAACAGATTTAAGGCAGAACAAGACATGACAGGAAACCGCCGAATGTTGCTGCAAGATACACAAGCCACTAAGAAATCACACAAACAAACATCTGCACACATGTATGCATACACATTACTGATAGGCCTGCTTTGCCAAGCAGCTGGAAGTGAAAAACAAAGACAGATTGCGGCAGCCAACAGCTCCTCGGCATAATTACGGCAGTTAGATGAGCTACAAAATCATCAACTCGCTCAGAATGAGCCAGCGCACATTCACTCACAAAGACACGAAGGCAAAAGCTGAGCAAACATGACTCATGGAAATGAAACCGGACCCTCCACAGTGTGTTGGATGGATGTCTTGTGACAGTGAGGGAGCCTGGGTAATGTAGGGACTCTCACACCCTCCTGCAGGTGTAGACAGCCCTGTCAACCCTGCCTGACTGAGGGATGGAGGTAGAAAGAGGCTGTGATGACGGAGAAATAACCTAACTGTCCCCTCCAGTCCTTGGAGGATTATTGAAGCTGGGTCAGATGAAGCTCTATAGGCCCTTTATTACCCAGGTTTAATTTGCTTTGCCTCTTTGAGTTTCAGGGCAGGTAAAGCTGTCTGCATTGGGGACACTTGGGGACACTTTTCCCAATTCATTTGGGGAAAGGGGGATACGTGGGATGACAACGCCTACTGGCTGTCGTTTTCATTTAGTGCTGTCACAATGTGGCCATTGTGGAGAACTTTGAGACTGATGCAGTGAATAAAGGCTGTAAAAAGAGACTTCTACTTCTTGTTTCAACAACTTTAAATTACTTTGTAACTTATTTGAGTGTTTAGAAGTTGACTGTGTAACAATGAAAACTATTACTGATTAGTAGTTATTACTAGTTCTGATATAAGGGCTGCAACTAATTATTACCGTCGGCCTGTCCGTGGGTCAGTCCACAACTTTGGTCCAGACTGCAATGTCTCAACAACTATTGAACAGATTACCATATAATGTGGAGAAGATATTCATACCCCTTCGACGATAAATTGTAGTAGAGCTGCAACAATTAATTGATAGTTGCCAACAACTAATCACTAACTATTTTAATAACAGATTAATCATTCTGAGTCATTTCTAAGAAAACATTTCCAATTTCTGATTCCAGCTTCTTAAATGTGAATATTTTCTTATGTCTTTACTCCTCTATGACAGTAAAGTGAATACCTTTGGGTTGTGGACAAAATAAGACATTTGAGGATGTCACCTTGGACTTTAGGAAAGACCATTTTCTGACAGTTTATAGAACAAACAACTAATCGATTAATTGAGAAAATAATCAACAGATTACTCGATAATGAAAATAACCGTTAGCTGCAGCCTTAATCTGGAGTAACTTTGGTGATCCTCTGCTTCAGGTCAAAATTTCAATTTGTCCAAACTTGTCCAAAAATACCTGCAAAACTAATAACATCAGCCTCAGCTTTGTCATTTGTTTTTAGTGCTAAACAGCAGAGGTGTGGACACAAACTGATGACTTTAGACTTCAGTTAAAAAAAAAAAAAAAAGACTTGCAACTCCACTTTAGCACCAGTGACTTGGACTTGAGCCACTGATTTGAAAATACTTGATATCTTCCCCTTAAACTTAAAGAAGTAATGTGCAGTATAAAAGTACTTCCAATTTAGTCGGACATTTGAAGTTGCAAAAAGAACAGCAAGTAAAAGTTAATATTAACATAGTTAGCGTGCTACTGCTTAGCTAACATTAGCTTAACAGCTAAGTAACTCTGTAAATCAACAAAGCTGGAAACTCATTCTCTAGGACTCTAAATTCCAGCATACTTTGCCTTCAAGCACAGCCTCACTGAGCCTCACTGAGCTCTATGGTTGAGGACTCTTGGTATTATTTATTGTGAAACACTGGATCCTTTAATTTTGAGCCATTTAGGGCTAAAGGAAACAACCCAAGAAGAAAAACAACTTTGGTTCAATTGCTCACAACTCATGTCATCACACCAGAACTACAGACTGTGATTAGGGGTCTCGCGCAGACATTTCTTCTTTTTACATGGTGATAAGCCAAAAAAAGACGATGAGAACCAGTCTTTAAAATGTCAGAAAATACTGTAAGCATTCATCACACTTTCACAGAGCCCAAGAAGACAACTTCAAATGGCCTTTTTTGCACATACAACAGTCCCAAACCCAAACATGTCCAAAATACAATCATATATAATAGAGAAAAGCTGAAAATCCTCATGTTTTAGAGGGTGGAAACAGTGAATCTGGCTTTTTTCCTTGATGAGCAACATAAACGATTTATGTTGACCAACTAATGAGTTAGCAAATTAATTGTAGCAGCAATATTTCATATTATTTGTGACATCTGAAACTGGAGGCAGTATTTGTTGCCTGTGCTGGCTCCCTCATCAATTCATAAACCAAAAAACACATAGCTACTGTATACTACATAGAAATTCCACACCTGCTATGTGACATGAGTGTTTCTTTGCCTTTTGGCTGCTCACATTTAGAGCAAATCCAACATGGTGTCAGTGCAGCATTAGTTTTCCAAAGGGGGGCATTGAGCAGGATCCAGGACGCAGCCTCTGCATCAACTGTACTCGCTTGTCTGTCAAACTAAAGCTGAGGTGTGACAGGTGAGAAAGAGCCAGAAATTGGATACACCTGTAGTTTACACCCACTCTAACCCATGCCATCATGCCTCATGAGGAAGAAGAGGCCACAGCACCCAAAATATCCCCACTCTGATACCTGCTGCCAATCTAGACAGCTTGGTGGATACTGATAAGAGCCAGCATAAAGAGGAGAAAACCAATACAGAATGTGTTTTTTCAGTGCTTGGCCACCACAAGTTGCTAAAATGGCTCTGGCAGGGATGGCAGAACTTTCCATGACACTTCATCTTACAAGTGATTGGTTGATGGCAGCAGAAAATGTCACGACTTTCCTATTCTTCAGGGATCAGTAGTCACAGGGATTGGGGCACTGTGACCCTGACAGAGACGACTCCATCAGCAGAGAAAAATCTTCACTGCTATAAGATGGAGCCGATTACCGAGGACGGCTCTGTATTTGTAGAGATTTACTGCTCTCTGACTTTCTGAAAAGGCATAAATCATAACCGAATAAGGCACCAGACAACATAAACAGCCCTCTAATCTGCCCTCAACGTAATGTGTGTCGATAATTACCTCTGATGTTTGACAGTAACCTTTTTTTCCACTGTGTGCTCAACATATTAGGTCAACATTCAGAGGATTAATTAATATTTTCCAGGTGTATGAAATATGAAATTATTCTTTCTGGATTTTAATCCTTCATATTTTCAAAAGCATGAACCTTGGACACCCAGAAGTCCAAGACACACCTCATGTAACTGAGACATCACCAGTTTGAGTCCGACCAGTGACCTTTACCATATGTCCTTCTCAGTGTACCCCTCCCCATCTCCTCTCTCCTGCGGTTTCCCACTGCTGACTGTTCAATAAATGCAAAAGACCAGAAGTAGTTGTGCTGCACAATTCATAACAAAAATGTTTTTAAAAATGTTTTTAATACTGCAATGTGGTCAAGTGCAATATCCAAATTGCAAATGCTGACCATATTGTGCAGCCCTAACAAATACGATATTTCAAAAGCTCTATACTGGTCCAATACTGATTAATCTGCTGTGCTGATTATTTTTAACTGTTTGATTAATTTTAACTGTTTGATGACTAGAGCTGCAACAATGAGTTGATCAAAGAAAAATAACTCCAATTATTCTGACAATCGATATAAATCATTAAGTCATTTTTCAAGCAAAATGTCAAACATTTCCTGGGTCCATCTTCTTAAATGTAAGAATCTGCTGCTTTACTTTGTCTTTACTGATAGTAAATGAAGAGTCTTTGGGTTTTGTACTGTTGGTTGGGCAAATCAAGCCATTTGAAGACGTCACTTTGGGCTCTGGGAAATTGTGGTGAGCATTTTCCAAAATGTTTTGATATTTTATGGACACGATTATTGACCAAGACAATAAATGGCAGATACATCAACAATGCAAATAATCATTAGTTGTAGTCACAACAATGACATATTTAAATCTAGTTTTGCCTGAGTTAAGGGACGTCCACACCAAGACCTATAATGCTATTTTAGAAGTCTAGTTTACCTAATACCAGTCTAATACAGTCACGTTCTACAATCTACAGCATAACAGTGTTTATCTCTTTCATTAATTACTAAAAATTAAATCTAAAACATGTCATTAGCACAGATAACAATGAATATTAAATTGTAATGTGCATGGAATAATGGAATAACAGATGAGTTTTCTTTGTTTTGATATCAGTATTATATGTTATTTATCAGCTGCCCTACTCCCTAGACATCTGCTTCAGCCACTGAAAAACCCATAACAGTGAACCAATAGTTCAGTATCATAGAAAACAGGTGCATGTTCACATTTGTACAACCAGAAACTGAAATTCTGTCTTTTTTTTTTTTTTTTTTTTAAATTACTTTTGCATTAGTGTTGGTGCTGTTCTATTGGGTTGAATATAATAAACCGCTGGTGGGGGTGGACAAAATAATATAAACAAGAAGACAAGCAATAATGTAGAGTTGAATCAGTCAACACCTCTCTGACACGGTGCCAACAAAAACTAAACATGACAAGCTTCATAAAGGCAGCATTTATTACAGAGCTGTTGAACTGGATTGGATGATGTTGTACTGTGTACACACACTCTGAACACATTGTATTTGCTTTGCTGCCTTTTGGTAGAACTCCCACGAGTAAAAGATAAATAAAAAACAGCCAGTGCGTTTGAATAGGGGGTGTCCACAGGACCACAACCCTACCTTTTCCAACAGCAGGTTGAATAAAAGCCTCTCAACACTACACAGTCGCCAGGAAAAACAAAATCACAAGAAAAATGTGGACCCGTGAGAGAAAGTTTGCTTCTTGATCATGACCGAAAGCGTTACTGCACGGATGTCATTAGAGTGAAATCTTATCGGGAAATCTTAAATCAGAAAAACTTCTTCCTCCACAGATTCTCCCCAGCTGTATGATATAATCCGTCTCCACTCTGAGAAACAATAGACAATCCTGCTTGTTATATAAGGTACATCCGTGCTTTGTGCTCAGAGAGGACAAGTAACCACTCAAATGAGCCGTGCTACTGGAACCACTCCACTGTTAGGGAATCAACGGCAGGATTTCAGGACAAGTGAGCGCTGCAATTTCATCTTTCATCAAGTTTTGTAGTGTTTGTCTCGCTCTTCTCTTGAGATGTTGCATAACAGAGGAGGTGCTGACTGCTAATAAAAAGAGCCAGTGCTGGGAACAACATGTATGTTAACAATTGTATATGGCAGCCGTATGTTTCTGTGTAAAGATCTCTTTGTACACACACACACCCATCTAGGTCAGTGGCTCTGACATGAGAACCATAATTGCATCCAAAACTGATGCACACACACACACATATGTGACCATGCATAAAGTAGATCTTTGTATGGTGGTTACATGCTGTCTCTTTCTCATCTTCCCACACAGTCATCATCTGTGAAGACTGGTGCAGATCTGCTGAGAAAGGAGGCAATCAGTGCCTTTCGCTCAGACACCATGCCCCATCCTACCCTCTTTTAACGGTTTTCTCAGATCTGCCAGAGCCCGCTGAACAATTAATAATTAACACATCGGCATATAATGGATTGGGGATTAATAATTCAGCCTGCCGATTTGGACTAAAATAGACCCGAGGCTAAGAGGAGTCTGCTGTGGTGCAACAGGTTGGGGCAGAGATGTGGGACAGGGATAAAGGGCGGACTGCCACTTCATGAAGAGAAGAAGAGATGGTGGCTGTGAACTGATGGCGTTCATTTAGCAACATCAGTCAGTGTTATGCATGTATAATAAGGCTGGGAATACAGTAGCTGCTGTGCAGTGCTGCCCGAGGCCGGGCCAACACAACGCTCACTGACAACATTTGTTCTGGCATTAAAATTCATAAGTGGGTAGTTGTTTTATGGTTACAACTGAGCCGATTTGGAATAACACGTCTGTGAAAAAGGAAAAAGAGAATAAAAAGAACAGTCCACTCTAGCTTGATTTACTTTGACTGCCACAGCCAAGTTTTAATTACACATTATTTACAGTATAATTATCCTCTTAACAGCACTGCAAGTAATACAAGACATAATCAAGGTGCTAACGGGTGCTTGAGCTATGAATGATGTCTGCACCTATGACATTTTAATTAAGGCCACCATAAGAGCAGGACACATTATGACTAATTTTCTTCACTTCAAGCCCAGAGAGCATAATTTGTTAACTCTGATGTCAATGGAGTGGCAAATACCAGAGTGCTTGGCTGCACGAGCAGCAGGGATGGAGATCAGTGGAAACAAGAGGGGGCCCAATATGAGAGGACATGACTGTGACTAATAGATGACTCAAGTGGGCTCTCAAATGAGTCCAGTAACTATTGGCAGATAACGCCATTCCCCTCACTCTCTCCATTTCAAACAATGCCATGATATTTGCAGGTCAGGCGGCTCTGCTCTTTCAGACAAGGCCACATGCTCCGAGTGTTTCGGGTTTCCAGGGAAACTGGAGGCCACCTGCGTGCTGGGCTGAACTTTGCAGCCTAGTAAAAGCAGGTCAAACACCTCTCTTGTCTTGTCTGTGAGTTACCATGGATTCTCCTCAGCAGGACTCGACAGTGTCTCCAGCATTACTGCTGCAATTTCAAGCTCTGCCCTTAATAACACTGCATGGGGAATGTCTGGCAACGTGACTGCATTGTCCTATTCTAAAAGACGCTCAGAGGAGGGGATCTGCACAGATACAGTTACACTGAAATATATATAGACGAGGCTCACCAGCATCTGCTTAATCCTGCTGGGCAATTATTGTGTATTATCATTTATTGTCTTTCAGAATCCTATTGTGCTGGAACAATAATAAAGTTGTTGTGAAGCACAAAGCTATGATTAATGATGAAAAGCAAAGACTCATTAAAACCAGTCATGGATGAAATCTAAAATAAATGGATTTGAATTTTATTCTATTGTACTGTATTTTAATTTCACTCTATTTCCATGCTGTCCAAGGCAATGGACACCACTTTGATCATCTTCGGGCTGTAACTAATGATTATTTTCATTATTGATTATCACATTAATTAACCAATTAATCTTTTATGTAAAAAATCCCCATCATGATTCCCTAAAGCTTTAAGTGGAGCCTTTGGATTGTGCATTTTGGCTGAGCAGCAGTCTAAAACCCAAATATATTCAACTTACAATCAAGACATAGCTTTTTATGAAGGGATCACTTGCCAAAAACTATGAATGCCTATTGGAATTTGCCCATATCCAATATGTTGATTTTTTTCCAACTCATTTTTGCCAACTGCAAGTACCAATACTGATATAATCACATATTTTTCCATCTAATTGCAGACAACATCAACAAGTCTTCCCTGTAGCAGAATTAAAATTATGCCCACTGGCAGATGCAGACATAAAATGCAATGCTTTTCAAAATGTACACATTCACTGGATAAAAAAAGGAAAACTACTACTGACAGCTTTTTCCTCTTTGTTCTTCAGAAAATTGTAGTAATGATTGGGATGATAGCTCTTAAGATGGGCAATTAAATTTGTAGTGCTGAAGAAATGTGATTTGGTTCCTCCTTGCATGACAGACACCGAGCAATTATTGCAAAGAGCTTTGGTATCCATTGCGTACAATTCAAAAAACCTCCACACTGCAGACATACATCTCCGAATTATAAAAAATATGAAGGCATCCCCTCAATAAATTATTTTGAAATAAAGTATTGAATACATATATATTTAATACAAGCCAACTCTTGATGGTTTTGTTTATGTAGACCTCTATCTATCCTGTTAAGTGGTATGAACAGCGCGGGTCACCTTTGTCTGGTGAAAACAAGCGCTGTAGTGCTGGGCCAGTCAGTACATGCAGTATACGTCTGTGACATCATCACAGGTTAGTTAATGACGTTACTGAGTAAATGTCATGTATGCCGATTGTGCCTGTGGATCACAGTGAGTAAGAGAAGAGTCCTACTGATGGTGTAATTTAAGTTTGTACTGTGAAGAAATATGTCCCCATCATAAACACCTGTTTTTAAAATGGAGTTTGGTTCAACAGTCCATGGGGTATTTTAGCATTAATAATTCACATTAACTGAGCTAAACTAAAGCCAGCCTTTTTTTCTACTTTTCTCAGCTTGTAGTAAAAATTGACATAAGCACAAATAGCAAACAAAATAATTCTGGCTGATTCTAATATTTCATATTAAAGCTTTTATCACTCTAATTGCCAGTTATCTAATCAACCGTCCAAAACCCAAAGATTGACAAATTACAGTGAAATAAAACATCAGCAAATCCTCACAACTGAGGAACTGAAACTTAGAAATGATGGGCGTTTTTGCCTGAAAAATGACAAACCATTAACTAACATTTTCTGACAATCTACTAATAGATCAATCAACTAATCATTATAATTCTAGGTTATTTCGCCTGTAGCTTCACATACTGGCTGATATAATTATACATCCAGTATATGCTGAAATAAACTCCTGTGGTGGTTGTGCGATAGTGAGTTTGGCTGTGCCTCAGCTTAACGGTTGTCAGCTGATGCTACAAACAACAAAGATGCAACGGAAGCATAGTTAACTAAAACAGAGTGGGTCCAAAAACGGCAAATCATTTCACCACTGATACAGCTAATGCAAGGAGAGAGGCAACTCCAAGCCCTGATCCAAGGCCATAATTAATTTGACATGTCTGTTGAGGCTGTGCATGATAATGTGTGCTGCTACCTGCCAGAGCGTTGGCTGCACAGTGGAGCTATTCATCCACACTCCAGTCTTGTTCTGGGGAGAAGCTTTACAATGTAAACACAGCAATGTGTTACAAAACATATCAGTGTTTGCAAAACACATGTCTTTACCCCTTTTAGTCTGAATACTCGGTGGATTATACTGGAACTACAGAGAGGCTTATTAGGTGTTTAAACCAGCAGGGATAAAAGCATTTTCTTTATCCCTTTTTTCCTTGCTGTTTTGCATTTCCTCAATTTCATATGAGACTGTGAATAGAGTAGACTTTGCACACTTACCATAATTTTAAAACATGACGTTCTGTCTCAATTGATCATGTGATATATGTATCTGTATGGTGCAGGATACAAATTTAATTTTTCATCCATCGGTCAAATGGCTGATGGATATTCAAATTTTATCAGTCACTGAATAGACTACTATTATTTCTTTGGTTGGTGAATGAAGCACATCTACTTGCCACATGCATATTTTACCAGCATTTGGCTGGTGCTAATTTTGGTCCCTGGCTGCAACGCAAAGATTATTTTCAACGATATATATAAAATATATATAAAATGATATATATATCGTCTGATTTTCTTTAGAAATCCAAAATGACATCAGGGACTGAAACAATAATTTTTCACAGGTATATTCAATCATTATAAATAACTATAGTTTAAAAAATGGGGGAAAAAAGGATCAAATATACATAAAAACTTCCTATTACAACTTGACAGATCATCTGACTAATATTATCGGCCCGATATTGTCCTATCACAGCTACATGTCTGTATCAGTACCAGCATTTATGTTGTCCAATTTGCGCCATTACAAAAACCTCTTTTCTTTCTTTTTTACAGAATATAACTTAGATTGTTTTCATTTTTAAGGTTTATCTGTAGCATTTCATGTATATTTGATCCTTTTTCTTACTTCGACTTTGATACATATTCGGTACTATGTGTTTGTTTGTTTGTTGTTTTTAGTATTATTGAAAATACCAGTCAAAGTTTACTGTTTCAGTGCCCTGATATCATTTTGGACAATTATGTTTATAGTTAAACTCAAAAATATCCTGCATCCGTTGCAGATCTTCTATCACAAGTGCTTGATAGGCACATTTGAGTTTCCAGTATTAGCCAGGCTATACTAAACTAAAAAACTAAAATCAATCTGCATTAGGTTCTGTAACAAAAAAAAACATATCAAACATATAGACCAGTATCAACCGACTGATAATATCAACCAAACTATAAATCTGTCTGTCTCTACTTCTCATTAACTAATGAACTTGATTAGTAATCTTCATCGTACTTTACATGATGACTTCTTTGGAGAAGAAAATTAATAAGTATGATGGTTGCTAAGTAGCATTCTGTTTCTGTTTATAGGGTAACTACCAAAACTACCACCTCATGAATTGCCTATCACATAAAGTCAATAACTCATTAGTTTCTTTACTAAAATAATCACCCGTTATAGTCTTCACCAGTCACGTTGACCACAGTAGATTGAGGACCAGCTGCTGTTAGCTTTATTATCAAAATGCTACATTTGAATCACGTCCTAACTGATATGCCTGAAATGATTGACCGTTACTTCCGCTATGAAAGTTTGTATTAAAACTACAGCCTGTCAGCGATAGACAAGTGACCTCGCAAACAAAAATTAACTTTGTTGAGTTCATCTTTGTCCGCCGACCGTGAAACGGCGTCTCTGCGCTGGACAACGGCAAACATTTAACGGCCTAATAACTGGGGAGTGATTTGACCGCAGGCCGCTGATAACAGACGGTTGATTGTTGACCGTTGATGAGATGTTGCATTAAAAACTGGTCGACCGTTAAGACCAGTCGGCGGTGCCAGCGACGCGAACTCACCTTTCCTTCACCTCGGTGGGACACTGGAGCGGTCAGCCAACAAGATGACAAGTTTAATCTGCGCAAAACCTCTCAAGTCTTCATCCTGGCAGCGCTGGAAAAAAGTCGCTTCACAGCATGTTTTTGTTTGTTCGCTTGTTTTGTTGGAAACTCCACTGTAAAAAACAAACACACACAAAAACAAAAAAAAAAAAAGCCCGTCCTCCCCTCGCAGCCCTCAGCTTTTGTGCTCCGTAGCCGCGTATCAAGCACGGATGTGTAAATTATTGAAAGAGTGTTTTCTTCCCCGAGTTGCTGTGAGATCGGTTACAAGAGTTAGTTGTAACTCGATTCCTCCTCGTAAAAAAAAAAAAAAAAGTTTCAAACTTGAGGGGGACCTGGAAATCAACAGATTGATGTTGGCTCGGGCCAATGAAGGAGCAACAAGGGGAGTGGACCAGCCCAATCAGGCCAAAAGAAAGCACCATTTACAGCCAGCACACTTCCCTGCCCCCATTAGGGTTTCCAGTAATTATCCTTGTCCAGTTCCCTGGTCCCAAGGCTGAAAATTTCCCAGAGGAAATGGTGTTAAGGGAACAATGAACAGGAACTGTGTGGAGCAGTTTTTCTGTCACAGACTGAATGATATACTGACTGGTTGAGTTACACATTTCATTAAATAGGCCAGCACCAGTTGCATCACAATTTTCAATATTCTTACAAAATTTCACAATTTACATTTAATAGTTGCATAATATTAAATAAGTTATGAGAATGAGAGAGAAAGATTTCAGAGTCAGCGGATGTTTTTAGGATACAGGAAGTTTTTCCTCATCTGTGTAATGAGGAGACAGGAACTCCTCAGGTCAAATATAGCCCACTTGCATTGTTATCTTAACGCTGAGGTAATGCTATAGTGGTGATATTAAACACTACAAGCCCCACATTGACAAAAAACCTCGGGCGACACTTAAGTGTTTTTTAGTATTTGTGGCACTACCTCATGGTTATACATATTCATATATCGTATTGTAAGTCAGTGTATTATGTTGCTGCAAAACACAGGACACCTGCAGTGGTGAAACTGTTCTGACGCGCCCTCTAGTGGTGTGATTGATTAGTAGGGAAATACACTATTTGTACACAGAAAACTCACTGGTGGAAATATGAAATATCAAAACCTTCCTGCCTTTATCAAAAACCTGAAAAAAAAAGATTTAGAAACAACAAGATTATTGTTTTTTGTTTTTTTTTTTAAATTTGATTAATGTAAATAATCTTTTAAGAACTGGTTTCATGTCACAATAGTAAGACACATATATACGCACACTAATTAATGATATATTTGATATATTTTCATTAATAAGGACAAAACTATAATATTAACTTTAATGCATTATGTCAGGGTGTTACAATTGCTTACTTGATGGAAATAACACTAAAGAAAAAAAATACCTACTGTAATGATAATCATATAAATAATAATACAAAACAATAACAAAACAATAACATTACTGCTGTAGCATCTAATAATATTACTTACTTTTTTGTATTTGGTTCAAATTTGAATTTATTTGGTTCTTTCTCTATTTTTGCAGAAGATGAAGTAACTATTCTAGTATAATTTAACTAGCCTATTTGAATTTAGTTAAAAGCTACTTTATATTTAAATTGAGTGAAATATGTTCATTTTCTAACAGAAAAATATGTCAAAAAGTGTCCTTATATGAGGTTCATGTGGCTAACTCTACTCTCTAACACTACATTTGCCCTGATCTTGCATCCATGATAAAATTTTGAATCCTAGCTAGCAACACCTGTATTAGCATAGATTGTTTACATTAATTTTCAGCCAGTAACCTTGAGATAAAACTGATGTCAATTTTTAAATTCAGATTCATCTAAACTTCAAACAACAAACCTGTACAACCAAAAAGTTTTCAGACTTTCAGGCCTCAAATCATTTCTTTGTTAAACTTCTGCTGAGATAAAATGATCCTGTTCCTGTTCCAAAGGCAGAGAGAGAATCCTACTGAGCATTTGCAGAGTAAATGTCATTACTTGAGCTTGTTCCTGATAGGAGGAATTGAATTTGTCAAATGTCCCCTCTTGTAATTGCCCCGTTTTCTAGTAATATGCCATTTTCAATGGATGGTAGTGTTATGTTGAGGGCTGCAACAAACAACATTTTCATTTTGATCGTTTGGTCTACAAATTGTCAGAAAATGGTGAAAAATGGTCATTGCAATTTCCCGGAGTCAAATGTGATGTCCTCGGATGGCTTGTTTTATCTGACCAAAAGTGAAAATCTCAAAACTAATCCGCTTATTAAAACACACGCAAAGAAAAACAGTGCTTTCCTCTTAAAAAGTGATCAGCATCAAGTGTGGTGGATTAATGTTCTGTCGATTGACAAAGTGAATAATTGACTAATTATTTTTGCTCTAATTATACCACATCAAGTCTGTGATTGAAGTTATACTGACAGTCATGCCTTTGTAAATGATTAGTCTGCCTAGCTGCCTACCCTTTGGGTATTACAATATTTTTGCATGTACTGGGATAGGGGTTGAGATAAGGGCCTAAACAAATATTGCTGTACATTTTGTAGTTGGTATTAAAACAAATAAATAGATACATGATAGTGTATAATAGGATATGGTCATTTATAAGGCAAAACAATAGGGAGCGATACCTGTACAGAGTGTATTTGATTTGTCTATATTATTAACTTAACTCATATAATGACCTCTAACCTAATTTCCGTAACGCCCACCTGTGTCTTTATTGTTGAACTCAACCTCCCACAATCCTCGGTGAAACGCAGGGACGTGACGCGTTTTTGCTACGTGTCAGGAAGTTCTGTAGTCAACATGGCGGCGCAGCAGGGTGATGTTGATGAGCTCTTCGATGTGAAAAATGCCTATTATATCGGCAGTTATCAACAATGTATCAACGAGGCTCAGAAGGTGAAGGTAAGTATCTAACTGTGATGAGCTGAACGTTTTACTGTTTTACAGCTGACTGTTTACGTCTCTGCCTAACTGCCAAACGACGGCGACGAGAAACAATGCTAAACATATTAGCTAATAGTTCTCTATTAAATTCTTCTACCTGTGTTTCTTCTTTAAAGCCTTCATCACCAGAGAAGGAGACTGAAAGAGACATGTTTTTGTACAGAGCATACATTGCCCAGGTAAACCAGTTGTTATATTTTACAAACACTGACTGAGCCCAGTGTCTTGTTATTAGCTGATAGCTACTTTATACTCATCTGTAATTGTCAGATTAAATAAAACTCTGCTCACTATGACTTGTTGTGTTTTGTGCTGTTGCAGAGGAAGTATGCTGTTGTCCTGGATGATATCAAGGGAAACTCTCCACCCGAGCTCCAGGCTGTCAGGATGTTTGCTGAGTATATGTCCAGTGAAAGTAAAAGGTAAGTAAGAGCTTGAATTTGATGTTTAACACTTGAACAATTATACTGCATGTGAAGTATCCACCATAATCTATTTCTCCACACAGTACTGATGAAAACCATTGCTTTGACAATTGCTACATCATTGCGGTATTTATTTATGAGATTTCGCTGTTCTGCAGACCTTGATAGAAAAACACAGCAAGGTCTATGCAGGTGTTTAAATGCTTGTGCAAGAGGAGACTGATTACTGTCACAATTTCATAGTGAAGAATCAAGACTCACCTTATTGTCATTGTGTAAGCTCAGTGAAATTGCAATTGCAGGAACATCAAATTGTACTTTTGTATATAACTCACATGTAGAGAAGAATAAAGACTAGAATAAGACAGGAATCTGATAAAATAGCAATGATAAAAATGTACAGAATCTAAGCAATATACATATTCAATATAAGCAATTTTAAGTAGAAAATACACATAACAATAAAATACAGCTAACTTGGACCCAAAAGCAGTCAGCAGCAAAAATGCAATATAAGGTGTGGTGTGACAGATATGGAGTGATAGTGTACAGGGGTGTTGAATGACAAGTGGCTGTATTGTGCATAGCCAGTGGTTTAAAGTGACATGTTTCACATGTGCTCCAATGATGGCTGCACATTCGTCTTATCAGACTTAGTCTGATAAATATATGGCCTTAAATATATGGGTGTTTAATGTCTGTTATGATGTTGTTAGCCCTCCAATCCTTACGCAGTGAGTGCTATGAAGATGGTCTTGTGTTAGCAGTTCATTGCCAACAATGTGATGTGCTGTTGTCACAGCGTGCTAGAGCACACTTCACAGCATGCTTTGGTGCAGCTGCTGTTTCAGGCTGTTGCTCATGCTGTTTGAGGTGATTAAGCCATACTGCCAACTTTGAAGGCTGTCTTCTTCAGTTTGAAAAAGTGATTGGTTGGTCTGTTAACATCAATTTATCTCCATGTAGCAGATTTAGTTTTTTCCCCCCAAATACTCAAAATATCACGCAAGCCTAGCAATTACATGTCTGATTGCGATTGTGTATGGAGACTACTAAACAGCCTCTTTAGCTGATTGTCTTTTCCGCCTCATTAGTACCTGATCGTGCTTTGTGTCTCAAGTGTAAAGTCTCCGCTGTCTGAACAGTTTCTCTGCTGCTGCCCTTTTTTCCTGCAGGGATGCTATCGTTGCTGATCTAGAAAAGAAGATGGCGAAGAGTGTGGATGCTGCCAACACCACCTTCCTCCTCATGGCTGCTTCCATCTACTACCATGAGATGAACAGTGATGCTGCTCTCAGGACTCTGCACCAAGGAGAGAGCCTGGAGTGGTAAGAAGGGATCAAGATTTAACTTTTAAAAAGATTTTGTTCACAGTCTGATTTCAGGTAAATATATCAGCCATAAAATTTGTCATTTTCTGGAAACTACACTGCAACTACAATAGACATGACAGAATTTGTTTTATCATTGTTCCTTGGTTAATATAAATGTAAGAATTACTATAATGGTCCACTTAGACTGCATCATCATTATCATCATCTCAGCTTTTGACAAAACAGGCTGACATTTCCAAAAAGAATGGAATGTGCCTCCAGCTACAGAAGGTGCACCGGTTTTTGTGTTTCACTGCATTAGAATTATGGATTTTCCTCAAAAAGATAATTTTCCTCTCGACTCACTGTGCTGTCAGATTTACCCAAATACAAGACTAATATGTTGGAATATGTGCAAAAGAAAGATGGACAAAAATTGCATACTAAAGTAATTTAACTTTTAAATGTTTTGTTTGGAAGTTTGGTACATGAAATGGAAGTATTACATGATAATCAACAACACATCATAAAGTAGAGGGGTGTTCACCATCTCTGTCTTCCAAAACTTGTTTTGTAAATTGATGTTTATGCTTCCACATCTGTTCCACAAAACTCTTCTGAAAGGTTGCTTTCATTGGACAGACGACTGCCTGAAACTGATCAAGCTGACATGAACATTTGTTTATTTTTCAGCATGGCCATGAGCATTCAGGTGCTCCTGAGTCTTGATCGTGTTGACCTGGCGAGGTATGGAAAAACATAAAACAAGGAATTGATTTTCATTGAATTTGAAGTTCAGCTTTGTTATTTTGAGGCACATGAGAAACATTTAGATGCTATAGTCTTATCGTTTGATGCAGACACATTGTAAACCCTCTTAAAATATATGTTTAAATGTAGACTCATATAATAAACAGAGACTTTGCATATACAAAAATATATAGTTTTTTTTTACATTGGACTGTAATTGCTCCTCTAATAACAATGACACGATATTCTTCTCACTGACAGGAAGGAGCTGAAGAAGATGCAGGAGCAGGATGAGGATGCTACTCTAACCCAGCTGGCCACAGCCTGGGTTAATATTGCTGTGGTGAGGAAACCAGCTTCCACTTACAAAGTATATAGAAGTACACGTCAAAAAAAGGGAAAATCAAGTCCGCATCCTGGATGAAGCTCCCATGAACATTTATTGATATACTACCCTATAATGTCTTGAAGAAGGGCGTGCGTCCAGAACATCACATGTTCATGACAGCATTATTATCCAGTCTGCAGATTAAGGTTGTAAATTGACTGCATTTTCCTTAACTGAGAGTTGAGCATTTTACTACATCAATTATTTCTATTTAATGATATACAAAATGCACATCTTTTTCTCTGTTTTATTTTTATATAAAAACAATCATAGCAGCACATCACTCATGTGAAACATTAGTTCTTGACACACAGAAAGTTTAAACAAACAGAATAACTAAATAATAACACTCTCGCTCCAAACAGCTGCCTGCTCATAACGGCATCGCCTGACAAAACAATGTCAAATATGGCACAGTTACTTCTAGACTAAAAAAGCAGACCAAATCAAACAGTGAGAAAATGTGTGAACTCCAGAGACAAAAAATACATTATCGATTCATTGATTTTTAATCAGTTAAATTCTTTCAAATCAATTTTAGCAAATCAGCCCCAGACTCCTTTAAATATCATGGAGTTTTTTTTGGATTGTTGAGTTAGGGCAAACTTGATAAACTTTGAAACACTGTCCACTACATATTCTTAGTTATTTGTCCCATTTTGTAAATGGCAGATCCAATCACAACACATCTACATCTTGCATTAACAAACATTTTCCTTATCATAAAGCATATACAGATCTCATTGTAATATCAGGTGTAAATGGGGTACTAAATACACATAGAAATAAAAGCTCTGTCATGAATGAAACCCTCTGTACTTAGTTGAGTGTGTCAGCATGTACACGTAGTAAATTAAATTCCTACTCATCACATTATCATCATCAAAGTTGTACTGTGATTGACTGAAGCTGCAGTCAACTGAAGCTGTAATCAAGTTTGAATTAATTAGCAGGCAGGGTAGCACAGGTGTGTAGTAATTCTTGCAGTGCAGTCTGAAGCTAAACTAACCAAAGAATGGCAGCTCTAACAAAGACTGTGAACCATTTACATACTCATATTGCACACTACTGTTCTTCCAACTCTTGTGGAGCAGTGGGTGACCCTGACACCTTTTTAAAAACCAAAACCAAAACAATCAAACAGCTGGGGTTGTACACTTATTATTCGATTTTTCCAGCATGATTCCAGCTGAAAACATTTAATTGCATCCTGCTTGTTGTTCCAGGGTGGAGAGAAGCTGCAGGATGCCTACTACATTTTCCAGGAGATGTCAGACAAATACTCATCCACACTGCTGCTCCTCAACGGGCAGGCGGCCTGTTACATGGCTCAGAACAAGTGGGAGGAGGCTGAGGGAGTGCTGCAGGAGGCACTTGACAAGGTTAGATGACAATAGATTGATTTCTATTCATCACATATTAACTGACAGTTTGCTGTACATACACATACAGTTTATTCAGTTAAAGCTCTCAGTGGCTTGTTTCTAAGGCTGGTATTAGACTCATATCCTTCATAACTGAATCCTTAATGAATTCCTGCTAAACAAGAGAGTTGTGCCAGATGTGCTATGCAATCTGGATTCACAATTAAACCTCATTATAAGGTGTATTCAATTATTCAATTCAATTATTTTAGAGTAAGCAAAGATTAAAAAGGGGAGGGTGGGAGTGGTTGTTTTGTCTGTGTGAGATTTTGTCATTAGAAATGTTATTTAAAGCTACTACAAGGAGTTTTTAACTGGATATGAGATGCTCACAATTTAAAACTGATGCCTGTGACCTACATAAACAAAAAGACGAGAAGATGAGCTCTTTCTGTACAGTTATACTGAATGCCTGTCACTGTGTCATATTCTTCTTGAAATCAGATGAAAAAAGACCATTTACATTTTCCCTGGCAGAAGAACAGTGATTAGTACTTTATCCAGTTTAAAGGAAGAAGGAGGAGATTTTTCTTTAGACAATTTTATTTTTATTATTTTTGTTAGATTTTGTCATTATTACAGTGGAAATAATACCGCTTTCATCCACAGGGGCCTCCAAAATCAACACAATATGGAAGTTCCTTGTAATAACCTAAAGTGAGAAATGTACCATGCAGTGCAAATTGCATAATTTTTTCTTTATACTTTTAGTACATACTACTGCTGCCCTTATAAAGTATTAACTGTTGCATCACTCGCACGCAATATGCTACTTCCTCATGATATTGCGCCTTGAACTTTACAAAGAATTTTGGGTTAGAATTGCCAGAAAAGCATGCTGGCTTGCATATTGCAAAATCCAACCGGATACAGAAGAAGATTCAGGTGTTTTTGGCATACTGCTTTTTACATCCTATGTAATATGACAATCTTTTTCTGGCATACTGAGTGTATGGTAGTATGGATATTAAAATGCATGGGTAATAACTTCCCCTCACTTTGATATCACAACATGAAAATCATATTTACTGTGAAACTTTTAAAATTTGTGGGTCAGTAGTGAGGGACTCCTTAAAAACTTGGTGGTTTGCCTGAAGGCGGTCTTCACGAGTGTTGTATGTCTGATGTGGGTTCTTGTTGACTCGCAATGGATCATCTTGTAACTTTTTGGATAAACCAGCAAAACTATAACCAAATAAGTTTTTTATCACCTTAATCTTTGCTTTAACACAAAGATTAAACCTACAGGAGACCCCACGCCTAATTGAAACATCAAATAGAGACGATTTCTTTAGTTTTTGAGAGCATCTATTTAGATACACCAAGATCTTTACTCCATGTACTGCTGGCATGGCTGGCAGTACATCTACTCAGATGGGGGTTTGTATACTGATATCACTGTAAATTACTATCTTCCAGCCCAAAGAGGTTTACAAAGCAGACTATCAGTTTCCATGTACATGAGCACAAATATAGGAAAACATGAATAATATACTCTATATACCTTCATACTAAACATGCATTAAATGAACTGATATCATATTGTATGTGTATACTTTGAGCAAGGGTTGAGAGTCACGAAACTCGCCGAAGCGTGCTCTGCAACGTCCTGCAAAACTGTGCCCATCTGTGTTTTTAGAGAGTCCCTTGTGTAATGCTGGCTATCATCTCATCATGTATCAATGCAGCCCTCAGGACCAGCATTGTGGTCAGCCAATAAGTGTAGTAGTTCATTCATTATTCAGTCATTATGTTAATGTTCTTCAAAAAGCCTGTTTCATTAAAGGTGTGTGTTCTGCACTGACAACCAAAGAAATGTTGTTGAAACGAAACAGCCTTTGGTAAAAGAAAAACACTGCCAGTTCATCACAAAAGATTTTAAAGTAATGAGGCTATTATTTCTAATAGCATATCACATGTCTCAGAAATAAGACCAGATGTTTTCTGTTCTGTTTGTTTCCCTCAGCAACATAATATGTGATCTGAAAAGCTTCAACTGCTCCTGTTTTAACAGCAGATGGCACCATATACTCTTTTGTAGTTCATTCATAATAAGATAGGAAATGATCTGATCAGGGCACACTGTTTGAGAAATGTTAACTTTGCAGAAACGTTGGTTTTATTGTTTAAAAGTTTGTCTTTTTTTAATTTTTCATACTATATAAATACTTAAAATATGCTGCTTTGTTTCACCTTTGTAAATATTTCAGCTCTCTGTCTTAATGTTTTGTGAGTGGATGTGATCTGTGTTTGACATCTCAGGGTTGTTTTTGTGTTTTAAGTTGTACATTGTCAAAACCAGATCTGAGTTGACCAGAAAACTAACACTAAATCATCTGTTTAAGTTAACTAAAGTAAAGCTTTTGACATCTGTCCACCTTTTCTGGACATAGTTTAAGGAATATCCCAAAAGCAGGCCTCATGAGGCAGACCATTCATTGATGACTTGATTTGCCCAACACAAAGTTTCCTGGTTAAATTATAACATGATGGTTATCCATTGATGTTATCGTTTACTAAATAGACTGTAACAAGAGTTGAGATGCTCATGTTCTGCCAAGAAAAAACAGACATAGAAGTGAATAATAATAATGATAATGATAAGTGGAATGAACAAAAGGAAGATAAAAACAAGTGAATGTTTCACACACACATGTAGAAATATACTCAAAATACAGCTACCTGCATCACCTTCTTGTCTTCTGTACTTGTGATATTGGAAATTAAAGTCATATCATTCACTTCATCAAATTTAATATTTTTTTTATGTTTTGCCATTCATGTGTGTGTGTGACATAAAGAGACTACGAACAAAAATTATGTTTAACAAGCGTTTGTTGTAAAATGACCATTAACTGAACCTTGAACCTTGTTCATCTCATTAAATGACAGTTCACTGTCTTGTCTACACTTTGATGTTCTATTGCTGTCGTGTTTGCTTTGTGAGAATGACTCTCTGTAATGATCTGTCCATGTCTTTCTCTCTCCCCCCTTACAGGACAGCAGTCACCCTGAGACGTTGATCAACCTCATAGTGCTGACCCAGCACCTGGGCAAAGCTCCCGAGGTGAGACTTTGAACCCAGAGCTGTTAACGAAAGCAACGCTTTAACAGCTGTCAGTTAAGCAGCTTCCTATAGAGGAACTCGCCCTTGTTCAAAGAAGACTCGAAAAATCTTTGTCTTTGTGCACTTAGCACACAAGATACTCCTCTCAGCAATTGTATGTGTTTGCTTTGATTTAAGCCAGGCAAAGGCATTCAAACAAGATATCTCTTGATTGCGTTTGTCTTTTATCATGAAAAGTGTCTTCTAAGCATTTCTACTGATCGTGTGCTGTGTGTGATTCATACACCCTGGAACTCCAGAGTTCATGAGATAAAGACTCAATTATCTGCTTTAAGTGTGCTGGGCTTGATAGTAATGCAATAGAACCATTGACCATTGACTCAAAGCTGCCATTAAAAAGTTTCTAGCTGTGATAACCACTGATTAGTGCATCTTACTCAAGGTTAGCTGGAACTTCAGAGATAATTTCATTACCTCATGTATGGTGGCAGAGAGTTTTTCTTCTGAATGGACTTTTTATGGCTTCCTGACTGCGATACATGTTCAGATATTGTTAATTGTCCAATCAGCTGCTTCTGTGCTCTGTGGGTAGGATAGTGTTTGTTTTTTATTCCCTCTCACATTCATCATCATAATTCAAATTAGGTCTTTAAGTCTTTCGATAGCAAAGCTGTTTGCACAAAGATCGGCGCTATTTACCTACTGGCCTAGGAGCTTTACAACCCATTTGTGCTGAACAGTTCAGAAAAAAATAACGCAATTATATCAGTGATATTAAATTTAATGATAATTTTTGGATATTTATTCTCATTTTCATTGAAAAACATTCAATTGCGGAGTGATTTTTGCAGTGATCTGTACTAAAAACAGATGTTTTCATTAGTTTCGAGCTACCTAAATAAAATCAATATCAGTTTAAGTGTACGCTATATTTTGAATATTTTAACTGCTTACCATGCCAGACGGCCTTTTCCGACAGGAAACCGTCGTTAAATACACAAACGGCATCACTTGCTTGACAATGACACAAGTGCAGAGGCCTTTTATGTGTAAAAAACTATTTGGCTAATGTGTTTTCTATCTGTTTGCTGTTGACAAGCCTTCACACCACTGTTTACTCTGTTTAACAGTTTTAAAAGCCCCGGAAACCTGTTTCTCTTGGGGAAAACAAAAACAGGTTTTCGTTGCCTTTAAACTGGCTTGGCTTTTGTCGCATCATTTGGTCACTTTCTAATTTTCATGTGATCTGTTTATGTCTGTCTTCAGGTAACCAATCGGTACCTCTCTCAGCTGAAGGATGCACACAAAGCCCATCCGTTCCTCAAAGACTATTTAGCCAAGGTAACTGCATTTATTAGTTAATGCTTTTCAGTATCAGTCCTGCATCTGACCTGTGGCCAGGGCTATTTAAGTTCACCAAAGCAACTCGCAATTGCTGACAAACATTCATAACCCTTTATAACCTCGACTCTGTTGTAATTCGGTTACCTGGCTTGGTTGTTTTATTAGCTGGGCAACAGGTGTCCTTGGAAAGTCTAAACTCTGAAGCTTTAGCCTTTGCCACACATTTTGTTGTACTCATGCATTAGTGCAGATGTAAATAAACATGTTAAAACTAGGTTATACTGTTACGAAACACACCATGCGATGCACAGCTGTTGCCATAGACAGATGTTTTTCCTGGTGTTTAACAGTTTCCTCTACTCTTGGTTTTCCTGCAGGAGAATGAGTTTGACAGACTAGTGATGCAGTATGGTCCCACTGTGACAGCATAAGACATCTGCTCTTGCTGAGACACGTCAACAGTGGACTTCAGTATAACACCATGACATGTCAACTGTCTCTTTCTCTCCAACATGCATACCTGTATTTGTTTTGATATTTTTACCTGTATTATTTAAACCAGACAAAAAAGTCATCTTTTCCCTTCGGATGCAGATGAAATATGTCTGGCTTCGTATCCATGATTTATAAATTGGCATTTTCTCCTATGGAAATCTACACATCTTTTTAAGGCTATGTTTACACTGCAGGCAAAAGTGGCCCAAATCTGTGTTTATTTTTTTTTCATATCTGACCCAGATCACTCACAGTGTGAGCAACACAAATTAAATGGAATATCAGATCTGATTTGTGATCTCAGTATGAACAGTTGTAGCAGAAGTTATTTAACTTTCACATCCCTCACTCGTCTGTCTTGCTGCAAGACTCTTGTGGAGACAAGTTAAAAGTTCCCCTTGATGAAATCTGTTTCTGTGAAGCCATTCATGTTATGACCCCACCCCTTCCTGCCTCCAACTCTGCATCCAAACACACATCTCTGTACAGAAGTAGCAGGAATGTGACCAGTTCACACTTGAATATGATATTGACCACATTTATTGTCATTAAACAATGAAATGTTCACATTTATTGTTTTGGTTCCTGAAGTCAAGGGTTTGTCATCTGGAAGAGGAAACCTAATGACCGTTCTGTATGTAACAGCTTGTAAATCATTATTGGTTACATAAAATTCACTTTATTTGATTAATTTCACCAGTGCAGTGCTATGATGTATGTCTGAGCAACTCACATGCCAGATCATTTCCTCCCCCTGGCCGCCAGCTTCACTTTCTCTGTCCTTGCAGTTGTTATTTTTAAAACATAAATTCAAAACATTATAAGAAATATATGTTGAGTGCAGCATTTGTTAATATCACTGTGTCATCTAGACATGTATCCTAACCATTTTCTCCTTTAAATCCCAAATTAAGTCTCACGCCATACAGACAGCTCCTGTTTTAGCTTGTTCCTGTCATCTATTACTATAGGCTTAGGGTTAATTTTGACATCTGGTCATCCTAGATGTGAGCCACAAATCAGAATTGTGCACTAAAGCTTGCAGTGTGAATGTCACCTGAGTAAGCATTCCTTGAAACGATAATAAAAGTTTAATACCTGTGTTGTGTTTGAAGTGTGTTTTTTTGTCTGTGTTTTTTTTGTGTGTGTGTGTGGGGGGGGGGGGGCTGAACGTGCAAAAAACATTAATTTAAGCCAAAACAAAATGAAGTGTTTTTGGTGCTTTCTGACACATTTGTATGACTATGCAGTGTTGTATTCAGTATTTTGTATGCACTGTCTCTTTAAGTCATCCTCTTTAACCCTCAGCGTTTCAAGCATAGGGTTCAAAAAGAAGATAGCAGCCCTAATTACGTCACGCCCCCTCGGCTCATTTTTTTCGTATAAACGTACGCTGCTGTCCTTTTTTAACGTACCAGTTGATTCCCATTGAAAGCAAAGCGCCACTTGTCAAAACGCAGTTTTGAACACGTTGACCAGCGCAGAGCAGCAGCAGCGGCGCTGACAGAGGAGAAGACGACAGACTCTTCTTCGTGGGATATTATCTCCTCGTTTATCCTTTCTTCTTCGCTGGAATAACTTGGCTTCGTGTGAGATTTGTCGGGAATCTGCCGCTCTAACGGTCCAGAGACGTCAGTTAGCGTTATATAAGGCGAATAACGGACAGGAGATGAGCGCGTACGTACGTTACGGCAGAGCGGCACATTAATCGCATGTGCTGGCAGGGCTTGGCGCTGGAAAGACGACAGAAACCTCGACTTGAATCCGTGTATGTATGTGTGCTACATCGCGTTTTGGGTTAATTTACCCCGAAAGCCAGCTAGCTTGGAAGCCGCTGCCAATGCTGGCCCATTCACTATTGTGTGCGTATGATTTAACTTAGCTAGGCGGCTAACCAGGACGCGCTGCCTGCCGCTGATGAGGAGCTGGCTGTGTGCGTAGCGGAATGATGAACAGAAGAAATCTCCAGCAGACAGGCGCTAAGGGCTCAGATTAATTGTCAGATCCTTTTTTTATTAACTGGTTTGTGTGATTATTGAATACGGCCACACAGCTGATGTGTCTACAGACCTGGTGGGCCCTGGTATCATTCATAAAACTGTCCTGAAGGCGAAGAATGGGCCCATGTCTTAATTTGGAAAACAAAGAATTAGGCTACTGAGGAGGTTAAGCTGGATAGATAAGCTTGTTTTAGCGTTTTTAGGTGAGCTAGCAAGCTGGTTGACGGATTAGTCACACAGTCTGGACTGTACTGCTCTCCGCACCTCCTCTGTCCTTCTGTTGGAGTATCTTTTTTTCCTCCACGTTTTTGTTCTCCCCTCGCACCACCATGAGCAGTCACACCGGGCACGACGCCGCGCCGGTGGAAGTGGAGCCCATGCCGGGATACTTGGACCTCATCACCAGAGCCTCCACCGTCATGCTGGGCGCGTGGAGAGACTGTAGTACGTGCGGGTTGGAGCTCTCCAAACGGACTCTCCTGGATAACGCATACATTACCTTCACCGAAATCGCCCTGTTCTTCTTTTGCGCCTTTTTGTGGACGCAGGTCAGGCGGGGACTGACAGAAAGTCTGTTTAAGGTGGGTGACACACAATCACAACATACACACTGATCCCTCCCTCCTGTTCCCCACGGTTATTTTATTTACACCCTTAATTAATGGATTTAGAGGCTCGTTCCTCCAATTAGAGCCCTAGCACTGCAGAAATGTGGCCTCTGAGCCTCCCATCCCTCAGGAGCTGCTCCTCAGGGCACATGCTCCAGGCAAGCAAAAACACAGTGAATGTGAGGCAGTGGGTGTAAACAGGTGATAGTGGGTATAACTCATGTTAACAAATATTAGATCCCGCTGTAGGTTTAAGATACAGTCAGTAAATACCCTTATCTGTACTTGTGTTGGGCAAACATTTGAGCTGAACAGGTGAAACAAATAAGAATCATGAAATTGTATTTAACATTCTAAATATAGGTAAGCAGTTTCTATTCTGTTCTCACATTAAAGGCAAGTATGTGGGCATTTAATTGCTCTACATTTTAATTTGGTGTATATTTTATAATTAGAAATGCCGTATAATGACCCTAGTCAATGAGGACCAAGACCAGAGAGATGCATCTTCTTATGTATTACTTCTTGTGGTGATCGGGTGGCAAATTGCAAATTTGGGTGATAAAGCCATTTATCAACATACTAAAAGAGCAGAATAGGGCTAATCAATATAAACAAAATCAAATATCACAATATTTTTTACTTTGGTATGGATATTGTAATAATGTTGTTGGGCTGACTATTGATGCTTTCACAAAATATTAATACAATAAGACTTTTGATAAATAATCATCAGTAATGTGGATATAAGGGTTTAAGAAGGTGTCAATACACTTTTGTGATTCTGTAACAATTTTTAAAGGTCAAATGTGTAAGACTTATTGATAGAATATGGCAAAAATATAATATGCTTTTGTTGCTGTAGGATGATATATCTACAGAGGGCATGGGTCCTCTTCCACAGAGGCTGCCATGTTGCACCACCATGTTTCTACTCTAGGCCAGAATGGACAAACCAAACACTATTCTAAAGATGGCCTTTTGCATTTTTTTTGGCCAAAGTAGAGTCTCCTACACTCCTGGAAGGGAAAGTTGATGCAAGGTGTTTGTAGCCTGCTAGCTCACCACTAGATGTCACTAAATCCTACACACCGGTCCAGATTAATAGTTCACATGCAAAGATTAGCGGCAGTGGTTCATTTTGTGTTGTGTTTAACCCCCAACTGCTAGATAGCAGTGTATCTGTCTTCAGCTGTTTAACTCCTCCACTCCAACATAACAATGTACAGACAGGAAGAGGCAGGAATAAATCAGCAGATTGGTGGTGTGTTCTTTATACGATCACAGTTTTTCTAAAATTATTTTTTTTTTTTAAATTGCAATACATTGCTATGATAACAGTATCGCAATATGTTGCAGTGTATTGAATCCTAACACCTGCAGTGTGGTACATATCGTTTTGCTAGATTCTTGCCAATACACAGCCCTAGAATCTAAGAGGATATCTAGTTTCATATCACAATATAATATTGATATATTGTCCAGCATTACACAACATAATCTCTATTCTATCCATGTAAAGTTTTTTTTGTGTGAAATGTGTTGGCTGAATACAATTCAGATATTACTTTTCCATTTTATCAATTTGTAACTGTCAATATAATCCTGAACCTTTTGGAGTCCTATTATTCCTTTTAGATACTTATCGGGACAATGCAGCAAGGTCATTAATTGCAATTATGTCAAATTGCAAGTGGAGCAGATCTCTTACCATCCCCTTCCCTCCCCTCTTTCTTTTACACACCATAAATCAAGGGGCTGGTCAGAGTGGATCAAATCTAGCGCATGCAATTTCATATTGCAGTATCAATATACTGTATGTATATATGTAATAAAATAATACATTTTCTGGAAGATCAATTAAACTGTGAATTAATACAATAAACAGAAAGGAATGCCTGATTTTGGCAAGTCCACTAAATCAAATCTTCACATTGATTCAAAAGTCATGTAAAAATTTAATTGCCATCAATCACTTGTGCTTATTGATTTGCAACATTGCCCACAATGGCCTAATACACCCAGAGATACTATGTAAAGAAATGGTTTCTTTGCTTCCGATAGTATGACAAAAATCTTGAGTATATAATTTGTGATCATATTGCCCATTGCATCTACGTTATTGCAATGACTTTATTTATTGAAAAGGGAAAAAACAGATATAAACAGATATGTGATGCTACCATTGAGTAAAAAATCATGGCATTCTTCAGTTACCTTAAGATATGCACTTACAAACCGCACTGTCTCTAAAAGCAGCGTCATAACATTGTTTCTTACCACAATATGTCACTCTGAGGCCAGATGCTCAGGCTACTCTCTGACAGACTGGCCATAAGCCCAGCCTCAGGTCTCCTATATTTCCTTCTCCCATCCTGAGCCCTGAGCACCTCCACCCTGCTGGTGTTACCAGGGAGGGGCCCTTCTCCACAGATAGCCTGGATGTGGCTGACAGCTCATTATGCTGCCATGGCCGTGGGATGGAGATGGAGTGTCTGCACGTGGTAGATGCTTTGATGATGATGCGACAGCAGTATACTAGAGTTCAGGGCCCCATGTGTGAAGCCAGATGTGGCCTGAGAATGCAAAGAATGAGGCCTGTTTTTTCCAGTTTACATTATATATGTGTCTCAGCGTCACTGACTCCTATGGAACACTATGGGGTGGACCCTGGATACTATAAGGGCTGTGAAGGATGAGGTGAGATTTTTAATGTCAGGTGATGAATTGAGAATGTGTGTCAGTGTGCTCTTGGTTATTTAGTGCATGTATAATAACACCTTAACAGTGCTTACATCAGGGATGAAGAGGGTGGGTTCAGTGTTAGGTCATCCAAAATGAGCTAATGCAATACGATTATTGCTGTTATACATCACAAAAGCTGAAGAGAGGTGTCAAAAGAGTTTAACTACGTTATTTGAGGTCTTATTTGAGCATAGCAAATTGCACAGACTTGGAATAAAACAGGATGTTTTCTCATTTGTTAAGCTGGAAGTAAACCACAATGCATTTAATATCTTGTCAGTAATGATTGAACGTGTGGTTTTCACAGTGTTGAAGTACATAATTGCTATGCGCTCCAATATAGAGTAAAGTGGCTAAGCTGTCATACAGTATATGAGCACAATAAAAGGCAGCATGGACAATCATGAGTACACATACTTAATTAGGCTCAGAGCTCATGAAACCTCACGGACATTAAATGTTAGCTTAGACATCAGTGGACAAAGCACTGTGTAATCCTATCCTGTTGTGATCTTATGGAGACTAGGATAATGTGAACTGACATGAGAGGACTGAATGACCTCTGACAAACTATGAAAACACCATTTATGGGTCTGAAGTAATTACATGTGCATCAATATAACTGTCAAGCGATGGACATCTTTTAGTTTGTCAAACAATGCTATACAGCTGTCCCAAATACCCTTTTTTCTTTTCTGGGGCTTTGAGGCCTTGCCAGCAATTATTGATTTTTTTTTCCTTTTTCTGAAGGTTCAGTATGACCCACTGACCACCTCTGTTTCACTCATGCAGCTGGTGTTTTGTTGTTCTGTGTCCAGCTTACATTAAAGCTGCTGTCTCGCATTGACAGAAAGACAGCGGTTTGAGAGACAACAAGCTTAGAAGGGAAAAAACAAGTCTGAGGCTGGTGCAGTGTGTTCATCTCATGCTGAAGCTGTACCTGGTGTCTAGTGCCTGGTAGAGTTTGGCGATATGTTAAAATTTTTATCATCAGCTAATATCTATATTCCAGCAATCACCAACTCTAGTTGGTGATTGTTTGAATTTGTTAATTTACTGTGTGAAAAGAGTGTAAAGAGTCTGATTCTGCAGGCTGATTTCCTCTCACTACTCACCCAGCTCAGCGCGCTCATGGTCGGCTGAGTGGGTGTGTACTGCGCCGCAGGATGAGAGCGTGGTGCGGAGCAGAGGCTGTCACTCTGCAGACTATTACATTGCCAAAACAAAATGATAAATATCGCCCTAAAAATCAGCCAAAAAAGCAGTCAGTCCATCGTTGATAGGCAATATATTCATCCAATCGCCCGACTCTTGAGCCTGGTGCCTTTGTCAGAGACATAGACAGACAAGCAGGTGCAACACGGGGACCCACCAAAATAAGCAGCAGCCGCAACTTCAGCGCAAGCTTGATACAGAATGATCCTAGAATGATTGCAGTGTCTGGTTGTGGGAAAAAACATGCAAATAGTAATTTTTTAGCTGCTTTTCTTGGTTTTACATTATAGTACATTTAAATTTGGGGGATTTAATGGTGCTTCTGGACAAAGATAGTTGATTGTTGTGTCAGGTTGTGAAATACTGATGTTTTGAGAATAAGACTCAACGATCAACTATCTTACCGACCTTTGACTGGCCAAAGCCTGCAGTCACCGGCTTGATTTCCTAAAACATGAAAACAGAGCCAAGAGGAGGAGCAAAGGTCTAGTTTTCTCTCAGATCACTTGAATTATACTATGCTTTGAGGTTATTATAGAACAATGACACAGAAAATAAACTGCTTACCCCAGCTTTAAACTGTTGCTCTGACAACACAACACATTTGATGACATCACCCTGCGCTCTAGGATATTGTGATAGGCATTTTTTGTTTTGGGCCATGTTACAAGAGAGATGGCTTTTGTTATCTAAAATCAAGCTCTACTTGCAGTAGCTGGTGGTGAAATCTATAACCCATCTGCCACAAGAACTGATGGATAAAAATAATTAGTTTCCTGTTTGTTACTTACAGTACTCCCAGCCACGTTTGAAGAATGAAAGTTGCCCCACTTAAAATCTCCACTTACTCTGGTCTCTATTTTCCACTGAGCAGTCAGATTCCAATATGAAAGCAGTTTGAGTGATATTTAATTATTTTTTTTTACTTTGACTGTGTTGTATGTTTATGTTGCTGTACTCAGTCAGTGTACTGCAACAGCAGCCAAACCTTGTTACAGTGTGCTACCTATGAGAGACTAATGCCTTCTGGTAGAACCCACTCACTGTCAAAAGGGTCCACTCTGGACTTTCTTAAAGAGATAGTCATTCTTTTGCATTTGAAGGATTTATATTCAAAGCTCATTGCTAGACTTAAGAGTGGATGGATATGTCCATAAGCTATGAAATAAGGTCAAGCTGAGGTTGGATGGACAGTCTCCTGTCCTGATCTAGAGTCTTTTGTATGCGTCAGCCTCTCTGTGCTTATGTTAACCAAACGAGGGCAAGCCAGGATCCACATGGTACCATCATTTCACATGTCAGTGAGCATGCTGTCGGGTGAGGTAAGGCGAGTGCGTTGGGGGTAGGGATGACTCCTGTGCACACTGCACACAGCACTGCTCAGTGGAGAGAGTGGTTTTCATCAAGTTTCACTTTTTGTTTGATGCTTGAATGTACAAGTTTGAGCAGTAACAGCTATTCAGGTTAGATTAAACAACTTGTTGATGAGCCACTTGAGCTCTATTGTTGCATAAAGACCCATTACAATCTTCTGACTCATCCACTGGCACAATTGACATTGGCATTTTAAAATCTAAACAGAAGTAAAAGTGTCCTTTAAGTTAAGTGTAAAAAGCTTTTCTCAGGGAAATGTTGAAATTCTTCTTCTGTAGAAAATAGTAATCCCCTAAATGTCATGCAACACACACAAGTGTGAAAGAAACTGTACTGCTTCCTCATTGTCTTTTTAGTTTAACTATGCACTCACATTTGTCAAATTGTGTGCAGATTTATGTCTCTGCTTGCATGATTTAAATGATTGTGGGGTTTACGAGTTATGCATTGCATTTTATATCCATGTTTGTTTATTCTTATGAGTGTGTGACGTTTCAGATACAGATGTTTGCATACATGCATTTGTCAGTCAAAATCATGCATTTGCAACTTCCTATCAGAGGGGATAAATAAAATGAGAAGGAAGACGATGCTAGGGGAAGGAAGGAATGGAGAGGAGAAGTGAGTTGAGGGGGGTTGTGTAGTTGCTGACTCAGCATGCAGCAGCCAATCATTAAAACAATTGCACACACTCCCTTGCACATGCATATGTTGTCTCACACGTACTTGCAACTTCTGTCCGCTTCTTAACTTTTTATATCCAGCAGCATCAGAGCATGTATTTATTTTGGAAGAGGCAACACACTAGCTGTTCAGTATAGACAAACAAAGCAGGCTGTGGTCAAACCCCTCCTTGCAGCAGCAGTTTATAACCTCTCTTATAAATGCCTCTCATAGCCTTACACACACACACACACACACACACACACACACACACACACACACACACACACACTGAAGCAGTCATTCAAAGAGGAGAGCAGTGCAGCAGTGTGCTTGCCAGCTCCAGCCTCGTTGCAGAGCTTATCTCCCTGCATTGAGCCGAGTAGCACCTCATCCCCTGCTGTTGTTCTAAATGTGAAAGCAGCCTGAGGTTTGACAAGGTCCCAAACCACAGAATCTCAGATCACGTTCCACTAAGCCCCTGCTCATTGTTGTACATTAGAGCCGCAGAGAGAAACCTGATATTAGATTTGTGGTGAAGGGGAAGTGCTATCCATTCAGCCAAAAGTGCCCACTCAGGTGAAACTTGCTTGTAATTCTGACACTGATTGCAAGCATTTGTTATGAAGTTTGGTTATTATTAGTTCTCCTCCTCTCCTCTCCTCTCCTCTCCTCTCCTCTCCTCTCCTCTCCTCTCCTCTCCTCTCCTCTCCTCGTGACTCAGTCGTCTAATTTATCATCACATAGCGTTTAAGCACGCAGCACTTTCACCATCACCTGACACGTGATCTATTGCTCTGTGGGCTTCAGTGTGCCATACATCATGAATACAGAACACTTATGGGTTCACAAATCTGTCAGCCACACACAGAAGCTGTGCTTCACTTAATCATAATTTGTCCCTGTTATAGACACAGTTACATTTCAATCATATTTGTTTACATTTCATCTTTACAATATTTTTATATATGTTTAGATTATAGCATGCCTAATTTCAGTGCCACAGTATGTTCCAAACCTTGTGTCTGCAAAAACGTGGATGTCTGATGGCATTCTGCACTGATGCTGAACTGACCAGTTCAAATTCCCCATTGACATACATTTGGTGGCTTGTTCGTTTAGTTTATCAGCTGATTTCCATATACTTGCCTTTCTGAAACATTTTGACCTGTTATATGAAGATTTTGTCAAATTCTATGATAGTAGATTAACAGCCATGTTGCACTATTAGCTAATCTTATTATTTGTTAAGATGACGAAACAGAACTTTGCGGTATTTATTGTTATGTATCAACAGTACAACATGGCTGAAAAGGTGTAACCCAGTTCCCATTAGGGATGTTCCTGGTAACTGTTTTCCTCAGAACACAGTTGAAATGTATTAATCAATTATGTTAAATATTTGTCCAAAATCTATTGTGTGTACTGTGTATTATATTGTGATTGCATTGTGCATCATGAACACTGCACATCAGTTAATTAGTGTTGACATAATTAACATAACAACTCACTAATGAGTTATCACTAAATGCAAGCAGGTTCCCAGCATCTGTGGGTAAACAATGTCATACTAGTTTGCAGAGTGTGATTAATGTCAGCAGCGCTAGCACCAGCATCCTGCTTTCTGCTCGCTAGTGGCAAGTGGCTACCTAACATCTTAGAAGCAACAGTTAACAAGAGTTATACATTGCTAAAATGAGCAATCGATTAGCGAATTCTTTTTTTTCAAGTGAAAATAGTGGGAAAAAAACATGCTTTTCTCTGTTTTATATTGTTGTAAATCAAATTTCTCTGGGTTTTGGACAGGTAGCCGGATATTACAAGATATCTGAAGCTGTCACTTGTGACAGGCATTTTTTTTCACAGTTGACATCTCATAGACTTAATTAATTAATCAGTGGGGAAAACAATCATTAGTTTAATCTATAATCAGAACAATCACTAGTTGCATCCTCTTATTTTTTAGCTAATGAATAGAAGACAATACAACCCACAGGTGTGTTAAGACATATTTCATAATATCCCTTATCTAATAAAACATTATGCAGAGGACTTTCATACACCATCATCTAGTGTAGCATGAGCCTGGATTTGTCGTCCCAAACAGAACACAGATAGCCGGTCTATCAGATATTCCATTGAAAGCAGAAACTGGGGAAGTGGTTTTGTGCTCTTTAACATGGTGAATCATAGCCAGAGCAGCCATATGTACCACCAGCTACAAAGTAGGATCATGAATCAGCTCTGTTTGCTGACTGTGACAGTCTGACTCTCTTCTGGGCAACTGGAATGTGCTGTGAGGCCTTGACCGCTATAGAGCCGCTGTGGCCAGCCTCTCAATCTTTTTCCTCTTCCTCCCTCACTCTCTCTGTCTCACTTACTTGCCTCCAGATAGACACAGTGGACAGGCTGTCATCATTAGACAAGAACACACTGTCACTGTAGGCTTCACATTTGGCAGCTGTCTCTCTTCTAACAAGGCCAGTCTATAACAGTGTGTGAGAGCAGTCTGGTCAGGGGAAAGTACCTAACTTCTTTTGGTTTGCTCTGCATCATACTTCATACACTTTTAGGCCATATTTATGTGTGTGGGTTTTTGCATGCTTGCTCATGTGGTTCATTGAAGTCCACATGGTGTTGATAATGAATTGGATCTTCATCTCTTTACTTTTGTTATGGGTATGATCTCAGAAGCATTCTTGGGATGCAATTAGATCAGTTTCTGTGTCCCAGTCTCTCTCTCTCTCTGTCTGTGGAACAGACTGGTCCATCCGCATGGACTCACAATCAGAAAGAGTGCACTTTGCTTATTGTGATCAGAATAGTTGCCTGTGGCTTTCTTCATTGTGCCTCCTTTCCCTCCAATTCACCATGTCTCTCATCTTTTTTCTGTATCCTCTTGATCTGCTTTTATGCAGTTCTGCCCTCACATTTCTTTTTCTGTTTTGTCCCCACCCACCATTTGATTTGCATAGGGCAAAGCTAGTTATCCCACACCTAAAGGTTAAAAGTGGAACCTCTAGTGGAGCTCAGCTCACTCACATGCGGTGGTGATTACAGGTTGTTCTAACATAATGACTGTAGCCGATGTGTGACTCAGAGAGACTACGCAGACCACACTGTCAGACATGATATTCTGGCAAAGAATGACAAATATCTACCTGTGGAGATCATTACTGTCTGAAAGACTCCACTCTGTAACAGTGTCAAAATTCGAAGTCTTTAAATTTTGTTTGTTATGGTTAAAGCCACTGCAAGGAATTTCATGTTTTGTTGATTTAGGAAGTCCCTCCGGATAAAACTGGTAGTGTTTCCACCACCACAACCACAAAATATAATGTCAAAAATAAAATTATGTAAATAAAAATCTCCTCCTGCTTCAATTTAACTGGCTAAAATACTACTCACCGTAACTTTGCCTGGGAAAATTTAAAGGTGAAAATTTAAAGGAGAAACCTCTAGCAGACATTAAGAATACTACACAGAAACAGCCAGTCTTCTTGCTGATAGTCTTGATTTATTATGATTTAGAGACATGAGTATTAAATTGAGACCGTTTCATAATCAATTAAAATCTGCTTGTAGTAGGTTTAATTGACACTGGGACACTAGTTCCCTCTGCTATAAATTCAGTGACTCTTCAACCTGCTCCGTATGAAGCAGAGACCTACAGCAAGCTTAGCAGTTAGCTAACTGCTAACTTCACATCAACTGATGCAATATACAAGATACATGTCTTTGGGAGCCAGCTCACTAGCTGCAGGGCCTTGGTTTGACTGGCTTGAGATTGACGCCTTTCCATCTTTTCCATCTTCCATCTTTTTTTCGACAGATTACATTAATAAAAAAAAATCATTCTTGTTGCAAAACCTGTACTGCATTTACAGCAGGGATGCACCGATCGACCAGCCAGAGAACAGAACTGGCTGCTTTTCAGTGTGACTGGCCCTGACTGGTGAGTGGCCGGTCTGTGTTACAGATCTGATTCTGTGCCCATCATATTCACACACATGATCTCATGTGGAAGAAGATGTAAAGAAACCAAAGACTGACACGATGCAGCAGTTTATGTGAAACAAAGAGCAGAGACAGGAGGAGGAGCTTAACTGTTTCACTATGGCATTTGGGGGTTAATACATTTCTACTGAGGTTTTAAGTGACATGTACAAGGCATTTTTAAGGGAAAAAATAATTTTTAAATTAAATGATCAAATTTAGATTAGCTCATCAAAGTGAGAGCTAAAATAGATACAGGATTACATTGTCTGATTAATTACACAGATCTTAAATTCCACTGTAGCTACACCACAAAACACAGAAATGTGCCTTATTCTTTACTGTCACCAATAGCTTATCCTTAATCCAGACATCCAATCATTATTTCACTCCATTAGACTTTGTGTGTAGAGTTTGTGTAATGAGGCCTATCTGTAATACTGGAGCTATAATCATCAGCTGAAACAAGCTGCTCTAACTCTAACTTTGAGGTGTATACACACGCACACACACACACACACACACACACACACACACACACACTGGAGGGGAAAATAATTCATTGCTTTCCAGTGACTTTGTATAGTGTGAAGGTGCCTCTTGTCACTTTCATTCTGCTAAGCAAAAAACAAAAAAATGTGCAAAAGCTGCTGTGTGGTGGGATGCACTACCAACAGGGTAAAGAACCCAGAACTAAGTTTTTATAGGCTGCTGAATCAAAAACCTGAGCCTTTAAGAAGATAAAAGTTGGTACAGACATGAGGCATCAGCAGGAAGAATGAGAAAACTGGGATCCTGACACTCAGTGTGCAGATTTCTACAGCAAGCATTTTTTCAGAGGTCAAAGCTAATTAAATTATGAAAGGCCTGATTTTGATCTTTGATTAGAAAGAATGGTTGTAAATATCAAAGAATTTAACTTCTGGCCATTCAGTGGAATAATTTCTTCACAAAAAGCAAGGTAAGGAGAAGGGACACTGAGATAGGCTGACAATATTAAGTTTATCAGTATACCTTTTCTTCTCTGTTAGAGATAGGGTGCTGAAATAATTCTTTTTTAGCTAAGTGCAGGTATTTTGTTAGAGCTTTCAGTCCTTGGTTGCATAATGCGATGCAGATTGTCGTAAGCAGTGTGATTAGTATCAGCCATTACTTGGGATGGGAATCAACAGAGATCTCTCAATATAATACTATATAAGATCTTCACATCCCCAGAAAAAAAAATCATTATTTTTTTATACATTTATTTTTTAGTCTGTATTTATATAATACATAATACATCATTAATTTATATGTGTATCATGTTTTTGAATGAGGACAGACCTTACAGGCAGGTTTCCAGTGTCTGCTTGCCAGATTTGTAGTTATCATTCAGCTCCATATGGTGTCAAGCCAGATATGTTTTTTTGTGTTTGTTACATCACAGAAATATTTCTGGCTGGTTAACATTTAAAAATTACAATGCCAGTACAAATAGCATTGCACTTAAAGTGATACCAACACCAATGAAGCAATTCATTCAGTACCTTTTTTTGGTTCTTTTTTATGAAGAATGATTGGGTAATGTGCTCCAAGTGAAACCACAGAATAGTCATTTTTTTTAGATTTGGGTACCAAAAGGATTGAATGCAGGAATCATGTGGTTGGAGTAGTTTGGATATTACTTGGTGCTTTAAAGGTATTGTGTACTGATACTCAGTCATTAATGCACCATAAAAGCATGTAAATAAAAAATAATGGCATGTTATCAAATTGATTTTCCCATCTCAAACAGTCGACATTGTGGTCTGTTGATAAGTGTGTGTGCATGTGTGTGTGTGTGTTTTAAGCTAGTTTTAGATTATCTGGGGGTGGATAATTACGGTGATCTCGTGAACCACCGCCTGTTGATGCACACATAGATTGGCATGTTGAAAGCACACACACACACAGTTACACACACTGTCAGCCCTCATTTTCTCTGTGTTGCCAAATGGCCAGGGTAGTGCATTATGAATGACAGCCATATGTCTTGTAACTGTCAGTTTGGACAAGGAGCAGCTTGAGCGAATATCTAAACACTTCACTCAGACTGTACCTTTATATCTTATGTGTGTTATGTTTTGTTCTCATGCAGTGTGGGAACATGCTGTATATAATGGCAGACACAAAGGCAGCACTATAATAATTATATACTCTTCAGTATGGAAGTCAATCATCAGACACAAATAAAAACCATATGACCACGCATCACAAGCTTGATGTTCTCCGCCTGCAGCAAAATCAAAAGAAGTGGATGCACAATCAAATAAAGAGACTACTGTATGCTACTTATGTGTGTGCTGCTGAATATTATTTCTGTTGTGTGTGTAGTAAATGGAACAGGGTGGGAAAATAATATTTTGTCCCAGTGGAGCAGACAAACAGCATGGTTGGTTAATGAATTTGTGATATATGGAAAACGGTTCAGGAATTACAAAAACACAATTTTGCTCAAGACACTCATGTTGATTTTTGTCAGCAGTGCTGTTGCCTCATGTATTTCATATTAGGGCTGCAAATTTTGTGTATTTCCCTTAACTGACATTAACATTAAAAATCAATTATCAGTTAATCATCAATAGCAGCACATTAGTTATGTGAAACATTATTTCATGGAGCAGAAACAATTTAAACAAAGTAATAAAACAATAAGGCTCTTGCTCAGAATTCCTTGTGAGGTCACTTTAGCCTTTCTGATCCTTACTGCAGCCACAGATAACAAAGATAAAGGAATGATAAAATCATGAAAACTAAGACAAGCCATATCTCACATTAGTAGAGAATAAAATCAAATAAGACAAGCTGAAGAGGCTGTTATCTCACTGTGTGATAATCATTATGAAACTGCAGGAGAAGAGGGTCAGTGTTGCTCAGCAGGTGATCACTTCCCAGCTTTCACTGTGTTATTCTTAGGCAGGTGTAAACATGTACTGTTGAGTAAATGTTTAGAGCTGGCAGCTGACTTTACCCAATTTAAAAAAAAAACACACCATTGTCCATTGAAGCATTGACAAGCCGGCACAGAAATGTACACATGAATTACCCTGTGTAATAGTAGTAGTCTATGTAAGTATATTATACTGTACGTTTCAGTTCAATCCTGTCAAAGCCTTTTGTTGTGAAGGCCATGTTCATTTACTTTGATGCTCCAGGAGTTAATTTGACAACCGAGCATGGCGTTAATGCCTCCACTGGGACCAACTAATAGGCTAGACCTGCTCCTAACAGGTGCACCTGCCCATCTCTCTCTCTCTCTTTCTCACACACACACACACATTGTGACGCATACATGCTGGGAAACCTGCTGCTCACACAAGATAGAAGGGCTTCAAACCCATTCCTTATTTGACTATATTTAATGTATTTATACAGCAGGAACTGAAACAATTGCAGGTTTAATTTAGACTCAAGATAGGCAGTTTCTATGCTGCAAGAGCCAGATGAAGTTGTGTGTGTAGTAGTTGCCATAACAGTTAACTTACAATAGATTCAAAATATTGAATCCTCTGTTTCATAGTATTGAAGATGTCTTGTGAATGGCAGTTAACCTTAGTATCAAAATCAAGGCATTTTAAGACTATTTTATGACCTGCAGACACTTTGAACTTGTTGAATAGTAGCTAGATTTTACACTAGTCAGTTTGAAAAAGAAAGTCAGAAGGTGGCCTGAAATTTAATGTGCAATGGTTGGAGGGCTCCAGTGCACTAAAGTGAGCAATGTCAATTGTCTCAGAAGGTGTGTTGTTTGTACGCACAGCTGCTATTGAATGTCACTATATTGTGGTTATTTACTCACTCATGGATGCAAGGCGGGTTCTTGTCCAGTCACGTACTTGCGTGCAAATTAGTTTGCTCAGTGGTGGCGGTGCCTCGTCTAATCATGTGTTTTTAATCAAATCAAGTTCAAATGTTCAGGCAGCCTCTTGGTTTAGCATCAGTATTCCAGTGGTGTTGGACAGGCCATCTGGAGTAATGTGTTTTTTCCTGGTCGGCTAGCAGTTCAACCATATCCATATGGAAAGACAAAAACAACACATTGCATGCTGTTTAACCTGAATTAAAATGTTGAACTGACTGCTGGATATTTGTTGCTGTCAGGTGCCTCTTGAGAAAAACAAATTAAATCAAAATAATCAGGATATATAGGGGGTAAATATGGGATAATAGAGATTTACATAAAGACATCATCCTATGTATGAAGTAGTAACCTCCACTATATTATCAGTCAAGCACTCATTTGCAGGGGTATCAAAAACATTAAGCTTAAATGCCTGATTCTTACTCTTCACTTTGAACAAGGAACTCTGACCTCCTCGAGCTGAAAAGGTACATGAAATATATTTAATTAAGAAACATTTTAAACCTCCTGGTATCTTGTTCTAACATGTCAAGAGAAGTGTAGTATACATTACACTGAGCCATCAAAAAATGAAGCAAATGTGGTTACTTGTGTTGAACTCATTTCTTTTTAACTCTTAGCCAAAAATAGATTTATTTCGACTGAAAAAACTGTGGAGGGCTGAACCAAACTGTATAACTCAATAGGTGATCTCAGGACACCGTTTATCAGCTTGAAAAGTTTTTTGGCAGGCCGTCACAGTCATTACATGCAGGTAATTAATGGCAAACACTGGTGTCAATGTGATTAGATTAGCGAGTAATTATTTTCCACTAAGTCAATCACATTCCTCTGCAGTCATGCTGACCTGATTGATCAGAAGCCCTCCCAGAATGTCTTTTATTTGTAGTCCATTTGTTTTTATTAAGTCACAGACTAGCAGAATCATCTCCCAACATGCCTCACTGTCTGCCATCTCCTGCTTCCTATGAGTAGACAGGATGTAGATGTGAAGGGTCAGCAGGACTGAAAAAGCTGCCATTACCCAACATTAGTGACCTGCATAGATGAGGAGAGTGAGCGAGAGAACAGGAAAGCGTCTGGAATCGATTCAGTGACGTTTTGATAATGTGGTCTGCACCTTAACCGTGCCCCATGATGTGACTTCACTCCTACATTACTGCTACTTTTATCACACAGATTGCACCCTGACTGTTTTATTCTGGAACTGTGATGAAGCCTGTTGCTGTGTCAAGCTGTTCATATCGCAAAGATGTTCATTTCGCTGCTTTACACTGAAACGCTTCCACCACTGAACTAGTTGAAGGCCTCTGATGAGAGCGTTGGTTCCAGACCTCTGATTCATGTTCAGCAAGTTAGAAGGTCTTGTGCGCCAGTTTTAAAAACATTTAACCAATCAGAGCAGTAGGTAGAGATTAAGGATGCTACATTGCTAGCAAGCTATATCAATGAAGAATAGTGACTGAAAAATTAGCACAAGAGTGGACAAGACTAACACTGCTGTACAAGTTGTTTTAAGTCTGATGTACAGAAATAACACCTTTAAAATCAATATAATTAGATAATGTGAAAAATGACAGGTAAGACACTCATTTTGGTTTGGTCAGGGTGCAATAAAACAAAATAATCCTCCTACTAACAAGATATTGGTTAATTAGAAGGATGAATGAAAGAAGTGAAGCACAATGGCAGCTTAGTCTGATTGTCAGGCTGCCAAAACTATTCACTTGAACACTCACTCAGTCCACAGATGGATCTGAAAGATTTTAGCATCATTTGTTGGCAAATAATAGATGTTCTGATACCATTTTTACCTTCCTGCTACCAAATCTGATGTCTGAACTTTGCGTAGCGGTCAGTACCTGTGTGTTATAAAACTATAACACTGTATAGGTGTGATACAATTGCTGACATTGGTGTACGGCCTGTTTCTTTTGTGAAACGAACAAATACATGCAGAGAATGAATGCTATCTAACAGGACTTCACTATCCTGGGGGGGATGGGGTGTGTGTGTGTGTGTGTGTGTGTGTGTGTGTGTGTGTGTGTGTGTGTGTGTGTGTGTGTGTGTGCAAGACCTGCCTTGAAGTAGCAGGGTCCCATTTCAGGGTTAATAAATTATGTGTTATTGGATTAGTGCATAGACTTGCATACTCTGTTATAACGATACTGGTATTGGAACAACCGTACTAAATAAGTATTCAATATTGTAAATAAGGAATAGTAAGAAGAAGCAGCCACAGTAGACAGATTAGACAAAAAGGTACAGGCAACATGGGCTCGCTACCTTTTGAACTTAAAACCTCCAACACGTCATTGAGACAAGATAAAGACTTTATAACACCTGTCACATGGAAAAACATTGTTCCCAACAATGTAGAAATTCAGCAAAGGAAGTGTTCGCTGGATCCATCTGCCTCTCTATGAGGCAAGAGCTTTATCCCCAATGACAGCTGTCTGCTCATCACCTTGTTAAGAACACAGGTGGAGATGGCGAGGGTGGGGTCTGGTGGGTGAGATCATTCTCTCTTTAAAGAGGCAGATATTCTGTTTAGGCTGAGGAAGAATAGATTGTAATGCAGGGGATTTTTGATGTGGCGTGGAACATGGCATTCTAACCAACAATATTCTCGAGAAAAGTTTAAAAGTCATCTCAAATAGTGTTGTATAAGTTGTCCAGCACAGATACATAGACTGTGTACTCCGACCATCCATTGCATTAGCCTTTGTGAGTGCTATTTGACCCCAGTCTGGAAAAAGATGTAAAGAGAACAGAGGGAATCTGTGACAGAATTGGGTTTAAAAGTGACACTGAGACGGGCAGAGTGATGTCAGATTAACCAGAGAGATCGAAGCCAGGCAGAGCTAAAGGAATGAGAGAGGGTGAATGAGAGCGCGAGCCTTATTGAACAGATCCACACACACATGAGCCAGCATCCTGACTCACTGGCCCAGTTTATCTCCTTATGCAACAGGCCAGTGGAGTCCATTCACCCTCTCTATTCTCTCATCACTTGCTTCCAGGAAGGGCAGACATGAGGGGGGGGGGGGGGGGGGGGGGGACTGGGAACTTTTTTTGAGAGAGTGGGAGGTGAAAGAGAGAGCAGTGGGGTGCAGCTGCAGATGAGCTGGGAAAGAAAGAGGGGGTAAAGGATGGATAAGGAAGGACTGGAGTGGAAGGGAGACGGAGGGAGTTTTTAGCCATACTGTAGGGCTTTGCCAGCATCCTTGGCAGTTGCTAAGGGAACTGCTTATTTGTCGTGAAGTCTCTTTCACACTGACTCTTTTCCTTCCATACGCACTCTGCCTCTATAATTTCCCTTTCTCCTTCTCTTTTAAGACTGCTTCTCTCTCTTTAGCGGATACTGAAATGAAATCTAGTGATGCCCTGAGCTAGAGAACAAGTTCAGCCAGAGTCTGTCTGTCAGGGAGAAGAGAGGAAGAGAAGGGAGCTGTTGAATGGTCCTAGGTCCCAGCTGAGTGTAATTCAAGGCCCTGTCATTTACCCGACAGAGGACGAGTGGATTATCTCAGTGTCCTTGACCCACTATACCCCCACTCTGTAGGCTGGCATAGAAAACTAAAGGGTAGATAGATAGTGTGGGCGGGTAGGACCCTGTGTGATGGTGGGCTGGCTGGCACACAGAGACAAGAATGGAGCCATTGGCAGGATGTTATATAATCTCTCAGAATCTGCATTTTAAACAAAGAGTTTGTCCCTGCTGTGTGGTTTTGATTGCTTGAAAGGCCAGGACCAGAATACAGAGAGAACACCTATGTTCAGAATTAGTCAGGAAGCAAAAACATCTATTGTTCCCAACAAATAACAGTAACTGAACCTGTTATCAACAAGTCTTTGGTACCAGGCCCTGCCACTGCAAATTTTGTACCTTTTCTTTTTACCTGCAGTAATTTGCTTGGCACAGATGTGGGCTTGAGGTTTTACTTACTCCTAAAAAGATGTGTTGAAAAGGTTTAAACATTGAAACTGGATGTAATCAGGAAACTCTTGCTCTATAGCAGTGGTTCTAAACTGTGGGTCACAGAACCACTGCAGGTCTGGTGTAGATGACCAGGGGAAGGTAAAATTAAGCTCAAGATAAACAAAAAAGTTTAATGGTGCTATCATACTGATCTTTATGTTACTAAAATTCAAATCGTTTTTTTTTTTATTAGGTGCTTCCCCTTTCGTTGTTAATGATTGAAATTAAAAGATTGTAAGTTGAACGTTTTTCAGCTAGTGAAGTGGGACATGCAAGAAAAAGTTTGAGAGCCACTTCTCTATAGTGATGCTGGGGGATAACAGCACTGCATTAAAAAATGCATGGGGCTGCTTTGGTGGGGGTGTGTTGCTTCAGGTACCGATTAGAAGGGGATATATGATCCAGGAAGTCCAGTTTGAGTAATAGATCCACAAGTTTGACGCCATCAGTCGGTTTATGTTACAATGAGAAAGGAATTGATAACTCAGCAAAGTTACCATGACATCTGTTGTCATAAATGTATAAATTGTAATCTACTGTACCAGGAATGTGCTCTTGTACCTATTCAGTATCCATGAATAATGGACTGCAACTTATGACTATTTTAATCATCAGTTAATCTATTTATTGTTTCTCAATTAATCAATGAGTTGTTTGGTCCATAAAATGTCAGTAAATTCTCCAAAGCCCAAGATGATGTCCTCAAATGTCTTGTTTCATACAAAACCCAAACATATTTTACTGTCAGAGAGGACTAAAGAAAGTGTTTATCAAAATAGTTGGAGATTTGAAAGGTGACAACTAATCAGTTAATTGACCAGTTGTTGCAGCTCTAGTAACCATATCACCATTTAACTACTCATCAAAAGAGGTGACAACCAACTTGTGCTGTAGTCTGTATTCAGCATTTCAGTTTTAATTTAACCAATATTTGACGCTCCTTTTTCAGTCTCTCTGTAAATATTTATAGTATAAATAGCCCTTGTGAGTATTTTTAAGAACTTCTTTTGAATTTCCTTCTTCCCCTGGAAGAAAGCTGTGTTATTCCTCTGCTTTTCAAAGTGTAGCAACACTTTTGGCCAGTATGGCAAATGCCATTCAAACAGTGATGTTGCCATAGTGCTGTTCACACACTCTTTCACAAGCAAACTCTGTCACCACAGAGTTTAGTTGAGTGTAAATGCAGCCACATACTCTACACTGTAAATGGCACAGAGGAAATTGCATAAAAGAAATGGTGTTACGATGCACACAGAACAGAGTGAAACAGTAAGTAGAAGAATATAGAAGTAAATTCAACAAATAAGATTTGGAAACATTAGTGAGAAATGTACCAGAAGTGAGACAGCAGTACTGCTGGTGATTAACCAGGAAGATATGAGCTGCAGAGGCATGGCTGGAGTTTGCAGTAACTTGTATCAGCCACTAGTGTGATTCAGCCTTTGTGAGTGTGCATAGGCTTATGTTTTTGTGTATCGGAGGGGGTGATGTGGTGCAAGACTGAGGGGGTATGCTGTGTACTGACAGCTGGCTTCTATAAATAAATGTCGCAGGCAGGGGGGAGACGCAGGGGTGGAGAGAGAGAGAGAAAGAACGAAGAGGGAGCTGAGAAGAGCGACAAATAAAAGGGAAGGAGGGGGCAGAGGGAACATAGGATGGGAGGGCTGATAGAGAGGGACTGATACAGATGTACTGAGAGAGCTGAAAGAATGTGAGTGTGTCCGGTCATGACTAACTGAGTACGCACCACATGTCAACACAGTCTCAACCAATCAGCCGCCCTGGGTGAGATCATGTGCCCTCTGGATGCTGCCATCTTTTTTTATGTGTCACAGTGACCGAGGACCACAAAGTCTGTTGCCGTTACAGTTTTATCTCGCATCAGTGCTGCCCCATCAGCTTCCTTCCCCATCTTGTTTTGACTCTCTTGTGTGTTACACAGGAATTCAATCAAATCCAGAAAACAACAGAGAAGCGGAGAGAAACAAAGAAAAAGGCAGAGAGAAAGACAAAGGTGTCTCACTTTATTTTACAGCACACTAGTAAGACATAACAAGCCATACTTTGTATTAAATTAAACAAAAACTAGAAATATGTTATTTATTCAACAGTTGTAGACCCTTTATTAGACTATTATTAGACTTTCTTTGAAGGTAATTAGAGACATATTAGAAGTAATTAGAGGCTATTTTGGACCCTGATTACTCTCTAATAAAGCCCAATAAGGGTCTTATAAAGGGTTGAATACTGTTTAATAAAGAACACATTATTTCTTGTTTTTGCCTAATTTGGTACAAAGTACAGCATTTTATGGATTTTTAGTCGCTGTAAATTAAGTGCAACTATAAAGAGGAATAGAATAAAAAATGACAGGAGACAGACAGGAAAACCTTTCAGAAATTATTTGATTAACAGCTCTAAACATGACTATCTTAGACCACATGGTTTACATTAAGCTCCCTCCATTAATTTGTCATGTAATCGGTCACTGAGCCCTGTCGGATCGTGTCCTGTAGTCTAGCTGCTTGGTAACAAGTGACTGAGATGTACTGTATCACTGACACTGGCAACTTTCACTTTCCCGCCTCCTGTTACACCATTTCATTGCCTTTCAAAGTGGCTTGTGTGTGTGTGTGTGTGCATGTGGCATGTTGTTTATGAGGCGGTGAGCTGGGTTTAGTTTCCTGTCTTGGCTCAACTATAGAACACTGAACACCTGCCTATCTTACTGCTTAAGTGGTGCGCCCGTCTTACCTGCTTTACATATCTTTCTGCTCTTCGTTGTGCCTCCATGTGTACATATGCGAGGCAAAAGTTGGAAGTGAGGAGACAGCAAGATTAAGGAGGGGAGGCAGGATGATAACATGGCTCCACCAGTGAGTAGGTGGGGTTGTAACATGCTATCAGGCTGCATCAGGACATCATCAAGAAGCCTTGCCTCCAACTTCCTCCATTTCGGCTTGAAAAGCAAACCATACACAGACTTGTGAAAGAGGTTTTGTGGGCAGACAGTCACATGTTTGTAGTGTACTGTAAATTAGTGACGCTTGTGTGTGTACTCGTGTGTCAGGAAGAGAACAACATACAGAGAAGAAAGCCAGCTGGTAATCTAACATCTGAACAACATCCTGACACTGTCAGTAACACTGGCAACAGGCCCGTAGTGGGTCATCTTACACTTTTAATCGACATCTCAATATAAACCACTATATAAATAGATAAATAATCATCTGATATCTGTTATTAAGTACCTCCAAAGTGTAGAGGATGTTGACATTCTCCAAACTGCAGACTTAACTTTCACTTCTCCCGTGCAAAAAACATTTCAAACCACTTTCATGTTTTTTTTCTGATGGTCACCTTTTTAAATACTGCCATGTTAGAGGGTTTCCACGGGTCCTTAAAATGTCTTTAAAAGCCTTATATTTTTGACAGGATATTATTTTTTATAAAGGTCCATTAACTTAAGTCTTGCTTTTAAAGGTGTTTTTAGGAAAAAAAAATATTTGATCATGCTGTAACAAAACTACAAAACAAAAGCAATGTGGAACCAATAAGCTCTAATGTAAACTGGGCATTTTTTTCAAATTCCAAACACAACAAATTAAACCCTTCTAGTAAAATACTTCATAAATAATGTCTGCAGTGGAAGCTTTCAGACCAGACAGGGACAGGAAAATCCTCAGTTCTGAGATATTTTGGTTCAGTAGTGTATTTGTAGCTAAATCGCTGTTTAATGTTTAATTCGATATATCTAAAATTAACAAAACAGGGCTTAATGGCAATTTCTCTTCAAAACATTTAACATGAACATTTTTGTAGTTGTGAAACAGGTCTTAAATTGCATTCATAATGGTCTTAAACAGTCTTTAAATTTACCTTGTTAAAACCTGCAGAAACCCCGTGTTGTCTTGTTTAGTCTACATTGTGTTCTGAATGTTCTGTGATACAAGCATGGTATATAAAGATACGAGCCTCATGATATCTTCATTTGAACTTCCATTAAGGCCCATTTGTTTGCTGCAGTCAGTGTTTACTAGTTCAGAAAAATGTGCCTGGAGTTGTTGCAACAATTACAGTCCCTCTTAAAAAACATCTGTGGTCCAGCCAGCCAAAAAATCCGCCCCAAGATTCCCCTCCAAATGTCCCTGCTCATTTTTTCTGTCATAAGATGTGGTTTTAAAAAAAAGACTCTTTTTATTTGCCTGTACATGATGGAGCACCATAAATGGTTATTTACAATGAAAAAAAAAACAACTGAATTATTTCATTTCAGCTCAGAAGCCACAATAATGCATTAACAGAATTGTTTGCTTCACCACACATCTTGATTTGAGAGGTTTCTGTGAAAGAACACCATCTGAATCAATCAGTTATTGTGGCCTCAGGCCTCCCAGCAGTTCATCCAGCCGTACCCCTGAAGAAACAAGCTATATACACTGAGTGTGATTTCGTCTCCTCTCTCTGCTCTTTCCCTGCAGCCTCTAGCACAGTGGTGGAGGCTGATGCCCAAAGATGCTGCCAAGATGCCGGAGAGCGCGTGGAAGCTGGTCTTCTACACCATGTCGTGGTCATACAGCACCTACCTGCTCTTCTTTACCTCCTACTCCTTTTTCCATGACCCGCCCTCTGTCTTCTACAGTAAGATACTCAGCAGTGTGAACAGATATTGTAATGTCATTTAAAGTTCATGCACTTAGTCCTCTTTGAGATCTGTTGATTGATTGACTTGACTTTGATCTACATTTAAAGGGATATTTTGGATTTTTTTAAAGTGGGGTTGTATGAGGTACATGTCTATAATCAGGACGCCCTCAGTTTGGGGAAGCTGCAGTAATAGAGGTGTACAAAGCTAAGCAATGTACTGCTGTAGACAGGGTCAGCATAAAAACACTTAACCACTTAAGAAAGGCCCATCATAAAAAAAATCTATATTAGTGAAAGTGTACACAATATTTTGAATATTTTCACTGCTTTACCTTGCCATCAAACAGCCTTTTCCAGTGGGAAACTGCTGCTATATAAGCCAAATATCGCTCTCTCCAAACCAACCAGACTCCATTGGCAAAATCATAGTTTTACCTCGCAGAACTTGGAGTTGCAGGTCTACCTCAGTGACCTCGGTGTTTTAAAAGTTTAGTTTGGATTAATTTAAGTCACACAAGAACACAAACAAACTAACAGATCAAGGCAGTGGTAGACCAGCATCTTCCTGTTTTAAGGTTTATGCTTTATGCTAATAGAGTCTAACTGAGTAAGAGAGAATGATATTTGACTTATCTAACAGTGGTTTCCCATTGAAAAAGGCTGTCTCACAGCAAGGCAAAGCTGTGAAAATATTCTGAATATAGCATACACTTAATCTAAAATAGATTTTTGGCTTAAAAAGGTGGCTAAAAATGTCCCTGACCCTGTCCACACCATTGCAACTTCCTACACTTAGATTCCTACTACTTTCTCCAAACTGGTGGCGTACAGTAGGTGATGCGCTGAATGGCTACATACCTCATACAACCCCAGTTCAAATACTCCTATAACTAAATTATTCCTTAAATGGTTTAAATAATCTCTCTTGAACTGAAATTAAATTTACTCCTTGTAAGAACTCTCAGTGTTTGAGGTTGATCTTTATTAGATAAATGTTGAACTCACAAAAAGTGTTTTTAATAGTACTGTAACAGAGTCAGTTTCTTACCTAATCGCTCAGGGTAGATAAGAAGCTGAAGTCATTTTAATCTAATGAAGCAGCAGGCAGTGTGGCCTAATCCTATAGAGACACTGTGGGGGTAAAACACCACTTTGAGTATTCAAATAGAGAGGTATTTCAGGCTGTGCATACAGGATGTGCAGCTTGGTGCTTCTTGCATATTTTTAGCTTTTAAGTGATCGCTCTTTCCTGTAAATGAATCATCGATGGCGCTGTGTTGATACAAAACCCCAAAACTTTATTCATTAGGTTAATTATTACTATTGGCCTGACAGAAGAGTAGAAAGTTCAAGCTATTTCCTTTTTGTAGTTGTCAAAAGGATGGAAATTATATAACAACAATCCAAAGGACAGAATGACTTAACTTTTAAAATAAATTATATGCATATTATAGCTAATGGACAATAGAGTCATGACATGACTACCTCTGTATCTCTAATGGAGGATAGATGTGTAATGGGGATTCAATTTATAATCCAGAGAGGTCTTTTATAGTCTCTCATCCTCTTCCTTCAGACATGGAGGTGTCAGGGCTCCGATTCAACTCCAACGCTCTGAGTGGAGGTAGCAAAGGCTGCTTTGACAGTGCCAGGTTCATCTTTAATAGCTGCATCACTGCTAATAGCTGTCGGCCTGAGATGTGTACAGGCAGCGTAATGTGGCTGGACTGTTAGGTGGTGAGGTAAAGAGAAAGAGTGGGAGATGTAAAGCTAAACATGAGGAGATGAGGATTTGGAAAATAAGGAGAAATTAAAGTAACACAGCAGCAGAGGCGAGGAGGGGCAGATTGTCTGTGTTTTGAAGAAAAATGAGGAGAAAAAAGCTTCAGTCTCCAGGAGGGATTAAAAAAAGTCTCCAGTTCCCATGCCTCCCCTTGGCAGCTCCTCTGTTGTGATCCATCTAGCAGCCTTCTTCTCAATGTTTAATGACGGAAGGACCAATCAATAAACATTACACAAGCCCCGAACGTAACCCCATCCCACTGGAGACAAACCTTACTCAAGCATTGGAGGAGAAAGTTTCCGTCCAACATCTGATAGGTTTCTGAGACATGAGCTAGCCTAGAGGCCTTAACATACACTTGGCCTGTTTCGCCTGCGGTACTTTAGAAACCCTCTTTAATTCTCCTGAGGTTAAACCTGATCCCTCCAGCCTCCTCCCCATACTAACTACCCCAGCTGACCCTACACATCTGGTATCCCCCCCACCGGAAGTCACTGTATATAGCTCAGTATGTGGGGGTTCTGGTTGTACAGAATTTGGAATAATCCTGCTGTATATACAACATATGCATCATCTAAACCAGATGAATCCTCTTTTACATCTCTCAAAGTCTCTCCAAGTTGGACCTTTTTAGTTAGGCACATTAGTTGTATGTCTTTAAATGAAAGGGGAGTGCCTTTAAATTTAAGTTTGGACAAACCTAGTAAAAAGTGTAAATGGTAAAGCAAGAGATGAATGAATTGTAAAATTTAATATTTATAAAAAAAATACCTTTTGCAACCTCATTAAAACACAGAATGATGAAATAAAATAACTGTCACCTTAAACATTGAATCAATTTATGGTTCAAGTTGTGTTTTGAATTTCAGTTTAATGCTTTATTCACCTTAAAGATTGTGTTCCCGTCTCCACAGTCACTTGTAAATTGAAATTCATGTCTTCTTAACACGTGCTGACAGCCAACTGCCTCCTTCACTTGAGCTTGTACTGATAAGCAGTGAGCCTGGAGTAAACAGGCTTTGTGTCTTGCCTGTTTTCAACTCTGTGATTGTTATGACACAATTACCTCCCTCTGTTTTATTGTGTGAACAATAGTGTGAGACACCCATAAATAAACTACAAGGAAAGAGATAAGGAACTCTCACAACTCTCTAAATCTATTTTAATAAATACAAAACTTTTAATTTTTAATCTGCATCAGGCTTCAGGTCTGTATCAAAATGATGACCATAGTCTTTGCAAGAACTGCGTATATGGATTTCTTGTCTACAGTTTGAAACGGTTAGACTTGCTCACTTAGTTAAGGCTATTAAATTTGCCATGTTGCCGTGGTGCCACCTATAGACAGAATGACATCAAATTTATTTATAGTTGTTTGTGTGAAATAGGCCACAGTAAAATGGTACGGCAGGCTCAAAGGTCAGGATCAACATCTTTCATTATGTGGCACAGGGAAGTGAAACGACATGAAAGTTGTTGTCTCTTCATGCTACATGAAGCGCATATATACAAATAATTGATAAAATACTTATACATGTATACACTTGGGAAATAACTGTGTGGTGCATCTTTTGAATATGTGTTTGGTGGAAAGTAAACAAAAGCAACAAGAAAGTGATGATAATATGGTCGGCAGCTTAACATTAAAAACTCGACATCTGGGCAACATTGTTCATCCACTTTAACTACATGTGGACATGTTAACAGAGAGTCCACCTCACCCTCTCATGCCAGAGTTCTACTATCTTTGAAAATTGCCTCTACAAACATTTGGATGAAATTTTGTGGGAAAAAAAAACATTATAATGTGCTTTACTAATAGACACATAGTAGCATTATTGTATCTAGAACTATGCACCAAAAGCCAGCAGCTATTTAGGCCCCTTGGAAATTTTTTTCACCAAAATTTTTATTGTAACCTTAATTAAAGAACATAACTGAAATCATGACATCCTCAGCGTGCTCTCAGCATGGTCAGCGTCCCTGACCTTTCCTCTCATGTCCTGTTTGTTTGTCCAGACTGGAAGAGTGGTATGTCAGTGCCTGCAGACATCGCTATAGCCTACCTGATCCAAGGCAGCTTCTACGGACACTCCATCTATGCTACAGTCTACATGGACGCATGGAGGAAGGACTCAGCTGTCATGGTGGTGCACCACATCATCACGCTCGCGCTCATTTGTTTCTCCTACGCCTTCAGGTATTTTTGTCATGTCTCATGTCTTGTCAAGTCTAACAAGATCGACTTTTGACCCTTCAAAGTGTTGGATTCAGCAAGAATTCTGTCTGATAGTGAAGATGTTATTTCAGATTGTCCTACCAATCAGTGTATGATTATGACACGCATGAGTTATGTATGTGATGAACTACAGTCTGGTCATTATAGTTTAATAACACGCTTTCAAAACCAGGCAGTAGTGAAAGGCACCCAAATAAATCCCAAATAGATGAGAAGTGGTTGGTTTATTGTTAATTTTTCTGGTTGAACCACCAAAACCTTGCTGCAACAGTTCTCACAGTTCAGCAAAAACTTGATTTTTTTTTTGTATGCCTTCAAAACAAATTGCATCATATTTTATTTTTCTATTGCAGACTGTATTGACTGGATCGAGTTTACAATTACAGTTTCACTAAACAAGTATAGAAAGGCTGCTGGTTTGATTCTTTACAGTGCACAAAATCATGGACAGATGCCTGCTTGTATAGGACTTGTACTAAAAAACGAGCTGAAATACATAAGTAAATATAAACATACTGTACTATATGTTCCCTGCCTCCCAGATACCACAACGTAGGGATTCTGGTGTTGTTCCTCCACGACATCAATGACATTCAGCTGGAGTTCACCAAGCTCAACGTCTACTTGAAGTCCAGAGGAGGAGGCTATTACCTGCTCAACGACATACTGTCTAACATGGGCTCTGTTAGCTTCAGCATCACTTGGTGAGACTCAACAAACACACACACACACACACACACACACACACACTTTGGCTGTATTCACAACAATAAGGTGTAGCAACAATTAGCACAGCGTTATTCGGCGGTAGGTGTGTGTTTATTTTTGCTCAGAATGCTCACTCTGTTTAGTTTGCTCAACCACCACTGCACTCTCTCTCTCTCTCTCTCTCTCTCTCTCTCAAACGCATCAACACAAACCAAATTAAGTTTTTTGGTTTTTGCTATTTTGCGGCATAAACTGCAAGCCAGATGCGGTCGTCAAAGCTTGCACACATGCCGTTCTATCATCATTTGGCCCATGAGCTCTGCCTGGATCAAGCCTGGTCTCAGTTAAATTTCAGGCTGACTGTGGATCAGTGTCGTTGCTGGTGATTGGCCACTGTGACGTGGCATGGGGTTGCTTTTCTCCAAATGGTCTGCTTCAACTTTTCGCTGCAGGGCTGCTCTGTTTTTGTTTTGTTTTTGTTTTTTGTTTTTTTTGCATCTCCTGTAATCTAGGGATGGGCAGTACCAGACTTAGATAAGATACTTTTTGTCACAATTTTATAGATTCTGCTCATTTTTAAATGATTATACAATTTTTTAATAATGACTTTGAATAATGAATAATGAGTTTTAGAAGAAAGAAAAGATTGAGAAGATATGAGTTTAATAAATAAACTTGTAAAAAAATAGTCTATTATATGGAATTACTTTATCAATTACAATTAAATCGTCTTGTTTTTGTTTAGCGTTTTTTTTTAGCGAATTTCAGGGTGTGTTTTTTTTTTTTAGTGTTTGAAGAGGTTACTCTTGTTGCTGTTGACACTTGAATATCACAAAGAGTGTATCTTCCAGTATTTTTATCTGCAGGTGAAAAGTTGCATCACACCATGTTGAGTTTCCTCTCTTCATGGTTGTATTGAACTCTCACAAGTTTGATGCGGAAGTGAGTGACTGTCTACAGCTGCATGCTTGGTTCTCATGTCTCCACAGTCATGTGACTGGGGTCAGCTAAATAAAAACCCTCCCAAATGAATGTGAGGCCTAGAGTTTTTTCTGCAATGCCCGATTTGGTCTGAATACAGCCTTAGACAAATTTTCTGTCTCTCCTCTTGTCTCATTTGTTCTCTGTGACATTTGAATGTTTTGTTGTCTTGACAGCTTCATAATTTTTCTGTCTGGCCTCGTGTTCACTCATGAAGATAGTGAGGATAAACAGACATGAATAATGTTTCTATTTCTGCTGTCTATTGTGTTTCTGTCTCTTTCAGGTTCTGGTTCCGTCTCTACTGGTTCCCTCTCAAAGTGCTGTATGCCACATGTGTGTCCAGCCTCCAGTCTGTTCCCAGCATCCCCTTCTACTTCTTCTTCAATGCTCTTCTCTTGGCGTTGCTGCTCATGAACATCTACTGGTTCCTGGTGAGGACACGCTGCTGTGTTAGAAAGCATTTATGGTTAATGTGTTTCTTTTCATGGAACTTGCAACAGCAATGACACAGTCTGGTTTCTGTCCGTTTCCTCTTCTGTTCTCTGTAGTTCATCGTGGTATTCGTGGTAAAGGTGCTGAAGATGAAGGAAGTGAATGACGTCAGGGAGTACGAGGACGAGGATGGCAGCAAGGCGGCAGCGGCCCTGCTCACAGACGCTCAGGCAGAAAACAATGATGATGGTGCTGGACATCACATCTCTGCCCAGGGGTGAGCTGCACCAACAGACACTGTCATCTGTTGAATCTGACAGAGAGAGCTCAGCTCTGGCTGGAAAAATACCACCAGCCAACTGCTGGCAGACTTTCACAGGAAATGCTGAGTTTGTTTTCACCAGCAGCAAGTTTGGCAGGAAACTCGAGCAGCAGTTTAAGGTGCTATTTGTAGAATTTTCACATCAACAAATCGCTAGTTTAAGACAGAAGTAAGGCTGGTGAAGCGTAACAGTTTTTATGCAGGTGGTGAGTTTTAATACTAATAGCTGACACAATGCTACAAAACAGAGAGCTGCAGCCTGTCGCACCAGCTGTTTGTAAGTTCTGGCTTAGCATAGTTATAACATAAATTATTATTAATTTGTGATTGATGCATTACTAAAACCGATTTCACGAGTAGTTACTCAGCCTCTAGTGACTTTACACCCTAACATAGGAGAGAAGTTACACATAGCTGGTGCATCCCAGTACTTGCCTTTACCAAAATAAACGTTTCATAAATAAATACATTTAAGGTTATATAAAATGCCTGAGAAAACACGTTAACACATAGCCGGTTATATTTAAATATTCTGAGTATTCTAAATAAACAGAAGGTCTACAGCCATGCTGGCAGCTCTGTGAGGCTGTACTTTAGCACATTTGTGCTTTGAGCTAAATGCTAACATCAGCATGCTAACATGTTCACAATGGAAATACTAACATGCTGATGTTTAGCAGGTGTGTTGTTTACCATCTTAGTTTTGTGTGTTACATTTGCTAATTAGCACTGATCAAAAAGTACAGCTGAGTCTGATAGGAAAAATATTAGCTGCTAGGTTGGCTAATATCTCTCAGTATATAGTCCAATAACAAAATTTAACTTGCCAGGGGTGTCCTTGTACATCACTTGTTAGGGCGTGCTAAAGCTGAGTCCTTGGTTTGATTCCTGACCCTTTGTTGTGTTGTCCCCCTTCTCTTCCATATTTCCTGTCTATATTCATCTGTCCTATAAAAATAAAGGCAGAAAATAATTGGAAAAAAAAAAATTCAATGTGCCAGCATAGGCTCTGTATATCTAAAAATAATAAACCAATAACACAGGTCTTACAAAGATTAAAACATGCTTCATACATTAAACCCTTGCTTACAAAGAAAGCCAGTCTGTAAAAGCTGCAGTTGTAAAGGAGTACTGAATTGTTTATTTTGGATTTGACTATTGCTGCCACTGGCAGGAGTGTGATATCTCTTAATCATGCTCTCATTTGCTAACAGTGTGACCACAGCTTATAAAACTGTCTTTTTATTTAATAATTATTTAAATGATTTCTTCCATTCTGGTCAGTTTTATTTGGTAAAATGGTGAATTTGACTTGACAGTTTTGTAGTCAGTTTAATTGTAGCTGGTGGAAAAACAATGTCCTCTACTAACCCAGCTCCAAGAGTTTAATTAACATACTTTTAGCAGATATGAACTGTCTTAAACTGTGTTCATAATGGTCTTAAGGGGTCTTAAAATAAGGTCTTACAAAGTCTTAAAATTTAACTTACTGAAACTCAGAAAACCCTGTAATGTTTATGTATTTATAAGAAGAGAAAAATACAGTAACAATGAGATTTACAAATAGTTTGTGTTACTGCCAAAGAAGCCATTGTCTTACATAATAGTGGTTTAGTGGTTTCCTCTAATGTGTAAGTGAGAACTTGACATGTTGCAATAGTGAGCTTTAAACAAGAAAATGCTAACTTGACTAAAACCAATGTGTTTGCGTCTTTATCTGAGGTCGTGGATTCATGTGTGTTGCCTTTTTACCTCCTGACTGACGGTCATGTGCACCTCTATCATCTGCTGCTGATTATCATGGCAGCCTTTGACCACTGACACGCCAGAAGACCCTGAAACTGACAAAGTCCCTGTCACTGTCCTGTTAGTTTAGAATATTTAGAGAAACAAATACGCTTTCTAAGATGTGATGACTCGAGCAGGTGAAGAATTTATTCCCCTGACACCAAGTAGATGCAGAAAGAACAGATCTCCCACGGCGCTTGTGTAACCAGCGTCCCTCACAGGTAGATAGGATCAAAGAGCCTGGGACCATATGGAGATGTGATTATGTGGCACTCCTTATCTGGCTGGCCTTGAACCCTGCTGAAATCCTCTCTGCCCGTTAATGCCTCACATTTGCTGATCACCTCCCCCGGCGAGCTTATTCTCTCCTTCTCACTCCTGTCCTGTCTGAGACTCCTGTTGCTCTCAGTTCCTGTCCTGACTCTCTGCCCTGTCGTCTCTTCTGTTTTCGCAGGAAGCATGTGCAGAACGGCATCACCAAGGACAAGCATCTATAACAGGCTCTCCATTGCCACCACCTGGCACGAGGCTACAAGTACAAGCAAGACAAGACGCCCCTCCTCGGACGGCTCACGCTCAAAAAACGTGGCTGAAGGGAAGAGTGTCACAAAAAGAAAAAAGGAAAGGAAAATAGCGAGTTAGGCTGCGACGTGTTTTTACTCTTTTTATTTGTTTTAGAACATTTCATTTCATCACTGTCATTTTGTTTTCAGTTTTATTTTTATTAGAGCACTGTGAATGTTCTTTCAGGTGACTTTTTGTCTTATTGTTGCTAACTTTTACATCTGATAGACTCAGTAGAAACAAACCAGTTTGAGTGAGAGTTGGACTGTGATTGTCACGTACAGTAGTACAGTACAGGGGGTCACAATCATCTGTCACCCCGAACAGCGCCACAGGCAGTGCCCACACGCGGGAAAGATTTAGGCCTCTAGTGGTTCTGTGGACATGTAGACCTACAGTAACCTTTAGTAAACAACAAGGGTGAGCTGTGTTTGCCGTCAGTGAAATATGTTTCCTAATGAATTCCTTTCCCACTTTTACTCTCTTCATCCTCCGTCCATCCTCTCTGACTCCAGACATGAAGATAAACATAAAAAAAAATAATAATTTGCATTGATGTTCTCAGTATGGCTCCTATGAGAGCCTGCCTGGCACTGTCTGGTGCTGTTTCACCACATGTATTGATTTTCATATCATTGCACAAGTCAGTGGTGGCGACCGCACAGCTCTGGCCCCACTGCATCCATTAGTTTGAATCGAAAAAACCCACATTGGTGTGTGTAGGTATGTGCGTTTGTTAGGCGTTTCAGGATGTGGAGAGTATGGATGTAGCCGATCTTTCCTTCGTTTCACAACATTTCACCTCTCAGCTTGATTTCTTTTATCTTTTTATTATCTCTTGTACTGATGATCAACAGGTATTGGGAATATTCACTTGACATTCTTGTATAGAAAAAGCTTTTTTTTAATTTTATTTTTGTCTTTGTTTGTTGCAAAGCATCTGTTGCTGCACTGACATGAAGGCATACAAGCTGATTGCTGGTTTAATGACAGCAAATAGCTCGAATTGATTGACTGGGTTTCAGTATCATCCTCATGATTTAATTTTAAATTTAAACAATATGAATTTGAATTTTTAACCAGTTCGTGGGTGGTGGCGGCTATCAGGTTCACAGATAATTGAAAGAATAGCCCAGAACTTGTGTAAAGATAAAAATCAGTATGATAAAAAACATTATGTATGCACACATTATGGTATTCAGGAATGCATGACATCGAATGATTTTGGAATTATGCTATGAAATTGTCTTACAAACAAACAATGAAGAAAAAAATCCTCTCACTATATAATCATAATGTCTTTATTAAATGTCCTAAAAGTGACTTCTTTTTTGACGCAGCTGTGACCACTGAACACACACGATGTTGGCTGACAAACACACACAAACCAGTGTGTGATAAGCCATGTTTTTAGACACTCATTAACAGAAGGGAGGGGATGAAAAGAAAGTTTCTATGTCCCAGAAATCCAACATATGGGTACACTGTAAAGACACAAAAGTTGAGAAAATGCAAAATTTCAAGGCAACTTAACTTTTGAAGTTTGAAGTTGATGTTGAAATAATTTACTTTTCTTCTTTGGGTAAAGTTGAATCTCTGAGTTTTAGAAACACCCCTGAAGGGGTTTATTTCACAATAATGACCCACTCGCTGACTGTCTATTATCCTGGTTACTCACCAAAAATATCAATAATCTGACACAAAACATTAATTTTAAAATGCTTTGATGGATTTAAAATTTTATTGCTCGTCCAGAGTCTATGATCAGAAGTGTGTCCACAGCAACGGTCTGTTATTCACAGCATGCTATACAGAAATAACAGACCTTAGGATGCTGTAATTCACCAATTAGAATCAAATATTCAACAAAGCCCTGTAATAATGGTTAATAAAATAATATTTTCACTTGCAACCACTTAATTTCCAAGCAACAAATAAATACTGACAAATCAGGTTCATATCTCACTGTGAACAATTTTTGAAATGGAGATTTTTGATGGGGTTTCTAAAACTCAAATATTGAAGTTTATCAAATCAAAGCTCCAAAATCCATTTTTTTTTTTTTTTTTACAGTGTAGATTTGTGATGTGATGTGTGGTCCGAACACGTTAAATTAAACTAGAGTGAACAGGACCTGTTAAATTCAAGTGGTTTCCAGTGGTTTATTCTGTGTGTGTCAGTGGAAACAGCTGCTGCACTTGTACACAGATAAGGGATGTTTCTATTCTTCCTACCGTCTCGATCAAATTCAAGCTCTTGTTTTGATGAACAGCATGCTTGTGCTGCTGGAGCAGGCCGCAGATGTCGTCTGTCCGTAGAAGCGTCCGTCTGTTTTTAGTTTATATGTTTGTCTTCCATAATCCTTGTGTCGACAGTTTGGGGGAAGTTCAGACTAACTTTTAATTTTACATGAAAATATCACTATTATTGCTGTAGTTCATGTTATTGATTTGTTTTTTTGGAATTGCTGCTGTTTTTTTTTTTCCTCTGAGAGCACTGTTGGTATTCCAGTTGTGTTTTTTTGTTTTGTTTTTTTTCTGCTTTGTATGAGTCAGCGGTGATGTTTCCAGGGACCAGGGAGAGTTGTTTTGTTCATCTACATCTGGATTTAGTCTCAGATCCTCTTCCTTTTAATCTGAATGCTGGCTCACACTCGTTTTACTGTTGTCATTATACATCTGTACTGTAAGTAACAGTTTATCAAACATGTTACTGTGTGTAATATATCAGAGACATTCAGAGTCCCGTGGCTGACTGGTTTTACTAGCATGCTGTCATGGCAGGAGATGCTCGACTGTGAGACTAGTTTATCCATCGTTTGCTGATATTTTTGTTGTATGATGACAGATGACAGGAAGAAGGACATTTGCAGTGAACCCACAAAGACCTGTGATCTGGATTAGGTGTGACTCTTTTCCTCAAGTCTGGTATGGTACTGTGTGCAAAAAGATGCACCTTCAATCTCTCCACCGCTCTCGCACCGTGTCGTACAAACAGTCCTGTGATGTGACGTGTGAACGACTGCTAGGGGAGGGCGACATGACAAAATATACCATCAGATGATATAAATTTGCTGTTTATACCATGGTGGCGTGAATCCTTTTAACATCTCTGATTAGCTGTTCTGTGGCAATATTGGATTTCATATTTTTGCATCTAAACGACTTTGTCTTTTCAAGGTATTTACTTTGATGGATTAGCCAAAAACAGCTGCTACACTAGATTCTAACAAGTTTAACTCAAATGATTTTTCACAAAATGTGTTATACCACTGTTTATTTCAGTATCATGATATGAAAGAGGACTTTCTCCATGTTGCCCGCCCCTAACTGCTACCCAGAAGGGACGAAAGTATCTGAAATTGAAGGAAAAAACATTTTGAGATTGTCACTTTACTTTTCTTTCTTTCTGTATTGATTTGGCTGATTCTTATTGAAACATTTGATACAACATTGGCCTCAAGTTCAGGTCGTATTTGGTTGCATGTGAAGCTCAGTTCAGTCAGACAACTCATCCCGAGCAGAAGTGTGCGAATGTACAGACTTGGTGTATGAGCCCGAGGCTATGACCTCGTCACTCCCCATTTGCATAGACTAAGATCAGTACAGAGTGATGATAATATGACGAGGCAGTGTTTGCAAATTCACCAGTAAATCAGCATCAGAAAGCCCGTCACTTCTTGTTTGTAGACACTTAAGATCATCACAGAGAAGACCAAGGAGTGACGTCATGATGCAGCAGTGTTTGCAAACTAATCAGTCAGGCAGCAGCATTGATGGAGTCACTTTAATACGAAGTCTCCAGTGGATTTGGGTTGAGGATTTAATTGGTGTGTACATAAACAGGGTACATATGAGTGCTTGAAAAAATGTTTAACGTAGTGTTTTCAAGGTCTGAAAGTGCTTGACATTGCAATTGCATTACTCTCATAATGAATCGCTACTTGACTGAATAGTTTGCTCAAAGAAATTAAAGTTGGATATTGGCTCAGCCAGATTTCTGTAGGATGCAAAGTCTACTTACAGACAGATGACACTTTTTGAAACATGAAACTTTGTTGTGTCTCTCCCAATAACATAACATCTGATTTAACTTGATGAAGAAGTGAAATAAATATGTAATTTACCACAACTGCTGGAAAAGCTGAAAATGCATCATGAAAATGCTTGAAAGGTGCTTAAATTATACTTTGGAAAAAGTGTAGGAACCCTTCATCTACGAAAATCAGCAGAGAGAAGTAAATGGAGTGACAATAAAATGAGAAGTGTTTACAAAATGATAAGTAAAATTGCAGCGTCGATGTTGCTGCCTTGTGAATGCAGCAGTGCAGTGAGTAGAGAATGACATTTGGTCTCTGAGCTCTGACCCTGACACTCCGTTTCCATTGTGATCAGCACAAATTTAGGGAGTGACCCAAGGAAAAGAAGCCGTTTGTATAAACCCAGCAGGAAAATGTTGAAGAAGGGCTGCGTCCAAGGATTATTTTTGTTATTATCTGTTGAGCATTTTCTCAATTAATTGATTTGTTGTTTGATCCATTGGAAAATGTTGAGAAGCTCTTCCCAAAGCGTAAAATCCTCAAAAGTTGTTTTGTCTAGAACCTAAAGATATTCAGTTTATTGTTATAAGGGAGTAAATGTGACAGAAAATATTCACATTTGAGGAGTTTAAATCAGAGAATTTGTGTATTTTATTTCTCAAAAACGAATGAATGATGAATCAATAATCAAAATAGTTGGCGATTCATTTTACTAATTGACTAATCGTCGCAGCTCTGCTTCAAAGGCTTCATTAGACTCGTGTTGTGACGAGGACAGTAGAGGATATATTTGGTGTCTCGGCTCTGAACTTGTCACTGCTCGTTTGCATACATTAAGATCGACTCGAAGAAGATCAGAGAGTGACGATAGCATGAGTAGTAAAGCTGCAGCATTCACAGGGCCACTGTACTTCAAAGGCTGCGTTGAATATTGCGTGCGAGTTGTCTGGCTGAACTGTCTCGCAGGCTTCGCTCCGTCACGACACAAAGTATCTTCACTAATGGTTTGATCGTGCCAAAATGTCCACCCAAATTATGAGGCAAGTGTTTGTGGGAGCTGGTGACGAGTGAAGGAGGAGAGCTAAGTAGTAGAGAAGGACGGGCAGAAAACGCCCTGCAGGTATTTCTTATAAATTTGCACTGTAATTTATTAGTATTATTTTTATTGTTCATTAGTAGATCAAAATTAGAAAAAGGGAAGGGAGAATTGGGGAATTTTTATGACTTTCTGGGAAGAATCAGTAACTAAAACTCTTAATTTTAACTAATTGAAAGTGTATTTTAATGATACATGTTTTTTGGACCATTGATACGTGCTGTAAACGACAAATTGCCCCTTTTTCAAAACTGAATTTGACCACTTGATAAAGACACGTACTTGCTCTTTTGTAATGCAATTTTAATACCATTCAGCCAATGTTATCGTTTCATTTTTTTCCCATAAAATAAAACATGTCAGTAAACAAGACGCGTGGCTCCTGATGATTTCTTTTAATTTAATTTCTTTTATTTTTTTTTTAAATCACAACTGATATCATTTTTCATTGATTTCTTTCATCAAGTGTTGTGGATGAGGTGAAACAGAGTTCAGACCAGAGGAGAGTTCATTTCAGTGCACAAATGAAAACTAACGGCTTCAATAAATTAAAAAAATTAATCTTTTGTACCACACAGTATTTCCCTCGTGTTGGTAGATAAAAAATATATCCTGTCATTGTTACCACGGTGACAGGAGGAGGGTGGTGGGAGTCACAGGTCATGCAGTAACACAGAAAAAAAAACAAACATCCACCCACAACAAGGCAAGAACAGGGCAGAGAAAAGATCAAGGAAACACTGCAGTATTAATGTTACACGCACCAATAATCTCATGGAATTAATATTCTAAGTGTGTTTAAGATATTTCACCCCTTTACTCAAACACCCTTTGTGTTATTGCCGATTTTAAGACATCCAGTGGACAAATACTGCAGAGCTGGCTTGACCGAACTCTCAACAAGGCTTTTAAAAATGTCTGATTAAGTCGAATCACATTATTGCTCCAGTCAGCAAAAGGTCAAATTCAGCACAACATGTTTTCTGCTGATAAAAAGGAGTAAAGGGGAAAGTTTTATCTCGTCATGATGTGTTGTACGTTGTACTCTCACACACTTAACACACATGTGATCTGATTAGACAAAAACACGTTTGATGCGTGTGACCTTTTTTAACAGGAGTGAACTTTGTCAGCACGATTTCTTTTACATCAATTCAGGACTTCAAAAAAAGGCTTGAGTGGTAAAAGTAAGACACACCGGGTCACACAGCAACAGAAAACAAACCTCGACTGAGGAAAAATGTGACAAAAGGCAAGAAGGAAAAATTTAAAAGGTGAAATCTGCTTTGAATTTTCTACAACTGTATATATTAAATGTGGAGAAAGGGGCAGATTAGTACATACAATAATTACTTGGCAAGGATTTTTCCCCCCCCCGTTCAACTGAATGTTAAGAAATTCACTACCAAGGCAACGGAATCAGGATTATCTAAACACTACTTCACATTTTACTTCGACAACTCGTCTTATCCGTAAACAATAATTTTTGTTAGGAGTCATTTTCACTGAGACTGTAAAGGATAAATTCAGATATTTACAAGTCTGTCTCATCACGATTAAGGTGGGAAATTAACTTTTTAAAATATGAACATATATACCGACATACAACACACACCAACCACTGACAGATTCACCATCCACTCTTTAGGAAATCATTATTTTGTGTCAGAAAGCCACTTTCACATGTTATCAGCATTTGGCTGGTGCTAATTTCCCACCGAGACACAATAATCATATGTCCATATGCACACTCGAAGTTATTGGTCACTGTGATCATTACTTGTCTCCATTTCTAGCACATCTACACTGAGAAATGTAGAGCTGAAATGACGACTAACAGTCAATTAATAAATCATCAGAAAACCAATCACCAGATATTCTGATAATTGAGGAGTCAGTTATTTTCTGATTCCAACTTCTTTAACCGTATTTGTTGCCTTACTAGGTTTTATTCAGTTGTAAATGGGACTATTTTTGTCTTACACACAGAAAATGCAAGCCAGCGTTTCCCAATCTCAGGGCTGCGACCCAAAATGGGCCGCTGTCTGGTTTGTATTGGGTTGCCAATTGGCAAAGTAAAATGTTTAATGCTAAGTGTGATTTCATTTTCCTAACTTTGAGGTTTTTTGAAATAACTGTGATCTCTGTGATTCCCTCACTCTCGATCGCTTGCATTTCAAAACAAAAATACAAAGTAGAGTTTATAAAGATTTGTTTCACTAAATCTTCTGAAAATGCAGAGGAGAGGTCTTTGCAAAGCAGAGAGTTTCTGACGATGGAAAAAGTGAGCCAGTTGTTGGTCTCTACTCAGTCAGTACGGAGACAAAGGATGACCAATAATTCAATGTTCTTATGGGAATGTGATTATTGTACCAGGCAGACTGAAAAAAAATGTGAACCTATCCTTTAACAACAAGGTTGGTGACAAAAGAAATTCTGGGCTAAACTCTGTGTGGTAAGTTTCTCCCTGTAGCTGCCTGAGACAACACCTGACGTCAGTTTGGCATAAAGATCAGTCGAACAGTTTATTGAGAGGAGGAACGAGGAGCGATCAGCAGAACAGCAACATCACAAACTCGGTTCATCTCATCTGGATCTCAAGAGGTTTCACATCCCTCCTCACAAGAGTCAAATCATAATGAAACATTTCCAATGCAGGGGATTATCAACAATGAATGAGAGGACATCTGTGTTGATGAAGACAGGGAGAGTGAAGAATGATTCCTGATTACTCTGGTCCGAGAGACCAAATGGATTAAAGTTGGCAGCAGGACAGGATCTGACATCATAGTTAACGGGTCAGGATGAAGGAGATGGAAGTGATTCTGCTGGTTTGAAAACCATCATGAGCGCACAGCAGCTCGGCCCAGCTTCTGCGTTCTTACTGGCTAAAGTTTGTTGATTTGAGGAAAACGGTGGGGTCAGGGGAAAAAAAAAAAATTACAGTGTTGTGCACCTTAATGGGTCTTCGTCTTGGGTTGGATGATTCTGCGGACAACACTGTAGAGGACACCGAAGTTCTGTGAAAAGAGACGACAAGAGACGGTGTCCATTTCATGTTTCCAGACAGGATAAAAACATCTGCACACTCACAGACCTTTCTGTAGACACGGAGTACGAACATATACACCAATACAAGAGATGGTTTCTGCTTTCAAACACAGATCTCAGTTAGGAGAACGACACAGAAACAGCCACAACACTCACTGGGTAGTGAGAGGGAGCATCGAGTTCAATCAGTATCAATGAAAGGAAACGTTTTTAGTTCTGTCACAGGCTACATCAGTTATTGGTTTCAAATCGGTGGCTGCTGTGGCTCAGGAGGTAGAGCAGGTTGTCCACTGATCAATGGGTTCGATGATTTGACCTCCACACTCTCCTGTCCACACGGTCCTCTGGGTGGCACCGTGTGGTACCTCACTATCATCAGTGTAAGAGTGCGCATGAACGGGTGAATGAGCAGCTTTGGATAAAAGCTCTATATACATGCAGCTATTTACTGATGTCTTAATTAACAACTACGAAAGACGCTCGCCTCATTCTCTATCTACTGAAAGCACAGAAGAATCGCTGAACAAAAGGTCTCACTTCATTACTGTGGGTCCACACTGATTGTTTTACAGGATATTAATTTAGCTGTTTAAAGCTGGAGTGCAGGATTTTTACATACAAACAATGGTTACATTTTACATCTGGCATCTGTGGCGACATGGGGGCATCCGTTGTGATGGTGGAAGCATGCGTCATAAACACGTGTGTAATTACTCTCACTGCCAGAGGGGGGAGACATAAGTTCAACACTGCAGGATTAATATATCATGTTAACCACCACTTACTAACTTTCTGTGGGCTGTTTGATGCTGAGCAGGTTCTGTACAGTGGATTTTTTTTTTTTACCCAATGAAAACCGCTGCAGCCGAAAATGACCTCATAAGAGCACTGAGAGTAAAACAACTGGACCGGACAGTTGAATAATGAGCTGAAACTTTCTATAAAACTCTGTAAAAATGAGCAGAGCTGCACATCTTAGATGATATTTATTCTAGGTTAATCTCAATGAGCATCCCTTTCACATTATTTCATACATTGTTATTGTAAATGATCGGTTACTACTGCTTTAAACAAGTGAAATATGCAGCACATTTACGTAGCGGTGCATGTCTGACTCACCTGGATAGCCAGATACATCATCCCTAAGTAGGCTGCGATGCAGACGGCCAACAACAAGTCAAAAATAGCCGGCTTCACTCTGAGAGGTAGACAGTGAGATACAGAGTTAAAAAGCTGTAAGTGACTGTCAAGAAAGAAAAACAGTCAGAAATTGTCTTTGACATAATGTGATGCTGTTTTTAATGTTTGGATTTTATCTTTTACTAGTTTGGATCAAAATCTGAAATAAAGATTGATTGAAGATTGGAAATCAGCTGCACTAAATCATCTCAGAGGAGGACGAGGAGCTCATTAAACGTACCTGTAAGCATTCATAGTCTGCTTCAGCTGGTCGTAGAAAACAAACTCTGGATCCCTGAAGACCAGAGAGTTTAAAGATGTTACTTCAACATCAAGACAAAAACACAATGTACTATATATATATGTTACATTAGATAAATAAAACTGTGCATGAATCTTTTCTGTCCGTCTCCAGTCTTTTCTTTACCTTTTGTCAGCTTTGACGTAGTGTCTTTTGACATCCTTGAGGTAATGTCCGAGGTGATACTCCAGAGTGGACACCACGCTGCTGTCTTTGTCCACAAGCTGAGCAGCCCGGGGCTGTGCTGTGAGCCAGTCCACCACCGCTGATAACTGCTCCTCCTGCACCTGCTGACGAGATGAGACAAAAACTACATTACATCAGAGGCGAAACAGGAAAGTTTGTTGAGCTACACTATATTTAACACCAGAGTCTGTGATGGACAGGACGGGATATCGTAAAACAGCGGCCTGGCATCACCTGATGAACCAGTCTGGAATCTTTCAGTTCACGTTTGATTTCCACGAGGCATTATCAACAGACCTACAACTAATCAGAGCAACAAAATGTGTGATGTAGCACTGAGGGACACAGGCAAGTTGGGACGGAGCTTGGTCCATTTTCAAGCATGCAAAAAAAAAAGCTGCTTAGTGATAAACTTCCTAAAAATACAACTTTCTAAAAAGATCTGAGGTGAGAAAGAGGCCATGTAGACACTCCTCTATCAGTCCTTGTATCAAACCATCCCTTATTAAATAAACGGTGATGATTGAATATATCCAGGACAGGTGGAAATCTCTCTGATCTGGAGGGTGGCCAGGCAAATGAAACATGAACTTACAGATTTGTCTGGTTCCCAGGATTGTAAAACTGGACATTTGGAATAATTATTACGTAAAGCAAAGAATTTTGCATAACAAAATTATAAATATTCAGAATATCGACACAAATTCTGTCCTGATAAACCAGCGGGAAAAAAAAAGGGCCAATTGTTTCTGCTTTTTCTTTCAGAGATGTGTTACCACTGTGCCCTCATAAGAGCTTCATTAGGGCTGAGTTTTCAGACTTGGCAGTTATTTGTCTTAAATATTGTACTGCATGAGTCAGTGTCAGTTAAACGTAGCCAAGCCTGAGATGATTTCTTTTTCATCAATAAAACAAACTGAGCGAGCAGTCTGTTTCCCAGCGATACTGAGACGACATCGTGATTTAGAAAATGATGCAAGACTGAGCATTAGGTGAACATTCATGGGATGGATGAGTCGGTAATATAATGCTACACGACCACTTTATTTAATTTCATGCATTTATACATTTCATCTTTCTCCCGTACAGCTTTTGAGCCTGGACAGGCAGAAACTGAGACTTCTGAAAATAACAACCAGACACCACTGTTCACTTCCTGACTGAGTCTTATCAGTCATAACTTGTCCTTCCCTGATTCACAGGAGGGAGGAACACACACCAACACTGGACAGGTTTCCATTTAATGTCTGTTGAGTTGCTTTATCCTTCAAAACATTGAAGAAGACTGTCATGTCAACAATTGGTTAAATAAATTATGTTGTTTTTTGCATCTTGGCTACAAGTGTGCAACTATTATCTGCCACATCATTCCCTGATTCATCAGGCCCATTTGCGTGACCCTTTTCTGGAAGAATAAAGTACATCAACCTCAACCATCAATGATTAATTCAACAACAACCCAGTCTGTTTTCTGCCACATTAACTGGTACACTCATGTGTTTCTTTCATTAATAGTTCCACCTCATCATTGGTCCCAACAAAGACATCTCTGGCCTTACTTCTTGTCATTGCTGCTTTCCATTCACAGCATTTCCTGCAACAAATCGACCAGCTGCAGGGTAGACATCTGCTTCCTGTTTACACCTGTGAGTGCATGCTCAGTGTGTGTGAACAGTTGTGTGATATGCATTCTCAGGCCTCAGTATGGACGGAGACCGTTTCTGAAACAGTGCAAAAACGTTTGTGTGGATGTAGATTACAGCTGGCTGCTATGGCCTAAAATTTATATCACGCAATAATTTGTGAGCACAGACACCAACTGTATATATCACAGATTATTTGATTTTCTTTAAACTTCAATATAAATGTTTCTGAAGGGTTAAAGCACTGGTATGGAAACTGCATGGCAGTTACTGCTGGACTTTTATTACTAGGACATATTTCACGGTACAAAGATTATTTAAGAACATCTGATGTGCAAAACTGTAATACTAAACAGAAACATATTTTCTCACATACATCAAGTATTATCCTTCTTGTAACTACTGTCATCCATCGTAACTTGTGAATTATCATTTTCGGCTTGTCGTATCATTGACACTTTTTTTTTGGTCATGCAAAGCGAGGGTTCTGGCAGATCAGCACCGAACTGTCAAAATTCACACAACTGGGCAAATTCATACCAGTGTACTTTCTATATCATTTTTCTCGTCCACCCCTAATGGAGGTCACTTTCGTTTTAAAAGGAAAATGAAAACGTATTAGTGTGGACGTGTCACATGAGCAGCTGAGTTAAGTGACTTACCATTTGTTCAGTGAAGATCTGCAGGTCTCCAGGAGCCCCCTGGGTAGAACAGGAACAAAATGTCATAGCACAGAAAGCAGACGTCGTTTCTAATGTCGGAACATTTTCTTATCTGTGTGTGTGTGTGTGTGTGTGAGTGTGTGTTTACCTTTTCTGTGAGGTTGTAGATGACTCTGGCCAGCGCCTCTGCTACCACTTTGGTGTTCCTGCTGAGTTTCCTCACATCTACGTGAGGCCTGTAAGACACAAACACGTGTGCAGACAGTTACAAAAGGTGAAAAACAACCAAACATCAGGAGGGAAACCAGAAACCCTGAGCAGAAAGGGGAGAGAGGAGAAACAGATTACAGAGCGTCTGTTTCCACACAGGTGGGCTGAAAATGCAGGAGGAAGGAGCAAATATCAAAACGACTGACAGGTCAAGTGTGAAAGTGTAACGCAGAGAAGATAAATGGTTCACTAACAGACAGACGGGGGAGATGGAGGGCTGCAGGAGCAATATGAGATTAAGGAGCGTGGAAAAGAGAGGACAAATGTGTTACTGCCTCACTCTGCACTGGTTATGTCCTCAGTCTTTCCATGGAGGGGATTTTAACATGATGTGGGTCAGGGAAGGTAATGGGTCTATAACAACACTGATGACAGGGGTGAAAATGACCGCCAGCTAGAATGAAAACTCTTTTTTTTATTTCTTTCTGTGATTCAGAGACTTGCAGTAATGAACCCACCCAGCAGGGGGCTCTCCCGCTCCGTGGCGAGAGGAGGGGGACACTGACCGCACGTCCATGATGCTGGAGCGCTGCGCCAGGCGGTGCGAGGGCAGATGTGACAACGTGAAGGCCGGCAGCCGGCGGATCCCGAAGCGCTCGTGCTCCCAGGCCAGCATGTCGTCCGCCAGGTTGATTTTCTTGTGGACCATCGAGAACTTGACCTCTGGGTACTGACTCGACACCACCTGACGGGATACGACAGGGACGGAGTATAATCCTTAATTATGGTCTATAATCAATCTAACATATGTTATGAAGTTTATAGTGACAGTAGAACAAAACTGTTTCAAAATGCTGGTATCAGGAAAAACTTAAAGAGAACTGTAAAAATAGATGCAGCATCCGGGGCATCTGTTTAAACAGATTTTTTGCTTGTATAAAATAAGGGCATGTTTTGACAAGTTTTTTTTGTGGTGAGAGATTCAGGCTGCGGTTCATTTGCAGTTCAACATGCCCTCGCTGACTTCCCCACATGGGAATCCCCACCATAACAGATAACATGTAGTCAGATTACAAAGTATAAGTAACTTAAATATGGCCAGATTACATGGATAACTACATTACAGTTAAATTGTCATGGATTGCTTGATTATTCTTGATTACCTCTTTAAAATATGGAAATCTTATGATTATATAAATTATTTCTTCATGATAACCAATGCTCTATTAACTCTTGAAAAGCACATCTGACATTCAGGGGTTTCTTAGACAAATCCTCTAATTTGTGTTGGACACAACAAGAGAACTATCCTACGGAAAAAATGCATTTTTTGGGCTCTAAAAATGTTTTTAGATGTTTAAAAAGAATATTTGTGGAATTCAATTTATTGTGGCTGCATTCACTTATTTAGTGTACAGTGCAATATTTTCAGTGTTTAAAGTATTTAAGTATTTGGATTAGATTTCATTGTTTTGTAATCCAATGGTTTATGTCACTAATCACAAAAATTGCCATTTTTAATTTGTATTCAGTAACTCTGACTCAACCCTGTCTGCCATCATCATAACAGTCATCCCATTTATCTGAAAAACTGAGTGCATTTGATGAGCTTGAACACTGGAGGGCTGAGTGAGTCAACCATGGTCACTCAAGAAGTGAACATTACCCACAATGCACTGCAGTCATGCCTTTTGGGCCAGAAAATACATCCATGTTTTGGTGGCCGTAATGTACATAAAACTGCTGTTATTTTATTTATTTATTCATTGATTTACCTGTGTTTTTATTAGTGCACAATAATCAACATGTCAGTTTACACATCAATTTAAACGTACTGGAGTTAAGAGCAAATTTTTATCCATAAGAAAATTATGGACAAAACTGCTTTTCCATTTCAGTTTATCTAATACATCTTATAGGCCTGTGTAGGTACGTGTGTGTGTTCAGTTACATACTTAGTAGATAGTTTCTTAATAACTAATTACAGTCAATATTTACTTAGTTTGTTGCACTGTTCAGCTTGTGTAATTTCTTATTTGTCAATATCATCATCACAAACAAAAGTGTCTAAATCAGAAACTGATGCAACTCACTACCAAGTACAGAAGATGCTTTTGCCTCACTAAAATGAGTCTGAAGGTATGTCTGGTGATTTTGTAAAAAGCGGTTTAGTGCAAAGCTACAACCGGCGGTTGATCCGTGATAGTTTGAGCTAAAAGTGCATGAAGTCAAGTACGTTCCATTAAAATCCCCTCTCTCCCTCTGCTCTCCAAGTGACCTGTTTGAGGCGTATGCCGTTATGAATTAGCAAAGGCTTGGACTATGCGGAAGAGAGGAAGTGAAACTACAAATAAAATGCAGTGTCAGTAACTGAAGTGACTCAGTGGTGCATCACGCCTTAGTGTTCTTACCATCTCCAACTCCTTGAGCAGAGAATACTGAGGAGTTCCCTCTTTAGGAGGTTTGGACACATGGAGGTGCAGAGAGTCTCCGTTCCCCAGAGTGTCCAGACACAACACAAACGCTACGTTGTCCTGCAGCAGACTGGAGTCTACAGAGGAAGGGAGAGGAAGATGTGGAGGACAAGGAGATGTTAATAATTAAGTTACAAAATATAAAACAGATATAAAACCAATTATTTTATAAAGAGAAAGAACTAGGACCAGTTCCATCAAACTGAAACATACAGCACACTGTAACAGTCTTGTCATTTTGTTTGTTGTGTCTATTTTCATATTCTTACTTTTATTTTACAGACTGCATGGTTAATGCAGTTACATACATGGACAGACAATACATACAAAAATTCATATATAAAACATATGTGGTCTAATGTAAGCAAGCAAACAACCAAACTAACAAAAATATGTTAAAATAAAAATAAATTAATAAAATTAAATACTTCAAGTAATTGTACTTTGTTTTGTTGTTTTTATTTTTTGGAAATAAACTGGCCTTGACTTGAACTTAATTTGCATTTAAAAGTTATCACATCCAAATAATTATTATTATTCGAATGCTGAGTATTGTATTAAAATTGCACCAAGGCCCAAGAGTCAAATATCAAACCAAGTTTGGCTGCATAAATACTTATTATTCTTTTCTGTAAGCGTTTACTGAACATTACCTGTATGGTCCAGATTGTCCTCCAGCCAACGTTTGGTGCCCTGGTAGTTAAACTTTCCTCCCCCAGACACAAAGAACAGCAGGTTGTACCTGAACACACAACATGAGTCACAGATGAGTCAAATCACCTGAGGGAACCTGGTGGAGGAGGAAGTGTGATGCTAGGATGTATATACTAAGAGACTGTACATATTAGTGTTTGTGGGCAATAAATCAAAAGGTACATGTTAAAATGATGGACAAATCAAGTGAGTTGTATGACTTTGGGATTTTACAGTAAATTCCATTACTCCTTTTCTAACCACTCTCTGTAAGAAAGGAGTCTTTCCACTCTGCTGCTATTAAGTACATTTAGACATAAGAATGAGCCTGCACCATTTTATTGACCACTTTAAGTGTTTAACACAGTCGGATGTGGTTCTTCCTGCCAGCAGAGTGCACAGATAATGTTCACTTTAGTTCTCAAAAAGCATTTGGAGAATGACACTAACCATAATAGATGTGATACACATATAAAAATACACTTTATCTTCTGTTCAGATGAACCACTCAGGTCAGCAATCGATACAATGTTCAGGAAGATCTGGGGAGCCTTTAAAGACGCTTCAACACAACTCAAATGTGATGGTTGAAACAAAATTGCTGCTCATCCAAATTAATTCTTTAATCCTTGTTCTGGTTTACTACTCAGTACAAAGAAACAAACCACAAACAAGGGCTTGGTGAGAGGTTGCTTGTCTTTTTTCCCCTGAAATTTTGTTTTTAGTCAATATTGTTGAAAATGTTTAATACAGAACAACTGTGCTGTAAAGATCACTCAACATTATTAAAATTCAACAATCAATAGTAATTCTACATTTCATGATATACACGTTACAACACATAAAGGGAGTGTGCAGCTTAGAGATTCAGTGATGTGTCTGTGTTGACATAAATGTGTAAATTAATAAGGGATATTGCTTTTTATGCAGCTACAAAAATACAAAAACTGTCCGGCAGCTATTTGAGGTCAATAAAATCACTGAATGATCCAAAAACGGGCGCTGCCATCATTACTCACCCAGCGTGTGTCCTCTTGTAGGTGTAAAGTTTCGAGAAGAGACGAGCCAGCTCCAGTAACATGGACACTCCGCTACCGTTTGAGTCCGCTCCGTATGACAGCCACTGCACGCAACACCAAACACACAGACAGACGGGTCACTTTCCTGGCCTGCTCTCTGTTTGTTGCCAGTTGTGTTGCATAACTCAGTGATTATCCTGAAATGCCACTATATTAAGTTTTTGGACTCAAACTTATCAACTTGGGGTCAAATAGCATCAACAGAGTATGAGATTTCAGCAGTTTTATAAGTTTTATTGCAAATCACACTGTGTAACATTGGATCTAATAAGCTTGGTTATGACTTCAAGGTTCATGTATGTAGTCTGTACGATGATCACAACTGCTGAATCGTAGGCTACGACACAAGACAATATACAAGAAAACATCATTAGCGTGTCTCACCCATCTGTGCTGCTATAGTGGCAAACAATAAAGCCAAGCAATACTCGAGCCTTTGCAATAGTGATATTTATGTGTATGGACAAAATTTCAAAGAAGAGAAGGAAAATTTGGACCTGTGGCAAGCAACCAGCTTGGGACGCCAACTTTGCGAAGCGAGCTTGAGGTATTGTTAAATATTTCTGTAGTATGGTAACCATGCTACAATAACACACACAAACGTACATTTGTGCGTTGTAGGGTCCAAACTTTTTAATGTCAAGGACCCCGACAATAGATGCACATTTTGCTGAGACCCCCAAGAGAGGATTGATTTGAAGAGGATTTGAGAGGATTTTGTCTGCAGAAATCCTTCTTTGTTCCCTTGTTGCTCCAACTTCCAAAAAATGTTACTCCTTCTTTTGCTGGGGATCCCTGTTCGTCACATTGTGAGATGGTTATTCTCGATGTCTCGACACTGTCAGAATTTTGTCCCAGGCTGTCTTTGGTCTCAAGAATGCACTGTCTTTCATGTTGGTCATCTTTTGCCTTGAACATCCCAAAATCACACAGTGTGTAACCAACGTCAAGTGTCAAATTAAATCAAATCCTACAGATAGCTGCTGACAAAGTGTTTCTTTGGCTGCTCCTGTATGTTTTGAAAGTGTTGGGGCGTATTTGTATGAGAAAAGAAGCAGTGAACATACTGGAGCAACACCAAATGAGTCGTAATGAGCAACCACGACAATAGTGGGCAGGTCCTCTCCTCCGACTCCAGCCAGGCGACCCTGGTGAATAAAAAGAGATGCCATTAGATGAGTTAAATAAAACAGAAGGCAGACAAAGAATATCTAAAGCATTATATTGAGCTAAACCAACGTCACTGTGTGTATGAACCTCGAGGCTGGCAGCGTGACAGTGCAGAGCTGCAGTGGGCTATAGTCAGAGTCGACCTCCTGACAAAAACCTCCCTCTGTCTCCTAATCCTCTGCAGTGTGACTAAACCACTTTTTCCTTCTGGTTTCAACACAAAGCTCAGATTAGAAAGTCCTGAACTAACACTTCACGCCTGCTTTGTTTTACACCCTTTCTGACTCAAACTGTTTGATGTAAAATTATCTTCAAACAATGATCAAAGCTGTCCAAATCCCCTCTTGAACTCTTACGAAAAACAAAGGGACAGACATACTGTAGCAATCAATTCTAGCAAAGTCTGAATAAAAACAGGAATAACACTCATGTGTGCAAACTGAGCACCAATAACTTCCTTGTTAAAAGGTGGAAGGCTGTTATGCTGCACCACTTAGCACCAAGCGATTTTAAGTCCTATCAGGCCACCAGGCTAGATAGTGTGTGTAAATCCATCTAGATTTAAAAATTCCAGCCTTTCAGTCCACATAATCGTTTTTGTTCCAGGATTTATGCCCACCCACGTGCAGAGATAACACGCAAAACCTAATAACACAAGATCGATGGTCACAGCTTCAGGTACCAGGGGACTCTCTTCATCCACCGCACAAGTAGATCCTTGAAAATCTGAAGACAGGCGTCATTTGTGAAACCATTTTCATAAGCAAATCTACGGAAGCAAAAAAGTGTTGCATACATGGACAGGAAGTGTCCATCTCACTGATTCTGTAAAGCCTCTGTTAAATATCCCTGCACAAATTTTTAATTACAAATACACAAACTATTCCAACAGCTACAAAAACTTCTTCACGCTTGCACAAAACAGCCAATACCAGAGTTTGCATTATTTGCCTTGAAAATGGGCAGACACTTGTTCCCTTAGGCATTACCATTACATGTGAGTCAGACAGACTTTTAACACTTTTCTCAAACATCAAACTCGAGAAACAGGTTAAAGCCTTGAATATTTATTATTCTGAGCTCTGAAGGATATAAGAAACGAGATAACTTCAGAACAGCATTAATTCTTCTTAAACAGGGTTCTAGGGTTTATCAATGACTGCCACTTATTAATACTTTGGAAAGTCAGATTTGTAGCCTAAATGGGGCTGCAGCAGTCTTGCAATACTGGACAACTGAAGATTAACCACTAACCAATTGTCTGAGGATTTCTAAATGTTAGGTAGTTGTTCAAACGACAAAGAGTACAGCCTAACAAACCTACACTCCTTTCATTTCATCAAGGACATGCCGGAAACAATGATCTGCCCCAGTTCTCCTTGGTAGTAAGCACACAATCGATTGGTACGGCAATGGAGGTTTCTTTAAAACTCTGTTTCCACCCAGTTTTAGCAACAAAAGCTGAGAGATTGTCCTCAGTCTCTATTGAGCGAAGCGATTAGAGACTGACTTGTGAATCTAGGTTAGGAGAGACTGGTGCAGTCTGCTCAGTTTAAGCTACAGACAAATGACACCTGCACATTTGCCATTTTCTTGGAACAATCACCAAACACACATAACATTATATGATACCTCTTCGATATGTTTTTTAATAAATTAGATAAATATAATTTCAACACTGGAGCCTTAGCAAATTGAGAAAAAAAAGAGTAGCATATTGTATATATTGCAAATGATAGTTATTATGCTTATGTTACATTGTCATCATAAAAGAAACATTAAATCATGTCCACAGCCTGTTGACTGTGGGAGGAAACTGGATCACGCACCCAGAGGAAAACTACGCCAACTAAAACTCACACAGAAAGGCCTGAACAGAGGTAAAATCAGGGCATTCTTGTTGTGAGTCAACAGTCCAAACCACCAAGCCACCGTTCTGCCTGATGTTCCTGTAATATTATCCTGCAACTCTCCGTATGCCGTTTCTGACTTTGTTTTCTGTGTCTGTAACTTTACGACCCAACATATTCTGGACAAATAATGAAAATCTTACCAGTGATCAAATGCTGTTACTTGATTAAAGTTAGTTACTGTATCAGTCTCTCACCTCTAAACTGGTGATGGCCCAGTCACTGATGGCTTTACTCTGAGCTCCACTGGTGACCATCTGGAAACCGTTGGCTGTGGCCGTATGCAGCAGCACTGCAGAAAAACAACAGGAAATATAAAATTAGAACAGACTGACTTGTAAGATTTTCATTCCCAGCTCACATATATAGTAGCCCGTATCAGACTTTAACATTTTATAACCATAAATGTGTTACCGTTTCATTTTTGCATATAATACAGAAAGGCTGACAAACAGCAGGTCCAGTCTAGAGGGGATAACTTTCTACCTTCCGCTGCTGATAAGGAGCCCTGTGAGGAAGAGGAAGTCAAGGTCTGAGTGTAGATGGACAGGAGCTCATCATCCTCCATGGCAAAGTACACCGGGACGATGGTCTCAGTAGCCAACATCTCCGGCTCCAGCTCCATGAACTGCTGCACAGGATGAACAAATATCAGTATGACAGAAAGTAAATCCTCTTTTGGGTTTTGGAGTGTTGGTTAAACAAAAGAACCAATTTGAGGATGTCATTTTGGGATCTGAGAAATTGTGATGAGTAATTTGGTCTTTTGGCCATTTTTTAGACTAAACAATTAACCAATTAATTGCAAAAATGAAAATAATCAATGGCAAGTGGCAAAAAAAGAGAGAAACTACAAATACAGAGCTTATCTACAACAATTCGCCAAAAATGGAAATTAGTTATGTAACCAAATGATTAACTCATCAAATGCCTACTACTTCTGCTCTCCAGAAAGACTAACGATCCCACTCACAAAGCTAATTAGTCATAACTCATGCAGTGTGCTTTAGTGAGATAATATCCAATCTCTGTAAAAGGGTTAGGAAGAAATTTTTCACAACAAATGCAGAACTGTAGATCACATTCATTTCAATGGAGTGCGTTATTATTACCTGTACTATGTCCTGGGGCACAGCAGACATGTTTTTTGGCAGCATGATGACCACAGCTCCAGCTGACTGGCGCAGGGCTTTTTGGTACTGTTCATAGGAGAAGTCTGCCAGCCGCATGATAACACAGCGACGACTTAGTACCTCTGCCTCCACAGTACGAGCCTCCGTGTTCAGGATGGCATTTCTGGTTCCTGTGGGCACGAACATCAATTATGATAAGATAACTCCTGTCTTTATGTCAACAGGGCAGAGCACTAATTTTTCATCCTGCTATTCGAGCTCTAGAGCTGTAAAACTGAGACCAAGTTGAAACAAATGGCACTGTATCGACAAACTGACACTGAGGCTGAAATACTCACTCATAAACCATAACAAAATGGCAGGGTTTGATAGAGCTTTTTGCCAATTATGGTTAGGGCTGCACAATTAATCGAAATATAATCAAAATTGCAATATGGTCAAGAGCAATATCCAAATCCCAGAGGCTGCACATTTTCGACAAAGGAAAGGAAATGTGACAAAACAGCATTATAATGAAGTGCTGTAGAGACACCCTGGCCTACTAACCTTGTTCTCAAAATGTAGGAAAACATGTTTGTCTGACCCAACAAATGTCAAATCATCATTTTAAATTGTTTGAAAACTGCGATGCAAAAACAACCATTCTCACTAATCAGGAATCATGTTGCAATACTGGTCAACATAATGGCAATGTGATTTTTACTATTATTATTATTATTATTGTTATCATTATTATTATTATTATTAATTTATTTTAATTATCGGTTTTTATCATACCTATGAGGATTATGGAGAAGAATATGTACCTTACTATACTTTGGGCTAGATAATTCAGCGCTCATTAAACTTAAGCACAATGTTACACTCAATCTATAATTCATAATTTTATCATAGCAAAACTGTAAAAAGGTGGTGAACAAGTTTTGCAAGCCAGCATTTCACATCATCACCTTACAGTTAGATGTCTCTTAGCAATGTTGCAAGCCTAATGATTAATGTTGATTATACTGAAATGGGTACATTTTATTGTGGGGATACACATTCATAATGATATCCACATAAACAAATATATAGTAAAATTTAACTAAATCTGTATGTGATACATAAAATGACATAACATAAATAATTTTTCATTAAAGAATTCACCACACAGTTGAGCAGTTTTATTGTTAATTGTTTAGTGTCCATAAGTTGTAGAGAGTGTATATTACTAAAATTAACATAAAAAGTCAGGTGAAGTTAGGGGTAATATTTGCCATCTTGCATTTATATTTCACATGCAGACATCACTAAGTTTAACATGAAGTAAATGTTATAGTCGTCGTGTTCAAATTATGTAATGGCATGTTTAATGGTCAAATTTATCTTTTGAGTTGTTTACACAATATATAATATTTCCAAAACTCAGACAAAGTGAATGACATCCTAATTTCCATCTAGGAAGTGAACTAGCTTGATGCTGTCTAGTAGCAAAGCTAAGCTACATTAGCAGCTAACTAGCTAGCTATACTACCATGCCTGCTGTCATTGAAATGTTACTGCAGGTAGACGCGGAAGACAGCAATGTTAACTTGACTTAGCTGTTGGAGACTAATCTAATTTCTGGTTAAGTTCATGCTGACATTTATTCGGTTGTGATACGTTAGAAAACCAGCGGACTTACCGTACGGCTGTCCCTGCAGGTCGTACTGCTGCATGCGGTACACCGTGAACTCATGTGCCGCCTCGGCCGGGAGCGGTGACACCAGGATCAGCACCGCGGGGATAAACACAATGAAAGTAAGGGGAAACGAGGATTTAAACATATTATCAAACACTTCACTGGCCTCCTCAAACATCGTGGCGATTGTATTCAGCGTACAGCTAAGGATAAAACAGTATGTTCAGTTGTCACCGCTCTCAATAACTGACAGCCGGAGACCCAGTTTAGCTAGCCAGCCAACCGCAAACCACAACCAGAGCAACAATCGTATCCAGAAGGGAACCCTTGAGTTGAGAACTCTCGCGAGAGTCGTGCGTGTTGACGCTTCATTGTACACATTTTTCAGACCAAATATATTTTATGATGTATTTTATAACATGGTTAAAATACGGGTAGGTTAAGGGACAGAAAAAACTTGGTCAGGGCGAGGGAAAGATGATGTTTTTGTTTAAAATGATCACTGTCGCGAGATCTTTCGCGGGTCTGGGGGTCCTTCGAGGCACGACCATGTATAGATAATTCTGATCAGGCATATTGCTGGACGACCAGCTACTCGAATAAATGCAACATTACTGCCAATTTATGAAAATATAGTAATATAGCGTAGTGTCTATTGAAAAACACGGGTGTATTTTGAACTATTCAACCGATAATTGCATATTTCAAACTGGGTGGAATTGAAGGCCCTTCGGGAATCTTCTAGGACGGCTATAATTAAAAGACGGTTTATTATTTCCCGACACTAGATGGTGCTGTACACCATAGAAACTAATCATGATAGAGGTCCTGTAATAACATTCGCTGGATTATAATTGACTAACTCAGGTTCAGGCCTCAGTTTAAGTGTGTGTAATTGTATGAGGAGGTTTATTTGCAAAAACGGATAAACACTATTTTTAATATTAATAAACCAGCACCACTTTGATATCGCAACCCAATACAAATAAAAAATATTACATGATAAATGAAAGTGAAATATCTTATACGATTACTGATTAATTATTGATTTAGGAGGATAAATAAAATCAGAGATATTTGTTAATTAACCCAGCTTTCAAATGTTAAAATTTGATTAGTAACCATTAACAACTGATATATAAAATATATATCTCTGTATCACAATGCACAGTGTACATCATTCTTATTTTTCTTATTTCTTATTATATATTTCTCCTTCTATTCTATTACAGCACATATGTATAATAACCACATAATAAAAGTATATCACTGTTTGGAAAACAAAGCACATACCTTTTCTATGTATATTGTCTTTTATTATCTATTATTGGCATTTTGTCTCTGTGTATATTTGGTAGACTGTACATATTTTTATAAACTTCGTTCTATTTTTTATATTTTCTTTTCTAAGTGCACTATGCAATATATTTTTTCTAGTCTTGAAAGGAGCATCTGTAATGTGAACAATTTCTCCCTGGGGGTCAGTAAAGTATTTCTGATTCTGATTCTCATTAATTGTAATTATTTTCTCTCTCTCTCTCTCTCTCTCTCTCTCTCTCTCTCTCCCTCTCTCTTTAAGAAGGTCTTATTATTCTAATATAATATCAATGTAAAACGTGTGTAATGATGAAAGAAAACAGCAGGACATAGAACAGGACAGCAGAACCATTTTCTTTTGTGCAGTTGAAAGAAACTGCTCACAAATGCCATTATGTTGATTTATTAATAACATAAAAATAACATCAATAGGATTTTACATTGGAGCAGAGGCATCTATTTTAAAATATAATTTGATTGTTACCCTGGAGGACTATTTCCACGCCTGAATTCCATTGAAATTAAAAGTGACACATAATAACAGTTGTTAAAACCATCACATTCACCTCAAAAACATGACCCTGCCATCCTCAATACTGCCATCATGAGCACAGAGAGATAACATTCTCCAGTCATTTTTAACCGGATATGACAGTAGAGTCTGTTGAGGTTGCTGCAATTTTGGTTTAAGACACAGAGACAAAATGTCCTATATTTTTCCTTATTTGTCATATTTCTAAGCTACTAAAAAATATAGTTGTTTCGTATTACATTAGGTAATCTTGATCTTGGTCTGTCTCTGTGCTAATTGTTTTGCAATCTCTTGACGTGCCAATTATGTGTAAGCAATTATAAATAAAAAGCTCCTTCTTTCTCTTTCTGTCAAAGTCAAATATTTTTAATAACCCATCTCACACTCAGGGGCACATAGATAAACTCATCTAATCAAATGAAATCATTATTACCATAGTTTATTCAGCCAGTAGTCCTTGTATGTTAAATATGCTGGCATGATGAGGGTTAACATGTACAGCTTATAATTGTGTGTTTATGTCTAACAAGTGATGAGATTTGAAATTTTGTCCTGATTGTTGTGCTGGAGGAAAGTCACGGGATCTCCAAAATCAATTTGTTTCCACCAGACCTTTTGACCAAAGTTTTATATCATTAAAACAAACAATAATAATAAAAATTAAAAGCCTGAGTCCAGCTGGGAAGAGCTGAAAATCATATTCTCTCTCCCTCTCTTCTTCCCTGCCCGTCTCCTGCTCCCGGGGCTGCTCTGCTAAGTGGCAGATTAATGCTGATATGATGTCCTGCCATCCCACTTAATGGACCTTGGCGTCATTATTTCCTGTTGTATGAGTAATCCATGCGCAGGCTGGTGAGAGGGCAGGCAGAAAACAAACCACAAAACCAATATGGACGTTGAAACTCTGTGTATAATGATTTCACATCACTGGGAAATGATCATTTGGAGGCCTGCTGACGAGGAAAACATACTGCTAAAACATGAAAACAAATGCAGAAAACAAAGAACAACAACAAATAGTCTCGAGAGGAAAATAATGTTCTTGTATGGATGTCGTGTGAGTGGTAGGGCAGCACTCGTGTCACATGAATCTGATTCCACCAAATTCATAACATCCTGTTATTATCATCTGACACATAGACCCAACAAAAATGCACGAGGTCACATTTTTTACTTGATGTCTCCTCGTCTAAATAGCAAACATTTTTTCCAAACATGACTCTGCGAAAGCACACACACACTCACACACATACACACATTAATCCTATCCATAATCACAACTCGCCTTACTGAAACCTTACGCTAAAGTGTTTTTATCACATATTTATTGTGATATATGTCCCCTATACACAGGTATCTGTCCCAACAATGACCCAAAACTCATTTTGTAGATATTCTGGGTATTGTTAATGGTATTTCAGAGTTTGTCTTTTCCTGGAAAACAATTTGAAAGTATTGTTCTCTGGGGCCTTACTAAATTTGGGTCCAGTGAAACGTTTTCTCACTTATGGCGCCACTGGAAAGAGAATACATCCGTTCGCCGGAGCAAACTGGAGTCACACAAACCTCAGAGTACAAAAACACAACTTTGTAACTTTATTCAGTGATTTGGGTGAAACTGGATCATATTTTATGGAGAAAATATTATGTGGTTTCTCCTCTGATGTCCCCCGGCTGCTCACCTTCACCTCTCCGTTATTTCATTACAGAGTTTCCCAATGGACAGCACTTGTTGCTAAAGTGGCTAACCATAACTGTTAGCTGTCATCTGCTGTTAGCGGGCAACAGAACTGGGTTCAGCAGCTCAATGAATAAAAACGGTCACTGGGACAAACACAGGCTCTGAGACCGACAGGAAATACAGTACTCAAGTTGTTTGTAGAGTTAACTAATGGAATCATAGCTTTGTTGCTAAAGGATACTAGCTAACTGCTAACTCCCATTTGTTTGGTTAGCCCCATTTGTGTTTGGGGCAAAACCCAGCCAAAAAAACTACCTTGGTACCGTGGTCAACCTTGTCTCCATTAGTCTCAGTGGCTGTTTTGGTCCCGATCTGCCCCCCATGTGAGAATGAGTCCTAAAACATGGACATGAGTTAACATATTAGCACTTACCGTTCCCTCGTCTCAAAGTAAATGGTCTTCACGTTTTGTTCTACAATGTAAACTACGTCAGTAAATATCCCACTTTTTACGTGTTTTAAAGATTCAGCACTCCAAATACTAATCCCTTAATGGGGGTGACACTGAAGTCATGGGACCATGATGTAGTTTGGTTATAGCCCAACATTAGCTCCTTACTTCTGGCAATTGCATTTGCACTTCAAAAATCACACGAGTGGTGTTTTTTTTTTTTTTTTATCTTGCTGGATTAAACATTTAAGTATCAGAAACTTTTGTTTGCCACAGAGCTGATTTTCTGTACAAATACAAAACATAATGGAAATATCCCAATGACATTTTGTGGAGGGAACCAGAGCGATGCTAACTTCTGGGTTGGCCTACAAAAAAATTTCACATCGCAGCACTCTATCGGAGGCTATTGGCCCAGTAAGAGTCGGCTAATTGGACTGCTCTCCTTCCTGAGCTGTTTCCTGTCCTATAGGAAATGTAAGCAATAAGCGTTCCACAAGCAGTTTCATGGGAATTTTAGCATCCAATTTCCAGCTGGGGACACAGCTTCTGTCCCTAATGGCACCAGCCGTCCCCAATTAACTTGTCCTCAGTCTGAAATGTGTCCCCGAAAAAATCTTAAGTCATACCCACACACAGACACACACACACACAATGCATGAGCTGTTCAGTGTCCTCGTTTCTTTCCAGCACTCCTGGGAATGTCCTGAATCAGACCAGCCTTTGCTCCCGACCCCCGGCCACAGAAAAACACTTTCTCTGTGCGACCACACAAAAGGTGCAGTCAGTGTGTGTGTGGGTAAGTACCGTGGATTAACGAGAGATTAGCTACCTAGCAGTAAGTAAGCAATTTCTGTGTAGCATGCCTATGTAAGGAGCCTCCCCCTCGGTTTATTGCCCCTTCCCATTCTCAGATGATGCTGTCATTTTCTCACCCCGCTGGAAGGTTGCTCAAACACTCACCACACTCAAATGTCTAAACCGCTTGACGACAAGGTCAGAATCACAGAATACCAGAGATGTACTGTAAGAGGGAGTGATTTCTGTCATGGGAACTGTGCTGAAGTCTCCACACAGACACCACTATCAGCATACAATGGTGGTCTTTCTAACCAAGACCTATGGAGCAAACTGTCTGAGTCATCCACTCCTTAAAACACCACCCGCTATAATCCCCTTGTTAATGAGCAGAAGCTTGGAAAACAACAACGTCCGGCTTGATGGAGAGATCTGTGAGTGAGATATGACTGAGTGGTCAGAGGACCTGAATCATCTGAATATGAATGTTCTCAAAGACCAACTTCATACTAAAACCATGCCCCATTATATAGTGTTCAAAATCTAGCAATGTCCTCTAGACCAGTGTTTCCCTAACCGATTTTAGCCTTATACAGGCTTGGGGAGTAACAAATTACATGTAACAGGATTACATAATAAGGATGCAAAAAAAAAAAAAAAAAAGGGTAACTGTATTCCATTACAGTCACAAAAAAGTAAGACGTGGGGATTATTAGCAGGATTACAATTTTAAAATACATTTGGAAAAAAGATCATTATACTACCGTGTGCAGTGTGCGCACATTACAACATTTAGACCAGTTACTGTATTGGAATATTTTTAAACTAACCCTCCCAACACTGACTTTATATTTTCTTGACCGTGCTGTTGAAAACACACACATATTAAATACTTTATAAATGAGAAATAAATGCATCACGGGTGAGTTAACAGGCCGTTTGATTGTTTTTGTTTCCTCTCATTAGGAGACAAAATAATTGCATTGAGGAGGAATTATCAGGGTCTCATCCTTTCCTCTTATTAGTACAACAATATACACATTTAACTGCTTTATAAAAGGTGTACTACAGATAGAAATCTTAAATTTGCAGAATTTCTTCTTTGGTCTTTTATTTATTTTGCAGCCTAAATAAAATCTCCTGTGACCCAACTGTGGGTCACAACCAAGTCACCAACTGTCCAAATATGTTCAGCCTTTTTTGATTCAAGATTTTAAAAGTTGTTGCAGAGACCTCCCCTCATCTCCGTCAATACCAACAGTGTATTTTGAAACAATTTGTTTTCTGTTTTGTCCGGGGAATGGCAGGAGATTCCCCTGATGCCTTTGCATGCTCTACAGATTTCCACTTTGCCTGTGTGTCATCAATTAGCCATGTTAATAATATCTGTATTTGAGCTATGTAGAAATAATTCTGCAAAATGGGACGAGCCAATCACAATTTAACTGTTTTCGTTTTGACTCTTGGCTTTTGTTGTCCCAGAGGAAAAACAATGACTAGCTTTACTTTAGTAAAAGTACTCCAAAATACAAAAATACTTTGCTACAGGTAGAACTCCTGTATTCAGTAAAAGTGTGTAAATATCATCAGCTGAATGTACTTACAGTATGGTAATTCTGTAACAAATGGCCTCTGTTTTTGTCACATTTGTATATATTATATAATTATTTTATGCATTTTATCATTTATTATGATTTACTAATTTATGCAATGACTAATGATTGTATTATGTAAGAGGTAATTTTGTTGCTGACTGAAGTGGAGCTAATTACCTTAATTATTGTTTATATAATTGGGTAGGTTTGTGTCATGTTTGTAAGATTTTGTGTATATAGAATTGTAAAATAAAGAAACTACAGCTGCTGTATAAAATGGTCAGGACAGGCAGCAGCAGAAATGCACAGTTGCAAACAGAACATAACACTTACAAATGAAACCAAAGTCCAAATTATATAGTAATGAAATATATAAAAAAAAATTCATCGTCATTCAAAACATTTACAGCCACATGTTGTTACTTCTGAGTCATTAAGAATTAAAATAAAATAAAAACCTCAAAATGCAACATTATTACAAATGATGATTTAATATTTGACACACCGTCAACACCATGAATAAGACAGAACCTTAAATTTCTTATTTTAGTGCATGGTTGCTATTAATTCTATAAAAGGTGCGTTTTTAAATCTGAAAATTAGAAGATTCAGTCTGAGGTTCTGAACTGTTGTTCTTTCAACATGACCTGGTCCTGATGGATCTGGTGTTTGCACTGAGGTGAAGGCTGCCTCTCAATATAAAATACGACCCTCCTTTACCTTTCCTCTGCTGCTGATTTGTGGCCACAGGCCTGGTGGAGGCAATATTGCCCTGGCTTCTTTACGTACCAGGCAATTGATTTACCAGTCATTTTCATTAAGGCCGGTGGAAATAAGACAAAGAAAAAGGGAGATCATAGTGTATGACAGCTGAGCTGCAGCCTCTGAGACCGTGAGCCTATTTGGTTGCGCGGGGCAACAGTCAGATAATGGATGATGAGGCCTCTTGGAGCCAGCCGTTCCATTAGGTTTTGTTAATGCGGTCAGAGGAGGTTGGCGTGGCTCATCCGCCTTCATATCCACTTTCAGAGACGCTCACTCATGCTGGCCAGTGGATTCAGCCTATCTCTGTCTCTCCTTCGCTCCCTCCATTGTCTTGCTTTCTACTCTTAACGTCCTCTTACAGTAAATCTTTGTGTTTCGTATTCATTGTCTTTGCCTTTATTCGTCTCCCTTTTCTCTGTGATTCTTGAGAGCTGAGAGGTTGAGTGGATTCATTCTGTGCTGCTGCTTTAGATTAGTTGGTGGTTTTCTTTCAGTATCATCACAGTCATTGCATAAAAGTTAACGGTACATATTGTTTCTGAATTACTACGTTGGGGGATTTGCGGTGGATTCACAGTTTTGCACATCTTAGAAGGTTATTTTTAAACCCGTGTGCTTCTCTAAGGCTTCACAAGCACATCTCTCCCACGTGTGTGGCAAACTGGGAAGTCCTGGCTTGTGAAAGAGGTGTGTGTCGCGACCATCCGTCAGTACTGTGTGAACTTTACATTTAGTCTGCGGAACAGAGAGAAATTCATGAATGGAGACATGGGTGTGTGTATGTGTGTGTGGCAATCACTTTCTCTGCTGGGAATGTAAGCACCATGACGGGAGAGGATCTTGTCTAATGCCTTCCTGTCTTCCTGTCTTTCTCTATTTCTGTCTGCACAGTAGGGCTGGATTACCAACCTTGCAAAGTGGCCCTATACTTTTAGGGAACGTAAAGTCCCAGATTCATGTCAATTAGTCTTTAGTAATTGGGTTAAATGCTATTTTGTTTGCACCAATAAAGTATAATATGAATTGAAGGGGGGTTCTGCAATGTCAGCTAATTTTGTGGCCCTGTCTTACAGAGGGAACATTGGTCAAAATCTAGTTTTAAGACCTGTATTATTCTTTATATTGGGCTTGCTAGCTGTATTTGTAATTATATTAAGGACAGGATGCTGTCTTTTACAGTTTGTTAAATACCAGGCAGACAATATGTTCTTTTTTTTTAACTTTATAAGCAGGAAATTAAAGCAGAACTGGGGTATTTGGCAATTTGGGGGCAGCAGAGCAAACTTTAAATGCAGCACTAACATATTATGACCATATACATTTGTATATAAAATCCCCCAAGTTTTCCTTTGGGGCATAATTTGCAGGTGGATAAAGGTTAATAAAGGTCAATATATTGCAATATATGTTAAATACAATATCTTAAATGTGATGAAATTGAATTGGCCTGTGGTGATTTCCACTTCTACTATTTACACATACATTTGACACAGGGCAACCTTATCACTCCTTTGGAGTCGTGTTCCTGGCTACTTGATAAATGTTACTCCAATATTTATTCTCTTTTAGTGCTGCTTTTTGTCTCTGTCAGCTCCCAAGGACTCTGGCTCTGTACCTACTAAATGCTCCAATAGGTTCAATATCTGTAGTCGCTAACTGTGTCTGTTTGTTGTTTAGTGCAAATAGCTGCAGTTGATTTTTACAACTTTTCACTGAAAACACCTGCCTCCTGCTGCTGGACACAATGTTGATATGAGCAGAAACACAACGTATAGTCCCATATAGTCATAGTCTCTTTCAATCATCATTTATGACCCTTTTTTGTAATTATTTTGATGTGCTTGGGATGCTTTACCAAACCCAAAACATCAGATTTTGACATCCTGGGTATGACTATCTCTCTGGTGCATTTACAAAGAGCTTGGACAAACCATACTTATTCTACCTTAATTAATTCCTTAATTGTATATATATAAAATATTCAGTGGTACATCTATCAGCCAGTTATCACATAAAACATGAAAAGACACACAAAAAAACCCTGAAAACCAATACTTTGGTACCAAGTCAATTCTGGTTCTATTTTCTACAGTACCATAGGTACCAAGGATGCAAATCTAACCTTACAAGGACAGCATATATATCTACAAGTCTTCTAATATACTGTTAAATGCAAAAGGAAGAAGAAAGCCTGGAAGAACAGCAAGACATTGAAGATGGCACCATGTGCAGTCAAACAGAAAAACAGCAGAGTCGAAAATACTTTGCATTCGAGGTGGTTCATCAGGGATTACTGTATTAATAGTCTTAGTATGCAAATGTGCTGTCAAACTTTTCAATAAAAAGAGGAAATACTTCCAGTAACCATCTATGTTTCACGACATTTGCAATGACTAAATGCTGAAGGCGACAGTGTTTAGGTTAACGTAACATAACCATAGCTTGTAGTAGTGGGCCACCGTCCTGACTCCTCACCATTCGCCCTGTCGTCAAAATATACACAGCATGATGTTAGCGTTTAGTCTGTCATCATTCTAGTAAATCTAAATTACTGCTTGCACTATGAGTTAAATTCAAAGGTCAACAGCAGAACTCACTTTTGCAGTGTTTTTCTTTCCTGTCATGGTTAACATGCTCTTCTGACAGTGATTTGCGTCAGGCTTAGTAAATCTCCTCCTCAGTCCTCTGACCTAAAAGTTCAGAGGAGTTTTTATTTCCGGTGGCAAAGAAAAATACCAATTTTTTTTTTTATTGTTTTTGTTTTTTACCTCGGTATCAACCTGGGTATCAGGCATTGTGGAATATCACTGGTATTATATCAATGACTGGTATTGTGACATCCTTAGTGTTTACCTTTTTATATTAGTGACAATTTATTCTAAAAGTTTTCTACATCCCTTTAAAAGTGATGTTTACACCTCTGACCTCTCCCTCATCGTCTTTGCATCCCCAGCAGAGCGACCCTGATTTCTCCTAGACCGTGCAGGCCTTGCATTCCTCCTCTCCCGTACCTCCCTGTCATGTTTTCATCCGCCCGGCTGGCGCATCACAATGGACGCCTGTGCCTGCCGAGCTCCCTCTGACCTTCTCCCTCACCCAGCCGCTCTCCCTCCGTCTCTCCCCCAGCTGAGCGGGAAACTGCCTCTCTGCCAGCCTAATAAATACAAAAACAAATTGCAGCAGGTTAGAAGTATGCGGCGTGGGCCGGAGCTGTTAATGTAATGAACTTGGCTTCATGGAAATACGAGGCAATTAAACTCCCACGGTGCCTCCCTCTGGCCCAGACAGACAGACTGAAGGGGGGTGTTAGAGACCCTGGAGGGAGAGAGAGCTAAAAGAGTTAAAAGAGAGAGAGAGAAAAATGAGGGTTTGACAGAGAGAATAGAGCCATTTAGCAGGCCCACAGGAGTAGGAAGTGTGCAGACTGTGATTGAGCTTAAACACCAATTAGTCATGGGGCCGCCTCGTCCGGGGGTCAGGTCGGGCCTACAGGAGCGCTGTCCGACCATCGCTCACCCTCCTGCTGTTTGTTTTGGTTGTTTGCTGGCCTGATTGGCCTGATGGCTGACTGATTGCCAGGCAGGTTTAAGTTGCTCAGATGGCGAGAAAGAAACAGGAATCACAGCGGGGATCAGTGTCGCATGTGTTCTCTTATTTAGAGCTCGATGTCTGATCAGATGTTATTATTACAGTGGGATGTTGCTTCTCTGAACAAACTAACTGTCATGTGAATAGTCTTCTTCCATCTGTTGAAAGAAAAATACTTCTCCATGTTCATTCCATTACTATCATAATTGCTGTCCTGATAATAAAACCCACAGCCGAATGTGGCAAAACCATGAAGGACGAGAAATGTTACCATTTTACAGTTAACGCTGCACAATATTTTTCTTCCGGCTGTTACCACTTAAAGTCCATGTAAAGAAAATCCAAATACTTCATATATATCAGACCAGAGCTGCTGAAAATGTGTGAAAAGACTGAGAACTATGTAGTTCTGAATTATCGCAGTGCTAACCTGTTGTTCATGAGTTCAGGATTTTTTGGACAGACCTGAAAAAAAGCTCTGTGGTGTGTTGGAGCCGCAGTTCCCAAACACTATATAAACCCCATGAACTGACACGCAAACAGCATTGTCTCCCCCCTACCCTCATCTTCCCTAACAGTCAGTTATGAACATATTTTCACCAGCTCTCTCAATCAAAATCAGCCCCCCCCCCCCAGTTAACTTCAGCTCATTTTAGCTCCAACAGCCCTACATAGAAGAAAAAAGAAATACCATCACGTCACGTCCTCTGGCTCTGGTGGCTCAAACATATCTGGACATGCTCAATAAAGCTTTGAGTTAAAATATCACCATCTGCTAAAGTCTCCATGCCACCTTCCTGCCACCCCATAAATATTTCTCTCGATCCACTCCTGGATATAACGGGATAATTAATGAGCTTTGGTGTTGCAGTTAGACAGATCTTGTCACCACAGGGCAGAGCCAGGGTAGCTGTTTTCCCCTGTTTCCACCCTTTGTCTCATCCTGTTGCCAGCTCCAGTCTCAGATACCACTTAATCTCCGAGCATTTCAGATGGTTGTATCACATTTTCGATTAACAGAGGACTGAGGCATCCCTCTTCCACAGACCTCAGATCCACTCAGCAGCAGAACTAAAATGAAGAGCCAGAATCAAACATGAGAAGTGGATCTTCTCCAATCAGGGAGGCCTGATCCCCGAGCTTTTGCCACATCTGGTTTGTAATTGTCCGTGCTGCTGTAAGGATGATTCAGAGGGTTGAGAGGACTGTTGGAGGCTTTCTCCCATCCAGCTTGACGAGGTTTATGAGGGAAGTCCAATATGTGCCAGCAGCCCATCACAGCAGCGTGGTATCCGCCTCCTGAGCCACACAGCCTGAGTTATTCTATATTGTTTTCTCTTTTCCCCGTGGATTTATTGTTTGTTATGAATATAAATATCGGCTGGCGTTTGCCAGATGCACGAGAGTGTGGGAGGAGGGAGGATGGGGGGGACGTGATTGAAATTCTGGTGAACCTTCAGGAAGTAATCTGGACCGGGGCACGCAGGAGAGAGGGAATGGTTTCCGTCTGCTTCTGTTTGCACTCGCGCTGAGATTTGTGTGAAATGAGACTTTCTCGCCACATGGCTCACGCTCTTTCTCTCTCTGTAGATATCTCAGTACTGACCCACGTCTTATCGATCTGGCTGCATACACGATATCAGCATGGGGCGTTAACTTGATCTCTCCACACAAACACAAAACATCTGTGCTGCTGACTCTCATAAAGCCAAGTGACCACCTCAGTGAGAGGCTGTATTCACAATAGCAGAGAGGCTCTTCGGTCTGAAGCAGCTCAAAATCTGCCGGCTTTGAAGCTACCAGGAAGCCGTTCCCTCACTCAGCACAGATAACGCTCAGGCCTTAACCCAAACTGAGATCCATCTGCTTGCTGCACACAGGAAATGAAGAAAACGTGATGAAATGAGTGAGGAAAGCAAAGAGTGTCAAGTTCAAACAGTAAAACCAGAGCTGATGTGTTGTGTGAACTGTGGAGAGGATTGATGGCTTATTTTATATTTAATAACCACAATATATCTACATTATAAGGACGTTAACTTAAATGTTTCTGTAAACAGGGTTGTAACAGATTATGTTTAATCAAGGTCCACTTGATTACTGTGTACTGTGTCTTTAAAATATGGGAATTTCATGATAACCGAAAGCTCTATTAACTCACGAAAATGAAGATTTATGGATAGTGGAGTTTTTATTCCTTTTTATTTACTTGGAAATTGGAATCGAATGAAAAAAACACAAGTTGCTTAGAAATAAAAAAGCAGCAGTTAAAACTTCCACAAAAGAAACAGCATCCCACATGTCGGAGAAAACAGCACAACTGTGGTTGGTGTCAATACTGTTTTTGTAATGGTAATTTTAACTCACCAACCGTAAATGCTAAACGGATTTTATTTTACCTTGCGAGGCAGCTGGATTTGCAAGAGTCTATCTTGACAGGCTTCAAGTTATCAGTTTGTGTCCAAAAGTGGTTCAGCCAATCAGCTTCCCAGGAGGGACTACTGGCAGCTACGGGTGTAATTTTAGTGTCTGTAGAGGCGTTTCATCTCAAACAAATAAAGAGGTTAGCATGGATACTGAGATAGCATCAGTGATATCAGGACTGGAGAGAATAACGTCATTAAAATAAGATGAAAAAGATGTTTTCGCTCTTCTCTCGATCAGCTTCGGGAAGAGTTTGGTTTAATTGGTTGGTTCATCCATCTTTTTGCCATGGTTGTCTAATATCTATAATAACATCCTGGAATTTTTTGTTCATTTGTTTGGTTTTTACTTTCACCCGCCCCGCTGAAGAACAGCTGTCAGATCAGTCATCAGAGCCAAACAGCATTTCGTTCCTCCATTGTGAACTTTTATATTTATTGTTATTTAAACTATTTTTTTTTTTAACATTTAATCTATGAAGGAGTGCATGAACAACTTCCAAAACCTGCTGAAATGCCCTTGGTGAGGCCCAAACTCTCATCTCGCTCTCTATTTGTTTGGAATTCACGCTTTACTTCCGTGACATATTGATGTCATTATGTTGCAGAAGTAATTTGGCACAACTACAGTCCGTGTTTAACACAACCATCAAATAAAGAGCACTTGATTGGACCAGTCAGAGCAGTGAGGAAGTGTTTGGAGAGCGGCTGCCATTTGTCTTAGATGTTTTTCCAGTTTTGGTTTCCTAAAAGAAGAAAGAATTAAAACAACAGTGGATTCAGTTTATTTTTTCAGCGCCAACCACAGCAGTGCAACATTAACTTTCTCAACAAGTTTTTATCTTACCCGTGCACGTGTGTGTGTTTGAGTTTTCTGTGGTCTTTAAAATGGCTTCATGTTTTTTAAATTTTTTGAATATATTTTTCTTTATATTTATATATTTCTCCTCATAAGGAGGGCTGTGCAATCCTTTAGATTCAGTTTAAATATATAAAATCTACCAACACCACGAAGAACACTAATGTCCCATTAACATTCTTACTATGCTACATCATTACTACACAACAAGCCACTATGTCATCTCACAGAAATCACAGTGTGTTAATAATCATCTTGCCTGAGGGAGTACGAGCTGTATTTTAAAGTACAATGCAGGGTGATGGTGGTGCTCCTCTCTCCTTATGGCTGAATCCCAGATGAGGATGTGTTGAGGACCTGACAGGAGACGATTCATCATCCCTCACAGATCATCCATCACCAGCGGCAGGCTGAGGAGCAGCGCCGGGTTGGGTGACAGCCCAGGAGCGTATGGGGAGCACTCTGCTCCAACTGCCCCACTGGGTGCGCAACCCAACATGTGCTTCAGAGAGCTTCCTGTAGTGCAGAGCAGTGATAAGTTCAGCCTGTGCAATGTCCAAGTGTTGAAGTGATAGATTAAGAAAAACAGAAAATAGGCAGGGGTTACAAGATGTCTATTAATGTCATCATAGAAGCAGAAAGATCCAGTGTAATCCACGGTGTGAGAAACAAATCATAAAATTACATTTTATAAGACTGAGATTTCTGGAATGTGATTTCAGTCTGTGTTTTGATTATCTAACTTTGCTAACTTTTGATCTAACAAGATGAGAAGAAAAGATGTCCTAAGTCTTTGAAGGCCAAGGAATTTTATTTTACATTGCTTGATCATATTTTATCGTACTTTGTATCTACTTATTAAATATTCAACAGTGTTTTCCAGTTGAGTATTTTTTGTTAGAAGCTATGCTCTGGTTACATAAGAACCCTCAGTGCATATGTGACAATGGGATAACAGTATTAGTTAAATATCCAGCTTTGATAGAGAATTAGAATACTCTGTCTTCATTTTAATCTTTATTTTTCTTGGTAGGCAACATAAGCTTGTTTGAGTTTGCTGCATTTAGTCCTTTCTTGCTGTGTTTTATTTTATTTATTTATTTTGAATTGGGCTTTATAATGTTGATAAGACTTATTTCGACCTGTGAAGAATAAAACTAAGGATATTTATTGTAATATTTGCTGTAGAAATGGAAGCAAGCTTAAGGCTGCATCCGAAATTTAGCATCTACCTTCCCAGTAGTTTTCCGTATGTATTGAAATCTGGACAATCAAATTTAAGTTGAAATATGCATGTTGTAGCATCAAAAATTGACGATGACAACAACTCCTTAGGTTGAGGGGGAGGAGGAGAGGGACTGTAGCTGTAACCTACGTCACTGTAAATGGCTGAGTGAACGTTTGCCATAGAGAAACCCATAACAGAATGCAGATGGAGTCACCTTTTAACAAAGTCCAGCTGATGGGAATATTTAGTTTTGCAGGTATTTGGTCACAAAACAACAAACACAAATGTGAACATCTGGGTAGCAATGGACAGAAAAGTCAGCAGATCATTGTTGCCAACGGGCCCCATAAATGTCTTCGCAAAATTTCGTGGCGATCCATTAATTCAGACTCAGAGTAGTTGATCCTTAGAACCGTGGCACCACCATGGCTAAAAAAGTCTGGTAATTAATATTAACCTGGTTATAAAGCTCACAACCCCCTAAAAATTCAAGTTTTATTACAGTTTTGCAATGTCTGTTATCTGTTTTACAGGACTGTAACTGTGTGTGTGTGTGTGTGTGTGTGTGTGTGTGTGTGTGTGTGTGTGTGTATACATGTCTATATATATCTGTGCATGTGTTTTACAACTTGTTTGTGTAGGTATATATACTGCATGTGTGTGTTCCAGCTGTATTTGCCCTGCCACCTGTCTGGCCATCCGCTGCGTCCGTCCCTTTGATGCTGGGCGGTGGTGTGTCATCCAGATGTGGCGGCACAGGAGCGAAGAGTTCAGTTAGTCCCTGGGGATTTTCCCCCTGAGCCCCTCGTACAGGCAGGGCTGCTGGTAAGAGCCATACAGCCGACACGTGTGTATGAATTTTCCTGCCTCATCCTTCCCTCCGTGGTCGTATGACTCTCTCCTCTCGAACTCGACTTCCCGCTTCAACTTTCTGCTGCTCCTTCATCTTACCTCCTGCATCTGTTTCATCCTTCTTTCTCTCTCTTTGGCCTTTTTCCTCTTGAATTCCCAGCTGTGGATTTTCATCATCCTCAGGTGCTTATAGTTTTCACATTAAAGGAATAGTTTGGATTATATGATGTGGGATGGTATTAGTTTTTTTTAAGTTTATTTGTAAGGAGACAAGTATGTAGCATAAATCAATGCCACACACCATAGCATTTATAGCCTAAGCTAATTTGCAATGCCCGTCCCTCGCTGGGCCTTAAGATAGAAAAGACTCAGCAACAACACACAAGTAACAGTGCAAAGTACAAACAATGAGAAATACAGGACACTACAAGATAAAATACAAAGACAGATACAAATTACAAAACATAATTAGCACCATAGAGTAAGAAACACCAAATTATTCATGACCACATGACTGATTCCTCTTCAAAAACTGTTTCAATTTGAATTTAAAGTGATCTACATCAGGATCCAGTTTGAGTTCCACAGGTAAAGAATTCCACATGTTAATTCCTCAGACCAAAAAGCTGTTTGCCGTTTCCAGTTGGAAAAGACTGTCTGATGTTTGGGTAAACCATTGGAAATATCCTAAATATTGCATACACACAACCAATATTGATTTTTTTTTTTTTTTTTTTTTTTTTTTTTGCAGGATGACTTTTTTTTTAGTGGCTTTAGAGCAGTACATTTCTTAACTTCTATCCTGGTAGTCCTCTCTGCTTCTCCAGACTGGGGACATGTACTGTAGGTAATACAATGACTATAGTTAAATACCTCATACAATCCAAATCTACTGTATTGGATTAAGGGTAGTAAAACTTCTTGGATTCTCCCCTTTGGTTAATTTACTCCACTTTACTATGCTGCTCTGTGTCAATAGCTTTTTTTTCTTGTGCAGCAGAAGTGCACAGGTGTAATTAATACCATTCATAATGCTCAGGGCCTCGGTGCTGTGCATGCTGCTTCTCTGTCACGACTCACTGAAACACTCAAATGTAAATGAACCATTGTTAATGTTATTAGCCACACCTGCGCTTCTCGCACTATGACAAATCAAAATGCCTGCTGTGGAAAAAAAAAGCTGATTGAATGAATCAGAAAATGGTCTCATAAAATACAAAAAAGGTGTGTAATCCCTCGCATTAGACGGGAGTGGAGAAGTGAGCAGACTGAAAATGAACACACATGTGGCGGCGTGCAGTTTGTTATAAGCCGAGCTACAGATGGCCTTATGCTCGAGAAGTATGGGAAAGAAGAACAGAGTGAGAACACTAACAGAGGGCCCTCCAGGCAGCATGCATCACGCACAATCCCTCTCTTTAACAGCTTACAGCAAAAAGTCCTGGGCTTTAGGGAACATATGTGTCTATTTTCACTCAAAAGAGTCATTTAGCGTGCCTGTGTGAGTGCGTATTTGTGTGTGTTGGCTTGTGTTTGTGTTACTTTCTCTCGCTATATCGGGCTAACAATTGAGGGCAGCTGCAGAGAGGGTGTTTGAATGGTCATTGAAGTGAGTGATGCTACAAAAAAAAAAAGGTGCGGTGCTGTAAAAAACTGTGTGACTCTACAGCAGGAGTGACTGCCTGCAGCTATGTGATCTGAGTTCAAGCTCTGTCTCAGCAAGCCTCTGCCATGCTTCAAATGCCCCTGAGCAACAAACTGAATCAAGTGCTCTCACCTCTGCTGGAGAGAGAGAGAAAAAAAAAATAAAAAATCAGAAAAATATCAATAACATTTTACTTGAAGCAGGGTGCATAAGACTATCATTATGCTGTCATAACCATATCAAGGAGCCTGTCATTAACAGGAAGGAGTCCTCATGAATGTTTATAACTGTTGTCATAAGGTGTCATTTAGTCAGTCTTTAATGCAAAGTTTACATTGTTTGATATGTTTTTGTTATGACAACTTGACATTAACCAAGACAAAAATGTCTTTGTCGTAACAACTTAACATCAACCGATCTTTATGAGTCCAAAACATACCATTTCACTTGATTTCAAAGACAATATTCTTGTTACTACACTGTCATACCCATGTCATACACCTGTCATTAATATGAAGCAGTCTGTATGAATATTTATGACTGCTGCCATTACGCCGTGTCTTTTTTAATGCAAAGTTGACATTGTTTAAGATGATTCTGTTATGACAACTTGACAATAATCAAGGCAATAATGTGTTTGTTATGACAACTTGACATTAACCAAGTCAAAAATATCTTCTGTATGACAACTTGACATTAACCAAGATAATATCCACTTTAACTGACATCAAGGAAAATATTCATGTCACTACTCTGTCATAACCATGACATCACATCTGTCATTAACATGAGAGTCTCATGAATGTTTACGACTGTTGTCATTTAATTATTTCACTTAGTTATGTCATCTTATTATGTCATCACATTATCAAACTTCAAAAAAATCTGAACAGCTTTATGTTTTAACATGACATTAAACTGTCATATGTGGCTGGTTTTGACACCGGCCATCATGAGACTATTATAATAGTTTCATGAATATTTTCATTGACCTCAAGTAAGATAGTTCATCATAGACTTGTCATAAGATGTTATTAAGCTTTATTACACTGTCAAATGCTTTTGTAATAGAGCCATGAATAATTTCCTGGATACAAAGATGCCATTAAATGTTATAAGGCCCGTTTAACGGCAGCGTACAGCAGTAAAGTAATTTAGCTCACAGAGTAATGACAATGATGAGATTATATTGTTTCAGGTAATGTCAAATTGTCATAGCAAAAACATTATTGGCTTGATTAATGTCAAGTTGTCATAACAAAAAGAAAAAACTCAAACAATGTCAACTTTACATTACAGATGACATAATTAATTTGATGACACTTAATAGCAACAGTCATAAACATTCATAGAGACTCCTTCATGTTAATGACAGGTGTAATGATATAGTTATGACAGTGTAATGACAGCCTTATGTACACCCCTTCAAATAAAGCATTACTAAAATGAGCCTGTGTGACCTCAGTCACACAGAGGCTGACATGCAGCTGTGCAAAATTACAAGGAATTGGGAGTTGATCTAAGTTTTTTATTGAGAAAGAAAAATAGAAATGATACACATTCGAGAACTCTCTTTCATCAGAGTAATTTTTCATGTGCGGCCATGCTGCTGCCCTGTGTGAAGAGGCGAGCTCTGGTTCAGTCTGGAAACAGGATGTGGGCAGGAGAGCTGGGCATCTGCCACATGCCATGGAGCCTCTGGAGCTCATTTGCATAGGTTATGTATGTGTGTGTTTGTACAAGTGTTTGGTTTGTAGCCGGGTGTCCAATGAAATCCTTGTGTGCATGTGTGTCTGCGTAGTTGTCTTTTGTCAGTTTGTGCGTGCGTATACTTGCAAATGTTGGGTTCATGTCCCCTGTTTAGTGAAATCCATAAATGTGTGTCTGTGTATGTGCTTGCTTGTTCCCTCCCCCATTTCTTGCGTAGGCTTCTTTTCCCGGCACAGCACCATGCATGGCATCCCGCTGGCTCTGTCTTCAGCCCACCCTGGAAAAGTCAAAGACAGGCAGCCAGGCTGTCTGTCTCCCTGCGTCTGTCATCAGCCTCACCTCTCGATCTTTCCGCTCTGGCAGCGCGTGGTTCAATATCAAAACACGAAAAAAGACGGTCGGAACAGGAGTAAGATGCTGTAGCAATATTTATCCTAACAACTGAATAAATCTTGATCAGAATCATGTAACTGTCATTTCTTTCAACAAAAAAAGCACCCATTTATCAGTGACTGGCAAAAAATACTTGATTACAAGAATGTAGACTTGAGGCTGGGACACAAGTCGCAACAGTTTTAACTATAGACTTGACTTGGTCCTCACTGTTGTGATTGAATGGATGTTTTAAGTTTCAAGTTCGAAAAGGTTTCACACTTAGACTTTTATCATTTGTCTTTTGGGCCTATTTGCAAGGAATTGTCTTTATCTCAGCTACTGTATGTAAAAAAACAAACCATTAAAGGTCCAATGTGGGGGAATTTATTGGCAGAATATGGCAGAAATTGAATATAATATTCATATTTATGTTTTCAGTAGTGTTTATACCATGGTCGAGGTGAATGACTGGCCGACAGGTGTGCCTTAAATAGTTTTAAGGCACACATGGTTTGTGTGACCATGCAAAATTCATCTGTTACCTAACTTGTAACCCTACCAACATTAAAGAGCACAGCAGTCAAAGCTCACACCACTTCCGAACTGGAGGCGATGTGAACAAGCAAATGAGCGAACAGTTGATTGCTTTAGTTTTCCTAAATAAGGACGCCCTAATCTGCTTCATGCGTCAGCGAACAGGCTGAGCGATTTATCACTTGCTTCGCTCGCCCTGGCTCTATTTCAGCGAAGTTTCATTCATATTATGAATCTACTCTACGAGCTGGCTCCTTTAGGTGAACAATGGAAGCTGTCTCTTGTCTGAGAATTTATTTTTTAAACTAATTATTATTAGTTTTTTTTTTGTAAATTCATCCAAGACAGAATAAAAGGTTGATCTTTTCTCAACACTCCTCACTCAAACAGTGTTGTGTGAAGTGCATACAAGGCAAGGCAACTTTATTTATATAACTAGTTTCATAAAGAGGGTAAATTCAAATTAATAAGTTCCCTGACAAAGCAGAGGGATTTGGCATCACTTTGTTTAATGTTTACAGTGCAGATCATTGACATTAAATCTGTCAATACAAGTAATTTAATGCTGCTAAACCTTGTCCAGCCATGCAAGTTGAAATGATATTGCTGGGATCTTAAAGTTTGAGTATGATTCAACTCTTACCCTATCATTATCGTAATGATGATTATTAACCAAATAAACCTACTAAACCTGCCGGGAATCTGAAGGGAATAATGAATAAACCAAAAAGTGACTCTAGATACAGCCATTCACGTTTTTTGCAAGTAGGTTCGCCTGTACCCTCTATTTCAGAACTGTGGTACACTGGAGCTGTAAAATGTTTGGGAAACACTGTCCTTCATGCTTGGAAGGGGAGGGCGAAACGGGGTGTTTGCTATCTGCAAGCTCACTGCTTGATGCCACTAAATTCTGCACACTGGTACTTTAATCCATTTTTGAAAGGAAAATGCTCAAATGCAACATAACAGTAACAAACCAAAAGACATAAAAACAACTCTGCTTTATTGTCATTTCAAGAATTTTCCTAAATCGTGTGATCATTACTTCTAAAAAGGCACATTCCTCCTCCAGTATGAATATGATGCCACTTAAGTCACATTGGAATCAAGGAAATTAAATCTCGTGGCACAGTGTCTCAAGTGTCCTTGTATACAGTACTGTTGGTTTACGGTGTGAATGGAAAATGTTAATACAGGAGCATTTTCTTTCTGCAAACAAGGCTACATCACACAAACAATGTGTGACATTGTTTATATACTGTAACATAGCGATGTGTAACAAAACAGGACTCACTGCACGCAGCGAAACCACTCTGCTTGGTGTTTTAGAGAATGTTTGGTTTCAGTCACTGAAAATGAAGGTATGATCCCAGTCGGTCACCCTGCCTCGCTGCTTTATCCTGGCTCAGTGTGCTGGAAAGTCTGAATGTTTCAGACTACTTTAAACAAACAAATAAGCCCAGAGGGAAAATATGAGAAATACAGGCAAACATCAGCACCTTGGCTTGAGAAATGAGTGCCGATCGCTGCCTTGAAAGATGGCTTGTTTTGTGCTGAGACGGCAGCACCTACATGATCTATGATTAATGTTGTCGTGCCACGTCTGTTTTCATCTCGTAGAGCTTTTCTCTCATAAGTGCTGATTAATTTTCTGTAGTTTTCAGAGTGGGCAGTAATTTCTTGCAGTCAGGCTCTATTTGCCAGGGGTTTGAGATATCCATCTGTGAGATTGTTCAGCAATTTAAATATGTCTGGTGTTGTGCACACAGAAGGCCGCTGCCCTGGTTGGAAAAAACACTGAGCCAATAAGAGATCTGTGTGTGAGATTGAAAATGTGGACACGATCAGTGTACCATGAATCTCTATATTTCATTACAAATGCAAAGTTCGTTATTCACCATTGCGTTATTTGTAATTTGGTGGGTTGAATGTCATTGACCACTCATAGAAAACTGTAGTGGTATATTTTTCATCTATAAAGTGATAGTGGGTAAACTTCCAGCCTACCTCGGTACCTTTCTCTGTCTCAGCTCTGATTGTTACCAGATATGCTCCTCCATGTGGTTTCTTTTTAATACACCTCGGGTTTTAAATGACGTGGAGAAAACTGCATTTTCCTACATGCACATTGTGCATAGAATAATCTACAAAACATCTAAAATTACATTTATGTCCAACGATGAATTCAAGGACATCGTGAAGAGTGTGGTGATGGGGACATTGTGGTTGTCTATGTTTGAATAGCTGTTATGGTTTTATTGTGGATTTTTTTTTTTTATATCATCTTGTTTTTGTTGCATTTTAATATGAGGTGATTTTGTATGGCTGCTACCTTGGCTGGGTCTCTCCTGTAAAAGAGATTTATTGTTGAAATGAACGTAAAATAAATGAATAATTGTTCCAGGGAGAATAAAACCACACTCTTTGTCGCACTGTGTTCTGAATAACTTTACCAAGAAGGCTCAGATTACAAAAGTTCTGACAAAATATGATTTATTTGAAAATGAAGAAAGGCCCCTGGGGGCCTTTCCACAAAGAGGCAAAGTCTTTTTGGAGCCCAACTCAGCAAGGACGAAATTGTAAATAAATAAATATCAATAATAAATGACAAACTTTCTTTTCTTTTCAGTACTCATGACAAAATAAAAAAAGTAAATAATAAAATATTGAGTTGGTTCGCTGAGATGTGGTTCATATATGATTTTTGCGTCAGGGACTCGCAGGAAGGTATGATTTGTAAAATCTGCAGAAAAGTTACGGTGATTGTAGAAAATTGCAAGGATGTGCAGAATTCACAGGGATTGGCTGAACTTGCATTCACTGCTGTGACCACAACATTGCAACTTCCTAGAGGGACTGAAAAAAAAAAAGATCAGTGTAACAGCACACATTATTATAAGCGCACTTACAGAAATAATACCTGTTATGTTTCTTCAACTGACATTGAAGCATTTAGCGATATGAAATTAAAAGGTAGCATTATCATTTATTCTGAGGTGTGGTTGTGTCCACCTGATGAATTTAAGTTCAGCAGTTTCCTTTTAGCTCTGTTTTCTCTGTTGGTCTCCATCAAATCCTGAGAAAAATATCCGGTGCTGCTGAATGCTCCAGTATGTTCCCCAGCTAGTTGCTAACTTTCTCTGTTTGCCATTTTGGGGACTGATCATTGTTCTGACGGCCTGTAGTCCAAAAAATGTCCCATTGGACCAAAAGCTCATTTGGTCATCAGCCTGTCATCCTGAAAACCAACAGCCGTTGCTCAAGAATACACACTCTCCCTGTAGTTTTTAGTCCAGTGACTGCTGGTCGGAGAGCGCAGATTTTACTCTTAATCTTTCTGGCGTCACACCAAACGACATTTCAAGCGATTCTCTGTCTTGGAGTAAAATCAGGAGTTACACTTATGTTGTAGTCTTCCGATATAAGACAATCAGAGATCTCCATGCCTCTCAATCTGTGCATTTCTAAATGCGAGGTAGTTACTTGAACGGCAATGAATACCGCTGCTAACGAACCTTGGCCCCTTACGTATTTTTACGGACACACCTTACTGCAAACAACGCTCCACCCCACTCTCCTCAGTAGTAAGTACATGGCTTCTACATATATACTGCAGCCCTAAAGACTTTGAGTTAGTTCAGCAATGCAATTTTTTTTTAATTCTCTCATTGTTTCCACACAGTTTTAACAACAAAAGCTGGGAGATTGTCTCCAGTTTCTATTGATTAAATCATTTAAAGACTGACTTGTGAATACACTTCAGCTGGCATGCACTCCCATCACCCGAGTCGTTAGATGTAGGCTGATCAAAAACTCAGTCGGAGCTGTCTTCATAGCCTACGGTCTTTTTGTCATCTTGGCTGTTAACATCAATTGTTTTCTATTAGTAATTAGTAAAACATTTTTTAAACTACCATCAGGGTTTTGTAATAATGGCCCGTTGGTGGCACAGCACTGCCATTTGGTGCTGTACAGGTGGCTTACAGTGGGTTTTTAGAGCCTTTTTGCTGAGAACAGCTGCCTGCTGCTGCTGGAAATGGGCTTGATAAGAGCGGCGAGAGAGAACCAAAACAGTAAAGTTATGGCGCGTAAAATGAAAACAATGATCTGAATATGCAGAAACAGTGTAGAGCTCAGGGTAACAGGTGATAATTCTCTGTGAAGCCCTTTTACATTACACATAGTCATCTGATCCATTGTTACTTCAATACAAAATATTCATTAATGCAGCTTCAAGCATCAAAACCCAAATTCCATGCACCTCCATTGCATTGCAGATTAAGCAGAAACATCAGACTGATTCCTTAAAACTTGTAAATCAACCCAGCAGTATCTGCATGGCTGGGTACCATATTAGAGGTAAATGAGAAGGTCATTCCATCCATCGGTAGCCTCCTTTACTGTTAAGCTCAGAAAAGTAGAAATTGTTTCCTGGAAAAAGACACTGAAGTCTAATTTTGTGCAGTGCAATGATAGATCGCACTGATAACGTAGCTGTGAGTTATGAGACGGACAGACGGCTCCAAGAACATTGCAGGGGCTGCAGTTCTCGTCCCCCAAACTGCTTTTGTAAGATATTATCTAACTTCAAAGAGAACACAAGAGTTTAATTAATGAATGTTATGTCTGGACATGTAATACTCTTTGAAATACAGTCTAATCTTAGTTGCTGCCCTCTAATCATTTTAGATTTACAGCAGGGAGCAGCAGTTAGAGGCACTGGCAGCCATGTCTTTACCTCAGAGCGACATCATTAGGATGTCCCTGCTACTGTACTGTGAGTGTTTTGTTTTTTGTTGTTGTCCACATACTCTGCAGTGCATTAATGACATTAAATCCTACTTTCACAGAGAATGACTCTTTGTATGTGTGAGGACTCCACAGAGTTTTAAAGACACTTCAGCAGGACAGGAAAGTGGTTTTGGACACGCTATTGTGGGGATAAAATATGTGACTTAGAGGACGCTCTCTCCGCTGGGCCTCCTGTCACTCTCCAGTGTCAAACTTAAAAGTCCAAAACTGCTGCATCGGGCCTGCAGATGAAACACTGTCATCCCTCTACTGGCTTTGTTGACAGAGTGATTTACTGGGTTGAACATATTGATGCCTGGGCTTCTGAGACATGAGTGGATGTGACTTTGCAACCTCTTAAAATTTTATTTTTCACAGTTTTCTGTACTGCAAAACGCTTTAAACTTGAGAGATAAATTACATTTGATTAATTACTTTTGGTGTCATACAATAGACTTTAGTTTTTAACTGACACTTTGCTAAAATGCTAATAGACCTCCCATGAACACAGATTGTGCAATAATAGCTTAGCAACTATAACTAGGCCTGTCAAGCTTTGGAGTTTTCCACATGCTGAGGCGGTGTGCATGGGGGCTGTAGCGAGAACAATACACTGTATTTAAAGACTTTAGAGGGTGGTGTCTAAAACCAAAAACACAAAAGCCAAAGTATAAGGAATTGATTAATCAGTATTTTCATCTGCTCCAACATAAGCCGCAATCGTTTGCACGGCCGGCTAACTAGCTTACTACCTACACGGGGATTCAAACATTACCTCCAGGACCAAGGAACACATCATTAACAAAATATGCGTGTGCTATTTCAGGGGCTACCCATTGTTCTGATGGCCCATTGCTCCACAAATGCACGCTCTCCCTGCAGTTGTTAACTTGCTGACTACTGGCTCTGTCTGTTGTGCTGAATATTGTCTTTACAACAAATGACATTTTTCAAACATTTACTGCCACAGACAAATTTCCATTTGAAGTTATTTTTGGAGGAATGGGGCGTTGGAGCAATAGGACTGATGGACTTTCGGTCCAATGAGACATTTTTCAGGATATTGGAGTTTCAGCATAATGGGCAGTTGGAATAATGTCATGGTACCAGTGTTTCCCCACCGTGTGAAAGCTGATCCTGGATGCTATCAATTATATACTTATATTAGAGTGTGGACTAACATTAGCAGTTTAGTCCAGCTCCTTATTGAGTTTAAGTAAGTTCAAACTCCAGCAACCCCAGTTACAAGGAATGTGTTATGTTTGCCAAACATCATGAGCCTTTTCTCTTGTGTCTCTCTTAAATCAAAATGAAAGCATTCTGTTTGAAAATCTGAAGCATGTATGTTGGCTATGTAGCACATAAAGTAGACAACTGAGACCTCGGTGTTGTCGTTGTAAAAAGAGATGTTGTTTTGTACCAGTTCATGGAGCTAAATAACTAGTTAGCTACAGCTAACACCAGGAAAAAGAAGTCTGCTTTCGTCTGCTTCTGTATTGACAGTCCAATAGGAGAGTTTATTGGCAAAATATGGCAGATTTGGAATATAATAAAGTATATTATATTATATTAGTGTCTAATCACCTGAAAATAAGAATCTCTGTTAGTTTCCACAGTAGCCCAGAACAGACAAACAAAGGCCTTGTGGTTTTTTTGTGAGTTTTGGGGACATTATCCAGTTGGTTTGAATCAACAGTCAGTGTCAATAGACAAGCTACACACTGGTCCTTTAAATCAATTTTTTTATTTAGGTAAACCTGCCACCAATATTATTGTAAACTGCACGTGTGGAGCAAACTTGACTTGTGGAGAAAAGTTGACACATGTAGCAACACTGTCAGCCATTTCCCATCATAATATATTGTGATAATATGTTTCTTACCATGTTATTATGTTGGTAAACTAAGTGGTTAAATGTGTTTTCTGTCCAGTGTTGTTTCATTGATTCTATGTACATATCTACTGCAGTGGCCCAGTAGACCATTAGTCCTGTAATAGCAGGTAAACATTTGAGACAATCACAAGGCAAACAGAGAAACACAATCGATGCCTCTCAGCCTCCAGAAACATGATCCTGCACCTGGACTCCTTCAAAGTACCTCAGCACCTCTGTGAAAGAGCGAAAAGAGAGACAGTGTCCCTTTAAGGGATAACTCACAGAGGAAGAAGAAAAGCTGCAAAGAAGGAAGGAGAGGAGGTGTGTATGTGTACGTGTACATGTCAAACTGATAGACACTTGGAAGGGAGACAGAGAAAAAGAGGCAGAGAGGGGAGGAAAGAGAGATAAGGAGAAAGAGAGACAAAGACAGAGAGACACAACATTGCATTAGGCACTAAGAGCCATTCCTCGCTCGCTAAAGGCTAATGCAATTGCCACAATAAGAGTGTCTCAGCGGAGGCTGTAAAAAAAAAACTAGAGAGGGGAATGAAAGAGGAGAGGCAGGGAGGGAGGGAAGAATGGAGGGAGGGAAGGAGAGGAGGGAGGGAGGGAGGGAAGAAGGAGAACTGGCAGCTCTGCCTCCAGACTCTCATATGGACAGTGGATCTCTTGGGACAACTGGTTGAAAGTCTCTCTCTGTCTCTACTGTTACTCCTGGCTGTGTGTGTGAGTGGCTGAGTGGGTTAGTGCTCTGCTGAGTCTCCAGAGTGATTTATCAGGTTTGCAGGGAGGAGACAGAGGGAGAGGGGAGAGGAGAGAAGGAGAGGGGGGGGGGAGACAACTCCGGTAGCAGGGCAGGCAGCAGTTACCAGGCTGCTGGCAGGGTGTGTTAACTCCACATCTGACCTCTATGGGAACAGAGCAGCCTCCACTCCTCTCCTCTCCCCTCGTGGTGGCAGACTGTGGGAACACGGGGGGGACAGATCTTCATTTTACCCCCTCTTGGGCTCTGGACAGAGCGGGACATGACGAGACAGGACAGCTTTGGCAGCGAGAGACCTCAGCGGGAGACCTGGGCTCAGAGGATTGCGCCGCCGACTGATTCTTGGATCTGAGATGGCACAGTTGGCACAGTTAGCCGTGCACTTGTCTAGTCAGTCATTAGCAAGTCAGATGTTTAGTTAGTCAGCCAGTAAATTGGTGAGTGGGGTCCTTCCTCCCCACAGGGTCAACTCTCCCACTTGTGCATATCCTCATCTGAACTCTGAGGTGACTCACATTTACCGAATAGCAAAAACGGACCTGTGGGCATGGTGAGTGGCAAACACCCCTCTCTGTCTCACACACATTTTTCTCCTTTGACTCTTTTCCTTCTGTGGGTGTATCGTTCCATTTCCAAATTTTATTAGTTTTGCTCTGTTGTGTGCCGGTGCTTATTTTTTGAACCTTTCTTTTTTTCCTTTGGCAGCTGACTTGTCACAAACACAACATAAGACAACAGATATGATCAAAGCTCCAGTCTGATGTTATGGAGTTTATTCACTTGTCATAGTTGAGCTTTGATCTTTTGGTGATGGTACTTGGGAAGACAGCACATCTGTTTGTATGACAAACAAGTAGTTGGTTTTACAGCCATCACTGGCTTGCCAGTGATATTTCACATGGTTGGTTTAAGCTTGTTTATGAGGGTCTAATGAAAAATAAAATCTTTATTTACTCAAGGCTATTTTTGAGCGTAACATAGTGGGATTTTGTTCTGCCAAATCAATAAATATCTTATAAAAGCTGAATAAACCTGCATTTGATTTTGATCTCTGTGAAAAGAAAAACAGATAATGTTTCACACACACACACACACCTGCATGACTTCTGGCTGCTGTACCAGCACTTTTTCTCTGTAAACTCATGACTGTGGGGGGTTTTTGTAGAACGCCATAATCTCACCACTGTTTGGAAAAGGAGTTTGATGTGATAAACTAACCCTAAAGTCAAGTGCACAGAACATTTTTGGACAAATAGTTCAAATATTTGAGCATGCTCCAAGGCTTTATCTGGGTCTGCTAAATCAGTGGAGTTGTTCCCATGTGTAGGAAACATGTGACACAGGGGCAAGGGTAATGCTTTTACACAAGTTTTATACCTCTGGATATACAATGTGTTTTATGTCAAATGCAGCAGTATAAATGAGATAATAATGTTACTGTAAAAGTTAAACATAATTGATTCCATAGCAGCTTGGAGCTGCATTTAGTAATATTTTAATGTTTATACGAATAACAAATAATTGTTTATTGTAAGTCATAAGAATCACTCGTTATTGTAAACAGACCACTAACACCCAACTATGTATGCGATTTTTAGCCGTGTTACCACCCAAAGTACATGATTGATTAGTCTCAGGAACTCCTTTTCAAAATGCTAAAAGGTCCCTTCAGCCTGTTGTTGTCTGTGTTTCTATCATGGTGCAAAGATCCACAAAGATAAGGCAAATTTGTCTGTTGAAGTATGAAAAAGCTACAGCTGCTATTGCACATCTTTTTTGCATACAACTGCATAAAAAAGAAGCCTGCCATCGGTCGATCTGTCATATCCTTTCCACCTTTCCATTGGTTTGTATTTGACCAATCAGAACAGTTCAGTGCTGCAAGCCCCACCCTCACAGTTCCTGTACCTTTGGAGAGTACTACCCCCGAGCAGGGACTTTCTGGGGGTAAAATAACTTAATTTAGACCCTGGTCTCTGCGGTGGAGACTCACACAGGTCCTCCAAAGGTTCTTAGTCCCTGGGGAACGTTCCAGTGGTGGAAACACAGCTTTTTAGTTTCTTTTTTGTGGCATTTTGGTCATTTTTTTTGGTTCCCCTGCTCACAGATACACTTTATGTTTGAGCGTCATTAAAACGTAAACAGCCATTTACAGTAAGCAAGCTTAGACTAGCAGACACCACATGCCAAACACAAAAAGGCAAAGAGCTATGTAAAAGACTGGCTGTTGAAGAAAGTTAAACATTTAACAAGATAACAACCCAGATAATTCTTCTGCATGAGTTGGTCAACCACACTAATGCTAACATGCACATAGTGAATTTTGTGGATGAATAATAGACTCTAATAGAGCTCAACAGGATACATGTGTTGTTCTGTGGCTGCCAGAGGTTTAAGATGGTAATTACTGCAACTAAGTTAGCCATAGTAATTTGATAAACTTATGTTATATTACAGGGATAGTTCAGATTATTTAATGTGGGGTTGTATGAAGTAGTCAGTGTATTACCTGCAGTAGATGCTGGATGACATGCCTCCAGTTTGGAGAAGCAGGGCAGGACACCAGTACAGAAACTAAGCAATGCACTCCACTGCTGTGGACAGGATCAGCAACAAAACATATTTTAGCCACTTAAAAAAGGTCCAATTAAAAAATAATCGATATCAGTTTAAGTTTATGCTGTTTTTAGAATGTTTTCACCACTTTACTTTGCCATCAGACATCCTTTTCTGATGGGAAACCGCTGTTATATAAGCCAAATGTGGCTCTCTCCACACCAACCAAACTCCACAGGCAAAATCAATCATTTTATTCTGCAGAACACAGGAGTTATGCATCTACTCCTGCCTTGATCTGGTGTTGGTGTTGTAAAAGGATAGTTCAGATTCACCCAAGTCACACAATAACACCAACAAACTATGAGATCGAGGCAGCAGCAGCAGAGTGATATTTGGCTTATATAACAGCAATTTCCCATTACAAAATGATGTCTGATGGCAAGGTAAAGCGGTGAAAATAGTGGATTTTGACTTTTTTTAAGGAGCTAAAATACCTTTTGTTGCTGACCTCGTCCACAGCAGTTACTTAGCTTCTGTGCTGGTGCCCCTCTCTGCTTTTCCAAACTGGAGGTGTGCCAATCTACTGTAAGTAATACACTGATTATGGAAGAATACCTCATACAACCCAACTATCATTTTAACACTGTGTTTCTGTTTTTTTGCCTCTTAGTGGTCAGATATCATTTGATTCAGTTTAAAATCTAAACTCTTCTTCAGAAGGGGCTGAACACTGCATATTCACTATCTGTGGCAGATGTTGACATGGGCGTTGTCTTGCGGAACAATGAACAGATGTTTGCTATTTGGGTTTGGTTGCTAATTTTGCTGTCATCGATAAGAATTTATGTGAGTGTGAGCACATGTCTCGATGTGGTGTGTGCATTCCCCTGCAAGAGGTGCACCTGTGTGACTCTATAGTCGTTTGTTAAGTGTGTGTATCGGTCCTGGTGCCCCGTGTGCGCGGCCACATGGCCTTCTCCTCTCTCATGGTTTCCCCTGCACTTTGTGTGTTCACTGGTTCCTCTCAGATCATCTGCGGAGTGTTTAAGTGCACGGGACAGCATGGTTTCCCTCAGCCCTTTCAGCCCGGCCATGCGTCTACCACAGAGAATTTCTGTCTGAGCCGAGGCAATTACAGCACACATCCAAAGCCATCTTAGCCAGGGACCAAATGAAGGAGCCTTTGATAGGCCCCGACTGATGCATATTTACTTTTTACGACCAACCAAGTAGTAAACAGCTTGCCTTGTTGGCGCTGGAGCGAGTCTTTAAATACAGGCCTGTTCACGCACAAACACATAAACACACACACACGCACACACGAATAAAGAAAAACTTTTCAAGAAATCAAGAGAAAGGTATAAAGCCATCTTTTCTCCAGCCAATACACCACAAAAATATCCACAATTTTTAAGGGACACTGCCAGCTTGATTTGTTTGCCAGCTACTGATTTCATAATCAGGTTTGTCGAGCTATGCCTTGCTGTTGTTTTTTTTTTTTTTCGGAGCTGCAGACACAGCAGCAGCAGCAGCAGCAGCAGTAGCCTCCAATTGAAGCCATGTGTGGTGGAAAAACAGGCCTCAGTTTGTGGAGAGATTGCATGCTTGGAGTGGGAGGGAGCCTGCCGGTTACAGAGGTCACAATCCGAACACGCCAACTCCTCTTGGCCTTCTCACACGCCATGCTGACGGGCGCATCTCAATAGTCAGTCAGGAATCCCTCCCTTCACTCCCCTCCTCACCTTTGTTGGACTTAAATAAGACGTATCTCCAGATTCTTCTGCTATTTCTCCATTTTTATTTTACGACTTTTATTGAATATGACTTTTGGAATAATTCAGATCAAATGTAGGCAAAAAAGGAAAGGGCGCCTAGCGAGCTTTTGTTCTTATAGGAGGTGTCTGAAATGGCAAGAACGCTGTGTTCAGGGTGTGCCACAAATAAAAAAAGTGGTTGGTTTAGTTAGGTCTGGTATGAGACTTTAAAAGAGTTAGCTCTACTACTAACAGCACTGATACAGCCCAGTGTCCTCAGATGAACCCAGCAGTCCTTTGTTGTTGTGTCTGAGTTTATTTCCTCAACAGCTACGTCACTTGAACACAATCTCACGCACATATACAGCACGTATAATCTCTTTTATCATCTTTTGTGCGTCACTCTCTCTGGTCTTTTCACTCTTACACTACACCTCCCTTTATTCTCTGCTTCTTTCTGAGAGTCTTTCCTTTCTAGTCAAAATGTTATCAGCGGAGCCACAGCTATTAGCTAATAGCTGAGATAGCTACTACTATCAGATTCAGAGATAGCCTATGCCAGGCTTTAATGCAGCTGTGCCATTTCCTCTCATGCATCGTAATGGATCATGTTCCTGTCAGCGCACGAGGCCGGATCATTTTTTCATTTCTCCATTGTTCCTATAAGAGGTGAGTCAGTGCCTCTATAAAGATAAAACTCAAATGATTTAGCATTAAGTACAGTGCTTTTTGACATAAAATTTCCCAAATCTGTTTAGTCTCATGTGTCTCACTCTGTTTCATTTCTAAGAAAAGGTTGGTAATGATTGATTTTGCATGAAATTACATCCCCACCAAATTGCATTAAAGCTATGCAAAGTGGATTATTGTTAATGGGACATGAGAAAAAGCTCCTATGTGATGCCTGCTCCCTTCATCAGTCACATGTGAGGGCTGCTTTATCGGGACGGACTGATCTAATGAGCTAAATAATGAAGCTCAGACCCAACAAGCTCTGCTAATGACTTTTTAATGCTCATGGGCTCTTTAGTTACCAACAGAGGTGTGATTGGTTGAAACAAGGGTCTCGTGTTTTATCTCACTGATCAATTCACCGTGTCTGATGTAGTAAATGTAAACATACGTAATATATCAGTGCTATTTCTTCCTGAGCAGAGGGTAAGCTTAAAGCGAGCATGTTGTTGTGACGTGTCTCAGACCACATCTGAATGTTAACGTGTTAATAGTTATTCTGAACGGACATCAAAACTGCAGAAAAAAGCCTGCCGTCAGAGATGCCAGCTCACATGTTCAAGTGGTGATAAAGGGAGCACACTTTGAATTAGTCTCTCCTCAGTTCATGCAAGTCATGGTGTTGTACTCATTTGTACGCCCAGAAAGAGACAGAAGTGGTTGTGACTAAAAAGAAGAACTTAAAGGTGTGTTTAGTCAGAAAATGAAGCCAAATTTTGCCCCATGTCATTTTTGCAGTCCTTGTAAATTTAGCCTAAACAGCAAAAGTACAAAAGTGGACAGATGCTGGAGCAGATGAGCCCTGACCCCTGGGATAAGCTTGCAAAAACGTGTTTTTGCATCAATTTGTGCCACCCAGGGTGAGTTCGTACAGACTCATGTCTTTCCATTAACTTAATATGCCTCTAAAATTTCCTTCATGTTACAATTCTGCTGCTCCTTCACCTCCACACCCGAACCATTACTGTATCAAATGGGAGTGCTTGTTGGACTATCAGGTGTGGAAAGTTAACGTTCCTGTTCTGACATCAGTAAAATGTGGTGGAGGGAGTTTCAGATGCTGTTTGACAATCCGAAAAGGTGCAGGCTATTCTAGAAAAGACGTTTTTCGTATTTTCAGACCGTGTTGGAAGACAAAAGTGTTTGCAGCTGTTTGAATAGCTTCCCTTGGGGGCATGGTGAAAAGCCCACTGCTGTAGAGAGGGTGGAGATGTGATAATTGTTGGTGATGGTGATAAATAGGCACATTTTTGTCACTTTTGGAAGACATTCATAGTGTTGCACTCCTTGTGCACACAAAAAGTGACAGAAATGGTTTGAATGACACACCTGTGCAGCAATGGTTAAGTGGGCGTGAATGTTGGAGTGTCAGTTTTGGAAAGCATGTCCTTGTTTGAAACATACTGACCCCTTTACCGTCTGCTTTGAAGGGTTCGCTCCCTTTAAAAGGCTGTGTCATTAAAACAGCTTCATATTTCATATAAGAGCTTTGCACGCTTTTCAGACTAGACATTATGGCATCCATAAACTCAAGCTTTTCTAATGCAATTAGACTTGATGTTGCTCTCTCTCTCTCTTTCTCACATACACACATTCTCACATACTTATATTTCTCTCCGTCTCTTGTTTCTCCTCTCCGCTCTTAACACTTTGGCTGTTTTTTGAGAGCAGTGTGACAAATCACAGTGGCAGTGATGTGTGAGATGCAGGGTGACGTCAGGGCTGGACAACTGCATTCAGATGTGAATACTACACCCGCGGTCAACACCACATATATCACAACATCTCCGCTGTAAACACACTGCCAACTGCCAGGAGCAGAACTACATGAGAAACTGCTTTTCAGCAAATGGTGTGGCTTTGTCACTTTATAGAGAAAACGGAGGGAGAAGCAGTTGTTGCAACATAAAGAAAGTTAGATATTTGTGGGTATTTATTTGTACGTTTCATGTTTTTAGGGTGCCGAATGCCACTTGAGCTCAGTATTATTTCTAGTCTCCATCAGCCTTTTGCCAAACAAGCAGTTCTTCCTCCAGGCTGCGTGAATGAGGTCATTTTGTTCGGCTAAGAGTGCAAACGTTGTGCTTTCTAAATGTGGTGACTTGTGCACACCTTCAGCCTCGTGTACAATAATAAGTTCCATCAGGCCGTAAATTATGCTCACGTGGACTCACACAGGCTGTAGACACGGCAATATGCTTTCACAAACCGCAAACAAATGACAATAAAAGTCACGTTCAGTTGCTATAGACACATGGAAATCATGCAAACTCACAGTTACATAGATTTCTCATTGTTTCTTCATCCTGCAGTGGATTATTGACCTACCATAGAGCTGAAATGATTAGTGGATTTCCTTAACAGAGTTTACTACACACACCCAGGGGCTGGTCTTTAGCTAGGTTATATACAGTGTAACTAATAATAATAATAACAATAATAAGTTTATTTATGTAGCACCTCTCAAAAAGCAATATACAAAGTGCTTTACAATGGAGCAAACAGTTAAAACATTACGAGATTTCAGGTTTAGGCAGGGTTACAGTGCATTTATATAGCAATATAATAACTGGTGGGTGGCTGAAAAAATACATTTGAATATGTCAGGTTTTGCTCTGGTTAAATAATAATGAGCTTTATGTTATTTTATTTTTTACTATTTATTCACAATTTTAATTAGTACACCAATAAATAAAGTAACTAAAAGAATAATATGAACATTACTTTATGATCAAGGTGTGTTAATGACATTTTAGTTTCATCATTACCACATCCAACCTCCATATGCCACCCTATAATTCATCCTACTTGCCAAAATCATGTCACATAATAACATAATTCATTAATGCCTGACGCTAATTTCACCAATCAGTTATTTCCCATATCGAGCTTTCACACCCAGCAAACAAACACTGACTCACAGTCATGTCAGAGGGCACGGCCACTCCTTTTGATTCACTCACACTCTCACCATTTTGTTCTTTTCTTTCACACTCAACTCATGCATGCAAGCGAACAACACACGCACCACCGTGGACGCACACACACCCACACACCCCCACACACACACGCAGGCAATCCCTCATTCCACTTCCCTACAACTGTTCAGAGAAGCACAACTTTATGTTCCACGTCTCACAACCTAGACAAACATATTTATTCATGATGCCTGAGCAGGGAGGGGCGGACTGTTAACGCTGGCTGACAGGGCAGACATATTTCTCTGTCTGGAAGGATTCTTCACGCCTTCATTAGGTTGTACAACATGTACTGCTGTGGTTCTGCACATAAACACCAAGGCTGCAGATGTCACCAAGTTCCTTTATAAAATGATGCACACATGCGATTGAGAGCCTGTCAGCGGACATCATGATGTTTTTATGGACCTGCAAGTGTAGACAAGAGTCGACTTTCCACTTCTAAAGACAGGTCCTGTGAATTTTCTTTGTAATTATCAAGATTTTAATATGCACTGATGATAGTGCTTTCAGATGGTATCTGTACGGCTGCAGCTTTGATTATAGATGGATCTCAAGTCTGTCCTTCAGTCTCACTCATCAGTCTCACTGGAATTGGCACGCAAGCTGTGACTGGAACTTTTTAATCACTGGCATATATTATAGTAAAAAATATATATATTTTATTTTATTCAACAAAATTCAATAAATATGATTTTTTGAACTGAAAATTCAGTAAAAGTTAATTTATTGACCTGAAATCTGGTTGTTTATTGGGAAACGAAGACAAAATAAACCATGTCCATTTGTTATAAGTTGCTATTTTCTCAAGAATATTTTTTATTGAACTGAAGTGAAAACAAATGATATGTCAATTTTAACCAAATTTACACTAATATAACCAACATTTGTTAGTATAATATACACAAATTTGAAGAGTGCACAACAGACATCTCAGTTTTACAAAGCACATCCATAATAAAAGAGCACATTGTGTAATCTCGTCCCACTCATCCCTCAACCCCACAAGCCACATCGACAAACCAGAGTACCGTGTATGAAAGGGTGCTCAGTCCCTGGAGTATTACTGGAAGGTGTTTTGTATTTAGAGAAGAAAGAACGAAAGGAAAAATAAATAAATAAATGTTTTAAAAGGGAGATTCAGAAAATGATAAACTTCTTCCAACTATATTACTGACAAGAATCAACAGACAGACAAAAGACAAAAAGATGGTGAGGAAGTAAGTCTTTCGCTGGAGACTTCCTGTATCTCAGGAGAGGTCCCCACATGTTTTGGGACTCATTGTGTGAGTTACAAACTGAGCAGTGGATCTTTTCAAGGTGTAGACAGGACATAATGTCCCTCAGCCACTGAGCCAGCATCCCTCCATCTCGGTAATACTGCACATCTGGCCAAAAGAGAGGCGAAGGCCAATGTGCGGCATTTGATTGGAGTCAGGCGCGCACCATCCTCTCCAAAAAGCACAATCAGTTAATCATTTTGGGAAATACATAACATTTGCTTTCCTGCAGAGAGAGAAGAAGACAGAGAGTGCCCTCTGTTAGCACAAATACGCAGTAAGGCTACATCCAGCAGCCCATTAGCTTAGCTTAGCACAAACACTGGAAACAGAGGAAAAAAGTTAGCTTGGCTCTGTCAAGGTAACTAACTATTTTTAAAGGTCCAGCGTGAAACCTGAAGACACGTATAGTTGTGTTTTCATAAACTTCATAAACCATGCTGCAGTAGTCCAGAATGGACAAACCAAACACTGGCTGCAGCTATGACCTTTCATGTTTTTTGCAAGTTTTGCTGCCGCTGTAGGTTCTCCTACATGCTTGAGAGGTTTGAGGGGAGGGTGAGATGAGGTGTTTAAAATTTTCAAGCCCACCACTAGATGCTGCTGTTACGGTTAGGTTTTTAAATCATTTTGCAGCTTCCCATTAGTGTTCCTTGTGTAGTCACATGCAGGCAAACAAATTTTGGTCAAAGTACGTATATTTTAGCATCAAAATGCTGCTTTTCCCAAGCCTCTCCTGAAAATGTTTTCCCACATGACCTGATTTAAGTTTCTGCATGATGATGTTGCTACACAAACCACCTAGGATGAGGGAGGGGAGTGGAGGGCATCACCACTTTTTGTTAACAGCTGAGTGGGAGTTTCCATTGGAAGAAACAGGAAAAGAGCATAGATGGAGTCACCCTCTAATTTCAAAAATGAATGAAAACAGTTACAAGTTGCATGAGAACAACTGATTATAGTGTTTCAAAGTCTTCAAGTGGAGTGACACATTTCAATACTTCTTAGATCATTAAAAAAGAAAATCAAAGCACAGGCAGAAAAAAGCAACCCACCTATCTGGAGTTCCCTCTTGTGATAAAAGAAACTCCACATGTATTTCTCTGATCATTTTGACTGTCAAATCTGGCGATGACGATGTATGAAAAGCGATCAAGGAGAGACTGTTGAGACTCAGCCCTAGCCTCCTCCTCACTGCTCAACAATCCTGTCATTATTCCTTCCCCACCAGGGTGGGCCCGGGAATTTTCCCTGCAAAACAGCATGAACAACAACAACAACAAAAGATAATGATACAGGGTGACGTTACAGTTTTTCAAGAAGGAAGTTGTAAAAAGACTTTGAGTTTGTTTTTTCTTTTATGGAACCACCCATCAAACGTCATGCCATCTACAATGGGAGAACAAATCAAACGGACCTCTCTGACCTGAAAACTCCTGGTTTAATGGGAAAGAAAGACACAACGGAATCCATTTGTCATAGGTTGCTTATTATTTAGTAAAGATCTCTTCATGGCGCATCTTCTCCTTGGCTGACATTTCATTGTGGGCGTATTGATATCCAGGGGCAGTTTGCATTGCCCTCGCCATTTCAAACAAGCAGTGTTTTCTTTTTGCTCCTGCGTTGCTTTAAACAAACTGACCAGGTAGCTGGCTCTGCATGTTCCAACCAGACTCCACATCTGCTGCATCCTGCTGATCCGTGCAAGTCTGCACAGTCATTCTTCACATCCCACAAATTTAATATTCTTTGTTATATCATCTTTCATCCCAGGGTTACACGAGTGGTTTGAAGTGCATCATAGATTATCATCAAGGTCTAATGTAAAGGTTTTCCTTTAGGCTCTCTGATGAGTAATGTACCCTACATCTCTTCTTTTTCCTCTTTTCTTTCAGGTCACAGGTGCTCCACAGCTGCTGCGGACGGAGACATCTGGAGCCCAGGAGGATGTCAGAGGAGATACAGAGGGCAGAGAAGGGCAGAGAGGTGGCAGGGTGGATCCAACGTCTGCCCCCCGGCTGTGGTGGGGAGGGTTCCTGGCACCGTGATTTGATGCACAAAGAGAAACAAAAATCACATTGCCAGGGATTTCCACCCTTTCACAGCTCAGCAGGTGACCGCGTTGTATTTCCACAGTGGGATGCTTTTGTGTAGTCTGTGTTTTTTCAGTCATGATCTGACACTGGATGTTGCTATGGAGTCAAAGGAATAAATATTGGAGAGGTTAGACGGATACTGTGATCTACTCTCTCAAAGGACTTCAAGAGGTTAACTTTGTGGAATCAGTTACTCACATGGAAAACTTTGAAAGAACATGTGTCTCCCTCAAAGGGAGAGGTTGGATTATTTGATGTGGGGTTGTATGAAGTTCTTATCGATTATCAGTGTATTACCTACAGTTGACAGAGGTTGGCGTACTCCAAGTTCTGAGAAGCAGAGAGGAGCACCAGCACAGAAACTAAGCAATGTACTGCTTTGGAGAGGGTCAGCAACAAAATAATCTGGCAACTTAAAAAAACAGGCCAATATCTGTTGAGGTGTACACTATATTTAGAATATTTTCACCACTTAACCCTTACATCAGACAGCCTTTTCCATTACATAAGCCAAATATGGCTCCCTCCAAACAAACCAAGCTCCATAGGCAAAATTAGTCATTTTACCTTGCAGAACATGGTAGTTGCTGGTCTACTGCTGTCTTGATTGTTTGTTTGTGTTGTTGTGTGACTCAGTGGATCCAAACTGACCTTTTAAAAGTCTCACAATAACACAAACAAACTCACCGATTAAGGCAGCGGTAGACCAGCAACTCCTGGAGTACTGGAGGAGGACCCTCACGGAGTTTGTTTGGTAGGGAGAGAACAATATTTGGCTTATATAACAGAGATTTACTATCAGAAAAGGCTGTGATGCCAATTTGAAGCAGTGACAATATTCCAAATATAGCACACGCTTATACTGACATTGATTTTTTTGAGTGGACCTTTCTTTAAGTGGCTAAAATACCTTTTGTTGCTGACCCTGTCCACAGCAGTACATTGCTGAGCTTTCATGCTGGTACTCCTCTCTCCAAACTGGGAGTGTGCCAGCCACCATCTACTGTAGGTAACACACTGACTATCGAGAAGTACCTCATACAACCCCACATCAAATAATCCAAACTCTCCCTTTAAGTTAAATGTTCAGCTGTCTGAAATTCAAACCGCTTTGAGTCTCGCCTTTCAAATCAGCCAGAGAGTTGATGTAAATGAGAGCCACACGGCTTTACACGATAGAGCAAATTTTTGGCGGCAGATCACGTTTCGGCTCTTGGATCTCAGATTTATAAACAAGGACGTGATTTTGATGCTTCGGGATCCTCCATTGGCAGCACGCTCTGAAACACAATACGGATGAAGGCGAAACAAACCTCCACATCATAAGCATTGCTCGGCTCTGAGACCCGCCAAACTTCACCGCTGAGCAGTCACGTAAAGGTCTGCGTGAGTCTCTGTTCCCTGAAAAGCCAGCAGCCACCCACTTGCTAAAGGCACAGAGCTTAGCTAATTGGTGAGCATTGATCCCTGCTATGTGTTGTTCACAGTGGCTAAGTTCAGTGCCTGAGGTGAAATAGTTGATTCGGCGGAGGGGATTTGTTCCGGTGAATGGAAAGAACTTGATGATCTCGGATATGAAGAAAGGAGGAGGGAGGGGGAGGAGGAGGAGGAGAAGTGACGAGAGATTAGGTGGGGAGTGAAGGAAGGAGGTGGGAAGACTAAAGGTCCCTTGTAGGAGCTACGTCAGGTTAACTGTGTTGCTGTGGACCATATTCAGATCTTGGTTGTGCAACACGGTCTAGACGTGGGACAAGCTGTACCGTTTCTTTTATTGTGCTTGCCTGAAGCAACAACGGTCTTATCTTACCTTGTGCATCTGGCAAGAATCATCATGCATCCCAAATATGTTTTAAAGTGCTTCAGCGAGACAGTTGGACCAAAGTTTAACGTGGACTGAAAAATGCCACAGGTTGTATTGCAATTTAAGGAATGTGGTGCTAAATGTGAAACCCGTCTGGGCATGCCCAGTTCATGTCCAACCGAGTTTGTTCAGGGCTAGTGTGCCAATATTTTGGTGCCGCGTGACAGCCTGGACTTACGTGGTGGAGAAGAAACCTGCAAACCCCTTGTTAGCCCTTTGATAAACCCCTCCATATAGCTTAGCAACTAGTGATAGCATGCCTGTCAAGCTTTGAATTTCTCAAATACTCGAACACTGTGTAACGCTGATGACAACTCCTACTGCACATATCATTAGACTATGGTTTTGTAAAAACAATGCCCTGTTAGTCATGCTTATTTAAAATACTCAAAAGTATGTTAGCTAGCTAAACAGCCAAAAAGGGTTAAGCAAAATTGTCTGTCTATAGTCTATTTTTCCTTTTCCATACTCATAATACTAGAACTAACTAAACCAGCTCTGTTGTGCAAGAACAACTTCTTCATTTTTTTTCTGTGATGACTGTTTGGAGCCATTAAAGGTAGTATGTGGGGCAATGTATTACTTCACTTTGCACTGCTGTCGTGCGAACAGATTGTAACGTAACTTAAAAAAAAAAAAAAAAGAGACCGTCCACGGCTTTCTTAGTTCCCTATATGGACAAATTTCAACATTAAAGATGTTTTTCCAAAATATGTTTATGCACACTCCTGAGTGCCTTGCCTCTTCAGCTCCTTTACAGTGCCAACAGTCTGCAACATTAGCTTACGTTAGCTTAGAAATGGAGGCTGCTAACATAGTGGTACCCACCGTAACACAAGCCAAACTTTACTTGCCTCATCTATCAACAGCCTTATGTATGTGACATCACTGTTTTGGCTAATGCCCAGGATCCCCATTTGTCTTCTACCATCTGAAGGGCTCATTACAAATCACAAATAATTTTGAGTTGTAATTATGCTACTCTATCATTGTAAACAGAAGATGTGCACGAAAAGTTTGATAGATGTGTAGCAGATCTGCTGGGCTTAGCAAACAGTAAATTCACCCTGCTTTTACAGTGCATGTTCAATTTTCAAGAACTTTATTGTCAAATTGAAGTGTTGCATATCATATTAGACCTTTTAAAAGACGGCTTCCGAATTAGCATGCAGATTGCACACTGTTTTGTCAAATGGAGGGATGTCCGGGCTGTGCCCTCCCGTGCCTACTGAACTGGTATCAGTGTTTTACCTGAAAACTGGCTCAGTTCAGCAGGAACAGGAGTGGAGCCCACTAACTAGCAGGATCTTTGTCCCATGTTACCTCATCAACTTCCACTGAACACGCTGAAGGCAGCCCAGCCCAGATTTCTTTTGCAGCGTTCTCATGTTTAGTTGACCACACCCACCACAGAGCGGTGAGGGGCGTTAGCCTCAAGTCATTGGCCCTGATGAAAATCAAACCAAAGCCCTCCAACCTGTCAAACGGCAGCACTGAACCCTGAAGCGTATGCAAGGCGGTGCAGCTCCAGTTACATGACTGTCCCTCTCTGTGCTAAAATATGAATGTTTCATAAGCAGATTTACCATTTTGTGCTTGATAGGTAGGCCTGCGCGTCCTGAGCCGCTGTGTGAATACTGTTACATACTGATGCAGTCGATCTTGTTGTTCTGCTCAGCCTTCATGTTTATTTCAGCATTCTTCCCTTGAAAAGGCTGAAAACGCGTCTCTCTCTCTTTCTTTCTCTCTCTCTCTTTTTTTTTTTTTGTCTTTCTGTGCTGTCAAAGGCCAGACAGAGACTGGAGTTCATTGTCAGGTAATCCCAGTGAAATGTCTGCTATGCCTCTATAATTGATGTCACCCAGCAGTCCCCATTATCAGTGATTGGGAATGTGTGCAATGCTGCTTCCTCCCCACTCTCCATTTAACTTGCAGCCGCCAAAGGAAAAGTACTTCATCTTGAAGATTTCATACCCACGGGAAAATGGAAGCTCATTAGCAGGCATGATGAATCTGCTCTTATCCAGCTACTCCACCGATCGTGGCTGGCACCATAACATTACGTTTCTGTTATTTTGAATTTCTGTGAATAAATGTTCCATTCAAATCCTGAAGAGATCACCCAAAAACAGGTTAGAAAGTTCTTTTTTCATTGTGTCAGCAGTGTAATATTGACTTCAGGGCATTGTTTCAACCAAGTGCTGCCACTGACACGTTTTCTATGATTTGTGTAAGCATTTAATCTAACTGAATGTGGAAAACGACGGTGCATGAAGTGCATTACTCTAAATGTCAGTAAGTTTCTAACTACTTTCAACCATTTGAAGCATGATTTATTTTGATGTTACAGATGCGACCAGGTGTTCCATTTCATTACTAATCCAGCCACAATTTAATGTAATAAAGATTAAATGAGCCTCAGAAAGAATTTGAGCATTGTTCTTTTTTTTTTTTTTTTAAATTCAAGATAATATCATTTATGCCCAGGAGGGGAACATGTTGCAGCAGGAAAGAACAAAGGTGGAGACCAAGATTGAAACCATAATCAAAGACGCATGACGTAACATAAGACTGAAATGAAAATAAATAAAAATGAATGTGCCTTTAAGAAATAATGTGTTTAGGGTCAAAGCTAGCACTGACGAAACGGAGGCCATGAGGTCAATCTGGGATTTTTTAGGAACCCGGGGGAAGTTTATATCTTGTACTGTGACTGCTTTTATTCAATAAAAGATCCATTAATTCACCATCAGAATTTCATCACCACCAATGTGGAGATTCTCTGTCTAGTGAAAACATTTATCTCCAAATTTGGTGATTTTGAATTATTAAGGTAAACTTGATATTGGTTCCCATTATAATATTGTCAGACCCACAATGGACAATTTAGGGCCAGATCAGACAGAGTATCGTTGTCAGGTCCAAAAACGCGGGGCGCTCCACACTGCTGCTTTGCTTGAAGCTGTTGGTGTGTTTCTTTTTAATTGTTGCTTGGCAACCACCAATCACTGGTCTTTAGCCTAACTATGATTTTGCTGTGGATTAAACTGATCTGTACCTTTTATTTTGGTTAGTTAGAAGTAGCCACCTTCCCAGGTGAGCTACCTAAATGTCTGCATAAAAATGGACACACTGGAGACACACTGGAGACAAAGAAACGGAGATCTGCAGAAAGAAGAGAAATCGCGGGGCAGCTTGCAGCTTACCCAGAGAGAATGAGCTAAGATTAGCTCAACACAAACCATTAGTACATTAGTACAGTTTAAATGAATGAAAACAACTTACCTGAAATCTGCCTGCAGATTTCTGTTCAAATCATGGTAACTATAGTTGGTAAAATTATGTAGTTCTGGGTACCCGGCAACAGCCACAGCTAGTTTTTCCTACATGATTGTTATTTCCAAGCACATTTCTCAATTCATCGGCTTGGACAAAAATGGTTTTCTGCTCTGAGGTGAAGTTTTTTCAACTCAGCTTAATAGTGCGCAAAACTGCCTTTGGAAACAACTAGAAAAAGACGCCTCTCACTGGAAAAACTGCACTCTGAACACTGTTTCGGACCTTAATCGTCTTGTTTGATTCCACATTTTCAAACCTAGTCCCTGCTGCATTATCCACAATGCAACTCACCTGCCCTACAGTTTGGTTGGACACTGGGTGTGTTATGTTATGCAAACATGACATAACTCCACATCCACAAATTTATTTCATTTTCAAACTTGTAATCTTCCAACTGAGGCTGACATCACTCGAAGCAATTTATGAGACCTTTTCCAACTGTTTTCATTCTGCAGCAGTTTTCCCCTGACCTGTAAACAGACTTTGATGTGAAAAATCAATGCCGCTCCCCTTGAGTGATTAAATGTTTGTACATGTGTTGAGAAAATTATCCCCCTTCTTAAACTAAATATCATCAAACATCTGTAGGCAAAAAGGGTGAAATCAGGACTTTTTAACCTTGAAATGTTGGTGAGTTGTGGTTTCACAGAATTTCATGATGGTAAATTAAATTCAAAGACAAAGCTACTGCAGTTACCTGAATTAATCAGTTATTTTTAAAATCCAAATAACTTTTCTTCTCTCTTCTTTGACAATGTCATGATGGTTTGCTTATTGTGAGTGCTGAAGCTGATGATTTCCTGCAAACTGCAGAAGGTCAAAGGTTCAACTTTCTATTTGAGTTACACTTGTTACACCCAGTTTCAGGCAGCCTTTTTCATACATCGAAACCAAAACTATGACAATACACATTCTTGGATTCAAATAAAAACAGACACACACATCCACACAGCCAGAGATGCAGCCTGCAGCTCTTCTTTTAGTCTCCATAGCGATGTCAATATCCCTTTTATCTTCAGGCCTCAAAGGCTGACCAGATTTCATGATGTGGCTGCTTTATTGAGCCTGATCTGCTTTGGTTGCCCCCTCCACCATTCAATCAGCGTCTGTGCGGTTCTGGCCCATGGCTGTGAGCTTGTCTGAGTAATTTGGTTTAGAGCTGAGCGGGAACATCTGTTCTACAAAGCTCTAGCTCCTTCCATTCCTCGGGCCTCATGGAAAAAACCAAGGCCAGCGGTGGGGCTGCCGCTGCAGCTCAGGACCTCCGAACCTGCAAGTCACAACCTCGAGTCCAAACCCCTCTGAAGAAAAGTCTCAGCGCTGAGAGAAGAAGAGTGACGGGCCTTTGAAATGCAAGGTTCAAATGTGTGAAGTCATGTGGGATTTATCGTTGGGCTGACAGTGATTAAGAAGAACTTTTATTGATTTCATATGTACAGTAGGATGTTTAAACTTTGAGACAAAGTGTTTCATTCAGTCTGATGACTCACATGGAATAGATTTATTATACGAACACAGTGTATGTACGGTTGTGACATGAATATTTCAGTGTTTCACTGTTATTAGTATTATTTAGTCAGAGATCTGGGGTCACAGTCATAAGAAATGCACATAAATTTTGTGCCTGTGCCCAAATCCACATCAAGCTGGGATTTATGAAACACTGTCTGGAGCCAGCTTCCAAAAACAGTGGATTGTATTTGTTTTCAAGAAATGGTGATGTAGTATAAACACCCGTCATCATTTAAAGAAATGGTTCAACATTTTGAGAAGCATGCTTATTTGCTTTCTTGCGGAAGTTAGATGAGAAGAGTGATATCAATCTCATGTTTGCTCAGTCAAAACTAAACTGGAGCCAGGAGACGGTTTGTGTAGCTTAGCACAAAGACTGGAAACAAAGGGAAACAGCTTGCCTGGCTCTGTCCAACGATCAAAAAAATCCGACCAACACCTCTAAAGCTCATTAAGTAACATGTTACATCTCGCTTGCTTAGGCCATTAAAAAAACAAGATGTGAAAATTGTGGTTTTACAGGGAGTCGGATGGACCTTCTTGACACCTTGTCTATATTGTTAGGTTGCCAGGCAACAAGGGGAGGTGCTGGTATACACCCTGTTCTGGCCCGTGTCCATACAACGTTTTTCCCTGGTAGAGGAGGACAACTGAGATGAAAAGCTTGTGCAGTGAGCGAAAAAAAAAATGCTACACGTGGGTTTTGTTTCTATGACAACATCAATTTACTAATAATAACAATAATATTGATGGGACGGGACAGGGGTGTGATGTTTTAATGATGTGTTGCCCCACCATGGGGGGATTTAATAGGCAATTAGTAGCTAACTTAAAGAAGACGAAGTTAGCAGCCTTGCTGTCTTTTGCAGAGCAGTTTAAACATGCATGGCTAGCAAAAGCCCTTCAACACACAGTTCACCTGTCATTATTATCATGTAGAAAGCAATGCCATTGTCCGATGCGTATGTTGTTTATTTCACACGAGAAGCACATACGTTACAAATCATGCCTCTTTTGCTTTTGTAACATGGGAAAGTTATCTAAAATCAGACACTGGAGCAACGTTACGTCGGTGTTGTTTGGTTCAATGTACAAAAAAAAAAAAATAAAAAATCTAATCTGCTGTACTGAATGACTTCCTTTATGGCATATGCTGCCCCACCCGTTTGAGTGCGTTTGGTTTTTTCATTCCGGCAATTCTCTATCATGGTGATCAGAAGGCGTTTAGCTGCACCTTTACCCTAAATATCACGATAACATCTTCTAAACCAAAAACTTCAACACCACACATGTTCAAGCAGAAATCTGATCTGAAATTGGGGAAAAATGAACAACAGCAATCAAGATCACATAATGTTTTTAAGCCAAAACTCTCAAAACACACACTCTATTTCATATTTGTCTTAATACATGTGTAAACCACAGAGCCTAGTGAAGTTTAAAGTAGGATGTTTAATGTGTGGAGCTACAGAGGACACAGCACAGTAACGCAAACACTGACATTACAGTTATTATTCTGTTTCAGGGCTTAAGATGGTGGCCATGGTAAACTTTATACCTTCCTAACATCAGCATGTTACCTCTGTCTCTGCATGTTAGCATGCTGATGTTAGCATTTGGCTCAGAGCATCACTGTTCCTCAATACAATCTAGCATGTCTGTAGAGTCTTAGCCCCCTGCAGAGCCCCTCACTTAAGAAACTGAAGCCGAATCATCACCCTTGGAACATCTTTCACAACACAATTAGTTAAGTGGTCACGGTGCTCAGCCAAAGCACAGCGAGAATGAGAGAGGGGATTAAGAAAAGAGAGAAAACACGTTCGCATATATTCCCAAGGTTGAGAGCAAAGTCACTGCTGATGGCCGACATCCAGCCCTCAAAGGAAAACTAGTGTTGTCTTTGGTAATTGTCTTCTACAGTCACAATGAAGAGTAAATGAAAAAGCACTTTTGTGGAAAATTTTTCATCTTGTTGGAACATAATTAATATTATTTATTTTATATTTAAAAAAGGCTCAAAACAGAGCTTGTGTTGTTGACAGTGTTTATGCCTCCATTATTTTGTATCTCATAACTTCTGGCCTGTTCTCCCTTGTATCCGCTGTCTCACTATCTAGAATCTGATAAAGAGGAAACAGCTGCGCCCAGAGATGGTGTAGATTTTAAGAGCCTTTCCTCCTCCACATGTACCCACGCTGGCATCAGAGTAAATCTCTCCAGAACAGGCTCTTCTGTGTACCTCTGAGCTATTCTTCTGTTAAGACGCAGAGGAAAAATATGCAGAACGAAGGCGACGTGGCAGCGCATTCCCCTTTAATTAAGAAACAACTGAACAGAATTCGTCTTGCCGTGTTCTGTCATCCTTCCTCGTTCCTCCTGAGCTGTTCTCTTCCTACCATGTATCCTTAGTTTACTGTGGGTATAGGGAATGACAGACATGTTTGGTTAGTGTTTATGCATAAATACAGAGACATGCATGAATAAAAAGTACAGAAATCCTAAATCAGATCCGCAAGCAACAGAGAAGAAAAGGTTGCTGTTCTCTGGCTTCCTCAGACCAGGTGCAGCTGATAGACACAGACATGTGAAGAAGAAGAAAATGGTTTTGTGTTTGATTTCTTCGTGTGGACACGCAGCGAGTACGCCCTTCCTTGTCTTTTGTTCCCCTTGTTGCAAGAGCATGATGTCACTGCCCAGAGGAATGGCAAAACACATTGATTGATTGGTATAATTGTAACCACAAAAGTGGATATTTGCACAGCCATTATTGATGTGCGCCTGTTGGAATGGGACGCTGTAAGGTAGCCAAATGAGACGGATATTTTCTGGGGGAGTTTTTTTTCTCAGGGAGCAGGTCCGCTGGGTTAAATAAAGAAAGAGTTTCCTGATTCTGCCGGTTTATGCAATCATCCTGTGCATGAATGAGAAAGACCAGATTACAGCTGCTTGACCCAACGGACACCTGGCTGTTAGTCTGCTTCATGTCACTGTAGGAACACGTTTACTGTAAATCTGTGAGTACACATACACACACATAAATGCATACGCCGAGATATGGTTAGGAACACACATAAAACATGAACAGCTGCACCTCGTGGGTTGAAATCCCAGCAGAGCCTCAAACAATTAAGATTGCTTCTTTGACAAAACACCTGTCACCAGGGCTCTTTCTTGTGAATTTCCCTGCTGTTGGATCAATAAAGTTTATCTTATCTTATATTGTAACCCCAACCTACTCAGGTACTTCTGCTGTTACGCCGAACCAAACTTCGACTGTTTCAAAATGGTAAACACGGCTCTCTGGCAGCATTTCATACACCTTGTGCATCAGTGTGAGACACCGAGGGGTGGAGAGAAAACGTGCGTAGTGAGGTTTGACAATATGTTCTGCTGCAAATGTTTCATGTGATAAAAACATTCAAGTGTCTCCAACTAGACTATGTCTGATACTTTGACATGTTTTCCTAAGTTTTTCTGTGGGCTATAGAGTGAATGAGTCCTAAAATGAGATGGCATTTTTGCACTCCCGGTTCCCTTGTCTTAAAGTAAATGTCAGCAGTTTAATTGATTGTAAAGCTTTGTCAGTACATACCCCATTTATGATTTTTTTTTTAGTGTTTACATGTCTTAACAAGTGGCTAAAAGACTCTACAGAGGTTGTTGGATACATGACACATCATCACGCTGACCACTAGTTACTTAATGGTTGTGATGTTGAAGGTGTTCTTTGTGAAGATTATCTTCCTGAACAAAATGTGTCACTGTTGTAAACTTTTGTTTGCCGCAGAGCTTACTTTTTGCACTTAAATCCAAAATCCAATGTAAAAATCCCAGTGGCTTTTTGTGGAGGGAGCCAGAGCGATGTTGACTTCCAAGCTGGCCTACAAAAATACGTCATCCCTGCAGCACGCCACAGGTACAGAGGAAAACAGAACAAGACACAGGCTCTGTCTTTTACTGTCTCCATTCCCTCATGAACTGCATGCGTGTGTGACAACGTCTCCCATCGTCTGAGTCAACACATTCTTGTAATTTTAGACATTTACTGCATTGTTGTTGTGTTTTGCCTTTAACTCAGCCCGTACGTTTTCTGTCAGTGTAGTGAGCTGTGTGTCAATCACAGTCGCAGTGCTTATTTACACAACTGTACCTTCTCTCTGGCTACTGTCTGGATTGACGAGTCAAGCATTTCTGGCCTTTGGGCACTGGTGAAGTCATATCTCTGCCGCTTCGGCTGTGCTTCTGCTACAGGTTTTCTCATAATAGACTCAAGTGGTTTGCGATCACTCTTTCCACAATGACTTAACAGCCACAGACACGATGATGGAAAGATTTGTTTCCAAAAAAAAAAAACTTTTTTTATTTTTTTTCTTCAATCTTAGTGTAGCTGATTTCAAGTGAGTAACCTAGACGCTTAGCAGATAGAGTTTTCCTTTAGTAGATCTGTGCTATTACCAATGGAACCTGTTGGTTTTTATGGACTAAAACTAAAATAAAATACATTTAAACAGGTTAGAGTAGCAACACAGTGAGTAGTGAGTAGTGCAGCTCACTCGCATGTCACACACGGTTGCAGCAACGCCTCATCTAGACATTCAGAGTCTCACACAAAACACACACATCAAAGCCTGTTGTATATTGTTACGCATTAGCTCTCCACTCTACTGCTCACAAATCAATGTGTGACACGTGTCTTAGAAGGTTGTGTATGAGTATAGAAATCAGAAGTTGTGCGTTTAGTCATATTTGAGTGAAAATATATTGTTTTTGGAAAAAAATAAGCACATACTTGCATCATAAAAAAGTACAGTGTGCAGCAGGAGTGGTTTAAGAGACGTTACTATTAACATTTTGACCTGTATTGTCTCTACAAGAAACTGGGTCACTTTATAACTGCTGTAAAAAACACATTGACATCTGCCCTGACAGAGCTGAAAAAAAAAAAAAAAAATCTACAAACCACTCCTTCAAGTCTTCACAAGTTGTGTTTGACACTCAGAAGTGGTTTTGGGTGGAGTATTCCTTTAAACTGATTGCTGTGTCTGTCAGCAATGCCAAGTGGAGTTTATCGTAAAGCTCAGTCCCGTATCTCAGTAATTTAAGTGGAAATAGACAACTTTTTTGCTTTAACTTATCATTATGAAGTACGTGTTGATTGCACAGTGTAATAGCGATAGAATAATCCACGTTTAGACCGGTTCTCTATAAGCCTTGCTTTCACTATGCAAATCTGCCTGCCACCAGGCATGATTTCTCCCAGGAGAATTATGTCTCAGTTAAAGATTACATGAATGAACAAACTTGTGCTTTTTGTCCTCACGTTTTCTTCTGATGTTACTCCCTCCTCTACCCCGACACCCACGCCTGCTCTGTCTCAAGGGTTTATGAGCTATGCAGAGTTTTTTTTATAAACATAAATTACTGTACATAGAAATAAATCATTGAATGTAACACCACTCATTGAGATTGGTTGAAAAATAAAGTTTTTCATCCAGAAAAACTGCCGCTCCCCCATTTACATGTATTTGTTCACAAGCCTTGATCAAAAATGGGCAGTGATGTTGATGTACTAAATGCCAATGCAGCATCTACATATATATGTCTATGGGTTATGGTTAGCTGTAGCAGAGTATAAGTTAATGGGGAACATATCAACAGGGGAACAGATTTTGCCCCAACACCTCCTGACTTTGCCACAGTGGCATAACAATAATACAAAGGCAGCCCGCTGATAGTCGATGATTCGAATCATCAGTTCGAGCCCCAGTAGTCAAGTGAGATTCTTCCAGTCAAACATTTGTTTTTTCAGTCAGTGTGCATCACAGTTACAGGACAGATAGAAGCTTACAAAAATGCACAGGGAGAACATTTCAGTGAGGAATTAAAGGGAATCAAATATATTTTTTATATAAGCTGGTGCGCTTATTAAAAAATATCCCCTGAGCCACATGCACTGTCAGTTGAGTGATGAGCGAGGGTGATGGGAGTGGTTGGTAGACTTGTTTTTTTTTTTAATCTGCATCATTGTACACAAAACAATGCAACAGCATGACTGTCTGAATTTTACAAACCGAGTCTCAAAATCACCACAAACCACAAAACTAACTGTGATGGAAGAGGAGTAGAGTGACAGAAATACAGAGCAGCATGACGTGCGATCAGCAGCCTCACCCAGGCACACCTGCAGAGCACACAGAGCAGGTGACGCTTGTTTGCTTGTTGTTTGTTGCGTATTTGACAGGCTGAGATTGTTATTGTTAGTGTCTGACAACATTATGGAAAAGTGTTAAAGTGTAACAGTGAGAGACCTTATTTTAAAGAGTGAGATACATTTCGTTTAAGCAGAAACAGCGGTTTAATTACTCACACCAAACTCACCAGAATCATTTTGCGTCATCGTCTTCTTCATTCAGACTTAACGGAAACTAAATAAAACCCACCAGAAACGTCTTGGTTCGTCTCTCCACCGCCCCAACAATCGCCAGCTCTGGTTTGGTCAAAATAGATCTCTCGCTGTTAAGGAGCATGGAGCATGCAGCGCAGGCGATGCTGGACAGCGGCTGCAGCCTTGGGAGAGAATCTCCTCAGGTCTGCTGATTTTATAATTGAGGAGGAGGCACGCTTTTAATTTCTGACTGTGTGAAAATATTGATATTTTCACATCGCAGGTCACAAAGAAGCGCATCAAAAAGTGTCTATCTGGTGAAGTATATTCACGTAGACTCATAAGAATTTAGTGTTGCTCACTGCACTGTAAAAAAAAAAAGGATGAATTGTCGACTATTACAGGATGTTCAAATCTGTTTCGACGTAGGAAAATCTTAGTCAGGGACAGCCCTAAATAATACATCTGAAAAGTGCCTGTTTCCACTTTAAGCAAGCAAAATCCTGTTATATCTGATGAGAGTGATGGCCAAAATTACAAAGAATTAGACTCATGATATCAATTTAAGTCCAGTTTTATTTATATAGACACAAACCACAATTTGCCTCAGGGGCTTTACAATCTGTACCAAAAAAACTTTTAACAATTAAGGGGGAAAATGGAAGAAACCAAGGAGAGCCAAAGAGGAGGGATGCCCCTCCCAGGATCGACATGTTTACAGAACAGAACAGCAGCTTGAAGTTAAATACAGAATTTGTTGACAAAATTTCTGATACAGTAAATTGTATATAAAAGATGTGGATCCCCTAGGACATAAAAATTATGAAAAGGATTTAGGACATGAAGGACGTAATCTGAGAACAATTTTTAACAAGCTGAGAACAAAGACATTAGTTTGTCCTTTTCCATTTAATTAATTTTATTTTCATCTGTGTATTTCTAAGGAAAACCTCAGAGTAAATGTGCCAGTGTTAGCCAGCTGGCTAATTTTCAGCTGCAGTCCTTTGTCCAGATGTTTTGAAATGAGTCCAGGCACTTATGTTACATTCAGGTTTTGTGCAGCGCCATCGAGTGCCATCGAGTTGTCACAGTGCTGATGGCAACATATCACCTTCTCCCCTGTGTAGCTTCTCTGCGCCTCACCCACTGCCTTCCCCTCTCCTCAGACAGTACATCATTAGCTGTCTGCTGAACACCTGGAGGCAAAGCCAGCGAGGTAATTATTGAGGGCATAGCCACGTCTGCACGCAACCATCATTAACCCATCGTACCTCATTTGGAGCGGAGAAAAGGCCTTGTTGTTGTAAGGGGAGACGGAGAGAGAGCGGCGTGAATTGGTGATCGGCCCCTGACACGTCAAATATGATACAACAAATGTCTCTGAGCCTCGAGCTAATAAAGCCTGGAATTTGCCGTTGCTTTTTCATCAGGCACCGGACCTGGAGCTGTGCCAGGACCTGGGATGAGGGAGGATTATCCCCTACTCTTAACCGTAAAGGTGCAGGAATTCATGAGAGGGGAACTCACACAAACACACACACACAACCAGCAATGACTTGTTTGCTTCCCCAGCCACAAAAAACAGGAAAAGATTTTGAGGAGAGCCGGCCTCAGAAATTCTAAGAAACCTCATAAACGGCTGCAGAGGCCAGATTTAGAGTGTGTGTGTGTGTGTGTGTGTGTGTGTGTGTGTGTGTGTGTGTGTGTGTGTGTGTGTGTGTGTGTGTGTGTGTGTGTTTATGGGGCATGTGTGTCTGTGATTGTGTGCACATGCATCTACAGAGTATATCTGTGGGCCTTCAGCTTATACACGTACATTTGCAGTTAAGTATTTAAATGATATACGTCATATGCATGTAATGAATAACACATACGTGTGTGTGTGTGTGTGTGTGTGTGTATGTGTACATTCCTGCTGTGCTGTTATGGCACTGCACAATCGCCTCAGCTACTGCGTGGGCGGCCGTTTCAGGTAAAAGGATAGAAGAAAAGTTCTTCCTTTCTCACTTCAACGCCTCATTTCCTTCTTCCAGTCATCGCTGACGAGCCCGTGCAGCTCACACACGTCATGAGCAGGAATGCCTGCGTGACAGACTGACAGGATGCTAAAACATCTCAAAAGTCATTACTGATAAGCAAGTCAATTGTTTTTGAAGTTAGGATCACTTTTGCTTATTATTTGAGGTTTTTTTTTTAATATTTACACCAACAGAACCAAGCTGAATATCTGTACACTTTGAAAAAACAAATTAATTTTACTAACAATTTTTAGGTTGGAACAACTTCACAATTAAGTAGATCCAACAAAAAAAAAATTAAGTAAGCTTAACAAGTACATATAAAGCAAACAAACTTCAATTTAACCTGTTGCATATGTTTTTTTTTTATTGAGATCGACTTGCCAGATTTTAGTGTATGAATACAAAGTATATCATAGAGATGGTCCTGCTCCACTTTTTTGTGTAATTTCTTCTTTCATTGTTCTTTCTGAAACACAGAAAAGGGACTAATTATTTTGTCAGAATTTAACAAAGCTCACTAAAACTGGGATATTCTTTAATATGACTTTTAGCTGTTGTGGCTTTATCAAACTGACAAACCACATTAGACAATGGACAAACAATGAACAGACAATGGACAGAAAATCCCAGTATCATGTTTAAGCTTTTTAAACAACCCTCTGTGAGAAAACGCACTTCCTGGGGAGACTAATGGAACAGAGGCTGCCTTGAAGAGAAAATGGGGCCTCAGCGCTGCGGCCTGCAGGGACACTTTGGAACAATATTCAGCGAATTCTGGCGGAGCAAAGAAGGATTAAGGACATTTTCACTAACTTGCCATCTTGCTTAATCTCTTTTATCATCAGCATGGGTTTAAGAATATGACTCATACACACACACACGCACACACACACACACACCAGCTGTAAAATGCAATTTTGAGGGAAATATCGATGGAAATGTAATGCTGAACAAACAATGAGGAAATGTTTTAATTAACGTATGTTTCAATTTGCAAAAAAGTTGATACTGAATATACACTGGTAAAATGTTCACTGACAACATATTAGGCAATGTTGTGATACACTGTCCAGTCATATGAACTACAGCATTGTTCAAAAGCTGATACATTACATTTTTTTATTGACAATTTTTTTTTTTTGTATCTAAATGACTATTTTTTCTGACCTTTCTGGATGTAAACCCAGTACTTTGGCATTAATGTCCTGTATTTTGTATGCCCCCCCCATCCACCCCCAACCAGCTCATTACGAATCCAGTGCATTTTATAAATGTATAATTTTAAAGACACATTGTCTGTGGACATAATTAAAGCTGGAATTATGTTGCCATCACAACGTAATTATGAAAACAATTTAATGATATACAAATCTGATTTCTAGGAGACAGGATTGCACATACATGCATGCAGTCGTGCTTTCATTGTTTCAGAGGAAATTGCATCTACTTACATTCATGTCCTGGAGACTTACTTTAACCCTAACCCTTAACTTAAACCTTAAGCTAACCTTAAATCAAGTCTTCACCTCAATATTTAATGATTTATGTTACTGGTATTTTGATGTAAAATCCCCACAGTGTGACTAATGCATGTCTGCACACACGCATGCAAGAACATACATACCACAACAACCACAGCGACTCTTATCAGCAGATTGGTCTGTCAGCTGGAATATGTAATAATAAATCATAAAAGTCAGAACCTGTTACAGTATAATGCATCAATCATATCCTTCTCTTACATGCTATTCAACCAGTTTCTAGCCTGCCAGCTGCTGAAGTTGGGGTTTCAAGGTGTTTTGTGTTCTTGCCTGTGGTCTTCTCCATGATTTGAGCACATTTTCACATTAGGTAGAATTGTTTCTTATGTTTCCGGTGGACTTGTGCATAGATCAGACAACCGTGCTCAGGTACAGTTCACACACAACACTAATTAAACAAACTGAACTTTGGGGTCAAGTGTACTCAGATCTGGGCCCTGGTCCCTGATGTGAAAGTCCCCAGAGTCTGATGATGGTTGTTTGTTTGCTGATGTTTCGAGGCCACTGTCAAATCAAATCTGATCAAAAAACACTGCCCTGCAAAAAAATAGCTGAGACTTTGAGTGCTAAAGCTTAATAACTGCAGATCATTTTTCTGTACTTGTTACTTAATTGGTCATGAGTGTTTAATGCTATATAGAAATGGGGCTTTTTAGATGTAAATGGTCACAAGTTTGTGAACCGGGCCACTGCCCAAGTGTGAACATTGACTTCAGGAAGTAAAGCAGACACATTATACTGAAAGTGTGAACTTTCAAATCTTCGGCCTTTAAATAGCAAACAGTAGTGACTCCTCACAGCTACAGTATGGGACAGCACCTTCTACCAATCTACTGTATCATAAAATAAATGAGTGAAACTGCCAGTAAGCACACTTTGCATTCTCTGCCTTTGCACGATGCCAGAGAGTTAGTTTTTCCTTTGTGAAAGTACTACACAATCTCACCTCTAGACAAAACAAGTTGCTCCAGTGTGCAGCAGTAGAAGTACAGTACAGAAGCCTTGTATAACTTACAGGTGCGTACTATCTGCAAAAGCTTATCTACCCTGCCAGACTGTCATAATGAATTTATCAATTAGCCCCGGCTGTGTGTGTGCCCTTGGGGGCTGCAGTCCCAGCCCTCACCTTCTCTACACTGAACTTCAATCAGTCATCCTGTCAGAAAAGCAGGGAGGGGAGAGCAGGCTGGAAAAAGGCCTTCTGAGTCTGTTAGCTCTGACAAAGAAGTGAAGCCTTTATAAGTCTAGTGTGGAAGATTTACAGGGGATTATTGGCAGGGTATAGCAGAAATGGAATATAATATTTATAAGTATGTTTTCATAAGTTTATAAACACTTTCCTGACCTTCTCTCTGCGGTCAAGTCTCCCTCTCTTGTCTGTTTTGTCTTGTTATGTCTTTTACATCATTTTCATCTTGATACCTTTGTTTGCATTTTTTTTTTATTGTTGTTGTTCTGTTATTGTCCATCCATTTAGATTGAAATCAGTTGGGAAGGTGGCACGCAATGATGCAAAATAAAAATAATCAGTAATATGCAACATATGTATTAAAGTAACAAGCCTATTTTGAAAATGTAAGGAGTAGAAAGTACACATACTGTAGGGAGGAAAAGGAAAAAGAAAATTAATACTCAAGTAAAGTAGAGATACCTGAAAATTATCTGAAAATTTGTCATTTTGCTGTGCCAAATTTATATGTGGTACATTTAGAAATCTATTAAGCATTTGTGTTGAGGTTACAGTAATGTGTATTTTCAGGCTGGGAAAATCTAAAGCACTTTGAACCATCTGATGCATCAGCAGAAGCCAGTCAAGGTTTCGATGATGTGTCTCCCTCCAGAGGAAAGTCAGGGTAGTATACACACTGAACAACTCACTCATAGAGCAAAATAACTTTATTTATATTTCATCAGATTTACATATACAGTAAAACATACAATTCTGTACATTCTAAATTTCTGTCAACTCTTATATAGATAATACTTCTTGTAAATAATCTTCCTTAATATACATACAAGTAGAACTTTTTTTTTATTTTGACAGTAATAAAAACAAGTACAGTGCAACAACTTAACATTACAGTAGGTGCGTAAAATGCTGGTAATACAAAAAACTACATGCTCTCTGTGATATTATTGGGTCATTGTGGGGATAACTTCATATTTTTCGCGGGTTTTCTGACAGTGCGTCATCATCAGTGTCTATACCTGCAAGCGAAGCACTGAACACTCAAACCAAAACTGGGAGGAAACGGTTAGATGTGTATCAGTGCACACAGGTCCTTTTTTGCCTGGGAGGGGAACACGTTTGTGGTTTAACCACTTGAAACTGACAGGCAGCTGGTGGTGGAGCTCAGCCTGTATTTCTTGGGTGCCCTGCGTGGCTTGTTAGGAGTTGATGGTGGGGAGGCCACGCTCAGATTCCTGACCTTGTTAAAACTGTTCCTCAGGCTGTCCCTCCTGCTCTCTGAGGTGCTGCTGGTCTCCTTGGACATGAACGTGTCTGGGTGGCAGAGGCCGGACTTCAGGCAGCAGCAGCACAACAGCTCAGCGATGGCCTTCCTCATATCGCTGCTGCCCAGTGCGTAGATGATGGGATTCAGGCCCGAGTTGAGGACAGCCAGGGAGATACAGAAGTCAGCACTGTAGAGGAGCGCACACTGGCGGGAGACACAGAAGAAATCCACCAATAACAGCAGGAACAGCGGCCCCCAGCAGAAAATAAAGACCCCAACAATGGTGATCACAGTTTTAAGCAGAGACAAGGAGCGCTTGCGACAGCGCTGTGCTGACAGCTTAGTGCTCTTGTGCACGTGGCAGTAGATGGCACCATAGAGCACACCGATTGTCAGAAGGATAAGGAGGAAGATGATGAGAGAGAAGAAGATGTAGGTTTTGGAGTAGAGGGGGAGGAGGGTGGAGCATCCATCCAGGCTGCACACACAGTTCCAGCCCAGCAGGGGGAGGAAACCGATTACCAGCGCCAAACCCCAGCAGAGGCCCACCAGGCCAAAGATCCTGTAGTAGCTCTTCCTGGCTGACTTCTGTGGCAGCGGCTTCATTATCGTTGTATAACGCTCCACGGCGATCAGCAACAGACTGAATATGGATGCTGCAAGGGCCACAAACAGCATCCCTTCCCTGAAGAGCCACAGAGCAGGGGTGAGGCGAAACGTTTGGCTGCCAGACAGACAGATGTTGACCACGTAGGCGGTACCAGTTAGGAGGTCACTGAGCGTAATGTTGGCAATGCAGACGTAAACCCAGCGCCGGCTGAGGCGGATGCGGGAGATGACGGCCAGCAGCACCAGGAGATTCTCCAGGATGATGAAGATGCTGAAGAAGAGGAAGACAGCAGTGGAGATGCTGATGTTGCTCTGGGTGGATGAGACGGTTCTGTTCTGCAGGCGTCCTGTGTGGTTGTAATGTCGCAGAATCACATGGTTGATCTCAGAGTCTGTAGCACTGGCGTTGCTGAGGTGGCTGGGTACGTGGTACACGCGGGGGCACGAGGAGGGAGAGGTGAGGGAGGAGAAGACGCTCATGGTGGCGGCTGCTGGGTTGGTCGGGATCAATGCTGTGGGTGGGAACAGGCTGAACTGAGCTGGTACGAGCTGCACAGGAATTAGTGTGAAACTCCTGTGATCAAACAGGCTATCACCACACTCTAACCTCTGGAGCTCTGCCTCAAACAACACACACCTGAGAAGACAGAAAAAGACAGAATAAGAACAACTTTAATACAACATCAACAAAAATATAAATGCAACACTTTTGTTTTTGCTTGCATTTATCATAAGTTGAAAGTTTTTTTCACTCAATTTTAGTTTGGCATTTGCCACATAGAGATGGTGGTTAAACATATAATTATTGCACAAAGGTCACTTTCAAATGTGCGGTTTTGTCTTGAAAAAACACTATGGCTACTTCACATAGATACAAGTTTTGACCCACCCTTCTCTGCCTCTGATTGGCTAGTACCCATTGCCTTCGCTGGTTGGGTTGGTTTGGATTAGTCATGAGGAGTGACTGGTTAGGGTTGGGGAATATCAGCATAAGCCACTCAGAGGCAAAGTAGGACAGGTCATAACTTTGCCTTCCTTGGAAAAACATCTATAGCCTTATGTGAAACAGCTAGTTTAATTTAGTCTTTTTTCGAGATAGAACTACATATTTTACGGTGGCCTTTATTGTAACCAGTCCAAGGGATACCTGTGCAATAACCTTTGACAAAGTGCAAACAAAATTTGAGAGAAATAAACCTTTTGTTTGCACAGAAGAAGTCTTACATTTTTTTTACTTAAACAAAAGTGTTGCATTTATATTTCTGTGGAATATTTATGTGAAAACACCATGCTCTCATGCTGCGTGCTTCCGCATCACAGTGCTTCAATCAATTTAAAAGGCATCATTTAAAAGTCTCCCTCGTGTGCCACTGCACCCCACCTAGCTGTGGTTAACACAGGATGAGTGAGCAGCTGCGCAGGGCATTTAAATCGCCACATAAAGGAAATATGCACAAAATTTCTGAAAAGAATGCTGGACAACATTTTTCCTAAAATTTCCCTTTAAAATGTTGACTGAATTACTGCACTACAACATATATGGGCAAAATGGGCAAAAGAAAAAAAAAAGCAAAAAAAACAAACAAAAAAACATGTTTTTCATTTTTTCCTGTAAAATTCTCATCAGTGACATCAATCAAAATCAATTAATCAAAAATGGATAAGGAAGTATAAAGCTTTTTCCCAAGGTTCACATTGTTTTAAATCAAATCTGAGCAAAAACTTTAAAATACAGTCATTTTTCCACAACAAGTACTATATCCTGCACCCCGAGAGTTAAATGGAAATTCTGAAATGCATTGCACTGAAATGTTATCCTATAATATGTTGTTATAATTAGAGGTTATTAAAGCTATAGAGTGAAGAACAGTGAAGTGAGGATAGTGGAGCGTACTTACTCTGGCTGCTGGTAGGGGATGCTGAGTGTGTGAGAAGATACAGATTTTTACAGCACATTTGTGATGGGGGAAGTAAGACAAATAAGGTCAAAACACCACACCCAAATGCAACACACACACGAACACACACGAACACACACACACACACACACACACACACACACACACACACACACACACACACACAGTGGGTATGCAAGAGATTGCCATCACTTTTGTTCCATCATCTTGCAAACAGTCAAAGCAACTGTAAGAAATTTCACAGTTACCTGCAGTGCAATTATAAAAATTACATTTGAAGAAGTCAGAATTGTTCGACAAGTATTTTCTATCTATTTCAGAAAATCAAGTTCGATTCTGACTGACATTCAATAATTTTCCTCCACTTTTATTTATCATCTCGTGTTTTCTCGGGACTTCATGCACATTTTACTACAACAGCATCATATCCTATTGCACAAGGCGTCTTATGATAACTTATACGGGAAAAGGCTATTTCAAAACGTGTGCTACACGGGGCCAGTTGTAAATGTTTTGTAAAGTAATATGACTCAATGTTTTTTAAGGAAATGTGTCAACAATTTCACTTGCACTTACGAGAGCATGGCACCAAGCCAAAGTGATATTACAAAAGCCTCAAATTAGAATTTATTTTTCTCAATATTTCTCTGAAATTACAAGAGAAAAACAGGAACTCTCAATCAGATGGAAATGTGCCCCTCCCTGTAAAGATAGAGGGTTTCATACGTCTGATCGCACAGCTGTGGTTGCTGGTTTGCTGTTATTGTCACAATGCACCAGCAGACCTCAACCACATCCCATAAGACAGCCAGTGGTACTAAGACCATGACCACTTTCAAGTCGACCATACACATATGATAAACTGAGAACCAGCATGTGAGGCATCTTGCAAGGACCAAGAAAGTGATGCCAGACCCCAAAATCAAGAAACCACTCTTCAAATATGAGTAAAACCAGAACTCATGGCCCTCCAGAGTGGAGTTTTCAAAGAGCTATGATTATATATCTCAAGCTTTCGACAAACTAGGCTCTAATTGTATCAGTGCACTATAATTATCATTTATAAAATGCCTCAAAAGCATGCAAAAAAGGTCAAACGAAACCTCTCAGAAAATATCAGTATAATCATACTAATGCCCCAAGTGTTTGTCTAAGAAAATGTTGTTTTTCATGCTCATAGAAAATGTTATTATTTTAGTAATAAGAAAAATTGCAAGTGGGTTTTATCTGTCATCTTGCATCAATGTCAATCACAAATATTTATTTCTGCAGTGGTTTTACTCAACAGTTCTCCAGTTTGCATGGTTTCTGCATTCAAGAGCAAGAAAAGAGAACACATGTATAGACAGAAACAATACAAAGGGCAAAAATATAGACAGTGGAGACAGTGTGGTTAAACTCATAGAAAGAGTAGGTGTAGAGCAGGCCCTTGTGGTTCAGATCGCCACCTCAGAAATACACCTGTGTTCAAAGAATTTACATTATATTAAAAAATGGTGCTATTTCCTATATATGCCCTTGAAAAGGCAGATCAATCTTCATCATGGTTTCATGGTTTTGTGTGGGGGCATGGCAGTAACTTCCAAATGGATTCACAAACACAAGATTTTGTGGAAAAGTTGGCAATGAGCTTAAGGACAGCTGATGTACTCTTGCATAGCCATACCTCTCTCCACAGTGCTCAGCCTTGTTTGCCTTACTTTAAAGCAATCAAGACAAATGTCTTGAGCGGCGCCCAAGAAGCCCAGAATGCCGTGACGGTGCTGTTGCAAATACTGTCGAGGGGGAACTTGTACTTCAGCAGGTGAGCTCAGGCATTAAAAAGACTACATCAGTGCAAAAGAAAAGTTATTAGCTACTTTACATTCATGCTATTAGCATCCTAGGCGCTAATTTGCCTTTTTCAGCATGTAAGTGGCAGCTTGGAAGACGTTCTTTTTTCCCAGGGTCTTTGAAAATGTAGCTAGCGGATGCAATTCTGCTTGAAATAAGCAGCCAATGGCAGGCTTTGTACCTGCAGTGTGCATCTGGTAAGTCAGACTATTGTTGATGCCAACCGCCAAAAGCAGTGGGAGTGGCCAGTAATAAAATGTGCATAACTTCTAAATGGCTTACTTCCTATACTTAAGCCGAACCTCTTTCATATCTCATGAACCGTTTGTCATAAAGCCTTGTGGCAGGTGTCACTGGACTTAGCACGGGGTTCCTTTTTCCACCACGGAGGTCAAGTGGTTTGGGGTGTGTGCGTGTGTGTGCATGCATGCACACGTGGAAAACTCTATTTTTGTCATAAACAGATAAGCAGTGATGATTACTGGGTAATATGAATATTGATATGTCCAATGTTAAGTCTCTGTGTGATAATTTGACGAGGCAATAAAATGTGCTATTAGGCACAAAATCTTTCAAGACTGACAGGCTGAGCACGTGAACGACCCCTCTTCCAGCAGCAGTGCAGCAGTTCAGTTGGCATCAGCATAAATGCTGCCATCATCGGTGTTTCATTAACAGCCATGCAGCAGGTTATGTTACGATAGCAACATGTGTGTGCTCTTCACAACTTGTAACTACTCATACCTGCAAATAACTACTCCATGCCACTGACAAAGGGAGTGTAAGTGTTAGAGACTTGACCTACATTTTCCGTACATGTAGCAGTAATGAGGCATGACATTCATTGGCCTCCCCCATGAAATCAAAGTAGCTAATTTTTAACACAACTTCTCCTTTTCAGTCTTGAAATGTAAAAAAGAAAAAAAAAACCCAGACATGCATCAATAATCCGTATAGATGAGATTCTGATAAACAATAGATATTACTTTAACTAAATGGAAAACTGTGGCAAGACTGCAATTGTAAATAAAAAGAGGAAAAAGGAAAAAGCAGTTTAAAAAAACGCACAACTGCCTTTGCAAGCTGAGGTGTCAACAACACCCACGACTGTTGAAAACGCCCTTACTCTGAAAATATTTCAAACACTACTGTAACCACAAAGTACGTATTCTGAACCACAAGTGTGTTTGTGTATGAGTGTTAGTATATAAGTGTATGTATGTGTTTTAACTGATAACCAGAGCCAGCCCTGTAGTCGCTCTAAACAAGATTGTGCTTGTGCCTTCTAGTCAGTCCAGCTGATATTTATGTTTGTCTAATGATATCCACCAAATGTAATCTTTGTTTATCCTGTCCATAGCTGCAAGGGGCTGAAGCATATCCCACTATGCACTGCAAGGTGGGAGAGCATGCAGACAGGTTACTTGTCCATCACAGGTACATGCTTTTAATTCATCCTGTGTCTCTTTGGCCTGTGGGAGGAAACCTGTACCTGCATGCAAACTCTACACTGGCTGTAGTATCATCTCACAAAAAAAAAGAGTGCAGAAAATATGTGAGAAATGTGTGAGAAAGCCTTTAAGGCCTTGTTATTTTCTCAGTGAGCCCTCATGCACCAGTCATTAACACTTGTAGAAGTGAGAGTGTGCAGATATTATGACAGGCTAGAGTTTTCTTAGTGTCAGCATTTAGTGGACATTACAGAAATTTCATCTAAGGCACTTCCATATTTGTGTTTGTGTTCAGCTTTTAGCAGTGGATGCTAACAGATTGAAGTACATAGAGGGCCTGACCTGAAACTGAGCTACAGTCAAATGAGCTTGATACAAGTTTTTTTTTTAAATCTGATATTTGGTTTATTTGCTCTATATATTATGTTATTTTTCTACTATGACAAAAGTACAGTATAGGCATTGGATAATAAATTGTGATGTTTGTATTAAAGAGCAACGGACCCTGAGACAATAAAAAATGCAATAGGCACCTTTTGAACATGCAGATAGGAGCCGTGCTTCAGACTGCTCCTGGATACTGTCCAGTCAGGAAAATCAAATGGACAAAATCGGACTCAGAGAATGTTGTTATCACACAGAGAGGCCTGCTCTACCACAGCATCCTGAATCAAGTTGCTGCAGTTGACAGGTGGATTGCACTCTGAACTGACAGGATGCAGCACACAGGACTCCAGCAGGGATTAGAGGTGGAGGACTCTGTGTTTTTACATTAATGATACTTCCTGCACAAACACTTTTTCTAACATTAAAGATAAAACACCCCAGAAATTTGCTGCTGTACTGCTGTTATTTGGCAAATTTCCAGCCAACCTTTTTCACAACAGCCATTTTGACATGAAATAGCCGGGTAAACACGGGTGTTAGCAATCCACTCTATTCAGCTCAAACAGAGTCAGGGTGCTGCTATTCTGCATTTTAATACACTGTAAAGGCCCTGCATCTTTAAATGGAACAGGAACTAAATTAGAATCGATTGTAACACTTGTGGTTATCCTACTATTTCATATCAGTATGGCTGCTGTGAAACAGGCCAATAATATCATACATACTGTTGGACTCATGGAGGACAGTAAGCATCAGAATCTATGCACCTCAACCATAGATACCTTCTTATTTAATGCATTCTTCTTCCAATTCAAGACCTGGCATCTACATTTCCCACAATGCAACTCAACTGCTTTGGAAAAGGTCTATTCAGGGGTTATACCCATGCAAGATACGTGCTGTTTCTTCCTTGTGCACCAACACTTGGTTAGGATTAGGGAAAGACCATGTTTTGGGTTAAACTGATCACTCTTGCAAGATCTTTCACAGGACTGGGGTTCCATTCCACCCACCCAGATTTTTCATTTTCTCACAGTCTTCAGCACCAACTAACAATAACTCAAACGACATCATTTGCGTTGCTCTGTCTGCAGCCACGAAAGGCTTCATACAGCTTTTTTTTTTTTTATCACACACATAGCAGACGCCAAGACTTGTAAACAAACTTTGATGTGTAAAATCGAACTTCCTCTTTTAAGTTTCAGCTCAAGCTGTGCAGCATGTCTCTGTTCAGTGTAATAGACCTTTCTCACATGAGCCATATTTACATGTAACAGTATGTAAACACAGGTGCCACCAATGATACAAATTAAGGTTCCATTTCAATCCAGGTCAAACTGAGTCAGGGTGCTGCTATTGTGCATGGTGGCTCACTGGAACTTTGACCTTAATTTGTGTCAGTGGTAGCACCTGTGTTTGCCCTGCTATTTCATATCAGCGTGGCTGCTGTGAAAAAGGTTTGGCTAAGGTTCTTTAGTCATTTGAAGCTGCATTTGCTAAGTTTGTGACCACTTGGGTGCAGAAGAACTCCACAACAAGCTGTCGCAACATGTAAATTCAGAGGAAGATAAACATATTGCAGAGAGCCAACAGTCTGCAGGCATACAACACAATATTTTCCTTAAAAAAGACAGTGCACAGGCTTATAAAAACATAGTAGTGTCTGTATCTGCAGAGACAATGGCCTCTGCTGGTCTGTCCTTATTTTCTCACTAGTTCACTGTGTCGTCTCTATATAATGTCCTTCAAATGAGACTCAACAATCGCACCACCTTTCTGGTGTGTTTACAAACAGCTTGGACAAATCGTACTGATTCTACCTTTTAGCATAATGTAAATCAAGTGGTCTGAGAGAAAACAAGACTTCTGCTCCTCCTCTTGGCTCTGTTTTCAGGCTTTAATAAATCTAGCCTTTGACGGGAGGCTTTGGCCAATCACAGGTCAGTAAGATAGTTGACTACTTCAGTCTCATTCCCTAACGTCAGTATCTGACGAGCTGGGAATGAGATTCAACAATCAAGTATCTGGCCGGGGGCCATGCTCTATCCAGAAATGGTTACTGCACCTTTAAGTAGAGGGGATGAGCAAATGCTGAGGATATCAGTTGGAATGAAAACCTGCAGACTGCTGGCTCTCCATGGCATACATCACCCGCGTACTGTTGCCTTATAAAGGGTCTTATGTCTTTCATCCATGCAAACAATTGCCTACTTCCACACCCACTGCACCACCAGTTCTTTCACGTTACGCATATCCACTTGATTCATTGTGAAAATAAAAAAAAATACTGATTGGTGGAGCTTTAAACATCTAGGGAAACCACCTCCCTTCCTGCTGTGGGTCTTTGACATCAACTTCCATTGTGTGTTGTGGTAAAATAACAAATATCTGAACTCTGAGATGAAAGCATGATGGAAACAATTAAAATTGGCTGTGTACAAAATCTGATGGCAATTATAGACGATTTGTTTGACAAATGGCTCGATGGTGGTGTCAGACTCCAAGAGCATGAAAAACTGGTAATTCTAACCTCATGATTTGAGATGTTAGTGTTGCATTATAGAGTTTTTTTTTAATATGGTGACACCATCTGGGCAACTGCTGCAATATATGAAACTAATTCTTTCAAAGGTGATTGCCTGAGACTTGATTTCCAGTCTTTGTGGTGAAGATGACTTGCACTGTGTTGAGCTGTCAACTCTGGTGGCCTTAAAGTAGTATTACAGACATTCTACTGTCAAGAGCAACATGCAGCATCACTTGGAGAGTGCTGCTAAAAAAAGCTAATTGAAATGATTGTTTTTGCCTTTTGAGAATTGTAATTATGTTAAATTTGAATGGGAGATCCAATTTAATGTAACCTTAAAAAATGAAAAACAATGTAAAAGATGAAATGAAGTGACAAGATGTAATTTGACAAAAATGAAGAAGACGACGTAACAAGATAAAATGGACAGAAAAGACGCGATATGAAAGCATGCATACTTTTTGCTGTTTATACTTTCAGTATATTTCAGAGCCTGAGCTTTTTCACTTTTACTGGAGTTAAGAAGTTGAATCAATACTTCTACTTTTACCAGCCTTTTTTACACAAGTATCTATACTTCTATTTGAGTCAAGAATGTGTGCAACCTGCTGTATAGCAACATATTACCCTCAGATGACTAGTTAGCCGTACGCTGATCAGAGACAAAATAACAACAACATTTCACAAATCAGCTGTCACAAAACAGCTATAATTAAAGCTGCAAGAAGCATCGAATGGGCCCTCACACCCCTGCACCCACTGGGACGTGCAGCTGCCACGACCCCGTCGCTGGACACTGACCAGTCAACAACGCTCTGAATTTTCATGTGTTTTGGACACCACAGGAAGGAGTTCAATGTCACTTCCTGTCTCCACTGGGCGACGCTACAGAATAGCCACTAATTATATGTTATGCCCCAGTATATTAAGCGTAGACCACATCATTAAAATTTCATGTAAATCAGATGATGATTGTCATACAAGGCTTACTTCCTGTTGCCAGTAGGGGGCATGCTGAGTGAAATCCTGATTGGCATGTAGATGTGATCAGGAAGGGACTCTTATCAAACATATGAAGTTTGGGGCTGACTGGATCATTTATACTCAAATTAGAGCAACTTCCTGTTTCACAGAAAAACATCAAATCTCAATGCCAAGCCCTTCAACAATAGATGAATCTTTTAATAACTTTTGATCATAATCTAGATAGCAACACCACTTCTGAAGTCAATCTAATTCTATTGGAGGACTTTGTCAAAATAAGACATGTGACCATGAAGTCCACAAAGTTACAACAACTTCCTGTGTCATGGCAAAACATAAAAATGTTCACCATGTTGCCAGGGCAACATCATTTGATAAAATGTTACAATCTTCACAATTCAGCATTATCAAGGTCTAAAGGCTTTTCTAACCACATTTGATCTGGAAATGGTCAACCTGCTACGAGGATCAGGTCAAAGTCTAAAACATGTACTTTCCTATGGCAGCAGGTGGCACTATGACTCTGATGAAATATTGTCATATAGATGTGTTCAGGGCTGGACTCTTTTCAAATATGTGACGTTTAGTGCAAATTGCACCATTGACACTGACTTTCTGTTCAGTTTAAGCCATGGGTACATGAGGCTTTTTTCATGTGTCTGGGCATGATGCATGTGTGTACCGGTTTCCGTGCATGTTGGTGAAACATGCTGTGTCACCAAAGCTATATCACTTGTAAATATTCGCCACAACCGATGCGTGTGCCACAGTTGGTGAGTTTTTGATCATGTTTAAGCCCACAAAAATGTGACTCAGTTCAAGGATTAACAAATTAATTTCAATTAAAACTGCAAAAGCAAAAGCAGCCCCGTTGCCAGACCTTGATTGTTTGACGAGGCTCTGAATTTTCACACGCTTTGGATGCTGCTGGAAGGACTTCGATGTCACTTCCTGTCTCCACTTGCTACAGAACACCCGCTAATTGTATGTTGTGTTCCAATATATGAAGTGTAGACCATACTGTGTAAATTCTATGCAAATTAAATGATGATTGTCACATTAGGCTTACTTCCTGCTGCCAGTAGGTGGTGCTGTGACTATTGTCATGGCCATGGGCGAAAGCCACATCATATGTTCAGGCCTGAACTGTTGCTGAGGCAAAGTCGTTTGGCGAAACGTTACATTCTTTACAATTTGACATTAACAAGGTCTTAAGGCTTTTCTGACCACATTTGAGTTGCATGCAGTCAACCTGCTAGGAAGAGCATGTCAAAGTCGTAATTAATTAATAAATTTAAAAAGTCACAGCGAGGGGAGCCCCACCATCGGCAGCTGCCTGAAAAGGTGCATTCAAGTTATGGCACAGTGAGGAGGGGGGGGGGGCGCCATTGTCGACAGACTGGATTACCAACTCCATATCCCAATTTCGTAGAGTCAGAATCACATCTCTTGGTTTGAAATACCCAAATTTGAGATTTAATCCAATACAGATATTTCTGATTGACATTAAAAATTTTGAAATACTAGCCCCAGATCACAATTATATGGATAGGATTAAAACTCAAATTAGGTTATTTCAAAGCTAGGATATAAGATCCTGATCCTTCAAAGACAGGATACAGATTTGGTAATCCAATTTTACCCAGGATCCAGATAAAATCTCATTTTGGGTATTTAAAAACTCTGAGGTAGAAATCCAGATAATTTTGATGCTAAAAATCAGGATTATCCTGATCCCACTAGGAAATTAGATTAAGTACCACAGATCGTGTCAAAACAATATCCATTTTGAATTAAATGATTTGCTAATAAACTAATATTTTCAACACCAAAAAACAAACTCCAAGCTGTTGCTGTTTTAAAAAAAAAACAAAAAACAAGAATTTCACATTTCTTCCTCTGCGCAATATGCAAAATAATTCTCACTTGCATCATGCTTGATAATATTGCTAAATGATGCAGGGTTCCTATTTTACTGAGGGTAAACAGTTATGTTGCAGTTTGTTTTTTTTTGTTTTTTTTTGTTGTTGTTGTTTACATCCAGTGAGAGATTTAATTAGTAAAATTTTCATGTTAGTGTTAATGTAATGTTACTTTGACCGACCGATGGAGGCTGATCATCGAATCTGGCTAATTCTTGTCCAGATTAAAAGTTTCAAAATACTGGCTCCTGGTTTTGAAATGCCTAAATTTGAGATTTAGTCCTATCCGGATGGTTCTCGTCAAGATTAAAAGTTTGGAGATGCTGCCCCCGGCTGGTGATTCAACAATAATGCCGACGCCGGAGCCTTTGCGCCACTGAGCGGCACCACCGCTGTGATCCTGCAGGGGGCGCTGCTCTTTAACAAACGCCCGGGAGCAACAGGGTGCCTTCATTGTATAGAATCTGGCTCGAGCCTTTTTCCTCAACTTTTTTTTTTTCTTCACCGCTCAGACTGCTGGTGTTATTTAGGCAAAGAGAAAGGAAGTAGTAGCGACAGGCTAGCTGGTTAGCCGGTCAGAAAACCACACAGCCTGTAAGGAAATGTTAGACTTTTGAGCCTGTTTTATCTCAGAGACTGTTCTTCTTTATTTAATATGAGCGTGTAAGTAGGCTACGAGGTTTTTTTTTTGTCGGCTGTTTTTATTTCCTCCCCACCTCGGCTTGTTTCAAACCCTCAAACTGACTCAACCGGGAGCTTTGTCTGTCTGTCTGTCTGTCTGGGACTCTACCGCTGTGTGTTAGCCCGGCTGGCAACACAAGTCAGTTCATCAAAGGAGAGGAGAAAAAAACCCACACCACTGACCGAAAAGCTGCGACTTGGCTATCATTTATTTTTCCGCCAGTTGGTTGAATAGCGAGGAATGCAGTCAAGGATTACAACAAGACAATGAGAAAAACAGCCGGGAAAGGTACGGTAAACGCTGTTTTGTTACGTTACACTTGGCTTTGTACGACCTTGTTCTTTAAAGCAAAACTTTATAAGGAAAAGTAGTGAGTTTGTCGAAATATTTTGGTGTACTGTTGGATACGTGTTGACTTTTTTTTTTTTTGTTTTAACGACTGCCAGGTACTGCATTGACAGAGCTGTTATAGGAAGTTGACCTAATATGAAGTAGCTCAAGTCAATTGATGTCTGCGCCTTCAACCGTTTCAACCGTTCTCTATTAATTCCTAACGTCCCGTTTAAAAAAAACAAAATGGAGCGAGCTTACTAGCTAACTTTGATAGCCAATAATTTCAGTAGTTGATAACAGCATGGCGCCTGTTTGGTCAGTGCCACTGTAGCATAGTTGCATCCAGTGTGTGAATGAGCTGAGAATGTAGGCTGACTTGTTGCAGTGCGATGTCCGCAGGCCTGGTTGATAGTGTGACTAACCTACATGTCACTGGGTTGTTGTTTTGTTGGCGTCAACAAAGACTCACAGTGTTCAGTTTATTTAATTTGCAGACTTTTTTTTTTAGCCCTTGACACAAACCCAGCCAGTATAGTATAGAAAAGGGGGCAACTACAACTTATCCAAATTGCCAGTGTATCATAACTGTTATTATGTGTCCTCCACAATTTATGGCTGACTACAGCCTTGATTGCCAGTGATATGTGAAGTACTATAATACAGCAACAATGAAGCAACAGATCTGTTAAGAGCAGGGAGATTTATTATTATTTTAAGAGATTTATTGATACAGTATTGTTACCATGATATTTGATGGGTATTGTCTGTTCTAAATGACATTGCTTAGGATGTTGATTAATGTTTCCGCATGGCAAATTAGGGCTGTAACAATACCAAAAACTCAGTATAGATAAACTCCATGATAAATTTATTTTGATATTAAAAAAAACAAACAAAAATAGACTTGAAAAACTTCAAATAAATTAATCTGATGTGTACAGTTTTTTTTTTTTCATAAAAAATACTTCTTTGGCACTTTTCATATGGATGTTTAATCAGTGCTGATGGAAAAACAATGAATTTATTTCCTCAGTGTAGGCCTGAGCAATATAGCAGAAAAACCTATCACTATAGTGAAGTTTAATATTGGTCTATATCGATAATTATTGATCATGTAGGTTGTGACTGACAACAAAGGTTGGAAGTGGCTAAAGTGATACAAGTTTGTTGTACCATCGCTGGCCAATATAGACAAAATCAAATATCACAATATTTATTGCACCATTGTTGTAATGATAATTATGTATTTTACAAAGGTGTTTTTTACAAAATACAAACAGAGCTTACAGAGCTGTGCAGCAGTGCCTACATGTACCAGGATGCACTGTAGGCACGCTTGTACATGTTACCATTTTTATCAGCACTGTATCTTAGTTCTATTACTTTATTGGGCAAAACACAGCATTAGGTGACAAAAATACTCATCTAGCATCCCTCTTGAATACCCAGAGACAGAAACTAGAAATCCAAGCTGAAATAGTCTATAGTAGTTCCTTAACAACAACAGCATCATAGTGATATCACCAGATGCAGGAAGAACAACAGATTTTGCAGCAGAAGAACTCCATTTTATTGGTCAATATAGCATGCACTGAGGAATTAACTGCTTCAATTGACCACATTTACCATCAACACTGACTGGATAGTCACACAAAAGATGGTGAATTTTCCCTTTAAAGTTATAATTTGTGAACATTTCTGCATTTAAATTAATAATGCTGGACTTATGTTAACGGTAAGGTAACGGTGCATTTCCTGCTAGCTGCACGTTGCTATAACTTATGGGAGAACACGATATACGTCAGCGGCATCAGAGAATGCGGAAGGAAGTCGTCAACTTGACTAAATGTAACATTGTTTATATTACCTCGTCCATGAACATGGTGTCTGCCTCAGTCATGCCAGATAGATTTTTATCTGCAGTAGTGGTTGTTAAATAATGAGGACAACAACACCCATGATCCCACGCTACTTCATGAGGTCATCAAACGATTTCTGTTGTTATTGTATTAATTTGAGAGAGATCTCTAGCAGCAGAACTTACATATTGTCTGTTTTAAGCGTCACTGCTTTCCTTCTTAAATAAAATAAAATACAAGTAGCTAACCATGAGCGTATGTGAAAAATCGGTACAAACTGTTTATGTAGTATTGCAAAACAAAAAACAATGCAGCAGTCATTAGCAGTCCCTTCATAAAACAAAACAAATAAAATAAAATAATTAACCAGCTAATATCATGATAGATATCATCACAGTTCAGTACGGTATAGAGACATTTTATCTTGCAATATAATGATATTCTATATATTGTTACATCCTCAATGTTAAATATATTAAGATTCACATATAAAGTAACCACACTAATGTGATCATTTTGCAGCTGAACTTCTGTACAGTAGCACATTGACCAAGCTTTAACAAAACCTCCCACATAAGCTGCAGGACCAAGCTCTCGCTACATGACTAATGTCTGGGTGGTGGAAAAAAGTAATCATACATAGGAACACTAAAATTACACACATATGCACTTCTCTTAGAAGTTCTTCGCCCTCTGTGTTTCCCTCTTTCCATTTCTCTGGTTTTCTTTAGTCTGAACTCTGTTCTGCTCTCCTCCAGTGGCCTCGCTAGCAAGTTACTTCCTCATGGTGAAATAATGTATTTACACTTCCTTCTGTCACACTGACAGCTACATGTTGTGACCCAGGCTTTCATGAATGACTTGAAATTAGATGCGAGACTAAAGAGTGGAACATCATAAATATTCACCTGCTGGAGTGTTTAGGGATGTACTGCAGCTATACTGTAACCCTGCAAAGCAAGTAGGTTGGGCATCAGCCTGTAGTGTAGTGGTTGGACAGGATCTATTTCATTATAGTTTAGTTTGAGTGTAGTTTTCTGAGGAAATTACTGTTTAAAGCTATACTTTATTTAGGGCTGCAACTAATGATTATTTTCACTATTGATTAATCTGCTGATTGTTTTATAGATTGATTAATCAGTAGTCTATAAACTGTCAGAAGCCAGCAAAAAATGCCCATCCAAGATGTTGTTTTATTTTATTTAAAATAGAGTAAAAAAAGGAGGAAATCTCCACATCTGAGAGGCTGAAAACAGTACTTAAGCATATCACAATAGCATATCTTTTCTCAGACTTTGCAAAGCATTTGCATGAAACATAAAAGCACAAGTGACATTTCAGTAAAAAGAAGAGCACAGCAACATATTTGGCCTTGCACGTCTATTATTTTTATTATTAAGAAATGTAACTTTAACCTTTACGAATAATTATTCTGTTGAAACATAGTGTGTAATGTAAACAATGGCAGTAAAGGTAAAATTAACCATCTTCTAATGGGTGACACAGGAGACATGGCGGCGTGTGGTGGATGTGTTTGCAGTTTAAGCCCACTGGTGTTCTAGGCCCTGCCAACTACACTGTGCTGTGGACAAAGCATCAATATATCCAATCCAATCAGGGCCCCATCTGTCATATTCAAAATCTAATTAACATCCCAATCCCGAGAGAAAGCTTAAGAGTCACATCTACATTTATTAAAATGCTTCCTGTCTCACAGTTTCAGTCATATTAACTGTTTAGAAATTTAAAAGGGGGAGAGATTGGATATAACTGAATACAGATATTATTCAGATCTGAACATGCTGTCTGAAGATGTATAAATGGCACCTGAATTAGAGCTGTAATATTAGTCAAAACATGTTTTTTCCACTTAACATACCTGTCTCAGTACCTTCAAATGATTGCAAACGGAAAACCTTTCAAATGATGTTGCAGTGCAGCCAATTTTATTTTTTCCCATTCCTCCTTTAAGTGCTTTTAAACACTCAGGCAGCCCTCAGAGCAACTCTCTGCCCTCTTTGAAAGAAAGGGGCCATATGGCCCCCTGCTAATGGTTAGTACTCTGCAAACCCCACTGCAGAGCTCAGCTGACAGTGGTTGAGGATAAGAAGGGGGTGGGGGAAGGAAGACCAATTACATCTCCAGCTCAGCCTTGAGTTGTAATTGGTCTACACATCCTGGCGGATGCAATTGTGTGAAACTGCGGATGAAAAGATAATTGCTTCAATCATAGCTGTGCTAACATTTCTCAGAGGAGAGATTCGAGGATTTCCTCACTCTCAGCTTTCATAGTCAGCTTTATTGCATTTATTTTCAACCACTAAATCATACCTTGCATGTTATTGAATGTTAATTTCCTCTCAGACAATAACACTATAAATCAGTCTTATCTCAGCTGAGCTTTGTGCGTTTTAACAGTCCACACAGAGCCGTTAGTGTTATCTGTAGAGGATGTATCCTGCTTATGCCAGTGTTTTTAATAAATTTAGATCTATAGCTGTTTTGGATCATCAACCTGAACCACATTAGAGGAACTGAAGTTGTTTCCTAATACAATGCTTACCAAGCAAGCTGCTCTCTGTCATGACGCCACAACTGCAGCCAGCAAGATGGTTTATAAAAATGTAAAAGGCAACGATATGCAATGAAATGGTGGGCGAAAAATAGTAGTGAAATTGCATTGGGTTATTTTTACATTGATGTCATGTGAAGTTTTATGGTCTACGGTGTTGGTGGCTATGTATGAGCATATTTTATTTTTAGATTACTTCAGAGGTGTGTAGACTATTTTTGTGTTGTAGACAGTACAAGCAACTTTGTGTAGGCTGCAGTGGATCTATCAACACTTCTGTCATCTTATCTTGTGTGTTTTTAGCCCCAAATGTGTTGAGGCTTCCTAGAGGTACTTGGAAACTATTTGTTTCTCATAGCTGTTGGATGAATCATGATTTGTGTGGGAAATTAGGCCAAATAGTTGTCTGCTATATGTTAGTAGTGCTGACCACACTGGCATTTTTTTTTTCTGGTTTCAGCTTACTTTTTGGTGTATTTGTGTAAAATGTGTAGATTATGAAAGGTTGGCTGACTTTGTCCCATTTCAAAGAATTATTACAACACAAAATATGCAGTAGGTGCAAAACTTTGTATTAAATCTGTTTTCCTAGTTCAAAGCAGAGATGAAGAGTTTGTGTACTGTGTTGCAACCTTGTTCATGTGAGTTCAGCCTAAAGCTTTTCTTTCCTCCTTTTGCTTCTGAATTTGACTAATTTAGGTTTCTGAAAGAACAAGAACAAGGACAGAGGAACAGGTAGAGCCAAGGTGTGCCATGGCTGCAGAGTTATTTGTAATGAGTCCCTTAGCAGCATGTGCGTCGTCTCTGTGTGCAGTTGGTGTCCTGGGCCGAGATGATGTAGGTTGCCGGTGGTATGACGCAGACACCTGCAGTCCCATGGCACTGCAGAAAAGCCTTAGTAGGTCGGAGGGACGAGCTAACTCAACTATCTTGAGGCATATGTAACACACTTCTAGACGATACAACAGCAAAAAGACAAAGGGTCCTATGCAGACACTTTTTTTCCTAAAGTCACAGTTGGTACAGAAAACGTCATTAAACATTTGTCTGTTTTTTCTTTGCAAGGCAAAATTCAGTTTTTTAATGAGCACTTAGATATTTTTTGTAGCTTTTTGATACTATAATTAATTAATATTGTATTGTTTTAAACATGTGGTTTTGAATTGATTGATTCATTAATAGGACTGGGTGTTACATTGCCTGAAGATTCATCACCATACTTACCTGAGTGGGGTTGTGATATTGTCAACTGCTGAATTAATTACCAACTATTTTGATAATCAATTAAACACTATGATATGGTAAAAAAGTCAGATTGTGATTATTTGGACTAAAATTGCAATATGTGATAGGATTAGTGGAAATGGTCATTTTTGCATTACAATTTCCATTCCTACTTAAAAAAAAACTTAAAATACTGATAATGTAATATTTGTTGGGGTCTCTACCAAACAGACATTTTTTCTTTAATCTGGAGAACAAGATTTTTAGGCCACAGTGTCTATACAGCATTCAGTACTTCATTAGTATACTGTTTTCTGACACATTTTTCCTTGTTCAAAAAAAATTGCGTGATTGCACTTGGCCATATTGCAATTGTGATAGTGATAGTGATCCTTTTTATAAGGAAAAAATGTCCAAATACTCTGATTTCAGCCTCTCACATATGAATATTTTGAGTGAGGACAGGAGAGTTGGGAGATGGCATGCAGCAAAAGGCCACTTGCAGGAGTTGATCCCACAGCCACCGCAGAGGACCCCCAGCCTCGATTAACAGGGGACACACTCCACCATGGGGCACCAGCTGACCTACCAGGGCACCGTGGTCCTGTAAATGTTGAGAAACGGCTGTTGATGAAGTGTCAATTTGTTTGCTACTACATGAAGTATACTGAAGCGGTGATTGTCAAGGGCCTGGCAATAAAGTCAAACAAGTAGAGGCTTGCATTTCTATTATGTGTGCTCATCAGGAAGATGTTTTTATTGCTCTGTTACTTACACTGCTGCTCAAGAACACTACAATTGGCTGTGTTAAGAGTCTTCCTGCCTTTTGTAAACTTGTGGGCTGGTTCAGATGCTATCATGCTACTATTATAACTTCAGGAGAGCAGACTCTAAGATCTCTTATTACTCATCCATTGAAAAAGACAAATCTCCATATCTTTTCATCCCAGATGTGGACAGCTGATTTGAATAAGCTGCAGTTAAAACTGTATGATTCCCTTTCAGTTGTACCTGTGTACTCTGTAAAAAGAGCTGGGTCAGTGTATGAGGGAAGAGGAAGGCAGAAATGGAAAGAAGGAGGTCAGAAAGGAGAAACGGGACACCAGTATGCACGCATATGTGTGCGCTTTTGTGTACATACAGTGTGTCAGCGCTTATAAAGTGACAGGAATGCTCCAGGGTCCGCCTTTCTGTGGTGAAAGACGGGAGAAAAAATAGCCTTGCGTTCTAGAGAAAGCTGCTAACCAAGCTTTGCAGTGTGGATTTGCAGTGACCTGTATTTTGTAGCGACTGGACCAGATGGAGAATGCATGCAAAAGAAAGTTTGTGAGCGAGCAAGTTAGACAAGGGAAGGTAAAAAGAGGGAGAGTGGTGAGGTTTTAAAGTCATCAGTTCCACAAACTCCTTGGTAACTTGGCTCTTTCAATGTGGCAAGCTGAATTTATGGGCTTTATAAATAGACCCAGCAGTAATGATAGGGTATAAGTGAGGAAAAGGCAGACCGACTGTTTAGGGATGGCCTACTTTGCTGTGCATTTGTTTGTTGTGCCTTAAGTCTTCACTCAGCCATTATTGCAGGGTCCAAACACATCAAGTCAGGATAATTGGGATCAAAGCTTGATTGTGATGATTATGATTATACCAGATCTGCCTGTTTGGATTCTGATTATAGGCACAGTTGTAAGCCAAGCTAAAGTTTTAAGGAAAATATACAACTCAAGAATTTTCCACGGCGAAGTGAAAAGTAGTCTGTCAATATCATAGAAGACATCCTTTAACCACTTTCAGACAGCTAGAGCACACTGATTTCATATGGCTTTTAAGTTATAATCTATATGTGACATCATCCCTCCACAATGTTTACATTACCTGGTGTTCATCACATTCAAATACATGGATTATACAGTGAGAAATACTAACATTAATCCAATTTTACCAGCTGTGCTACATGAAGCTCAGCAGCTCTGAGTTTCAAAAGGATTTCAGCTTTTTTGACTCTTAAGCTGTTCACATTTAAGGGACAGCGATACTTTTTTTTGACACGAGTTTGTATGAGTTGCTCTCCATGAGTGATTTTGATGCATGGGCTTTAGTTCTGGCAGAGACTTCTGTGGTTGTAGATCTCCCAGTGAGATCCTGCAGCCTGTCAGCCAAAACTGAGCAGCAGCCGCACAGGGCCACCAAACAAAAACATGTGAGCTACAAAAAAACACAAATAGTAAAACTGTCCACAATAGATCATAGTCCATATGTTTCTCAATAAACTACTCATTTGTTTAAGTGTAGCAGGTTCTATGCATCAGTAACACTACTGGTCAACAGTGCACACAGCCTTTTACAAATAAAAATATGGAATCCAATTTGTGCTTCTATCTCAGAGTTGAAGTCTGATGTATTGAGTGGAAGCTTTTCTGTCACTCACTCCCTGCCCCCTCAGCTGTAGCGGTCACCCTCAGGAAGGAGACTGTTGAGTGTGTGTGTGTGTGTGTGTGTGTGTGTGTGTGTGTGGATTGAGATTGACTGACTAGTTGATGGCTGTGGTGAGTGCTGTAACCTCCCCCTCCATCCTCTCTGCGGTCACTGATCCTGTCCCTTGGCTCTGGATTATGGGCAGAGAGAGGGCACACCCTGAGGCTCTATTTGCTATTACTTTGCACCATGGTCCAGCTCTGAGGGTGGCTGTTGAAGTACGATCATTAAGCATGGCTAACGAGGGCCAGACAGATATACTGTCTTGAGTGTATCTAGCATTATTATGTACCTAAATGTCCATCATTGACATGACAGTCTATTCTTTGTACAGTCAAAAATTCGCCATGAGAGCATTTTGTGATAAGACTTTGTTTAAGACTTAATTGTCTTAATTGTCTTGGACTTAATTGTAATATTTTGCTTTCTAAAACACCACCCACAACAAGCACATTTGAAATGTGGCAAACGAGAAAAATATTGCAATTTCCGTACTTGACTGTGGATTCTGACTGTATGTCATAATGTATCATTGCATTCATACTTCATCACGTGAACTTTTGCACATTACCCAGACAATATTTTGCACAAACTGCACAGCTCTTTAATTTAAATAATGTTCATATTGTGCAAATTTCCTTCATTATGATATTTTTCTGGCAGTTTTCAATTTTGTACTTCTTGCTTCCTAATCTTTATGCCCCAACATACCACAGCAAATTCGTTATGTATGAGAACCTACTTGGCAGTAAACCTGATCCTGATTCTGAATCATATAAGTAGTTTGGGTTGTTTTAATGCTCGTAAAGCATTACAGATGTGCAAGTACAGAAGAAAGAGCTTTACAAATTAATCTGAAGTCCTAAGACCATAAAGGGAAGGAAACAGAACTCATTACAACACTTAGTCCAAACTCCGGTTTTAAAGGTGCAAGTATGTTGTCAAAAATTGGGTTGGGCTTCTAGACTGGATTGGAAGTCTAAGGAAATGAACTCCAACGTCATTCCTTACTCACTTCTTTTGAAATGATGTGAGGAAAAAGTGAATAAACGTAGCCAGGCGAGGCGGTAGACTTGACAAACCATTCCCATTATATGTGCCAGGGCAGAAGTAAGCCAGTGTGTTACAGAGGACAATGGCAGAGGTGGCACAGTGTTGGACTTGTGCATATAAGGTCCATTAAGAACCACTTGAAGCACACGGTTGTCATTTTAATTAGTTCTAAGTGTGTATTTATATCAGTTTTAAGTTTCAAACTTCAGAATAAAATTGGCGTATACCACATATTGTTTCTGTGATAGTGAGTAAAATCACATTAACAAAACAGAGTATAGTGTTTAATTCACTTTACTCACATATTTGCTTGATTACAGCTTAATCAGAATATTTGTGTTCATGTAAACATAACTATTGGTGTAACCAGGCAAGGCTTACTCTTCTTTGGAAAACAAAACACGACATAATGTATGTGAACTACAGGTTTTTGCTGCACCATTATTCTGATGTATGTTAGCCCTTTGGCATACATTTCCAGTCCAAACGTAATACAAACCATGTATTTTGGGCATATATAGGGTTTTGTGTTCAGCATTAGGGTTGAACTCTGTCCCAGTCTGCTCACTGCAGCTCAGTCTTACCACTGGATGCCTTAAAGGCTGTGGAGAGTGACAAGAGAAGTGAGAAAGAAAAAGCAAAAAGCACAAAGGGTACAGACAAGGGAGGCACAGATGGGGGAAAGGGATGGAAAGGTAGAGAGAAGCTGAGGGTAGAAGGAGAGCGAGAGAGATGGAGCAGGAACAGTAGACCTTGGCCATGTGCTCTGTATTGGCTGGGCGCTACTCTGTTCTGTTTGTTTTTGCTCTATTTTTACTGTGCAGTCTGACTCTGGTCACTGATGAATGACTCCATATGTAAGTTACATTTCATCTGACAGAAATCATTCAGGATGTCTGCTGGCTCAGGTGATAGAGTGGGAGTGGTAAGAGACATGATGTGATCCGTACAGAAGGGACAGTAAAAGAAAATGTTGGAACTTTCAATGGTGTTTTGTTCTTTCCTACTGTTGCTGTCCAGTCCACTTCTTTTAAAACAATGCAGACTGGTAGATTTAGAAAAAAGGTCAACCTAGGCCTAGATGTTAGAACGACATTATCCTTTCTAAGATGCTTATCATCCACACGTTGGGTGTGAATCTGCCAGGCCACCCAAACATCATCAGGACACACCACAGGGAAGATGTTTTCAATAGCTTATACTAGCTGCGCCACATATAATCTATTGTATGTTAGAATGTCTGAGATTATGGTTTTTCCCCTTTGTTTCTCCATTTCATTGCACATCTTTCATTACGAACTCTTTTTTTTGTCGTCCTGCTGCTTTTTGTCCCACTTGTAGGTTCAAGTTGAGGTCAGAGTGTGTATAAAATGTAGAATGAGTAATATTGCTATTAACATTGAGGTGTTTTCCGTTTGGTAAAGTATGATTTCATTACCTCTGTGAGCTCTCCCATGCTAAAACATGGTGTCATAGCAGAGAGAACAGAGGCTTTAGGTCAAGGTCGAGGATATTTATTGTCATTTTCACTGTGCATTTACATACACAAGAGAACGAAATTTAGTTTCTCAATCAGTGACTGCAGTGCAATAGAAACATTCAATAAAATAGTAAACATCATAATAAAATATAAGCATCATTATAAACTAATAAATAGGAATAAAATCAGATAAAAACAGTCCATTCTTTCAAAGTGCATTCAGTCTCTTAACTTGACAGGTGACTAGCTGTCAAGGGTGAGTGTGGGTGTGTATGTGGGGATGGGGGACAGTCCATTAGTTTGTGTCAGCTAGGTTAAATTTCTTCCTGTTACTTGCTGTGATGTATGCTTACAAACAGGAGCAGTTTTGAGATAAAATTTTGGTGTTGTATCCCTATTGTGTTTGAACTTTTTCCCCCAAAGGAATAAAGAAAGTTTGTGTGGCAAGTGTAACTGGGGTAAGGGATTTTAAATAAGTATGAAGTTGGTGCAGTGCAGTGACTATTCTGGTGCTACAATGGAGTCATGTGTTTGGGAGGTGTTTTTAGAGCAGGGTAGCCCACATGAGTGAGCCTGTACAATAATCCCCTCTGTCTACCTCCTTCCCCTCGCTTCCTTTTTCTCCTCTTCCTGATTTCTGCCTGCAGCTGCCCAACATCTTCAGACGACATACTGTATGTTTGTGTGTGTTTGTGCCTGTGGTTCATCACGCTGAATGGGAAGGAAGTGTTTCCGTAACTGGAGACCATCCTGAGCAGACGCTGTTTATCTAATATCAAATGCACCTGAATCAAATAAACATGCTGCAAATACTAGCTTTTATTTAGATGAGACTTTTTGATGCTAGGAGTAGCAAACATCTTTCTTTAGGCTGATTGTGTACACAATAACATGAACATCTGTTCAATGCAACCTAGTACAGTAGCCACTAACTCTAAAAATTAAATAAAATAAAAAAAAAAAGCAGCAAAGATATGTGTGGGTCAGTCAAGAAACTTATCAATACAAATGAAATTATTGCATTTGCACTTCATGGAATGTGTCATTTTAATGGTTTGGTATTCAAACAGAATTGCACAAACTTTAGTCTTTGTCTCACACACACACTCTTACACACTCTTACACACTGTCATGGCGTATAAAACTGTTTACTATGAGATATGTTCAAAGTGTGTGTATGTACATTTCCATCATTGTATGCCAATTAGATACAGACTTGCATTTACACTTGCAGCTGTTTAAAGTGATGCATTTATAGATCAAATAGTTAAAAATGAGCAAGAAACAGTAACTAAACCAGTTGCTAAAACAATAATCCTAACGTGAATAGTTGTAGTTGCAGATAGTTGTAAGTGCAGGGAACAACTGCCAGACTTTCCATAGCAGACCACAGTGAGTCAATGAAGTTACTGAAACACAGTTATTAAACTATATTTATTATGTAGTATGAAAAAAGAACTTAACATTTGGGACACTAGTTGTTTAGTCTGGGGCAGCTGAAAGACAGTTGAAACTGTTCAGGACAGTCGTGAGGAAAAAAGCTAATTCTGAGCCTGTCATTACCCTAGTAGTAGTAGTACCCCTAAAGTTTTACCTGACACCACATGTCATTCGGTTGGGGCAGCAAATAACAATGATTTTCATTAACAATTAGTCAACTTCATATTTTTTGAACAATAAGTCAATAATTTTGCCTATAAAATGTCAGGAAATGGTGAACAATGCCCATTTCTGTATCCCAAAGCCCAACTGATATAGTCAAATTGTGTAGTCATTTGACCAACCCTCCAAAGATATTTAGTTTTTGGAGGGTTACATTACATTGTACTGGTGTGATGTTCTTTTGCCTAGCCTCTGAATGTCTATAATAAATACTAATGAAGAACATACCAGTGTCCTACACGTCATCACTGTATTGTTTATGTCCACCGCTGGTCTATTAGTCCAACATGGCTGTGGATGACTGGTCCGGAAAACTCTCCAGAATCCCTGTCACCACCAACCAGCGTGGAATCCCAAAACAGCCAATCAGACTCAGCAGAACCCTCTGGGTTGCATTAAGCCAGACATGCTATGGCCTCACTCGTCTGGTGTATTTCATGTGGACGGACGCTGCTGCTTTGGATCTAGAGTTTCAGCTCATCAGACTGATTGAAAACATACATTTCTTGGTAGCTGTACATCATCTCATCCTAGTATTAAGCTCAGGGATGAAAGAACCCTGAGACTTAAGGCTGTGCAAGACAGAAAGGCAAAGAGAATTTGCATGTATATTTGCATGGAAACTTCCCTGTGCTCTGTTGCAGCACTCTCTAACACGTTTTGAGTGGTTTGATGATGAAATACAAAGCACTTATAATTTTTTGTGTTACTTTCAAAACTGTTTTGTTGGCCTTTCCGCCCTGCTCACTGTGGCTTGCCCTCAGACCTGTTTGACTGGATGACAGAATAGTAAAGGGGCATTATGTGTAAATCAAAAACACCAGGACATGCGTTGTTGTAGTAAGCAGAGTTCGCTTTCCTCTGCTCAGTGTGGCTTGGCATCTGGACTGAGTTAAAGCAGCAGTGCCAAATGTTAGGCGGTGGGGGAGCAGAAGAGGGTGACCAGTGGGGGGTCGAAGTGGAGGAACTGGAGGGTAACACTGGGGGTGATTCTGTGAAAGACAGTGGTATGACAGGAAAGTTGGAGGGAAAGAGGCATAGTTAAGGAAGCAGATGAAAACACAGCAGTACAACTGAGACAGACGGGTGGCGAGACACAGGGGGGTGGTGTAGGGCTGTACCTGGGCCTCTTGGATTACTGACCTGCTGTGAAATGTACATAAAGTAGAAGTTCATAAAGCTGTGGCTAACACTCATGTTAGACTGCCTGAAGCAACAGCGGAACGAACCGACACGTGGGAGCTTCGGAGGAGTAACACAGCCAGGGTTTCAGGTTGTTTTAAAGTAGGCTGTCCAGTGATCCCAGCTGCTGATGTTTACCCCTCTCGCTTGACTTGGAATAAGCTTCGTGTGATATGGGGTCATACCTACCTCCAAGGGATGTCAGATGAGCAGCGGCCCACTTCTGTTTGTCAATACATGACTCAGACACATGATGTTGGGAGTGGCAGATCAATGGACTGGACTAGGACAACCATGTTATAATCGATTAGCATTGTCCATCTCAGCTAAGGTTATTTATTGTGACTGACAGCTGGCTAGCTGGAGTTTCGTTATGGGTCTGAAAGTCGCCATTGTGTATGGAGTCATAGGACTGCCAGTAAGACTAAATCTGCAGAAGAATAAGAAAAAAGTGGAAATATGAAGAGGAACAACAACAAAAAAAGAGTGGTTATAAACATTATTTATTTTCACATTTCTTTTCTTTTTTTTTTTTCTTTTTTATGGCACTCCTTCAACTGCATAATTGTGATGGTGGAGATATCAGATGGTGTTGTTTATCATTCTCAAAGGCATTTGAGGGTTTGGCTTAATTGTATTATCTGTGATGTCTTTCCCCACACGCCATACTCCTTTTCTAGCAGCTTACTTGTGGCACAGAAGAGGATTTTGACCATGAGCTTGGGTTCCATACTCATTGAATAGGGTAATATCAACAAGTCAAAGACTGGATCCCTGCGGCTCCTCTCTCCTTTATCCTCTTCTTTAGACGGAGGCAGCAGATGCTCCTCAGCTCTGGTTTTATTGTTCATGGCTGGCCAGCCTGGGAGCTGACTTAAAGACGGGGGGAGGAGATGAGCTTTTAGTGCCCTTTTTTTCTTCCCTTCACTCTCTCTTCATAGTTCCCTCTCTATCTGTGTTTGTCTTATTGAGCCCAGTTGGTGTCTGCTGGATGAGTTAATTCCCTGATTGAGGTTTTGGTTCCTTTTAAACAAAAGGCTGCATCTTTGAATAGGCCACATGGCTCTAGTGGGAGGGCTCTGATCCATTCACAGCCATTTTGGGTGCATCTGCACTTCCTATAGAGCCTCAACTGTGAGGCTGATTTACCACCACTCAGCAGCAACAGCAGCAGTCTTTATCTCTATCACACTAGTCCTGAGTGCATTTATGAATCCTTAACACTCACACTCACACACATGGGCCAAAAGTCACATGAAGCGCACACACACATACACACAAACAGACAAACAGAGTGAATCTGTACTTCCCTTGCTTCTGTCTCATTGTGCCCAGAGGACAATACTGCCTGCCTTGGCAAAGAGCCAGCCCCTCTCATCTCCATTAGGTCATGCAGAGAGAGTTGTAGTGGTGATGGATACTTCAGTGGCCCCTGCTCCACTTTCCCTGGGGAGAGGAAAGGAGCGTTGGTCTACAGCAGTACAGCCAGGCTCACAGATGTGCCCTGGAAGGAGTGTAGGTGGACCTGGGGATTTTGAAATGTTTGAAATTCAGCACAAAACAGAATGATTACATTTAACTTTAGCACAGATGTTTAAATGTTTAACCTCCTCAACCCCACAAAGCCTTCAGTGGGTCCATCATTACAAGCACATGTTGTCTGAACCCACAGAGCTTTATTTAAACTCTCGCCAAGGTCTCAAGATTTCCAAAGATACTAGAAATGGCTTCAGCAGAGCCTTCTAACAAGCAATATAGGACACAGTATGATTGCGGTATTGTCCAAAAGCGTGGGAAAATGTATCTTACATTGAAAATTTGTGAGAGGAAGGAATATTGACAACACAACTATTTTTGTAGTTAATGTCTTTTCTTCTCCCTGTCCGGCATTTTGGCCGCTCCACAAAGCAGTCAGACATCTTTTTTTTTATGTTAAAGTCTGATTTCCCTGAAGCGCCCTTGTTACTTCATATTCACTTGTCTCTACAATTACACCTAAGTTGCTCATCCTTTTGTGAGTCAGATCCAGAAATGTCTCCTTTACAACACTCATGAGGGGGAGTGTAGCCTTGCAGTTACTCATTAGCCTTGTCAGTGTAGGGCTGGGTCCTCCAGAGCAAACTTGAAGGGATTCCTGGTCCTTTTTTTCAGCCATGGCAATATTTTCAATTAAATTAAAAGTGATTCTGGTGTTAAATGGCTCTTACATAGACCCTTCTTCTACAAACTGCTCAAATTTGATAAAATGTCATAAAAAATGCCATATTCAAATTATTCGTTTTGTCAGACTAGCATTTCAAAACCCAAAGACATGCAGTGCACAACCACATATAACAAAAAAGCAGCTGAGTAGCAAGTTGTTGAGCACTTTTGCTTGAAATAGGACTTGAATGATTAATCATTTATCAAAATTGTTACAGCTACACTTTCTGTTGATTGACTCTATTTTTATCACCTGTCCTGGGTCTGCCAAATAATTTTGCAATAAGGTAGATATTGTGCAGATAATATAGAAGAATGTTTATATCATCATCTAATCATTAAGGGTTATTTGTAGGGCTGCCCCCGACTAAAGATTGTCCTAGACAAACAGTAGTTGTCAGTTTAAGCCAATAGAGTCGTTGTAATGTTAAATCACCTCAGGTGCTGTATTCCCTATCTGCTGCCCTCTATTGATCTCAGAGGCAGTATCCAATAGGACCACTAAGTAAGCTAATTTGCTGATGGCAGCAACAGCACAGTTAGCAACGGTGCACCAGAAACAAAAACTTTGAGGTGTGAAAACTTTATCAACTGGGACCATTAGTGAGTAATGGTTAAGTCTCCTTGGGGGGAGCCCTTGTTATTTTTTAAGTATTCAGTTTTTTTTAAATCAATTTTCAAACCAAGTTGAATAATACATGTCTAGATCTAAGGATAGATGGGCTACATCAGTGTTGGTGGAAATGTAATCAAACTATAGAGGCATTCAACGTTCTAGTTAGTCTAACTAGCATCGCAGTGATTAACTTCCTATGTTCAAATCACAGCCTTCTGTAGTCTTGACTCATGAGATTTATCAAGCATCCTCCAGCGACGCCAGAGAGGAATGCTGGGAGTCACCATATCGTTGAGTCCACACGCACACTGCTGACATCATCTCTTCCCGATGGCTCACCTCTTTGTGTACATGTGCGCGTTAGAGTGTGAGGTGTACAGAGAGAGGGAGACGGGTGGGGAGTGAAAAAGAGAGTTAACATAGACAAATTCCAGCTGCAGTTCATCGACCCTGTATGTGTCACTGGGTCACTCACTTCCTGCCAGATCATAGAGTCAGCTGGTGGTGTCTCAGCACTGACTGGCTGCTCTGTTTATACAGTCTATATATATGAGCATGTGTGCCAGTCTTGGGAGGTCCATTAGGAAGAAAATTTATTGTCTGTAGTACAGACTAAGAGCATAACACTCAAGGCTTTCACACATCTCTGAGTGAGATCATAAACACTACAACAACTGCCCATATAAAGGCAAAATATTTCTTTTCTCTCTCCACTAATTGGCACTCTAGACTTACTACTGCTCCTCCTCTTCCTTCTTCCCCTCTGGGTGGAGCTTTTCTTTGAAGGTGGGTGAAGAGGACGGAGCAGGAATTGGGAGACTGAGTAAGACCTGGTTGACTTATTTCTCTTCTGCCAGGGACTATCAAACAACTCCTGCTTTTACTGCCAACTCCAGCTTCAGTTATAATGAAGTTTAGAAGAAGAGTGCTTGTTTTATGCAGCTTTTTTTTCTTCTATTTCCAGTTTGGCAGAGGGGTATTTACTGTTCTCCACTCTTTGGAGTCAGTGATTGTGCATACTATTGCTCTTTTAAAATTGTGCTTGTCAGACTCACAGCATATAAAACGGGTCATAACTTTCAGTGTTAACAGCACAGCTCAGTGAAATATTGACCCCCAGACGACTGTCTCTAATAGTTCCAGTGTGACAGATGATTGAAAATCAGCACAGCCGTGTAGACACGAACACGTGTGGTCTATGAAAATTAAATCTATGAGGAGCTCAGTCTGAAAAATGAATAACAAAAAAACAACTATTGAGTTACTGGCTGTTAAAGGTTGCTGTATACGACATTTACTTCCTCTAGAGGCTGCAGCAGACCGATTGCATCTCAGACCAAAACAAATGCATTTTTTTTCCCAGAAACATATTTTAGTATTGCCTTTAGCTGTAACATGAGAAAAATTGGAACCAGGCAGCCACCATTTTGGCTCTGGTTTCCAACAGAGACTCCTGAAACTCAGATCAAACTGTTAAACTGGGTCGTACTGATCAAATATGGATCAAATTATGTTGTTATGTTGCCTATTATGGTTGGGCAATGTCTACTGAAGTGGGATATGACAATGTCCATAGTGAATCATCATGAAGGATGATGATATCATTTTGGATATTATTTACAAGGTGGCCAGTCCTTTATTTATGCTGCCTTTCCTTCAGTAAATCTGATGCAAGGTAATATATAATAAACCCACCCTTTTTTGCGATCTATGGCTGACACTTTGGCTAGTACTTTTAAACCACAATAGTAGTGGGCTCAGTGGTTGATGGCTGTCAGGCATCATCCATTAGCCCGAACTTGTTGCCTATTTCTTGCATAAAAGGTTTTCACTTAAGAAACATATTTTGGTACATTGTTCAGCTGTAATATGAGAAAGGTACTCACCAGGCTGCCATGTTGAAAATGGATACGGAGAAGACAAAGAGGCACTCACATGCACAGATATGCATGCACGGCCGTCCTGGATAAACAGAAGTTTGAGTAACATTGTTTACACTGGGAGTGTGACATCATTCTCTGCTCAAGATAATATAACTCCATTATATCTTTACATAGCAAATAGTTGTTTACTAGCATCTAGAGAGGCTGAATGTTGTATATGACACCTTGAATAGTTTATTCTTTATTTATCTTAATGATGAATGTACAGTACAATTAATTTGCTGCAAGTGGAAGGAGTTTGAGGATTCACTGGGGATGAGTGGTACCACTGTTAAAAGAAATGTCTGGTTTAAGGAGCTTGTTAGTTGTTAATGCCCCCTCCTGCCCGCAGTAAGAAGCTAAAGAGCCTCTCTCTGCCCTCAGTTATAGTCCTCTGCTCTGGTGTCTTCCCATCAGCCCACAGTAAGCAGCTAAAGTGCCAGGCTAAGCCTACGCAAAGCAGACAACCCCGGGTCTTATCTGTGGAATGCTGGGCATCCTTGCAGAGGATCTCCTCCGCAGGGAGGAAGCTGCATTATCTCAAAGCCTCCGTCTCCTTTGATTGTCCCCTGGGACTTCTCTCTTTTTTTTGTCTCACTTTTAGATGTTTACCTTTCCTTCACTCTGCCTCTCACTCTGCCTTCAACTCTTTTTCTTTGTTCAGTTTGCTCTCTGTCATTACCGGTTTTTTTTTTTCACCCATTTTTCTCTCCACACAAATCTCCACAAAAATGATTTACATCTTACACACAGATACTGTAGCTTTTGTGTTTTCTCTTTTGAAACTAGTTGAGAGAGCAGCTCAGGAGTTAAAGGGACAGATTTAAACCAGACAGGGCTCATGATGGAGGATAATGATGATGCTGTCTTTTGTGGTCTCTGCAGTTTTGCATGCCTTGGCATTTTACAGGCTTGCATGTTTTTGGGACTGTGGTCAGCTAGCTGGCTTGGCAAATGCACAAGCTCATGAGTCTCAAGTTGCTCTATTTTTCCTCTAATTCTCTACTGTGACCTAAATGATTCCAGAGTTGGCTTTGTTAACATATCTTTGTTGTTACAGTTTTGTATTTGGTCCATTATAGTACGTAAGGGGTTTTGCCATTTTGCATGAGTTAAACAACAGACTCCTGTGTTTTCTTTTTATGAATAGGTACAAACTGAAAATTAAACAGATAATGCTCATGCATCATTGAGGCAAAAAGTAAACAGTATCTGAAAACTAGGGCTGTGTACTGGCAACAATCTGGTGATGTGATACGTATCACAGTACAGGGTTTATGATTTAAAATATTGCAATCCTATAAGCAAGGCGATTTATTGCTATTATTGAATCTTTTTTAGCAAAATTCAGTCAAAGTTAAAATAATCTGAAGTTTGAACACAGTGTTTGGTGGTGATGTCAAGGAGAATGCCACACCAAGGGCATCGTCTCTGCTAGTTAGGCACAAAAGCAATGTGCAGAGAAGTTTTTGCTGCTGACCATGTGTGGGCATCTTAAGATATATTGGGTAGATAATAAAGCTGCAAGAATTTTGATCATCGATTAAGCGGTTGCAAAGCAGCGGTGTTAATGTCTGTTGGTTGAGATGGTTTGTGATTATACTTTAATCGTCAAAACTTCCCATGGTTAAACAGCGTTGGCTATCATTGCGCAATATTGTATACGTTTAAAAAATGAGCTATCCTCTTATCTGAACTAAACAGTTAATTTGTCTGTATGTATTATTTATGATAACTCCACAGAACACACGAGCACGATTCAGTCAGTGGAAAGTTTCAGTGAAAACAAACCTTGTAACGGAGAAATGGAGAACTTGATTTCATAATACATGCAGACGTCTGTGTGAGCCTCTTTTCTGTCAGCCTGCTTTTTGGGGCATATCTCAGACTATAACATTTCTTATTTTTCAGATTGAGAAAATAAACTGTCTCTGCTTGAATGATAAAAGTGATAAACTGTAGGACTGAGTGCTTACAGGACTCGACCTGAGATCAGGTTACCAAAGCAGTGCCGGCTGCCTGCCATATAGTGATTTAAACCAGGTTCTTGTTTCCCCAGAGGGGACTAACAGTTTACACAGCATGCATTACTGATGCAGAGCCATGCTACGTGATCAATCATTAGACCAAACTTTACTCAGCTGCTGTCTGTGCGATTCACAGTCAACTATAGATCACTGCCCTGCATTCATTTTTGTCACATACACCCTTAACTTGGATCGTATTCCTTTGGCTGTTGTCCAGTTGAATGTTAAACAGAATCAGTTCTGAGATACCTCAACACTACTTCAGAAAGTTGCCTTTAAATGAATGAGTAATGTTTACCAGGTCTTCTGTGCAACAACGATGATGTGAAACTGTCATCATGTCAGGCTGGCAAAGCAACCACAGCCACTGTCAGTAATTTGGGTGTAGGGTAAAGTGAACATAGTTGTATGAACAACTGTGACTGTGCAATGATTTGAGTGCTGATTACAGAGAAGTGTTAGCCCTACATGATTTTCTACCGATGCTAACTTGTGGTGTGTATGAACCCAACTGTCGTCTTTCTTCTGTGTGCAGGTTGCAGATCGCCATGTGTTCATGGAAGAATTATAGATTTGTGTATAAAGTTAGTTTTCTTTCAAACAGGAAAATGAGACCATTTAGTTCAAATGTGTGAAGTCACTAAAACTTCAGCATGATGCAAAGGCTTGTTCAGCTTTTTCAGCACAGCGTGTAAATGCTGTGGTTAAACCTAATCTTTAGGGCTTTAGTTAACCAAAGACAACCTTTGTCAACTGAGATTCTACCTACTGTTAAATCAATCAAGTGGTGGAAAAATCTGCATGATTTCTCTAATAGCTAAATCATCCACAATGCACTGAGTGCACTCTACCTGGTAGTCTAAATGTGTGCTAGTCAAGGTTATACAGCATTACCAAGCAAAGAAATTCCTGCCGTTTGACCACCTCTTTTTCACACAAAAGTATATGGTTACCTTCAGGGCATGTCTATCAGGTAAACATAGCATTACATACAGCAACACAAACACACACAGTGGCAATGAGGGTCATACCTGTGCTTGCACCAAAACTTTGACAAAGAGCAACATGAAAAGAGCTAGCAGCATCCAACTTATCAGTCTAGTTGGCTTCAAATGAGGCTTAATTTTCACAGTTTCTCTTGACTGTCCGTCAAAATTGCAACATTAGTCCATCATCCCCCAGCCTCTGGGAGTAGCCAAAGTAGCAGCAACATGCTAACACCAAATTCATCAGGATAACCCACAAAGTAAACACTAAAACGGCGTAAAGTATGGCAAACTTGGAGCTTTCAAGTTTAAAGTCAGGTCTCTGAAAGTTGAGTTGAGTTAAATAGCCTGAAGTAAAATCCACACAGACATTGTCATCAAAAATGAAACATCAGCGACTGCCCGACCGATGAGAGTCAGACACGAGCAAAACAACCAAAGAATCCACCAACCGACCGGAAGCTGTTGGCCCTTGTGTTCTTTTGCAGGAACTCTTTAGCAGTAAAACTGCTTAATTTGGGTATGTGTGTTTTGTGGCATGAATGCCAGTCATGTGATAGTCCAATGAAAAATTTGTCTGCCTCCTTGTTTATTGTGGTTTAGTTCATAAAAGATCTTGAAACATCTTCAAGGCAGCTTCACGTCAGTCAGGAAATCAGTGATATCCGTAGTAAGGACCGAACAAACCTCCACTTTGTTCTTAGTTAATCGTCTGCTCAGGGTTCTGCGATGTTGTAAGACCTTTGGTTGTTTGTTGGGACATTGCCAGGCAGAGAAAATTGAGTTATCTGTGGATGGAGAGATTAGTTGTTGTGGTGAGAAGTTGCTAAACACTTTATCCTGCCACCAAGTTCTACGTTATACAACACTGTTAGGTATCTTGTCTGTGGGACTGAATAGTGTGCAGTCATTACACCATTTGTGGTTTACCCTAAGTGTTCGCTGTATTTGTGTCTTGGTTCCTATCATTGAGCGGAAGAGTTCAATTTCTGTGCAGCATCTGCAGCTGCAACCTACGTTAAAGTTTCAGTGGCAAAGATATTTACATGTGATATGATAACAATGCACTGCAGTGTTATTAAATTTGAGTCATCGCTGCCACAGTTGCATGTCTGTGGCCTGTACCCAGGCTCATGTGCTCTGTAGAAAAATAGGAATATTCTTCTCTTTCTTATGTAGAAATGGAAGTACAGTTTAATTTCGTTTGAGCTACTGTGATGACTCAAGTGTATTTTTAGATGCAAGGAAAACCACAAACTGGTTAGAGTCACTCCAATTACCCATAGCTTTCTCTCAGTCAAATAAAAGAATGAAAATATCTGGGTGTTTTTCTTATTTGTGTTCTCTACGTCACATATTGTGTTACTAGTTTTTTGTAATATTTTCGATTCACACTTTGATTTCTCTTCAATTTTCTCCTCTGGGGACATGTCACATTGGTAGAAAACATTTTGTGTTTTGTCATCAGTTGAGCTATTTTAGATCTTCAGTACTCTGAGTTTACTTAACTGAAGATTAAAATGTTGCGGAGTAACATTAAACATTTTTTGGGAAAGACCAGACCTGCCCTGGCTTCCATGTTCATCTCAACTAACATATTGGTATATAGCCCACTGTAAGTAACCTTTCAAGAAAGAAGTGAATAATTGTGATCAACCAACACGAAAAATAATAGGTAGTTTGAGCATGTAGAGCTGTTTACTGGTGACATGTAATTATGATTTAGTACAGTTGATTTTTTTAGTGTAGCCATTAGCACTTTATACTTAGCGAAACACATAGTAGTGTTGACACATAGTAGTGTTTCTCACCTTGCAGTACGTGATTTCTCACCTGATATCTCTTCTGATATTTCAGTGGTGATTGCTAAACTGTTGGTATAAGGGAATAGTACTTTTCTTGGCATAGTTTGCTCACTGTAGTTTACAGAGTTTTAACATCTTTTTATGATAAACCTCTGATTGAAAAGAAAGAGGTCTAGGCAAGTAAATAACTTGATCTGACAGAGGCCTCACAAATGATCTGTTGTTAATTTATAAAGCCTGTATCCTATCAAAGGCTTACATTTACTTGTATTGGCCTCTTTTCTAGGTTAATCTAAGACATATTATGTCCAGAATGTAAAATTCAGAGAATACCAAGGATGATCTTCCCATGAGGTTTGAGACTTTGTTTGAAAATCAACTATTTTGTTTGCATTTTGAAATGCTTGCTCAGAGCTGCACTGACGCATTGTTTAGGCTTTTAGAAAGTTGCAATGCTTTATATTGGAACTGTTCACTATCTGGGCTAGCTTACTCTGTTTCTACTGGCATTGCACTAGTGCTGAATGTTTATTGGAATTGGATAGCTAATTGTTGGCATGAGAGTCAGTCCTCTTTCTTTCATCCCACATGTTGTAGCTAGAGAGGCCTCTGCTGTGGCCTTGAAAAGCCTTCTTTCATCGAGTCCACTAGGGCTGCAACTCGTGATTATTTTCATTATCGATTAATCTGCCAGTTGTTTTTGATTATTGTTAGTCTGTAAAATGTCAAAAAATTGTCAGAAATGCTCATCATAATTTCCCAGAGACCAAAGTGATGTCTTCACATTGTTTCTTTTAACCACCAGTCCAAAACCCAGAGTCTTCATTTACTATCATAAATGAAAAAAAGGTTACATATCCTAAAATTTAAAAAGCAGAACAAGCAGATGTTTTACATTTATGCTTGAAAAATGACTGAAATGATTAATAGATTATTAAAATAGTTGGCAAGTAAATTTTTTTTAAACAACCAGGCTAATGTTTGCATCTCTGGTGTTAACATGGAAAATTATCAGTCACTATTATCAGTCTTTATGTATGAAAGTAAAGCAGATTGTCACTGATCAATCAACCTGTCATTTTCAGGTGCTGCGTGGTGAGAGGGAAGCAGTGGGTGCGGCATGCTGAGGCCACTCCCCCTGGCTCAGGATGAGTGTCAGAGATGGCGCTGCCACCATGGCAACGAACGCAGGTGGAGGAGGAGGGGGAGGCGGGCCAGCTAGCCCTAACGATCACGATGGCCGCTCATACCTGCTCCAGATCTACCCACGGCTGGCTGCCCAGTCCTCCACCTGCTGCAACCTCAGGTGAGTGTCCCACGATTTGACACCTGGAAAAGTACCTTCAGCAGTCAATGTGTAGTTATGATTTTACTGAAATATTAATGCAATTAGGAGTGCTATGGATCACAAGACTCATTAAGTTTGGATCGTATTACTGTTTTGAGTCAAAGATCAGACCATTTTTCGGATCAGCAAAAAAGAAAAAAAAAGGTGAGATTAAATTATATATAAAAAATGCACTTGGTTTTGATCTCTCTCTCTCTGTCTGTAGTCATCACCACAGTAATGAAATGGTAAATATAGAAATGTTAATATTTGTAACAACAACAGTGCTATAATATTAGTAATAATAATATGGTATAATAAAATTTGCACTGTAATTATAAAACTATGTAGAATACTTACAATACTGTACTGTATAGATAATTATAGATAATTAGATACTACACTCACTCGCTCATTCAACAATCTGAGCTGTGTTAGAACATGCTCTGTTAACTTTACTGAAGATTAAAACATTGAGACATCACTTGGACATTTTGTGGGAAAGACACGACCTGTCCTGTTTTCTACTATTATATGATATACTATTATAATTATAATAATACTATATGATAAAAATTACGCTGTAATAATAATACTATATAGAATACTTCAAATATTTACTCTATTATACAGAATTATAGTGTATATATATATATGTAATAGATGATTGCATAGTACAATCTGTAGACTGTGATTGGTTCGAGGTCATGAGTAATAGCCAACGAACACTGAAGTCTGTGTCACAGACAGGCAGACAAAGACCTGCTCCAGTGAGGTGAGCAGAGTGCTGCGTAGAAGCTAAGATAGCAGATATTGCCAAAGTTACAATAAACATTACAATCTTATGATCTGTATCTTTGATGACAAGCCTGCCTAGTTACATCAGTGAAAATACTGGTTGGGATTTCACTTGATAGAGACAATCTGATGGCTCTTTTAAACAAGTGCTCTTGCTTTTTTTTTTTTTTTTTTTCAAGACTCCACTGCCACACAGAGTAAAACAGTCTCATTTCACTGCAACTCTGCATTAGGATTCAGGGAATTATCATTCTAAAAAGTGACAGCACCAATAAAACTGTGCTTCATACTAAGATGGTTTCATTTAGTCTGTGGATCACAACACATGGGCCAAACCACTGAGGGCAATCTGTACGGAGCAATTATGATTCGTTCCACCCCTAACTGCAATCCAGCACTGGTCAAAGTTTGTAATTCCATTTATTTTATTATCAGAGTGCAGAAGGATGCAACAGCAGCCACGGTGATCTCGGATGCTGCCACGGCCCTGGGGCTGGACCCTGGCCGCATGTATGTGCTGGCAGAGGTGAAGGAATGTGGCGGGGAAGAATGGGTTCTAGAGGCCGGAGACCTGCCAGCGCAGAGGTTTCTGCTGTGGCCTCGGAAAGCCCAAGAGCAGCACCCTCAGAGCCTCGGCTTTTACTTCTTACTACAGGTAGAGTTGACAGCACACATTTCACTCTACAGTCAGGCTCGGTGGATGTGAAGCACTGAGAAAAGTCGTCCTCCTGCCACTGTCTTACTATTGCATTGTGCTTCCTTCTGCTTTTTGTTTTGTTTTTTCAGAAATGAAAACAAGTAGTCAACCTAGATTACATTACATGCTAATGATGGTAAAATAAACCAAAAAAGTAAGGTAAATTAGCAGCATGCAAAATGTTACCTAATATCATTTCACTGCTCTCACCATAATATGTAACAGAAGCTTTTGTAAGCTCACTTCCATTAAAGTAGACAGATAGATAGTTCTTTATTTATCACCAAGGGAAAATTTCAGTCTCACAGCAGCAGACGTGTGTAAGGGATACAAACAAGGATAATAAATAAGGCAAAGCAAGGAAATACACTGACAAACAAAAGAATAAAGATAGTAACAATACTGATACTAATGTGAAAACAGTTTGGGCCTGCCCTTAACAATTTTGACTTCAAAAAAATTCAAACAAAAAACAGTTTTAGCAGTAAGAAGTTAAGCTACTTTTTTTCCCTTCATCTTTCCCTCACCCAGGAGAGGAACCATGACGGCACTATTCATTATGTTCACCTCCCTTCTGTGAGTAAGGAGCAGCAGGCCCAACGGTTAGCTGCCAGAGGCTTCCTCCCCCCCCCACAGGATGACTTTGCAGATCTCTGCAACCTCCCCATCCTCAATGAGGACAGCATATTAAACAACCTGCGTACACGCTTTCACAAGAAAAAGATCTACACCTATGCAGGCAGCATTCTGATCGCCATCAACCCCTTCAAGTTCCTGCCCATCTACAACCCAAAGTACGTCAAGATGTACGAGAACCACCAGCTGGGCAAACTGGAGCCTCATATTTTTGCTATCGCAGATGTGGCCTACTATGCTATGCTCAGGAAGAGGGTGAACCAGTGCATCGTCATCTCTGGGGAAAGTGGCTCAGGCAAGACTCAGAGTACCAACTTCCTGATCCACTGTCTGACTGCACTCAGCCAGAAAGGCTATGCAAGTGGGGTAGAGAGGACCATTCTGGGAGCTGGACCAGTTCTGGAGGTAAGATGTTAACGTGTGTGATAGTAGTAATAGTTATTTTACTGTTAACAAACACTCAAATAATTTGTTAATATATGGATTATAAACCATTTATTAAGTAATTGCAAAGTTTTATAAACATCAGTTCTATCCAACTTTATAATGGCCAACCAAATAATGTGTATACAGTAGACAACACAATCTTACTGTCATCTTGTCAAATACAATGTTGGTCAGTGGCTGTACATTTAGCTATCCATCTAGTATCACTTTTGCACATGCAGGGCTCTGCAGTCAAGTTAAGAATAAGATATATGCAACATCCAGGTAGAATTTTTAAATAAAGGCAACAAAAACTACTTACTTAAGATCATACTTTGGGTTAAAATAAATGTAATAAGTAAGTTAAGTAAGTTTTTGTACATAACATATATAAGTTATGTACATAGGGTATTTAATTATCATTTGAAACTTTATAATAGCTATCCAAATAATGTTTTAAGAGTTTACAAACTAATTTTTAACCATTAATAAAGTGTTACAAACATCTGGTCCATCTCTCTATGTAATGATTTCTTTAAGGTTTGCCAGTCATTTGGTAATCGTTTGCTATATACATTTTCTCCACTAATTGATTAGTTGTTTGGTCCATAAACTGGCAAACAATATTCATTAGTGCTTGACGAAGCTCAAGATGACGCCATCAAATGTCTTGTTTTGTCCATAACCCAAAGATATTCAGTTTACTGTCAGAGAGGAAGAAAACTGAAAATATTTACATTTAAGAAGCTGAAATCAGAATTTTGGCTTTTTTAAATGTAAAAATATGACTTAAATCGATTAATCGATTATCAGAATAGCTGTGTGCAACAATAGACGAGTTGCTTATCAGCTGTGATATAATTTACAAACAAATTATTACACAGACTAATAAAATAACATAAATTACAGCATTAATAATGAGTAAACGTAATTTTAATTAACTATCAATTTCCTGTTTATTGATAATTGTTATTATAAAGTGTTACCGTGAATTGTGTCATCAAAACTTTTCTTCTTGTCCGTCTTTCTCATCAGTCACATGAAAATCATTTCTTATCGCAAACCATCTTTTTATAGACACACACATTTCCCTTCTGCACCAGCTTCAGCTAGGTGTGAAGTGCATTGCTGTTTTGATTAAGTCATATCCAACAATGACTGTGCTTCCTCTAAAGTGACTCATCATGTTGCTATGGCATGCAAAAGCAATCACGCATACAGTGGCAGAGGATGCAAAATACACTGAGTTACATTTTGATAGCATTTGTCGGACAATGATTATTTCTAGTTCAGTGCCTATGAATGATAAAACATCCCATGAAAGTATCAGCTCTCATGCAGCACTGAGTAAATGTATTTTCATGCTGTGAGTCCATTGGACTTTAATGCGTGGGCTAAGACACATGGGTAATATGGTAGTGTGTGTTCAGTGTGAAAAAGTTAAAACATAATGATTATTGACTACCCAGAAAGGAGAAATGAGAAAGAGGACAGGAAGTTGCTTTATTAACCCTACACGGGGCCCCTTGCCTGTGAAAATACTGTAGGAATCTGGACAAGACGTTCCTGTTCGTTGGTCTTCTGTTTCTACCTACTTTTGAGCAAACTGATATTTCTGATTATGTTGCAAAATGTCATGCTAATCTTGATTTTTGATAGTGTAATGTCATGGGATGTGTTTTTGACTATAAGAATATGAACAACATGAATTTCATTTTGAGCTGTTGCTGGTATTTCATTGTTGCTGTTTCGATCAGGTGACTGTGCTGTTCTTCCTGCTTTCTGCTCTCTGAGAAAGTATATGCTTGTACTGACATGCTCTGTGCAACCGCTGACAGGACAGAATGAACCGAAACTAGAGCCGATCTGATATAGAAAGCTTCATATAAGTGGCTTATTTTAATTGCCAGAGGGAGACTAACAATAAATCATGAAAACTCAGTAAATATTTTCCATGATAGAATTTTTCTTATCAGTGTGGTGCTGAATATTTGCTCAAGGTAAGCTTTTTGATAATAGTGGTGCACACCATGTTCAGGCCTGACCTTGGACAGACAGACTGACCAACAGTCTGTTTAACTGAGTCATATGGACTTAGACAGTGTCTCCCTCGCTCAGTTGTCTGATTAGCTAGAGTGAACGACAGCCTCGCTAATGTACAGGAAAAGACAGTTATAATCAGACGAAGCACATTACCACAATACACATCTTTCCTCACTCATGCTTTCACACTCAAAATGCACATTTTTAGGGTGTAATAGAATATGATTGTGTGTTTTTTCAGTCAAGGAAAAAATAACTTATGTTCTGCATTTAGAAACATACACTGTCTGGGGTGTTACCGATGAGTGAAGGCTTCCTTCTGTAAGGCCGCTCAGGGTATCTTTAATGCTACAGGCAGTTAAATAGCCTAGGCTCATTCTGAACTACAGCTCTCTGTGTTTGGTGACAAAAAAGGCACATAGAAATACACGTCGACAAGCTGACATCTGTTAGCTTTTACGTTGTTTAACAAAAGAAAAGGTTGCGTCATGAAAGCGAGTTATCTAACAGTATTGTTTTTGCTTGAGCTACGTGGCAAAGAACAGATTTGACTTCATTTTGTTTATTTTTCATGCCTCTAATGAGAAACGGGGTCTCCTCCACTTTCACATATGGAAGAATTTACCTCTGGTCAGACCTCAAGCAGGCTTATTATTGTGACGTGATTCACAACACTCCCACTCTGATACTCTGTTGTGTGGTTTGTTGTGAGTGTCATCTCACATTGCACTTTAAAATGTAGGCCTCCATCACTTGACGTTTACTCTGCTTATAATGTTTATTTTCAGAATTGTGGACTATTCTCTCCATGTAGTAGATGTAATGTGACATATATCTGTATTATGAACTACACATCTGTTTACTTCCTGTCAACTGTACAGTGTCCATTTCTGATTGATAGTGCTGTCTTTGATACTATGCATGTGCTGACAGTTTAAGATAAAGATGTAATCAAAAAGCTACAGTAACATTAATGTTGCCTTCACCTTCAAACTCAGTGATCATCTTACAGTGCTTTTTCATCCTTAAGTTAGTCTTTTCACTTTTCACAGTTAGTGTTGTACATGTTGTTAATAGTATTGTTCATTTTTCTATATAGTGTTTTTGCTCATTTAGATAATCAGTTCTGTCTCAGGTAATCATTAGCGATGTCAGTGAGTCACTCAGTATAGTAGCTGCAGCGATATTAGTCAGTCACTTCCATTTTTGGCAGCTCTTCCAAGGCAGGTTGAGTGTTTAAAAAAATGCCAAAGTGTCTTAGCTAAGCTCCTAAGGATGAAAAAGCGCTGTAACACCACTTCCAAACTGGAAGTGATCCCAATGAGAGAGTGCACGAACATCAGATTGTTTCGGTTTTTCTCAATGTATACATCCTAACCTGTGCTGTGCGTCAGTGAACAGGCTGAAGCGAGTGTTGCCTGTTTGAAAAACTGCTCGTCCTGGCTCTACTTTTGCACATTACACATTACACTAATTAACAAGGTTGAGAAGCAGCACCTTTTATATGATTCACATCCCACTGTTTATAGGTATAGCCTCAAAAAAGTTGACGTTTAGAGGGAAAATGGGTTGTTGTTGGGAGTTACTGGGTGGCACAAAAGTCTGTGACTTCAGGTCATTTTATTAAGTTGAAGAGTGCTTCCTGTCAGAGATGTAATCTGGATGTATGTTGGTGATTTGAGATATATGGAAGCACTGGAGATGGAAAAAGATAAAATGAAGTTCTGCCTGCGGCTGCAGAGTAAATATCAGACAGGGAAGCCCCCTATCTCTGCACAATCACTTGAATACCAAGTAACAAAAAGCAGAAATCCCAGTACTTCAGTTTCAGTGTGGGGAACTAATTATTCTCAGTCCTGATCTGGAAGTAAATCTCCTTGACATATTTTTCTGTTTTATTTCGCAGTAGTGTGGCTAAATATAGACCTTTAGTCAGAAAAGCTGCATGCGGAATGTGGTTTATTCAAAGTACAAAACGGAGCTGAAAAGCAAAAAAACCCCTGATCTGTGTAGTAGTACGTTGATTGGAACACGCAATACTGTCAAATAGAACAAAATTAAACCGAGAGAATTGGCCACAAGCTATTGGCTCAAGCCTTCATGGTAAGAATATAAAGTGAGCTGCCACAACGACTTGCAGACACGGGGTATCCATCCATCATCTGTCACGTCCCTGTCGTCTCCCTCTGACTCAGTACTGGAGCCTTCACTCACAGAACTGCTGCTGCTGCTTTCAGATGCATTTGAATAAGTGCAGCGTTGGTCCCTTGATGTGTGTCAGTCTGTCAGAGTCTTTGGTTCCGGACGGCTGATTGAAGGAAGGGGGGGTTGGAGAGATTTTCCCCTCCATCAGCAGAGTTCTGGTCCCTTTGGCAGACATATTGCCACTCTGCCGTTCACTCCCAGAATGCAATGTGTCCGTGCATGTGTTAGCCCAGTCTAGAGCTGTGGTTGCAGGGGCAGACACAGAGACGGGTCAGTGGAGGAAGTGGAAGTTGGATTCCACTTGTGACCAGTCAGTCAATCATCCTGGTTATTGGACAGCTGTACATTTCCCCCTGGCAGCCATCTAAATTTACATTTTGCTCAGGCACGTTAAATCATAATTAGAGGCAATAGAGGCAGTTGCTTTTAACATTTTTCCACACTCTTATGTGCCTAGAGACCCTCCTTGTTAGTTTATGTAAAAAGATTCTGTTTTGACAACACCCGCCAGCTTATGGAGTCTGCTCATAAGATGGCTGACATGAAACAAAAGTCGCTTTACAGAGGAAGCAATAACTCCTCTGAAATCATGTCCCCTGCAGTTTCTCTTCACAGAGATACTCGACCTCTTGTGGTTCCCTCTTGACAAGTTCCAGTCAAGGTATTATATGGAGCGCAGAATACTATTTTTAGATGCATGGACCAAAATGGAGGAATTTTTGCTTTGACAAAAGGGTTTTATTTCAACTTTTTTTTTTGTCCTGGAAGCTGATCAGATTACAGTGGTGGAAAATGTGTGTGTTTGTGTGTATATTCTGTCCTTCTGTGTGTGTGTGTGTCCTCAAGCTATAGGGGAGGTCTTCAGGCCTGGGTCACACATTTTGAGGAGATGAGATCATCGTTTGTGGTACTGGACTGTGCTCTGTGCTGTGTTGCTGGCAGATTGAATGGCCTCAACCTGAAACCATGTGGGAAAGCTACTGTCCCACTTTAGTTCATTGTACCACTTCTTTCTATTTTATATTCTATTATATTCTTTAAATTTCCTTCTTTTGTCTTGGAAATAAAGCAGGTAGAGGAAAGACTGACAGCAAATAAGGCTCCTAACTACAGAACAGCTCACTAGCTCTCAATGAGGATTTCACTCGTGAACTGGTCCAACTGGTTGATCCTCTGTTACGTGGTTCTTTTGGTGTTCTCTGTTTTCTTTTGCCAAGCTTTGAAGCCTATTTATTCTTAATGCTGACAGGGCCCTCCTCTGTTGCAGAGAGTTTGCTGACAGAAGGTAGGCCATATTTTGGAGATATGTGTTTATCATGGGAAATTACCGATTCAGTTTTTCCTGTCCTGGTGTATTCATCAGAAGATATTGAAATAACATTTTCTTAATATCCTTAGGATATATTTGATGTATACCAGATTTAATAATCCACACAGAGCTCCATCCATGTTCTTAAAAATAACATTCGGCACATTGACAACTCTGTAATTACTGAGATTAAAGCCTCTGGAAATTCGGCTTGAAATAGTAAAAATGCAGGTATGATATCAAAGTTGAGTATTTCATTAAGCATTCACAAAATTCTGAAAGTAAATCTTCATTACAATTAGAAAACCTAGCTCAAAAACGTTGATTGTGTAGGTGTGGCCGATCATGTTTTGAGGCAATGCACTTATGTGAACGAGGGCAGCAGCAAAACATATTTTAGCCACATTATAAAATAATTATCAGTTTAAGTGTTAACTATATTTAGAATATTATGATATATTATGAGTCTCAAAGAGGCAGATAAAGCGGATGCAGAGGGGTTTTCTTGCACCTGTTTTATGATTCGTTTGCGGAATTAACTATGTAAAAAATAATAATAATTATGATAATGATCATACAAGCATAGACACACCCAATTAAAACCCAAAATCAGAATACTTTTTAAATGCTTACTATTATGTACACAAGGCCCTATATTGCATAGTTAGAAGGCTGTGGTGGATTTGGGTTTCCAGTGGCTTTAAGAAAATCTTAGGACCTAAAAATGGGGTTACATGCTTGAATAGGTTGATCCGTCGACTTAACAGCATTTCTGAATAGTACCCATTTCATCATCAGACTGTAGTGTATCAGTCAGATGGTTTGTTTGAAATAAAAGCTTGATTCAGACTTTCAGGGTCTGAAAGTTTTGTGGGTGATCAGAAGTCTTGTGACAACACCAGGGCTTCTTGCTTATAAGTAAACATAAAAAGCTTTTGATATAAAGTATGATGTAAGTCATAACCTTTTCAGTCTACCATGTAGGCAGTGATGTTATTGATTTAGTTGGTGAGGAGAAAATCATCTCCAGACCTGTCACGGCAATAATCTAAAGATTTAGTCTTTAAATAAGACCCTTCTAAGTCCCCAGCCTCCTCCATGCCACTGCGTCTGACCACTTCAGACAGGAAGTTCCTATCATCCGGAACCCTTTTTAACAGGAAGCAGCTACGACACGGGAAGTAACGGCAGTGGTTCTCTTTGCTGTTAGCTCAGGGCCTTGAGGGGTGTGGATACACCAAAGTATTGTATTGTTGTTCAGGAAGTGCAGAGGAGTAGCTGGCCATTCTGTCTGCTGATCCATTGTTTATCTCTTAGTTATGGGTTGCACCTCTTTATTCCTCAGCTATATTTGGTCAAGCTGGGTGGCATTGTGTATGAGTCTGGGAAAAGCTGGCATTACTGAGTTTAAATCACCGTGTCATGCACACGTGTCATTCATTTCATACACACATACCGTACACAAAGGCCTTACTGTAATCATACCATTGAGAATCATATTGAAGACCAGAATGTGCTCTTCCTAACAGGCCAAATACAGCTTACATGTAGCAGCATGCTGCAGGCCACTTCAGGGTCTATTCATGGTACTGTAACCACACCACAAGCTAAGGTTTGATGTGGTACCCATCTAGACATGGGTGGAGCTGCTTGAAATGCTAAAACACCAGACCACAAGACGAGCAAAATGGGTGCTTGAAAACTTTACTCAAACTATTCCAACCTTGTACCTCTTACATCTTCATTAGTTGGTCCTCTTTTACGTACGCATACGGGCGGTAGGCCAAATAACTTAGACCTTTCATGAAAACACTGAAATATCTAAATCAGTTTTGCAAACTCTCCTCTGCACTGTCTTAGGGGGCAGCTAAGCTAGCCTCTGGATTGTGAGAGGTGATATTTTAAACAGGTGTTTTTGACAGTATTGCTTTTTTGCACATTGTACTGTGGCCCCATTTGTGAACTTAGCACCCTGTATGTTACTCTGTAAGTTGGTCACATAGACTTCTCTATAGTCATGAAGGGATAATGTAAGCATTTTTTGCCAGTTATCTATCAATAGCTTGCATATTTTAAAGTTAATTTAAAAAATATCCTTACCTGGATCGCAACCAGTGTTTAAAACCAGGTTTAGAGAGTAGACGTCATGTTTGTCGTGCTGTTGTTGAAAAGCTGGGCACAGTCTTTGGAAATACTCAACTAAAATGTTGTTTTTGCCCCAAGCAACGATGTTCTCATCTCAGGCAGACAGCAAACATCTGTGAGATGATGAAAATATGATAAATAAAAAATAATGTAATTTGTTTTTCCCTCCCCAAGGCTTGCACTGAGAAGCCTATGTGACCAAGTCATAGAGTAACATACGGAATGCGAGGGCATAAATAACTACTGTGAAATTGGAAATGTAATAACGTGTCAAATACAAATATTGACCAACTCATTCCAGCAAAGAAAACCATCTAAGACTGTACACACTGTACAAATATCTATAATTTTACAAGTAAGACAATTGGGTAAATAGTATGAGATAAAGAAAATGAGAGGCTTTGTGTCTCATTTAGTCCAAAACACCTAACAGATTTTAGGGAATGGATAAAGTAAGCCTGAGTTTGTGAGCAACCTCACCTTTTTAGGGGAAAGGGCGAATTTTGTCAATTGCCCAAAATTTCAATGCTGCAAAAAGTTTTTATTTTGATAGTTGCATACGTCATGTTGCTGTTGCCATTTGCAGCCCTCAGTTCAGCTGTGGAAGTGTGACATGACTTATGCTCTTGATGTTGAAATGCTAGTGTGGTCTGTGATGTTCAGGCTAAACATGCCTAAGAGATTAGCACTGCAGAAATTATTGCACTAGATCAATAAGTAAGAAGTGAGTAAGTAAGAAATAGTTGTGGATTTTGATCTGTACTGTACAGAATGATTCCCTCATAACCTTGTTGTTCTGTGTGTGACAACTGCTCTTGTTTGTTGATTCAGCTAGTGTTCTTTGTGTGTATCAGTGTTTTTAAAAGCTGTCCCTAAAATATTGATTTCTTTGCAGTTTATTGTGAAACTGAAATTTGGCCTCAGTTGATTTCCCTCTGTTGTGCTTTATTGGACCCATGTTGCTTGTGTAATTGTGATGCATTCAGAGTTAGCTCTTTTCCATGATGTGTTCACATTACTCTGTTGATCCCCTGTACAACAGGGCAAAGCATAGCATTTACGTCGAGATTAATGCATCTAAGTGTCTGATCTGTTTTCCAGCCTTTGCTAATAATAACAATCATCTATTACAATCAACCATTCCATACTGGAGCAATTACAGTTTTTTTTTTCTTCTAGCCACCACAACGACACTTTATTTCCACTATGCTGTCATTCAGCATAAGTTAGCTTTCCACTGTAGTTTATTTACTGCTGTGTAGCTGTTATGTGATGATAACTGACCTACTTCTTGTACAAGTATTATGTGAACACAGAAACATGCAGATATAGAACGAGACAATACATAAAATCTGTGTACATTCTGTCTACAAATCTGTAAATTGTTTCGGGCTGCAACTAAACATTGTCATCATCACTTAATCTGTAATTTTTCACTATTTTATAATCAATTTCTCACAGCCCAAAGTAACACCATCATGCTTGTTTTGTTCAATTTTAAGGAGAATTCTGAGAAATCTGTAATAGAGTATGCAGTTGAAATACCTACTCCAGACTGGAATATCTGTTTTAGTTTGCCCATTTAAGTGGGCATTTGTTTTCAGAATAACGGTCGTAGGTTTTCATTGATAGACAATTGACAGCTATAAACAGCTGATCAGCTTACAGTGTAGGAACCGTCATCAGTTGTTATTGTCAGTTTATAATGTTGCACTCGTGTTGCGCTCCTGCAGTGTTCCTGCAGCCTGCTTCAACCATAGATCGTTTATTAAACAGGGATTCAACCTATTCAAAATACCCTCTATGGCCTCAACTTGCTATTTGGACTGCATTACTAATTTTTAGATGCTCAGTGGCTACATATTTCTCCTTTTACATGATATGTAAGAGAGAAAACCAGCAAATCACACATTTGTGATGCTAGAACAAGCAGATATGTGACATTTTTGCTTGATATACTTCTAAAATAATTAAATTAATTAATAATCTATGTCAAAGTGTTATCCAGCACATCTGAACTATTTTAGTGAACTGCATGACATTTCGTGTATAACAGACAGTATTTCCATGTTACTGTGTTCCAAACAAGAAATGAAGTGTTTAGAGAATATCATTTGCTCCTGGCCTTTACGCAGTAAATTCATTAAGTGGTTCAGTATAACTGCTTTCATTGGAACATTCTCTGTTATTGAATCGAAGCACCAGCCCCTCTGAGCACTGTTGACCCCATTATTGCACCTCAAAGAATCAATTCTTTGTTAACAATTCAGTTGAATTAAGCTCGAGGGGTTTAAGTGTAGTTGGTGGGATATAGTGGTGGGTTGAAGCAAGGCCAAGCACAGAGGAACTGTGTAGAGACATGGTTGCATTCGAACACTGCCGACATCATGTGATCTCACTGAAGCAGTTTTCAAATTCATACACAACAGCAAACAGTGATTATTTTCTGATTTTTACCATTGATTTTTTTCCTCAACATGGAAGCTACCACTAATTATATACTGTAGTTCATTACCTTGTTGTTAGATTCTGCAGTTTAACCTGTAAGTGATTAGTATATAAACTTGAATTGGGCCTGAAGGACATGACTGATATAGTTGTGGGTGTAGCTGAATGAATGACTGTTCCTCTAGAGCTTTGATGAATTTTTGCGTGAGCGCCTGCCGTTGCCCTCTGAGAATGTGGGAACTGTCTTTGTGGCGGTTGGTTGGGCTGTTTGGAGTCCTTTTGTGAGTGTATCCATGCTGTAGTGAGGTGTCAGTGTCAGGGCCTTGGCAGCGCCTGTGGAAACGTTTAACTGAAGGTCTTTTGAGCAGCAAGACTTTAAAGGATGCAGCAAAGCCTCAGTGTCATAGCAATGAGGCCTAGTACCCAAGCACCAGCTGTAAGATTTTACTGATTATAAAATAGAGTTTTTCCATTCCATCAAATCAGTGCCATTTGCAAGCTGTAAATTTTCTAAATTAAACTTAATTCCATATGCTTTTTCAGCATTGTATCTATTCAGAGCATTTTATTTACTTTTAAAAGGTTTCTAAATGGAAGATGGCACATTTTTCATAACAGAACAGAGTTTTTAGCATAGCATTAACAAATACATGAAATGTAGCCACCTGGTATCAACACTAATGAGAACACTTGGCACCTCTGAGTGATTTAGTAAAAATATCTTTAAAAAAAAGAAGCATAGTAGCATCTATGAAATAATTTTGGTAAAAGAACTGAACATTAAGAGTGACATTTTTCAGCATACTTACAGTATGACTTAAAACAAAGAAAGCCACAGAATTTACTTTTGATCTTCACATGGCCTTCAGGGGACTCATATGATGGTACTTCTTGTTGATCATGTGACTTGTGTAAAGTCCCAGATTTTTAGAGAAAAGGATGTGTCAGAGTAACAGGACTGAGGGGAAACACAACTAATATGTGTATTTCAATGGAAGTGAATTTCCAATGAGAACATGTAATTAAATGTCTAAATTGAAACCAAAGTCACACTATAATGGAAAAAAAATAAATTACGGAGGACTCTAATCATTGTATTTCATAGTGAAGTGTGGTGTTAACGATTGGGGATGTGCTGAATTTTGTTTTTTCAGTGTTCTTGGGAATTATTATTAAGATTTTCCATGATGTATCTATAAATTGCAAGTATGATAAAGTACAGGATACTTTGCTTGATACTATAATGTATAATACAGATGCTCTTCATAAATGTAATGTATTGGGCATGGAAAAGGCACAGATTTGGTGGAATCATGTAAGAATGTTTAACTACAAGCTGTAATACTCTGAGATCCATACTTACCGTAAGTGACCCATACTGTCAGAGTACCTAAAACAATTCACTTACATATTTTAATTTGTTTCTGTGCACATATTATCGTGTATACAGCATCAGACTGTGTTCTTACACAGATTGCTGATGTTTGCGCAAGTTTATACTAGACCATAACATTCAATGTCTTTTTAAAGTATATAATTTATCCTTTATTGTCTCTGACCCACTTGCTTGTTGAGACAAACATCTCATAAACTGCACGGTTTTACAGACACTCCCCTTGTTTGGTTTGCAAGGAGAAGTGTGTGTATGTGTGTACGTCTCTGTGTGTATGTGTATGTATGTGAGGGGGCTGAATGGGGATGTGAGACTTCATTCGGGTAGGTCTGGCTCTGTTGAAGTGGAAATGTACAGAGGAGCCGAGCTGCCAGAGAAGCCTGCTCACCACAGAGAGGAATCAGTTAAGACAGCATTGTACGTCATGAAACGATCACTGCATATGCATAACCCACAACATGTGGACATGTACGCACAGCAGCTGGCCCTGCTTTCTCTCTGTCTCTCTACTTCTCACTCTCCCTTCCTTGTTCTCCTTCCATAAACTCCTTGAAAGCAACCTCTATTTCGTAAGAATGCAGATTAGACCACATCTTGCTGTTGACACGGTTGAGAAGCCATTGCTCCGCTTCCCCATACCTGCTGAGCCTTCCAGCCAATCAGATCTTCTGTTCATGGGCAAGTTCGAATACGAAAGATGCTGTGACATGTTTAGCATTCCCACCATGGTGCAGCGGCCTGGGCTTTGCAGAGATTTCCCAGGGCTTTTCACTCTTGGCTGCAAGGTTTGTGGAGTGGGGGCGACCAGAACAGTACTGGGCACAGTGGGCAGCATTAAGCGGTGAGAGTATCAGCATCAAAACACTTAATGACCCTGAAACTTGGAACGGAAGTAATGGCAGTCTATACAGACAACACCTTAATAAATAAATGTACAATTTCACACTTTATTATTGGTATACTAAGCATGCAAATGAATGCACACATACAATATTACAGGAGTAGTAGAATTTGTGTTGAACACAATATACACCAGGGATCCCATTTACCCTGGAAAACCTGGCAAACAATTGATCTATTTTCCAGTCACGGAAAACACATGGAAAATAAAAAAAAAACAAAAAAACAAAACAAACAAAAACCATCATTCATCTATTTTATTTAGCGAAGAATGAACTTGCCATATAGGTTGTTGATCAGAGCTCCCCAAAATGGATAAAATTGTCATTTATATTTTTGGGATCATATTAACATTCAAATCATTGTTTAAAGGGAGAATTTTGAATAGGCAACTCTTTTATATTGTGTCAATGCTGTGAACACACCCCCAAGTCACACATAGCACCTGCTTGATGATATTATATTTTAAGTGTCCAAAACTCCAAATAAGTAAGTTACAGTACCCTTCACATGCAAATGTTAGTCACTGTTTTGGCTGGTAACTGTATTGGTTTTTATTAAGATAGGTTAGCGTGCATTAAAACAAGGCCAGAAATGAAAGCTGGGACCTGTATACTGATATGTTTTATAACACTTGTCCTTAGTTACAGGAGTAAGTGACAGAAAATCTAGAAGAAAGTGCAAGTTTAAGTTTAAAGCAGACTTCCATAGTGAAGAACATATTTGTGTATCGTACAGTCCCTGTCTTTCATACTAGCTAGATCACCGCTGAAAATGTCCTGGAAGAGTCCTGGAAAATTATCTTTAGAAAAGAGCGGGACCCTCGATACACACATGCATATAAACAGAAAAAGAGAGAAAGCCCAGTGACTGTGTGTGTTGGAGCTTTGTCTGAGCAAGTCCAAGTTAGACGGAAGATGGATAATTCTGGTTACAGACAAGAGAGCTGAATCTCTTTCATCATCTATCAACAAGCAACAGCTCTTGCCTCATACCTCCCTCAGGTCTCAAAAATGTTTTAGAATCATATTTAGTTTGATGCACTGCACTGAGAAAATAAACATTGGTGCAAAGATGATATTGGTGCAAAAGAAGAGACGTTTTATTACTGCAAGAAAAGGTCAAATTAAGCAGCAGAAATGAAAATAGGTCAGCATTTCATCCTAAGGAATCTCCCCTCCTAACTCTAATCAGCCTCAAGACCACTGTATCAAATTCCCCCTGCAACTGCTTTGGAAGATACAATGTGGCTCCTATTTAACATGCACTGAATCAACTTCCCCTGCGGTGGCCTTTTGTTGAGTGTCTGTGTGTGTGTCTATCTGTAGCCATGTGAGCATGAGCATCATGAAGGAAAAAGGAGTGCTATTCTGTTACTGCATCAATGCAATAAACAGGGCCCCTCATAGAGGCCTGGTGTCTGGGCTCTGTGTGCCCCTGGCTGGGTAAGCATCAGCCTGAGGCCTGCAGAGAAACCCTGGTCCTCTCTGTCTCTGCTGTGACACTGCTATACAGAGCGGCTGTCCTAACCTCATCAATCATCACTGACCTCTGCTCTCACTCTCCTCCTTACTAATGCACACACACACACACACACACACAGCGAACAAGTGAAGGAGGAAGAGGGTCTTGAAGGAGGAAAGAAAAGAAAGAGATGGATGGGAAGAGGGTGAGAGGAGGGCAAGAGGGGAAAACAAGCTGCGGATCCTTGCCCCCTCTTTAGACCCCCAACATGTATAAACACACAAGCATGTGCACACGCACACATGCACACACTTAGTCCCACCCCCTTCCCTCTGCAGTCTCAGCTGCTGTTTAAACACAAGATTTAACCCCTTGACTGTCTTGTTTCTTCGATGTCATGGTGTTATTCTTGTTGTTGACTTCAGTGAGGGTGCTGATAGATGAGCTGGCTTGAAGGTACACTCCCATATTGTGTTGCACCCAATAGCCCCTCCATATAAGGTTTGAAACTTAACATAGGTCACAGTTGAGTTTCAAAACATTAACAATGAGCAAAATGAGTTAACATGTTCAACTACCGCCTGTGGCACCTTTGCTGTGCGTCATGATAATGGCAGTATTGCAATGTAAACTTTGTACTTTTCTATAAATTCTTGATACATACACATATGTTCTTTTTTTGTTTGACTTTTGTCTCATTGTTACCGTTTTCTTCCCATTTCCATTTTTGTGCCAAATCTCATTGTTATCTTATACTTCTACTGCTGTCTTTGTTATCTATTTGGCCAGACTATCAGGTTATTCTTTGTGGGAGGGGTCTCACTGTGTCGGCTGAGGTGTCAGCAGGGGGATTAAGGGGGTGCTGGGCTGGGAAGAAATACTGGAAAAACTGAAAATCCCTTGTGTGCTATTTTTCTTTTAGCCTACAACATAATTCTGGATTTTATTGAATAAGGTTTTAAGATTAATACAGATTGAAAATTGACATAGCCATAGTGATGTTACATGTATATTGAGAGATTGTTGGTTGATTTGATGTGCTGCTGTTACTGTTTATGACTTCATGCCTTTAAACTTACCCTGTGTTTCTGTCCTCTCCTGTTGTCTCTTGCAGGCCTTTGGTAATGCCAAGACAGCCCACAACAACAACTCCAGTCGCTTCGGTAAATTCATCCAGGTTAATTACCTGGAGAGTGGAGTGGTTAGAGGGTGAGTAATTAACAGTGGGTGCATGTGTTTGTTTTCTGTGTGTGTCTTTGTGTGAGGCCTTGTTGAGAGTGAAAGTGGTTGGTTGCAAAGTAAATCCAAGCCACAGTGCCATCATCTGCAGCACAGGACCATACAAGAACATATGAATGATTGTTTTTGTGTTCTGAATCTTCTTCCTGTAGCTCATCATCAGGGTCCTCTACCTCACTATAGCCCAATATGGCTTCCTCTTTGCTCTTTTTACGATCATGGTCATGTGGATCTTCTCTGTGCAGTGTGTGTGTATATAGACTGAAAGTTTCAACCACTAACATGTCCTTCCTTTTTCTCAGCAGTCAGATTCTGGTTAGGAGCTGCATCAAAGTCTGTCAGCTGTGTCACTTCCTCATTTCCTCATCAGGAGAGGGGAACAGCTGCTCAATGCAGTGTCTTTTTAAAAAAGATAACATGCTATGTTGTAGTTGTGAAGGAGTCAAAAGCTGAAAAGCTGCAGAGAATGTTCATTACAGAGTTCACACTAAAGGCTAATAGGATGAGATCTGCAGTGCTGGTGAGAATGCAGACATTTTATGCAAGAAATAAAACATGATTTGAAACATGTAAATGCCTGAGGCAACAGCTGCTCAGCTCCCTGGTTAAATGGACATCCCCAACCTGATTATCCCCTAATGGCACCAGGTCTCATCATGCTCTGTTGAATTGCTTACCCTGATAATGGTCTGTAATCCAATCAGGAGAGTTGATTTTAGCTGGCTGACGCTTCTCTGTGCTACAAAGTCAACACACGTAGACAAGGAAATGCTGAAAACTAGGGATGCACAATAAGGATTTTTTCAGGCAACATGATAACAGATAAATACCTGCTTCTTATGGCCGATGCAGATAAGCGAACCGATAATTTCACTTTTTGATATTGTCACAACCTCAGGAAACAATAAAGTCGCTGAGAGGCTAAGGTGGGGCCTATACTTGTACAAAAAGCATCAACTTATATTGCTCTACTGAAGGGGGAGATGTATGCACTTTTTTTCAAATCTGAGATTGACAAAAATATCGTTATATCCCGCACAAACTTGTAATCACAGTGATCACAAAAGAAGTAGCAAGCAGCACAAAATACTGCAGTCCAACTCACCCTCTCTCCCCAACCAGAAAGCTGAACAGGTGCTCATATTAACTTAGAATGACCCACTGTCTCCCTAATCACCACAGTGACACAATACATGTTTATATTATAAACGCTGACAAATGATACAGAAAATATAATATAAAATATATATTTTATTACTACAAAAATGTATTTGTCTGACCAAACCAAATCTAACTGTCATCGCTATTACAATAAAATTAAAGAGCAGTTCTGACTCTTAAAATGTTAATTTATTTTTTCTAGTTAAGCTCATTAAAAAACTTCACAAATATACTTATGCTTTTATAGAGCATTTTGGCTAAGAATTCGAATTAAATGCTTTTACATAATCTATCAAATCAGATATTATTACAGCCAATATTTATCAGCTATAATTTAATTACTGGAAAAATAAGTAATAATATAAATTTCAGATTATCGACCTGATATTTATTATACATCCTTATTGAAAGCAATGAATGCAGTCAAACTAAAATATTTTGCATAGCTGATATGTTGGTGTAGCCTTCATCTTCACATCAGTAAAGTGTTAGACACACAGTACCACCACAGCTCTGCTCTGTGGACCCAACAAAGGCGGCCTGTCTATCTCTCCATCTCCAGTGGCAGCCATTCAGACAGTCAATAGAGGAGATTAACAAAGGGAAGGCTGCTGTTCCGCTCTGCTCTGCTTTCTGAGTGGACTGACTAACTGACAGACGGGATATTTTTACGCTCCCTCTCTCTTTCTCTCTCTCTGTGTGGGTCTCTGTGCGATTGCTAATCCATCCTCATTGGGATCTGAGCAAGACGGTACAGAACCATGAAAAGGAATACACACTTTACAAGAGGTGTAAAAGGCAGGCGGCGTGTCGGTGAAAGATGTCTGGGCACGAACATGTGCTTTATGTATGTTTATGTATGTATGCCTTACCCTTCTGGTATATGCTGACAGATGTAATGTGTAGCCAGCATGTCGGTCGCCTCCTCTATACCTTTCTGAAAAGAGGCTTCTGTCAACATTCCCGCAGACATGTACTGTTTTTATGGCTGGGCAATATAGCTGAAAAAAATATCACGACAAAATGTTTCGTGTCAGTTGATATAGATAATTATTGATAATTTTTTTACCTTTTCAAATAAAGACTAAGAGAAATAAGGCTGGATTGAGGATATAGGTAATAGACTTAGTTTAAAAAAAAAGTCTCCTTTTTTATTAGGAATTCCCCACCATGTGCACTAATTTTCTCACTCCATGCTATTCCTGTTGTTAGGTCACATGTTGATAGTGCAACGAAACAACACACCTGTTAAATGATTGAGTGTATCACTCACACTACTCCTCATTATCACAGGATGTGATACACAGTTTATGAGCATGGGCATATTTTGTTATGTGCTTTTGTGGTGGTTTCATTTTTTGCAATTAAGTGAAACTTTATTTTTTATTTATTGAACAGTTTTATTAATGCTACAAGTGTCTATTGGCGATATATATCACTATTGTTTTATGACCCAAGATAATGAGAGACGTTGTCCAACTACACCATTAAGTGGAACTGATCCTGCACTTGGTTCAGGAGCGAAGCAGGTTCACTGAAACAAATCACTTCCACAAGTATAAAAACATTTGAAAGACTGGGCACCAGATGCCTGTTTTGGGTGACTGTTGCACAAGTTTCAGAAGAAGCTGCATTATGCAGTAAAAGCCCATATGGCCTGTATTTATATATTTATAGAAGATAGATTACACAACCAACACCTGTGCGAGATGACTGTAACTGTTTGGAACTGGTTCAAATGACAACCTAGTCTGAATTCCTGTCAGCTTCTCAGGGCGCGCCATGAAGCCCAATCCTGTCAAAAGTATCTCATACATCTTTATATATACACATCTTGAACTTGCTCACAGAAATTAACCTTTATTCTCTCTAAATTAAAGATCTCCTCCACTCAAAAATGTATTTTTCTCATGTTTATTTCCCCCAAAATGTCTGGCCTTTACTATGCTGACTTGTGTCTGTGGAAAGTTTGCCACTAGTGAGGTGTTTTCACATTCCTCTACTGAAGAGGGAGATTTTCACACCTCTCTAAAATCTGAGATTCAAAAAAAACCCCTAGATTTGGTACATATTGAAACTGAAAGCCAGTCACTGTAATGCAGTGAAAGAAACCTGAAACCTCCAGCAGATTTGTCAGTAGAAGCATTAGCATTAGCAGTGTCAGCCGCTGCCACTTACAGTCTTGCAAACAACATAAACAAATAAACGATGCTCACTGCACTTACTATTTCGATACATCTTGTGACCAATTTTGGTGCACTGGTGCATAACACACTCGTTATCTGATCCTGGGTCTGACTGAGGCTCAAATACGTACTGCAGAATCTCAACCATGTTTCCTAATTAGTATTTGTGGGTGTATCGACAATAAATCACACCCCGTCATTTTTATAATATTTCTTAAAGTAATTTTCTCGTGAAACCAATGCAGTGCTATTGCCTTATATCAGAATTATCAGCTTGTTACACTGATTCTCTGAAGGTAGAAACTATCACCTGAGTGGAGTGGGTGGATTCAAAGGTCTGGACAGAGGCAAGCAGTGCAGACTATTCTGAGAAAAAGAGAAAAGGGATACTCAAACTAGCAAATCTATATGGTAGGAGTCTGAACTTGGTCTCAGTTAATCCGTCTGTAGATGTGGCTGCAGTTTTAGCAGATTGACACAACTATGTTTCTCACAGCAGCACAGTTCTATTCTTAGAGTGTTTTAGTGACTGGCGTCAGTGTTGTTTTTGCCTGGCTATAGAAAAAACAGCTCTTGACTTATAAAATCTGATTTAGACAACTTTATTGCCTTGGCCTCTTGTACTGGCTAAATACCACTGCTTTTATAATGCATATCAAATGACTACAGTGGTCTGAAAGCATACCTCTACCCCTGCAATAGTCTTCCAGCCTCCTCTGTCCAGCTATAGCTACTATACAATATAATACAATAAATTCATTCCACAGTTGTTTGGTTGTTGTCGTGTGTGTGTGTTGCTATGTGGTGAGTGTCATGTGCTATAATCCATCTGACTGTTTCTGAACGCTTTGTTCACTCTTTGATTGTTCCGACCATCTGCCCTCACTTCCCCTCCTGCTCCTCCCCTCATTTTTTATTACCAGCCCACTTTCACAAATGACCTAAACACAACACACACACACACACACACACACAGACGGACAGAGCAGAGTGACCTTTGGTGTTAAGTGATTCATCCTCATTGTTTGTCTTCTTCCTCTTTTTTCTCTCTGTCACTCTGTCTTACAGGGCTGTGGTAGAGAAGTATCTCCTGGAGAAGTCTCGTCTGGTCTCCAGGGAGAAAAACGAGAGGTGAGGATGGCCGGGGGGGGGGGGGGTCTTGACCTTTCACCCCCACTGACCTTCATGGGGCCCTCTGTACAAACATGTGGTGTCACTGATGTTTGGATATGAAGTTCAGCTGATAGCTTCAGTCTGTAGTTTTTCACTTTACATGCTCGTCTGCCTAAACCCTTACACACCCACATAAATGTGCTCATACCACAACACCAATTAATCCGTCAACAGATTTTGTCTGCTGGTGTGGGCCTTACAGTGTTCTATCATAGATACAATAGTATTAGTTTATATATTTTTCACTATGTACTAATATGAAAACTTTTTTATAGAACGTATAATGCAGAAAATGATGCTTGGGGTGATTTAGAAATATTGTAACTGAATAACATTAATTTTAAGCTATTGATTTTTTATTTATTCTTTATTTAAATGATCAGTTATTGACTGATACCAAAAAATACAGTACTGATGTTTATTTACCTCTTTTTTTATTTTATATTTCTTATGTATATGTTAAATTATTTAACATGTTAAATAATATTTTGCATGGTATGTCTGTGCAAAATTGATGCACAGTCCACACATAAAAGGTCTACTTTAATTTCAGCTCAAAAATTCACTACACTGGCCACCATATAGGTGATCATTGAAGTTTTCCCCTCTAAAATCAGCATCACATTGGTCTCAAAAATCGCTTAATGGCCAGGCCCTAATATGCCACCTTAAATTAGCATGTGTGTCTGTAGTGAACTGAATAATGTCCCCTACATGACCAAAGTACACATATACCCCACAGTCTGGCCACTTGATAGGACTTACACTTTGAAAGCTCATTTTAATATAATTTGGTTTTGCCTAATTTTAATGTGACCTCTTGTGACTCCAATTTGTGTGACATAAGAATTAATTGTCGCTATACAAACAAATGATAAAGAAGTAATCGCTTTCCTGAGAAAGACTGCCTCACTCTTCCTTCACATCATACAGGCCTTTGTTACTCACTGTGACATCCACTACTGACTAGACTACTGGTCTGTTGCCGTTTGTGTGACTAATATGCAAACAAATGTTTGGTAATTAAAAAATACAGTCAGAGTGTTAGAGGAGTGAGTGTGATTTGCTGTTATATATATTACTGATGAATTATTCACTAAAGAGACTGACACATTTTTGATAACACAGTTTAAACTGTTACATCACAGTGAAACCAACAAAAAAATCTGACTAACATTTACTGTACATACAGCAACGCTTTAGCTGTGAAGTGGTTCTGTAAACTGATATTTACACAGGAAGGCTTTTTGTAACTACGCAAGTCATGTTTTATTCTTTCCATTTTTAGATTTTGCAGATAAAGATAATACACAAGCTTTCTGTGAAACCGCAGTCTGCCACTGAAGCTGTTTTGAGTGGGAGAAGCGTTACTCTTTCATGTTTCCTGTCCTGATTTCCCTGCTAGTTTTGGAAAATGTTGTCAGCTTCCATTGGAAAGCCCGCCTCTGTAACCTTCAGGCCTGTATAGCATAGTGTTAATCACCCAGCCTACGGTTGCTGTTGACAGTGCATCTCGCCTGTCTAGTCAGGGAGTGACTACTGTATGATGTCATTGTTTCTTAGTGATAAGTGTGGAAACTCATTACTCCCATGTGCTTTTACAACAAAGCTTTGCCGCCTGTCTACCTACATGCCCATTGATAGCACGAGTGGAAAACTGATACCAGCATCACTGAGCTCCACACATTGTCTTCCTTCTATTAGCTTTTTACAATATGTTGACTCTGGGTTTATCTCTAAAACTACACCTTATTAAGCATGAAGCTCATATTCACTGATAACTGCCCCCCAGATAATAAAACAAACAAATCATGAAGGCACATGAGAATGAATCAGTCCTTTTGAAGAGAAGGTTAAAGGACATTTTTTGTAGTAATAACTTGGTCTATAGTATAGTTGGTGTGTAGTACAAACTATAAGAATGATGTGTGTTTTCCAGGAACTACCACGTGTTTTACTACCTGTTGTTGGGAGCTTCAGAGGAGGAGAGGAAGGAGTTCAAGCTGCTGCCGCCTGAAGAATACTTCTACCTCAAGCAGGTATTGTATTGCATATCCAGCAGTTTAAAGGTATAGTTTGGATTTTTTAAAGTGGTGTGGAATGAGGTACTGATTCTTTGGCAATGTATTAGTTACAATAGATGCTGGTTGACTTGGCTGCAGTTTGGAGAAGCTAAGCACCATTAAAATCAACAAAAGGGTATTTTAGCCACTTAAAAAAGGCCCACCTTAAAAAAAAGTCCTTTTAAGTATATTCTATATTTAAAATATTTTCACTGCTTCACCTTGCAAATCGTTATTACATAATCCAAATATCACTCTCTCCAATGAACTCCGTAGGTGAAATCAGTAATTTTACCTTGCAGAACACCAGAGTTGCTCGTGTACTTCTGCTTCACTCTTTTAGTTTGTTGGTGTTACTGTATGACTTTGGTGAATCCAAACTATCCTTTTTAAACACCAAAGGCACACAATAACACAAACAAACAATCGAGGCAGCAGTAGACCAGCAGTTCTACACGGTAAAATCACCAATTTCGCCAATGGAATTTTGTGGCTGTGGAGAGAGCAATATTTAGTTTATATAACAGTGATTTCCTGTGAGAAAAGGCTGTCCTACGACAAAGCAAAGCTGTGAAAAAAATTTTGTGTGTCCATAGTAGTTCATTGCTTAGCTTCTCTGCTACCGCCCCTCTCTGCTTCTCCAGACTGCGGGCATGCTGACCACCATCTATTGTAGGTAACACACTGACTATCAATAAGTGCCTCATACAGTCCCACTTCAAGCAATCCAAACTATTCCTTTAAAGTCAATCCATTTGTTATAACCAGATCCTGTGTGTGATTTGATTTTTAAGGTAACACTGTAACCCCATGTGAGTGGACCTTGTGTTCATGAGGACTGTCAAGCTTCTGAATAAGCTGCTGTATACACTCCCAGCTTACTGCGCACATGTGTCCTGCATATTAATGAAGAGTCTTTGTTCTCACACACACTTTCTTTTCTCACCCGTCTATTCATTCACGTCTATTTTTCACCTCTTTGTCTGTTCATTTTGTATTTTTGCTGTCTTTGTATTATCTCTATGCATTTATCCTTCTAACGTCTGTCTTTCCTTTTAGCAAAACTTTAAGATAGAAGATGAGGAAGACCTGCGTCATGACTTTGAAAGGCTGCAGCAGGCAATGGAGATGGTTGGATTCCTTCCCGCCACCAAGAAGCAGTGAGTGAATCAGTGAACATGTTCAGTATAGTGTGTGTAATGCAGGAAAGAGCCATAATGATTGTGCTGAAAATCATATCCTGAAGCATTTTTCCACTAGAGGTTATAGAGGTTATTTTGGTCTGAGCCTTGAGTCACATTACCAAAAATATAAATTGCAACAAAGAGACCTTTTAGAGCACCAACACCACAACAATAGCTACATCTAATGGGCCAATGTAGCAGAGACATTAGAAGCGGCTCCATACAATGCTCCCATTCAGTTTACTTGTTATTAAGCATAAACAGATGGTAAGACTGAAGAACAGCATGTGTACAATTGTTCCTGCATTTGTCATATGAGCATTGTTTTCAGTCTACACAATTTCTGTGACCGTGTTGCAGGATCTTTTCTGTGCTTTCCGCCATCTTGTATCTGGGCAACGTGACCTACAGGAGGAAGTCGACAGGGAGAGACGAGGGGTTGGATGTGGGACCACCAGAAGTTCTGGCTACGCTCTCTGACCTGCTAAAGGTAACAAATGTTTTTGTTTCTGTGTGACTCCCAGACCAGTGGGAAAAGGTAGCCAGGTAGCCTTTGGCACCTTCAATTTAGTGCTATCCCATCATATATACTGATCTTAATGAGTTTGCCTGTGGGCAGCAGGCATGTATGATTTAAGAATGAACATTCACTCTGTTACACACAAAGCAGGAGAAACTTTCTCAATGTAGGAAGTTCCATTACATCATATTTTATTTTTAGCTTGTGTAATTGGTCAATGGCAAAAAATACAAAAGCATTTTAGGACATAAAAAAACTGTAAAATTACAGTGTGAGGTTGAGGCATGGCCTTCATTTTCCTATAACACAGGACTGTTACTTTGACAATATTGCCTGTTTTAGTGTGTGTTTGCAGTGCATCTTAGAGATGGCTTTGCTGTAAAAAGCGTAATATGAATAAAGATAAAGATATTTATTAAGCCCATCACTGTCTGTGTGGTGGAGCATTATAAGGAAAATGCAGCGCTTTCAGTGAACTTTTTAATCCAAACTGCGCAGTCATCGAGTCACTATATTGTCATGTGTTTTTTCACCTGTCATTTTGTCAAACACTCTCTACTCAATAGGACACAGCTAAGTACATCGCACTCTCCTAAACACATACATATAGAGCATGTGGAGGCAGGACTGATACAGACTTTCGCTATCATGCTCACATTGTTTTGAACCAGGGGATTGTGGTCATAAAATGTACAGTATAATGAATCACAGCTTTTCTGTTAGAATCAAAAAAGAATATAATAAAGTAGTTGCTGGACTTAAATGAGTAGTTGGCTATGGAAACGTCTGGACTTTGCTGTGCCTGTGACTGTCGGCATTAACCTGTGTGGGTTCCCTCACAGGTCAAAGAGGAGCTGCTGGTCGAGGCGCTGACGAAGAGGAAAACGGTGACAGTCAACGACAAGCTGATCCTCCCCTACAGCCACTCTGAGGTAGGCACCAGCCACAAAGACATCTCTGCAGTCTGTCATTACTATAATAGCGTTCAACTGCACACTAATTGGTATGCACTTGTGTGTTTGCGTCTTCTTTGTGCCTTTCTCATTCTTTATTGATGCCACACCTACAGTAGATTTCTTCTTTCCATCACTCTATAATGTTTACTTTTTTATGTGCTCCATACTTTTCTTCTTTTTCTCTGTTCTGGCTTTTTATCTGTTTCAGCTCTCATTTACGATTGCCTCCATCAGACTTTTGTTGCATTATAATCTGATTCCAAAGCACACTTATTAAATAGCACTTTGGCTTCTGTTTTCATCACATTATGTAACACAACCCTGATCTCAAAAAAGTTGGGATGCTGTGTAAAATGTGAGTTATATTTACTTTAATACAGTACAAAGACAAGATATTTTATGTCCAAACTGATAAACCTGATTGTTTTTGTGAACTCATTCTGAATTTGATGGATTTTGTTTTTATTAACAGTTTACATAATGTCCCAACTATTTTGGAATATGGGTTATATTCTAAATCCAAAGAAAACTCTGAAATGGTGCCTTTGTGTCTCCTTCTGTTAAGTTTATTGAAGTTTTTTCCCTCTTTTTCCCTTCAGGCTATCACAGCCAGAGACTCCATGGCCAAATCTTTGTACAGCGCCTTGTTCGACTGGATCGTCCTACGCATCAATCACGCACTGCTTAACAAGAAGGATATGGAGGAATCTATCCCAGTGAGAGACAAACACACTCACACAACACCACAAAAACAGTGAAAAAGAGAAAAATTCTACATGAATATATAAATGCTATGAGTACTGCTTTCTGCTCCTCATTAGTGTTCGGTTGGTGTTGATGCTCTTATTTTCCAGTGCTTGTCCATTGGTGTTCTGGACATCTTTGGCTTTGAGGACTTTGAGACCAACAGCTTCGAGCAATTTTGCATCAACTATGCAAACGAGCAGCTGCAGTATTATTTCAACCACCACATCTTCAACCTGGAGCAGGCGAGTGGTCTTGTTTTATTTGTGTCCCCTCCCAAAGTTTTTGTATGCGACACAGTGAACAATCCACCATCAAAAGATTCGCTCCTCTGTGATTCAGACCTGTGACTCTCCTCTCTGCTCTGTGTTTATAATAATGACTGCTTAAATGGTGACTCATCAAGGCATTTCCTCATCACTTCATCTGTAAAAGGAGAAAAAGTTGCATGCTAGTTCAGGCTAGTTTATCTTATCTTTCTGGGTGACAAATCAAAGGTAGATGTATTATTAGAGTATTTAGTTATTTTGTCAAGCTTTACTTGTAAAACAGTGTAGTGCAATAAAATGGATGATTTAAGTTTTTGTATTTTTTTTTGCATTTGAGACCAATAGGTTAAATAATTCAGGTGGAAAAAATCAGCAAACTGTTGTGTCTTGCCTCATCCAGGAGGAATACCAAGCAGAGGGAATCACCTGGCACAACATCGACTACACAGACAATGTGGGCTGTATCCACCTCATCAGCAAAAAGCCCACTGGCCTGCTCTACCTGCTGGATGAGGAGAGCAAGTAAGAGCGGCTACAGATGATTCACACACTTTCATTCATGTCTTATCTCTACGAGTAGGAATGAAGTTTGTTTTGATTTAGTTAAAGCTGCTCATTAATCATCACGTATTTTCTTTTCCTCTCCTCTTTCTGTTCACCCTCTGTTTCCTGCACTCTAGCTTTCCCCACGCCACAGATGAGACATTATTAGCCAAATTCAAGCAGCAGCACCAGGGGAACAAATACTTTGTTCCCACAGCGGTCATGGAGCCTGCCTTCGTCATTCGACACTTTGCTGGGAAAGTCAAATATCAAATCAAGGTGAGGATGGCAGTCTGAGGAGACATCGGGTAACATAAGCAGAGGGGCTTGAATTATTCTTAGTTACACTTGAATATTATTGAACATTCTTGATATGTTCAACTTCACCAGGATTTCCGGGAGAAGAACACAGACCACATGCGTCCAGACATTGTGGCGTTGTTGCGGAGTAGCGACCGTGCGTATGTGCGGCAGCTCATCGGCATGGACCCAGTGGCCATGTTTCGATGGGGAATCCTGCGTGCCACCATCAGAGGCCTTGCAGCTTTTAATGAGGCTGGACGTGCCTGGGCCGCAAAAACTTCAGGTATATTATCAGCCTATCTGGGTGAAATAATCTTGATATATTGAGTATCGACAGTATAAAATATACAGCAACAAAAAGGGAAATGCAAAATAGTATTGATGGAAAACAAAACTTTAGTGCTTTGATTATAGGTAAAAAGTATCATACACTTCCTTCCTGCACTCCATTTGTGCATCTTCTACCACAACTTCAGAGGACTGCATTTTCTCTGCTCTGTAATTAGTCTTCCAGGTCAGCACAAAGAGGAATACAGAGAAACGTGGAGCTTTAGGAGATTTTGATAATTTCCGTGCAGTTCTCAATCCTCTATTACTTTTGTGCTTTGCATTGACGTAGGGGCCTTTTATGTGGATTAACAAGATTGAATAAAGTTGGGACAGAAACCAAAACAACAGAAACTGCTGTAGTCATGTGACTTTAATCAACCTTTATTCTACTTGAAAGTCCACTTATGATAAATACATTATTTCACCATCAATAATAAGTATTAATTGTGTATTTTTTTTTTTTATTTTAGGTGTTGTCCGTCCAGCCTCCCGAACTCCTTTAGGAGAGCTTAAACGATCCAATGCCCCAGTAGACAGAATGTACAAGTAAGTAATGAACATACTTGAATATAAAACTATGACACGTGTCTCATTTGGTGTTTTTTGGGTTTGGGCTGGTTTTCTGACGGTCAGGTCTGCTTTCTCTAGAAGAATCTGTCTGCCATAGTACCTGTGGATGTGGAGGCAGACTGTTCGTCCCTTTTGCTTTGTGGTCAATAACTTTTCTTTCAGGAAACACTGTCTCATTATTTTAAATCAAAGCTCTATAATAATGCAGCTCTTGTGAAGCTGCAGCCTTTCATCCGCTTATAAACTACACAGCAACATAATTCCTGTATGAATTGTAGCTCCTTGTTGAAGGTGGAGGAAATGTTTAAAATGGTTGGTGAACTGTGGACCTCCACATTTATCCTGTGGTACTGGATGAGATGAGGAAGGACAATGTCAGACACGGAAATTCTGTCCAGCTAACATATCTGAAGTGAATCCAAAAACAGTGACAAAAACACAGATTTTTGACATCCCCCTGACAGATGAATCCTCCTTCACCTCATCTCATCTCACCCATATCCTCTCCACCTTTTGGTGACCCCAGTGTGTGCGGTTCTCTCCTCTCCCCTCCACAGACGAGCATCTATGCTCGATTTCTACTTTGATCACTCAGAGGAGCGCCCTCTAGAGGCCTTTGAAGACATCTTTGCTAGCTATGAGAGTAAGAAGTAAGTGAATTTGGTGGACAGGAGAAAGGAATGAAGACATGAGGCCTAGCAGGAAGGAAATATGTTTTGTTTTGTGTAATAGATACCGGTTTGCTCCACTTTCTGAGTCTGCTCCCATCTAAAAAGAAAAATCCCAGTCTCCTTTAACTGTGTAATATAGCTGAATTCAAGCCAGTGTATCAAATGGTTTCTGTCATAGAAAATGTGGCTTATCAAATGTTGCAATGTCTGCTTCTTTAAATATGAATTCTGAGGAGGAAGTTCCCAGACAGTAAAACAAAGTTGCCCTTTACCTCGCATTGCCTCTCTTCCCTGACTGTAATCCCCATCTTTGTCTGTAGCTCTGATAATCTGTCTCCTTCCTCACATTTATTATTCTTGTTATAGAGTACAGGAAGGTGTTTGTACTGGCCTACTCTGATTAGCCACCTAGATTACTTACATCAACAGTGGAGCTGTTGGAAGCTCACATGTATTCGTACACGTACAGAGGCCCCAAGTCAAATAGGCAAAAAGAATTGGGAGAGCTTTCTCAGAATGAAACCAAACCATGCAGAATATTTTTGCATTGTTAAGCCCTCTGAATCTTGACCTTATACCCCCTGCATTCAGATCTAAAATTACTGGGTGGTTGTTTTACAGACCACTACCTGAACTGACCCTCAGTACACTGTTACAGTTGGTAAAGGTGTAGTTCACATTATTTGAAGTGGCATGCTTAATGCCGGTCGACACACCCCCAGTTTGGTTGGTTGGTTTTCCAAGTTAAGCAATGCACTGTTGTGTGCAGGGTCGGCAGCAAAACCTAAAAATAAGCCCATCTGAAAAACCAATATCAGTTTAAGTGTATGCTATTAACACTTTATGTTGCTGTCAGACAGCAGGCCGTTATATAAGCAACGTGGCAGTTTGCCGACACAAAAGACTGATGGCAAGGTGAAGCAGAGAAAATATTTAAACTACAATGGAATCGATATTGATTTTTTTTTCAGATGGGACTTTTTTAAGTGGCTGGTTGGAGTAGTTCCTGGCTACTCCAGCTGCTTCTCCGATCTGGGAGTGTGTTAACTGCCATCTACTGTAGGCAATACACCGATCTCACTTCATATAATCTGAACTGTCCCTTTAAAGGTATGTCTGAGGTGTAGAGGTCAGATTCACTGTGACTCATTTCACCATATATGTTGAGCATTCCTTCACTGCCTAGCCTCTTGTTTTCATGGTCATTTGTGGTAAGTATAGAAAAGTATTGCATGGACTAGCTCTGGGACACAGAAGAGGTCCCACATTAACCCCACCAGAACCAGTGTCCAGTGTAACACCAGTGTCAATGACAGGACCATGAATCCAACAGCCTCACCAGTAACAACTTACAGTCACACAGCCAGTAACAACCCCAGCATGGAACAGACGGCCGACCACGCTGAACGTCAGCTCTGCATGTTAACTACCACAGTGGCAGGGATACAGATGTGATTACAAACCCTTTGTGCCCCAGTCTCTCGTGTGTGTGTGTGTGTGTGTGTGTGTGTTTCTGTTCTTAAAGGGGATATGGTTGGGGCAGCATGGTTGAGTGGTCTAGTGTGTCTTGTGGTTTTCATGCAGGTAAAGATGAATGGTAGTAGAAGAATACATTTTGTGGTTTTTCTACATGGATAAGCAGAGCATGAAGTTCCTCTTGATATTAGACCACCAGCCATCCTGCACTGTGTATTCTTGTCTTGGTTAACTGCAGCGGTGTGTTTTCTTCTGAGGTGTCCTAACAGTGGCGCTCTGTCACACCCCGCTTTACGTTTTTTTTCCCTTTCCTTCCTCCTTTTGTCATTTTTTTTTACCCCTCCCTTCTCCTACTCCCCCTCTCCTTCCCTCTCTACACCGGGTGTGTGTGTTTGGTGTGATTAGAGACATGCATGCAGAGATCATCAGCTCCATTAAGAACTTGCAGTTGGATGGTGAGGACCCTCGCAAGCTGCTGCAATCCTGGGGTCGCCTCCGCTTCCCTCGACACGTCCTTCAGTGAGTCTGCAGATAGACCTGGCATCAGCTCTTCTCCAGATCAGTCCAGTGTCGTTGGCTCAGGCAGAACATGCTCCTGTTAAAGCTTTTTCCCCCTGAGAGAAACATCAACTATACATGAGAGCAAGCATACGTCATTTCCCTGCTGTCAAAGTGACCATGGTCCCTTTTGGGTGAAAACAAGAGCTATAAAAGTGCCAAATAATAAAACGAACCCCAGTGTTTGGTTTTATTTACTTCCTTAAAGGGCAGAGGAGAGTACAAGAAGCTTCAGGCCCTCAACAGAGAGGATAAAAATAGTAAACTGTAGGACCCAGCCAGTCAATACATGCACATCTGTGGCACAACACTTTATTACAGCTTAATTGTTGAAGTTACTAAGTAAATGACATGTGTGCCTGTGGCCTAACTTTGTAAAGAGAATAAAGTAACATAGGAAGTGGAGCTAAAACCAACCTGTTTTACACGTCTCTCAGTTTGCTGTAAAATGTCGCCTAACAAGCAAAAACTGCAATCAAAATTGCCACACAGCGATGTAATTAATAAACAGTAACATTAACATTGAACTGACTACCAAAACAGAAAATTAATTTGTCTTAAGGACAGAAAAAGTTACTTCTTAAACTCATTTTGACCATCCACAGACAAATCACTATCACATTTATAGCCACTTTTCAAAAATGAAAAATAAAAACATAAAATCATTAATGTCTCATGTTATCCAATCTAATAAAACATGAAAGACACTTCATCAGTGGACATTACGTTATTGGCTCAGTTTGTAGATATTATCGAGTTTTCTTGAAGGCTAAAGCTGAAATGCCTTAAATACCTTCATCAGCTGCTGCATGAAAATCATCAGACGACTGTGCCGGCATGCGAGGTCTTTTAGAGCATCTTGAGAAAAAATGTCCTGGTGGCCTCGCAGCATGTTGGAGAACCTGAGCATATATTCAGGCACTTTTATGTAGTGATAGCAGTAAGAGAGCATGTCTGTCTGTGTATGTTGAGTCTCTGCTGTGCTGATTGTTTAGACTTACATCCCATCTCCTGCAGCAAACTCCCTCCTCCTCCTCCTCTTCATCCTCTGTCATCATCACCTCTCACTGATTCACGCCTCGTCTTTGCCCATCATTCATTCTAGGTGTACCGCTTGATTTCACCACTGACTGACAGCGCATGAGGAAGTCACCTGTTCGTACTAACCTGGCTTCACACACTCCATTCGCTACCTGTTCCATTCGCCCACCACAGGCTTTTAAAGCATCAGTCCATCTAACTCACCCTGCATCTTCTTTCCCCCCTTTTCACAGGAAACAGAAGAGCACCAAACAGAGGCAGGTCATCCCCAAGGTAAACCTGAGGAAAGAACACAAGTTTAAGGGCAGATAAAGAGAATATACGGTTTAAGAAATATAAAACAGCTCCAAGTGATGTGATTTTACTAGTTTGCCATCATCTCAGTGCAAGTAGGAAATTAATTTACTGTATTCCTGCTGTGCAGAGTTTGCTGGATTCTCGGTCTCTGAAATTCATCGTCAGCCTGACGCTGCATGATCGCACTACTAAGTCCCTGCTGCACCTGCACAAGAAGAAGAAGCCCCCCAGCATCAGTGCCCAGTTTCAGGTAATATCACCTACTGCACACACACGTTACACACAGACAGAACCCAAAAACAACCTCCAGCAGCAGTCCTGGATATTGAACCAACCCCTTTCCTTTTTTTCTGCAGACCTCTCTGACCAAACTCTTGGAGACTCTGAACAGAGCAGAACCTTTCTTTATTCGCTGTATCCGCTCCAATGCAGAGAAGGTAAAACTCTGTTCTTGTTAGTCATTCTTAATTTTGCTCATTGATATCATCTCTCCATGAATACTGAAGTTTTCTTCCACCTTAAAGACACAATGAGAGGAACGCTTAAGTGTAAATTGATGCAATGTAATCACATTTCATATACCTCTGTCAAACAAACCCCTTTACTTGCATAATGAAATTGCAGGAGTCAAACTGATATTGTTTTAAAATCAATGTAAAACCTGATTTATGATAATTGCCACATAATTTGCTGCCTTAATAAATGTTAAGAATATCTTTAACATAATACTCATTTATGCTGCTGATGATATACCGTTGTAAACTTGGTAAATATGGGTCTCTAAATGGTAAGAGTATAACAGAATGTGTTTCTTGTGTCCTTGTCTCTGAGCAGAAGGAGATGTATCTGGATGAGGCCTTGGTGGTTCAGCAGCTGCGATACACAGGAATGCTGGAAACTGTTCGCATCAGGAGGTCAGGCTACGGAGCTAAGTACACGTTCCAGGTACTGTAAAGTTACTCCACTTAATCCTAATATTCAGGATCTGTACCTCTGTAGTCATCCTTGGACAGTCTGCTCGTTTCTTATTTGCATCATCTTTGTTGTCTTATTCTTGCAGGAATTTGTAGATCAGTTCAGGGTTTTGCTGCCAAAGAATACCACTGCCTTTAAAGAGGACATTTCAGAGCTGCTTGAGAAGAAACTGGGCTTGGACCCCACCACCTACCAGATAGGCAAAACCAAGGTACACCACTTGTCATTGCTCCTGAGTATAATTCTTTCACAAGACCTTATGAACCCCATTTCATCTCTACATTTTCTCCCGTTTCCTTCCATTCATGTAAATTCTGGTGTGTTTTCGGTGTGAAGGTGTTCTTGAAGGAGCTGGAGCGACAGCAGCTGCAGGACACGCTGCACAAGGATGTAATGCGGAAGATCATCTTTCTACAGCGCTGGTTCAGAGCTCGCCTGCAGAGGAAAGAGTTTCTGGACATGAGACAGGCAGCCATCTTGATTCAGGTAAACACAGACACAGCAGTTCTTTTTGTGGCTGTCATGTCAGTATACTGAATTAATAATGTTCATGTTTCCATTTTAACATTTTAACATGTTACTCCCCCTCCACCCCAACACCAACCCCTGCTGCAGTTACTTGTTTCTGTAAAACAGTAACTGACCATTGCATGTCACTTTCAATATTTAAATGAAGGGTTCCTTTTAAAGAAATATGCATTTGCGAGCCCTCTGCCCCTTTGTGTTTAGATTTTTTAAGTAACTAGACCCAGTCTGAATCAAACAACCAATCAGGATTAACTTGTGTGTAAATTAACAAACAATCTGTACAAACAAGGGTCTTCTGGGTTCTACATGTCTTGGTGTCTTTCTTACATTGAATCAGACATAACTAACAGAATATAATGTGTGTGTAAGATGTAATTTTGCTAGTTAGTTACAATTATAGAGAACCTTGACGTTCTGTTTTTAGCCCAGAAAAATGCATCTGTATTTGGTGGGAGAGGCATCGCTGAGTGATGCAAGATAGCAAAGAGAGAGGCAGAAGGTTTTAGCATTGTGTGTGTTCAAAATCCCTACTGCAGCTTTAAGGTATAGTACTAATAGGACCTGTCCTTTTCTCTGTCCTCCTGCTTAGCGTTCATGGCGCAGGTACTGCAAAGAGGAGGAACGGCGACGGGCAGCCACTCTGATCCAGGCTGTGTGGAGAGGACACAGACAGAGATTACAGAACCAACGCAAAAGCCAGGGCGCCACCAAGATACAAGCCCTGGTCAGAGGACACTCGGCACGCAGAAGGTAACAACACAGAGGCACTGAAAACTCCTGTCTAGAACAAGTCCTAAAATAATTTTTAACAAAGCCTCCTGAAGAATGTATGTTTGGTATTTTCATATTCGCTTGTTTAAAAAAAAAAGGTCTCCTGAGGGCCTGGTTACTTCCTAATCTGTGGACAGCAGAGGAAAGACTGTCCCGGTCCTTATATATGCCTTGTAAAGTAACTTACTGTCCTCAAATTAAAAGTAAAAATGTGCTGTCATATTTATGTTTTGTTTATTACAGGTGCCAGTTTCTGCGTGAGGAGAAACGCAGAAAGGAGGAGGAGGAAAAACAGGCACGGAAGAGAGCAGAAGAAGAGGAAAGACAGAGGAGGGAAGAAGAGGAGGAGGCCAGGAGAAGAGCAGAGGAGGAGGAAGAAAGGAGGAGGATGGAGGAAGAAGAAGAAGCGAGGAGAAAAGCAGAAGAGGAGGATGCCAGGAGGAGAGCAGAGGAAGAAGAGGCAGCCAGGAAAGCACAGGAAACAGAGAAAAGTGTGGCTACCGAGCCTGAAACGAGAGAGGACCCAGATATCGAGCTGGTCACAGAGGAGACAATAGATGACAGCCTCCCTGTCCAGGACACAGAGGAGGAGAGAGGAGTGGAGGACGGAGAGGTTAATACAACCTCACACACAGAGGAGGAGCAGACCAAGGAGGAAGAGCCGGAGGACGGGGAATTGGATTTGCAGACCAATGGTACCGTGGCTGAGGCTGGACCCCAGCTGGATGAGAAAGAGGAAGATGAGGAGAACCAAACACTAGGAGAGTCTGATTCAAAACCTGTCCCGCCCTCTGATGGGGACACCTCCAGCGCACTTACACCCACGTCTCCAGCTGAAGGGTCAGACAAACCCGGCGATACCTCCACAGCCTCCAACGCTGAACAAAACAGACCACGAGCTCCACCTATTAACCGGGGCCCATCATCCAGGAGCCAGGAGAAAAGAGAGCAGAGGAGACGAAGAGGGCTGGAGCACAACCAGAGAGAGACTGAACGGGCCTCCTCCTCCTCCTCAGCCATCAGCAAGGATGACACTTCCCCACCGAAGAGCACAAGCAAGGAGACGTCTAAGCTAAAAGAGCGGGCAGACAGCAAGGAGCTGGACCAGTACACCTTTGTGGCCTGGAAAATGAAGGAAGACAAGGGAGGGAAGAAGGAGGCCAAAACGTCTCCTCCTTCTGATGCTCCTGTCCGTCCGTCTACATTACCTCTGCAGCCCGCCGACTCTGTGCCTGAGAGAAACGGTCTGGGTGAGGGTGCCGGTGCAGTGAACCTGCATCGCCGTCCTGGGGCGATTAAGGAGAAGCCAGAGAAGTGGAGGGGAAGGAGGAGTGATGGAGAACTCTCTGAAGGCAACAGCCCTCCTCCACCTCACAACAGGGAAGAGAGAAGGAAAAAACAACCGCTGTACGTCCTCTGGTCGTATTCTCACATCTACCCTCATGTTCTGTCTCTAACAAATAGCAAAGTTTTTTAAACATCTTATATTTTTTTGACATCATACTTGTCAATATGAGCAGTGACAGAAGATCTTCTTCATCACAATGGGCCTCATGCAAGAACCACTTGTGTGAACAGATTCGTTCATATGTGGCTTGTATAAGAGATTTAGGAAAACTTGCCACGTTCATAACTTTTCTCATTTTAAATTTTCTCTTAAATACAGTTAGAAATAGTCCAGACCTGTCGTAGGAGTTGTGTGCAATTAGCCTGCTACCATTAGATTATCCAAACCAAAATTTTTCACTAATGGCTTGTAAATTTAATTACTTTGAAGCAATTTGGAGTTTGAAAATCCTGTACACATTACACTTCCTAAGACAATTATTATTATTATTATTATTAAAATTATTCATACAACCTAATAACATAATCAGTCATTTAAAGTGGCTATTACCATGACCATTACCATTACCATTACATTGGCCGTATCGTCACATGCAGGTTGCAAGTTGCTGTTCGGGTGAACATTCTCTGTTGCAATTCTTTTTCTTTTTTTTTCTTATCAACTCTGTTCCAATTCTTGAGGCCAACATCACCTTTTATGGCACGTGTTCTGTCGTCCATGTCCATGATGGAGGCTTCCCTTTGGTGATGGTGACAGACATGAAACACCTTGCTGTGGGGAGATTTTTTCTTAAGCCATTTCTATATCAAACATTTTTTTCTATATTTTAACGAATAATATGATATAATAATAATGAATATGTTTTAATGAGTTCTTTTTTTACTCTTTGATGCCATTGTCATCAATGAACATTTACAGGGCAGGAAGTGTAGCCTTATATGATATTATAAATTATGCTGGTTTACAAATCTTGTGAATGTGAAGGTAAATGCACACAGTCAAATCATTTACACACCTGAAGTTAGGAGCGTCTGCTGAATCTGATGTGGAACATTACTTCGATACAAAAAAAGTGAAAGAGAAAGTTAGATTATAAGTTATAAGAATATGAAGTTTTTCTTGCATGAGGCCTGTTGTTTATGTGATCAGGAATCCCCTCAATTGTCAGTGCAAAAACACTAGTACTTTCCATAAATTGATCTGTATCACATATATTTTTTCACCTGTTTATCTGCAGGAGTGAAACAGCCTCCTCATCAATTGACAGTTTGTCTCCAGGTTCTGAAGGGGCTGGTGCTATTTCAGCCAAAGAGGTATGTTAAATGTTCATCTCCTGTTTTAGTTCAAAGACATTCAAATATAAACTTTTCACTGTTGACATTTTACGTTCTACAAATCTGGTCTAAACTGGCAAAAAAAAAAATCTCAGCCAGTTATTCTGCACATACTTCCATCACCTGAAAATTGTTTTCTGTTCTGCAGTTGCTTTCCCCCTCAGAAAGCTATGCTGACGGCTCAAAGGGAAGCTCCATCAGAAGGAGACACCAAGACAGTTCTGGTCACCAAGACTCGGCACACGCCATCCCGTCCACACCAGACAGGTACTGCACTGCACTGGACTGGCCTTTAAGCCGAATCACTGTGATGGCACGCTTACAACCACAGTCACTATAAGGATGGACAACTGGCAGTTGACTGGAATTGCGGAGATATGTAAAATCAGCAAAGTAGTGTATTTTCTTGGTCATTTTCAGCTGTAACTGTCCACATAGTCTCATCACCAGGTCAGACTAACAGAAGTTACTATAAACAGACATTGTGATTGGTTCCATAGACGAGTCATCTGTGATGAGTTGCAGCAAAAAGTATTTTGGTCCAAACATTTGTTTGCAAAGGAGATGATTGAGATGTGGAAACAATGACAATGTGACCAGTAGGCCAAAGATGCACTGCTGAGACAAAGAAATTAAAACTCCTTCACAGCAAATCATCCTCCGTTTTATTTTACAGTGTCTGCTTGAGTCAGACTGTTCATGGGAAACTCTCTGCCTTGTGTAATCAAACTATCCTCAGCTCCTTGTGTGGTGCTGCACGTTCACTGCCGGAAATTCCTGATAGCTGGATTTTTCCCCTGAATGGATTTATATGCCAGAAATGTTCACTTCAGGCTCAGTCACTGGACCAGAGTTTTATCAGACTGAGGCATCGGGTGGATTGATTTGTATTGAATTTGTATTGTTGCTATGGTGACACTGTTGGAGCAGAGCTTGATGAAGTGGCACTTTAAAAACCGGCTGCTACATGGTAATTCAGTTTTGATGGTATTTTTAAAAATATGACATGTTAGTTATTTACTTAAATGATCTGTTTTGCCTGTTGCCAAGAAACAAACGGGAGTTTCCAACAGGCATATGATTAAGAGCACAAGACAAACTTTAGTCTGCTATTAAAGATGAATGAGTTCTAAGATAAGACATTGTGAATTCACCCTGAAAAATCTCTACCCTGTGTCCAGCACAAACAGTCAACAGTTTTTACTTCACAAGTTTTGTGAATATCCTTTGTGTGTTTCTGTGCCCTGCAGGTCAGGTGGTTTCTTCAGTAAAATTCTGAAAAAACGACCGCACAAGGAGGCCCAGACTCCAGATAACGGAGAGGTGACACTTGCTCAGATTCTCAATGAGAAGCCAACAGGAGGGGAAGGTAAATAATATAAACAGGACTAGTGAGTGACTGCATTTACATGCATAAAATATTCCACTTTTTGCCCTTATTCTACTAATTTTAGTATTTTTGGGGGGAGCCCAAAACTCATTCATATATTTCATCACCAATAAAAATGATTTTGTGGTTATTTTGAGATCAGATATAGAGATCAGTGACATCTTATCACCAAACACAAGCTGCACTGCAGCTGGTGGTCTGCTGCAGTGCTCTTTCATCACACCTCATGAAGTGAGAAATGTAAAGAAAACACAGGTGTATTACCACTGTTATCCTCGGGCCTGAACTGATCCTGCTGTTTGCTTTCTGAGAAAACAGTGACCCGTGCAGCAGGATCACACTCAGTGCTAACAGAATAACTTTACTCTGGGTTTTGTTTCCTCTGTAGGAGGATGTACAGTCTGTATGCAGATTGTACATTTGGCATCAGGAGGTTGTGTTTAATCTATGTATTCACTTATTCACCTTTTCCTAATGCAATAGATATGACTTTGTGACTATAAGTATAAAAACATTTTCTCTCTCTTTCAGCCCCATCCTCCGCACATCCATCTCGACCTCTTTCCCAGCCCCACGGGGAGCGCGCTGGTAAAGGTTTGGGCCGCAACCCCACCATCAAGATCAGTCGTGCCACACGGGTGTCTGAGCAGTGGAACGCCTCACTGGATCGGGAAATCACCAACGCCAATGAATTGCGGCACCTCGATGAGTTTCTGGGCAACCAGGTGAGTGAAAGGCGACCAGATGTTTACTTATTGTAGGAACTAATTTTATCTTACTGACCCACAAAATATTTTTTATTTGTATTCTCTTACAGGTCAATGATTTCCGCTCCAGGGGGAAGCCGTTGTCAGCTGCAGAGGCCATCTTTGTTACAGCCACCATGCAGTTCAGAGAGACTATCAAAGCCATGTATTCTCTGCCTGTGAGTCTGTCTGCATGCACGTAACACACACATAATACATACCAAAGCTGCAATGATGGGTCAGTTAATCCATTAGTAGGTTGAAAAAAAATAGTTGCCACCTATCTATTTTTTGTTCTTTTACTTTTAGTTTTCACGCAAAATTGTCCAACGTAATATAATATACTACTTGCCATAAATAAAGATAAAAATATAAATATAAAAAAGAATCTGTAATTAATAATGAAAATGATTGTTAGATGCAGCACTATTATATATGCTGATACTGATTGCCGCCCTCTCTTTTTCCTCATTTTCTCTCCTGTCCTCTTAACTTTGCCAGAAACCCACCATCGGCTACAAAGGTCTGATGACGGGCTACCAGAACAAGGTGATCCACCTGGCGGGCGACAAGCAGAAAGGAGAAGTCCAGCTCGTGGTCAACCTCTTCCAGTCGGTGCTGGACGGCTTCATCAGAGGAGAGATGAAGAAAGAGGAGGCTGAGCCTGCAAAGGTGAAACTCAGATTCATTATCATTCCGTCTAAATTAATTTGAATATGAAAACCACAACTAATCTACACTTACGCTCTCTGTGTGTTTTCCAGCCTGCTAAAGCGAGGAAGAAGAGGAGGAAAAAAGATAAAAGTGTAAGTATGCAAACTTGAAATTAGCCACATTTTTCACCTGATTTCTTGGAATCTACTATCACTTTATTTCAGTAAAGATTTGTTATTTAATATGCATTATGATTTCAATGAGTGCCTGTCTGTTTTGTTAGATGGAGAGCCCTCTGGATCACAGTTTCACCAACTATCAGGTCAACATTATGCAGTCATGTGACCAGTGTACTTCGTACATCTGGGGCATGGAGAAGGCCTACATGTGCAGCTGTGAGTTAACACCCAAAAAACACTCTTCCTCTTCTTTTATGTTTTATGTAAAGTGATGTTAATTATGTAATTCATAATTTGTCTATTTTTTTTATCTTGTCTTGTAGGTTGTAAAATGGTATGCCACAAGAAGTGTCTCTGCAAAATAGTCACTGACTGCAACACCTTCTGTGCCAAAAAGGTAGGTTTTTATTTTTAGAAATCGCTGGCCTGAATTAATTATACACTCATGATATATAATGGTTTGGCTGTGGTTTATACAGTCTAGTACAGAGACTCATCCTACTTTAAGCTAGCCTCTGCTCCACTAGACTCAACGTCATGTTCTCATGAGGTCTGAAACATGGCGCTCTCTGTGCATTTTCTGTCTTTATTCTAAAATAAATGACTGATAATTGCACTTCTGGCTAGTAAAATTTAAGCACCTCATTTTAACTAGCATGAGAAGCACTGCCAAAGCCTGATAGGAGCTGTAGTTGTTGAATAATAACAACAACCTAATTTATAGCCAATTAGAGACACAATAGCACATTATATTAACAACTTTTAATAAAGTGGTTTCACCCATTCTGAAATTAAACTTGTATTCAGATATTAGATTGAAAACAGCTTTGAAATTATGTAAAAGCAAACTAGCAAAAGAAAAGCTGTTCAGAAGGACGAAGCATGTTGGTGTTTTTTGCTTTAATCCCTGCATATTATTAGTATAAAGCTTTTGCAAATTTTAGCATGATGGGTCTCATAATTTAAATTCTAACAAAGAAAAGAGTTACTGTTAATACTGAAGTAAAAGCTTTCTTTATGTTAGTTATGAGGAGCTGTATGTCAACATTATTCTGTAAGGTTATTGCAGTGAAGACTGTGATTTCCACTGATGTTGTAGATTGTGATGAGTAGACGTCTTACTGACCTCTGCTGTCTGTCTGTCTGTCTGTCTGTCAGAGTGACGAAGAGTCTGGCGATCAGCACTTCGGGGTGCGAGTCTGTCACTTGATCAGTGATAAGAACCCGGTACCCATGGTGCTGGAGATGATGCTGGAGCACGTGGAGATGCACGGCCTCTACACCGAGGGCATCTACCGCAAGTCTGGCTCTGCCAACCGCATGAAAGAGCTGCACCAGCGACTGGACACCGGTTAGACCCCTTCTGATTCTCATTTAAATGACTAACTGGACAGTTAAACAGTCATTAAATGCATGGCTCCTTTGTTGACTTTTTTTTCTATAAATGTGTTTAGACCCCCACCTGGTCTGCCTCGAAGACTATCCCATCCACACAGTGACAGGCCTGGTGAAACAGTGGCTGAGGGAGCTGCCAGATCCTCTCATGACCTTCACACATTACAATGACTTCCTGCATGCAGTGGGTGAGGAGAACATTCCCCACCAGGGGGCAGCATAGTGCAGCAGACAATCTCTGTGCCGGTCTTTTCTTTTCACTGTTTTGGGCACAAGTGGCTCAAATCTGATTTTTTTTATTTATTTATTTTTTATTTTCATGACAACATATGTGGTCCTGAATCAGATACAGGTCAGATTTTTTTGCAGCGTGGCAACAGTGTGAACAGTCACACCAGAATCCATGCGACTTTTGCGTCACTCACTCACCTGAACTAAGGGTCTTGTTGCAAGAGTCTCGTGGAGAGGTGCTGATCGATGTAGTTAAAAGTAATCTTTGATATCCTGAAATTTTGTATGAATTATGTTTCGCTGAAGCTCCGTATCCACACACACCTCCATACAGACTTAGCTGCCATTGTTCCACAAAAAGCCATAATTAAAAACTCTCCTCATCCTCGATATCATCTGCTCATAAATATGCTCTCTTCCACTGCACATCAGCTTATCGTATGTATTTTTGTTGAAACATATTCAGCATTTAGAATGATAGAGTTTAATAGCTTCATTTTCTGTAACATAAACCAGTGGTCTGAACATAGAACAAGAACTCACACATACTCACCCAGCCGATCATAACAAAAAACAAAAACAAATAGATACAGGTAGTTGATAAGGTTTGAGGTAAAAATGTCACCTAAGTCTAATTGCACTTCCGTGGCCTCCATATTTACCTGGATTCTGCTATTGGCCACATGTTAAAAAATAATGTTAACAGCCAAACAAAAAATCAGATCTGATAAATAAATCCAAATTGAGCACTTTTCATTAATTTTTTCATTAATTACGTGTCTTTTCTTCGTAGAACTGCCAGAAAAGCAGGAGCAGCTTCATGCTATATACAAAGTGCTGGAAGAGCTTCCTACAGCAAACTTCAACACATTAGAGAGACTCGTCTTCCACCTTGTCAGGTACGGTTCCTTCATCCTGGCCCTCTCTGACAGCTGTATATTCCATTATAGTAATTTCATTTACCTCAGCAGTTATGTTACAACTTAGATTATACTATATGTGCAGATAAACTACATGCTTATCTCCAATGAATTCTCTTGCAGGGTGTGTAAAGTGGAGGGTCACAACCGCATGTCTCCTAACTCGTTGGCCATAGTTTTTGCCCCATGTGTCCTGCGCTGCCCAGACAGCGCTGACCCACTGCTCAGCATGAAGGATGTTGCCAAGACAACCACGTAAGACATGTCGTGAAAGCAAATACAGCAAGATGTGCTTTTTGCTTTTCCAAGATATAAATAAATCATTCCGTCTGTAGTGCGTTGTTAATAAGCTCTAAATCCCTCCTCCTCCTGCAGGTGTGTGGAGATGCTCATCACCGAGCAGATCAGACGCTACAACGAGAAGATGGAGGAGATCGAGCAGCTGGAGTACGCGGAGGCTCTCGCTGTTAACCAGCTCAAACTCAAGAGAAAGAACACGGTGAGAAACAAGACCCTAACTCGTTCTGGATCACCTTTGTTCGATTTAGCGAGTTCACAATACCATGGCAACAACATCAAGTTTTAGATTATTTCTCAGCCTCGTGCCTGGGTGTAAAGGAAACAAATTTTATCATTAGAAAAGAATCGCATATCAGTGGTGTCTTCAGTAAAGCTTTACGAATTAGTAACATTTACAGCATCATAAAGTAACCCCAGTGTCAGATCCTGTTGTTCTGAGGTCACGTGGGTAACATGGCCGATGTTCCTTGTCTCTCTGTAGCACTACTGGCATTTACCTCTCAGGTTCTCAGCTCCTTACAAAGGAGTGGTGGTATGTATCACTGCGTTCTCCTAGCACAGTAGCTCTAGTAGTTGTAGTGCGTAGTACGGTGCCATGTATGAGCGCCTGTGCATGGCATGTTAGATGTGGGTGATGCTCTGGCTGTTTTGTTTTTTATCCTTCCTCACTTTTATTCCTCTTTACTAACTGGTAGTAGTTTGCATGTTGCTGTTTGCCGTTATTCTTGTTCTCTTTGTGAGGACAAGATGGTTCTGGGTTGGTGTTGTAATAATGTTTATGTTGTTGTCTAACTGGAAGACATTGAAGACAATAGTGCAATTTGCAAAGCTTGATGTTATCATCCTTTTTTTTTCTTTGTGCTATTCCAATGTCTTCCTTAGTCTTTGTTTGTTTTGAAAGATCACAAAGCTATGAAAGTCATAAGTCATGTTATATTTCATGTTGAATTGTTGGACGTTTCTGGATTGTGGTGATGTGTCTTTTAACTTTTATTCTATTTTACGTATATAAACCCCCTCACACCAGAACTTTTTGTTGGATGTTAAAGTGATAGTTTGGATTATTTGAAGTGGGCTTTTATGAGGTAATCATCAATAGTTAGTGTATTAACTAGAAGAGATGGCCATCAGCACACCTCCAGTTTTGAGAAGCAGCAGAAGTCTGTGGACAGAGTCAGTAGCAAAACATATTTTAGTCACCTAAAAAATCAATGTCAGTTGTATTTTCAATATTTTTAGTTTTAGTTTCACCATGCTGTCAGACAGTCTTTTCCAATGGAAAACCGCTGTTACAAAAGCCAGATATCACTCTCTCCAAAGCCACCAGATTCCATCGGCAAAAGTAGTGATTTTACCTCGCAGAATATAGTAATTGTTGATCTACCAGTGCCTGCATTTATTAGTGTGTTCATGTTATTGTGCGAATTCAGTGAATCCAAACTAACTTTTTAAAACACTGAAGTCACACAATAACGCAAACAAACTAACCGATCAAAGTCAAAGTTGTTGACCAGCAACTCCCGTGTTTTGCAAAGTAAAATTACTGATTTCGCCAATGGAGTTTGGTTGGTTTGGAGAGAGCAATATTTGGCTTATTTAAAATTCCCATTGGAAAAGACTGTCTGAAGTCGAGGTAAAGCAGTGAAAATATTCTAAATATAGTGAATACTTAAACTGAGATTAATTGTTTGTTGTTGTTTGTTTGTTGTTTACTTTTTTTTAAGTGTCTGAAATATATTTTACTGCTGGCCCTGTCCACAACAGTACATTGCTTAGCTTCTGTGTCGGTGCTCCTCTAGGGGCTTGCCAACCTCCATCTCCTGTAGGTAATACACTGAATATGAGTGAAAGTACCTCATTCAGCCCCACTTCAAATAATCCAAACTATCCCTTTAATGTATTACCCAGTGTCTTTTGTATCACAGCATTTTCTTTTTTTTACCACCTACAAGTTATTGTTTTTCAAAGATATTATGCAGATGCATGAACCATCCGGCCTCTTCTCTTTTACTCACTAACAAAATCTGAAATCAGTTTCAGATTTGGGTCAAAGTTGTGTGTTTTTATGGCCATTTATGTTTATTGTGTAATTATTATATAAATTATTCAATTTCTATAGTAATTACATAATGGACATTTTTGAGTTGAGTTTGTTGAGGTATCAGTGTGTGATGTCTGTCCACTGCAGATGCACGAGAAGGTCAGTTCTGATCTGAGTGTGGTCCCTGAGAACGAGCCTCTGGACTCGGACACCGAGGCTGAGAAGAACTTGGTGGAACGCATCAAGTCCATCAAACAGGAGAAGTAAGAATAAAATACTCTGTATCATTTCTTCACCTTCACCTTAGGTAACGTCTTTCCCCAAATCTGTCATTCCTCTGATGTCCTTGTCATGTGATTCTCCGTAGAGAGGATCTGGCCTGTCGACTGCCAGAGATGGAGCAGCCTGGTTCAGACCAGGAGAACTTGGACTCTGAAGCCTCGCTGAGCTCCGAGAGTCTTTTGGACGAGCAGCAGCGCTCCTCTGTTCACAGCTCGGAGCATGAAGGTCAGTGTTAATGGTCAGACAGGCCTTTCCTTCCTTCTACCTGTTTCTGTCACTCACCTGTGGGTTTCTGACCAGACCACGGGGCCGCTGGGTTGGGCCCTTCCTGTCTTTTGTGGTGCAGGTCTGGACCAGTGATGGTGATGGGCGGTGACGTCTGCTCTGTAACCAAGCAGGTTGGAGGAACAGCAACCGTGTTTGTGTATTTGTGTGTGTGTTTTTGTGTGCATATGTCTCATTGACCGTAAATAAAGATGGACGACACGTCTCCGCTTACCCCCACCACACAAAAATGAAGCCAAAATTTCCCTGATACGACCACTGGTGACCTCATTTGGAGCCACAGTCTGCACAGTAGTGATCAAGGTCGAGGCCACAGTATTAAGTTTCTGCCCATACAGCCAGCCGACTCAACTATGAGCAGGGATCAGCTGTCGATCATGATGTGAAACCCTCTTATAGCATCAAATAACTAATTAAAACTAAACTTGTCAGAAAAACGCACACATAAACATACATGTGTGTGATAAGAGCTGCCTGAAATGACAGAAACTGTGTTTCAAAATTTATTTGATGAGCTTGGAATTTGAATTTTTATAATTTTTAGTGTGGCCCCTTTTAGAAAATCCCCTTTGCTAACATGGAGGGGGCAGGATTCATGACCTGTACTGCAGCCAGCCACCAGGGGGCGATTAAGAGGCTTTGGCTTCACTTTTGGAGAGCTCGCATGTTGTCCATCTTTATATCAGAGTTATTATAGTTTTCATTAGTTTTTATTTTTTAATTTTTAATTTTTGTTTTTAATATCTGTTATTTTCCAGAGAGGGTTTGATTCTATTTGTTTAGTTTTTAGTGTTTAAAAATGTTTCGTTTTAGTTTAGTTTTTATTAGTTTTAGTTTTTTTTTT